>NC_089284.1:4757460-5450314 GCF_963678975.1 Dysidea avara
ATATTGCAAACATGCTTTGAAGCAAACAAGTCAACTCTACCACTGGCAGTAAAGGTAACACAATAGTATACTTCCTCCAGCTTAAGCCATTGTGTCACAGTTGCTGGTACAATGTATGGACCACATTCAACAACCAGTACGTAGTGCAGCCAGTGATGGTCTCCTGCAGCTGTACAAAGTCCATGGTAACACAATACGTCACATGCTGGCTCCACAAGAGGGACTACAAACTGCACTAACTTGGAGGAGACTGTTTGAGAGCTTCGACAGAGTGGATGGAAAACCAACTGCTGCCGACATTGCAGTGAGTAATGTTTGTTGGTAGTGGAGGTGTGATGGTGTATTTATTGTTAGGTCGTTAGGAGACAACAAGAAAAGGAAGAACAAGAAGAGGTATTGTAACTATAGCAGGATAGAGAAAGGGCATGCTTCATTGGTACCTTATACATATAGGCCTATATGCACTTTGGTAGCACAAAATTACAGAAAAAGACAAGAATATGGCTATAAATTATACAATTTGATTTCTTAGTGGAGACCATGTAGAGAGAATAAGATACTCTAATAGAAAGAGCTTCCATTAATTAATGAAAAGTGTGTTTCTTGCATTTGTATCTTCTTATTTCTTTTAGTGTGGTAATTCAGGCAATGAAAAATGATTAAAATTTTAATGTTCAAGTTCTGTATGCAGCTGGGGCTGGCCCTTGTCTTATTTGTTCAATTAGAAACCCTGTTGGTTATGTTTCTACTATGTCTAGGCATGATCAGTTTGAAAGAGCATAACAGGGAACATTGCTCAAAATCATAGTAGGCTATATTCAAAGCACAATAGGTTTAAACGTGGATTAAGTGACTGTTCTATTAGAGTATCTCAATTTCATTTCTGTAAAGTGCAAGTAATCATAAGAAAACAATGACTACACCAATATAGTAAGTTTTTATATACAGTGTTCATTATTTTAGGTGTGCACATTTTAATTGTAATCTTGAAAATCATTCTATTATGCCTGATGCTTTTGGTAGTGTATTGAGCTCAGCATATTTGGCACTATTAACCTGCCTATCTCCTCAAATACTGTGGGTGCTATAGTCAGACATCATAATCACTTCTCCATGTTGTAGCTCAAACAACTCCGGGAACAGCATAAGAAACTGAAGGCACTCACCAGAACACAGTCATCACATGACATGTAAGTTGCCATCTCCACTAGATGGGAGTATTGTATGATGGTAACAGGTGTCTATTCTGTGGGCTTCAGCAGAACATGACCATGGAAGAACACTACCTTCATTGTGCCATGCTAGCTTACTGTAGCTACTGTGGACAGGTGAGTATAAACAAGTCAAATGTGAGTACATTAAAGTGTTCATGCCACACACACACACACACACACACACACACACACACACACACACACACACACACACACACACACACACACACACACACACACACACACACACACACACACACACACACACACACACACACACACACACACACACACACACACACACACACACACACACACACACACACACACACACACACACACACACACACACACACACACACACACACACACACACACACACACACACACACACACACACACACACACACACACACACACACACACACACACACACACACACACACACACACACACACACACACACACACACACACACACACACACACACACACACACACACACACACACCCACACACACACACACACACACACACAAAGTTTGCCCTTAATTTTTGGAATCAGTGTGTTAGTAAAGACTCTGTTCCAAAACTACATACAACAATTCTCTCTTTAGATGGTGGAGGTTAGTGGACTCACAGATCACTGGCTGACTGAGTGCCAACACTCCACACAATTCCACAAGTGTTCCAGATGTGGTGAGGCAGTCCACAGCAGCAGCCACGACGACCACCAGTCCTGTCATTGTAAGCCACTACGTATATGTTACTGTATAATGTTTATTGAGAAACATAAAATCACTATCTTGTGATGGGCTAAAATTTCAAACTGTTACCATTACACTAATTTTTGTCATGTAACGATGTATCTAAACTGTGAGAGGGAAGTGTTTCATGGTGGAAGAGTTTTGGGTGAAAGTTTTAAAATGGCTACTGACTCCATATACTTCTTTCGATTTGTGTGTCTCATTTTCATAGTGTTGGAAAATGACAAGCAGAGTTGTCCACTTTGTCATGTGCAGATCATGGCCAGTGAACAGGTGAGTATCCCTTCCTTAGTTATGAGCCTCTAGTAGATGTTCATGACAGGCATGGAGAGATCACCTCATGGGTGAAGGTGATCATCGCTGTAAAGGTAACACAAAGCCGAAATATTCAACTCATAATGACACTGTACACACTCCAGAATCGTAAATAGTTTTCTATTCAGTGAATAAAAAATATTTTACAACTATACTCTTAAAGGGAAGAGAGGGTTGTACTACACAATATTCAGGGTTTCTTTGTTCTATTTGGTTAACCTTTTTTTTGCAACTACCATTTCCATATTACAAGAGAATATCAAACACCGTCTCAACTGGAACCTGATACATTAGTGTTGGATTATCAGAGACCGTATTCACTCTAATTATAGCTTCTTTGTGTCCGAGTTAATTATTAAACTATTAGTTTTTCATCCACCAAAATACTGAATATGTCTTACAGTTAGCACTATACACTTCAGCTTTGATGTGTTGTGGAGTTGAATCTGTTGACAGCTTAGCTTCCTGAGTAAGTGATTATAGTAGTGTCTATCAGAGGGAGGAGAGAAAATTTTCCCAAAGAATCTTAAGACTCCCTCCTAAAATTGTGAGTGGCACCACACCACATGCATTTAGGTTAAGCTTATTGCTCTAGGTATCAAATAATTATGACCAGTATATATGATGTGTCACACAATTGTGTGCATGTATATATGTACAGCAAAACCCGATACTATATCATGCTGACTGATACTATCTCCGTATCTTACTCCGTATTTCTGTCTTTACTCCATCTTGGGAGCATTATTCAAATTCTGTTTAAATTTGCACACTAATGGGAAACTGCTATGACTCTGTAGTAATCTATGGTACGTTCACGTTGAGCTGAATCCTCAAAAACATTTAATAACTCATGGATGCAATTACACACGATCTTGAAATTTGGCTCATTTGTAGTACTGCTTGACCTGCTAAAAATATTTCGTAATTTTTTTGTTCAAATGTTTGACATAATATTTGTGGCCAATCAAAATTGTCACAATACATTTCCTATGGGGAAGCCATATAAATACAGTGTCCATTACAGCTCTTTCCCGAACTTGTAATAAAGCCAAACTGTATGTGTCTGTTGTTGACACCTTTGCTGTTACCAATAATTGTCTGGTTGGCTGAAATGTTAATTCTGTTGAGAAAAAAAAAAATTACTTTTAATTTTTAGCTGTTTTTCAGGTTTCAGCTCAACGTGAACATACTATAGTCAGGCTAGGCTGTACTTGAAAAAACTTGTTCCAAGACTGAGTAAATATGGAGATAGTATCAGTACAGAGTTTTGTTGTGATGGTTGTTCTAGTTAGTACACCATTGTGTCATCTCATGTATAAGCTCTGCCAAGTATCTACCGTCATACTCAGGATTTGCCAATAAAAAATCAACACTCATGAAACAGTCTTGCCCAGTCAACTATTTTCAACTATTTGTTGCAAGGCTAGCTAGTAGCTATCGTATAGACTTTCCCCCTCCCCCAGCTGCAGCCTAGAATAAATGCTTCAGTCAACATAGGAATCTTGAACAAGAAAACTTATAAGTGTTTTTTTTTGACAGAATACCCTGAAGATTACGTAATAACCCATAATATAGGTATTAATGGGTGTCAATGTAGAGTAATTTCCTTGTAATTAACATTTCCTCCTTTTGGTGTAAAAATTTCGTTCGGAATGTAGCTCAGTTGGGATATCACTGAACAGGGTGTTGGCACCGGATTGCGATGGAACGAACAGAAGCAAAGCCAGCTTATGTAGAACTAGATAGTCAAAGTGATGGACTTAAGAAGAAGGTGTACGTGACATTAGTTTCGGGGAAAAAGAGTTTAGATCTTTACTCAGGCTGGGATCCTCAAAATGGTTGTCACAAGAATCCATTAAGCGTGCTACCCAAGGAGGTTTGCGAGTTCTCGTTCTTACAGCGTCTCTGGGCTAGCCACAACTGTTTCACTTCGCTGCCTCCTGAGATAGAACAACTGACGAACCTGACCGAACTATTTCTACATCACAATCAATTGGATTCGATACCTACCCGCCTTTGTAAGCTGAGTAACCTGCGACTGCTCTGGTTGAACAACAATCGTATCAGTAGTATTCCCTATGAAATAGTACAACTGAAGTCACTGAAGAGGCTTCACCTGGACAATAACCTTATAACCGAGTTCCCAGACTACCTGTGTCAACTAACCGAGCTGGAGATATTGTACTTAAACAATAACAAGATTTCTATGATCAGTACCAGCATTTGTAACATGGTGGAATTGACAAGGCTCTACATGCATCAAAATCAAATTGTTGAGATTCCCAATGAGTTGTGTTTATTGCTTGAAAAGAAGCTACGACTTCTTCGCCTTGACCACAACCGAATCAGTAAGATCCCTGATGATTTTCATCACGAGCGAAAGAAAGCTGAGAGTCGCAAGATTTCCATGAAATTTGAAGGCAACCCATTTGAGATACGACGGGTCAGTCCTGGCCCTATAATGCTTGCATCAAAAGATCAAGTGGGACGACGTCATTCTTACGCTGGAAAAGATCCCAAGGAGACCCAAAAGATTCACCGTCCTTCAGTTCCAACTAAGTTCGATACAAAATTCCCTTTAACTGAAAGCAACAAACCCAGTAGCAGATAATACACTTGATCAAAAATAATTTACATATACATAATTATTAATCTGCATGTCAAAAATGTATAATATAGAATAATTATTGTTGTTTTTGTTGGAATTCGATGAGGTCACCCGATTCAAATGAGTGTGGTAGAAGGTCACGCACAAGATGTCGCTGATAACTACCATCACCTTTAGTTAAGAACACTTCATAGTCCCCTCCAAACTACAGAAAAACTGGTAAGGCAGGTTAAACTCGAAATAAATTACTAACCTCTATCATGAACTGCCGACAGTTCCCACAAGGAGAAATGAACTTCTCTGTCATGTCACTACATGGGAGTTACTCAACAGTTTTGTCAATGATGTGATGTTACTTACGATGAAACTGCAATGGCCTTAAAGGAACGATAGCCCTCACTAACTGCTTTACAAATGGCAGTTCTTTCAGCACATATACAAAGACCATAGCTAGCATTCTCCACATTACAACCTACACAACAAGATAAAAATAACACACTATGAATACTCTTGTGGTTGGATTGGTGTTAGCACACAGACGTGTCAATTTCATCATGTGAAAAGGGAGTTTTTAAATGATATTTTTTTTAAATGAAAACCCATTGCACTGTAATGACGTTGGGCCAGTAGCTCTAGAGCTGTGAATGGCGAACTGACCAGCTACATTATGATAATTACAATCTTGGGTACATTAGAAAAAAAACAATGGAGGATGCACCAATTAAGGAATATCAAACTTTAAATAGTCAACAAAATCCCTATTTTCAAAACTTTCATAAATTTGTGGCATGAGTGGAGGAGCATTGCTATAAATTTTAGCCCAATATTCCAATAACTGATATAACAATTATAACTGATAAATAACTGATACAGCATAGACTTCCCAGTTTACCTCTAAATTCAGTTATACGACAGTGTGAGACTTCAATTTGACATTACAATTGTGTACATCATTACTAGAGCACAGGTGCCCATGCTGTAACTATACATGTTACTTATCTGATACTGAACTGCAAACCAATATAGCTGATAACCGATCCGATAATAGCTCTACATGTGCTTTTAGATTATCTGATTTCTGCACCTTTTCTAATTCTTGTTAGGAAAACACGTAAATTATTGTCTTTCATCACTTTTTATGCAAGGAAACCATATCAAGGTATTAAAATTTTCATATCAACAACTTACAAAACAGGCACTGAGGCAAAAACCACAAAAGTGCCGTTGTTACTAAGATAGGTTTTTGGCACAGACACAGAGAACATACCATTAATGATCCGTACCTCTACCAGAGGATTACTCAAGATCAGCAGTGAGATCAAGATTCTCTAATAAAACAGTCATCCTAATACCAAAAGTTCATACTATTTGTATGGGGCCCACCTACAAATATTATGAATTCTTGCCAATACAACATTGTCATAAGGCTGGTTTCCATATAGCCGCAAACCGCCTGCACATTGCCTGTAATTATTATAGACGGGGGGCACTTTAAACAACAATATGGAAACATACCTCACCGGTATCGCAACAACTGTGCCTCACCCACCGTAAAAATTGGGAGAGGTTCAACCTTCTCGGCTCTTCTGGCATCGCAGGCAGGACGATTTGTTAATGGAAACAAACACCGCAGACAAGTTCAACATGAAGAAGCCAAGCATGATGTATACAAGTATACCACGCTTTGTAGAGTGTCACTAAAACACCTGTAACGTGCCATGTTGTAACAAATTAAGGAGTACCTTTTCCAGTGGTGTAACTAGAACCAGACTGACACCAGGGCCTAGTGCAATCAGTGGCGTAGCTAACTAGAAGGTGATGGGGTGACACCCCCTCCCCCACAGAACACTCAATGTCATGATTGTACAAAAAGGCTAATGACCCAATGATGGGCTAGCCAACATACGGTGTAGTATTAGATATCCAAGTAGCTGCTTTATTACAAATTATTGTACAAATGTAACCCCGCAGATCAAGCCTCATCTCATTCTCACGTGTCTCAACTGTACTCCAACATATTCGTCCATGATCAAGTAGAGCTATACATCACTGACAGTATAGAATCACTTATTATAATGCGCTTTAGCTATTGACGTTAGACACTTCTGGTCACACTGATTTCGTCCACTGAATTTAGTGAATTACCACTCCAGATTCCAGTTTGACTCCTTATCTCTATTTCCAAGTAATCCCCTCTACTTTAATATATAGCAGACCAACTCTATCAACAATTCATCGTCTCATAGTGCAGTTTATCAGTGTTATCTCAAGCCTCAATTGCAGAAGGTCAACCGCCTTTGTTTAAATGCACTATCACGTGAGTAAGCTAGTCTAAATAATTAGTGTGAGTAACTAATATTTTCATTACTTGTTATCTCAAACATGGACGATCCTTTTGTTAACTGTTGCATCACACGTTCGCTAAATGGAGTGAGAAGTGTTGAAGAGAATAGCACTGAAGAAGCTGGCCATTTAGCACGACTGTTACCATGTGCTAGGACACGTGTTCAACATTGTTTACATGGTATAAACGCCACAGCCTAATTTATGCATGTGAAATTTAATTAAACTTAAGGGGCGTGGTAGTTTGTGCCTTGATCAAATCGACCTAAAACCAGTAAGTCTTCTTCGCTGTTTTGTTCAAATTTTTGGTACATCGCCCACGGTCCATGACGGTTGGCCAAGCCTATCTTGACATCGTGGTATACACAATGTCTGTTTTCAATCTAATAATTTGCTGACACCCCCCGGGTAGGCCTGGGTTTAGTTACGCCACTGACCTTTCTGCCAGGATCGTTTCCAAGGTTCGCTAAACTAATAAAATACGGAAAAATACAGACATGTAGCAAACTTTTAATCCATTTCAGTTATGGTCACAGGCCCAAGCAAACCAACCGCAGCAAGTCGCAGGCTACCGTAGACATTCTGACTCAGCCAATAACACAGGCAGTTTGCGGCTATATGGAAACCAGCCTATAATAGAACAGCTATGCTATGACAAAAAGTAGTACTTTGCATTAAACAAATTGTGATAACATGCCAGTGTAGGGATTTTCCCACATAGCTATGATACCATCACGTCAGGGGGAGTTGGACAAGCCTAAGCAAACTGGTAATAACAGTCTTAACACTACTCTAAAGAAGCACATTCCTCTTTGGATATATTCAAAACGGATGATTGCAGTTGTTTGATAAATATGGAGATTCTTAGAGGCGAATTGGTGACCGCCACATGCTGCCATTTCTGAAGTCTGATCTCTTCATAAAGACTTCATGCTTTTCTTTACAAAGTTCTCACCATTGTAACAATAGAACTCAATATCTATCGAACCTCTCCATCAATCCTTTGCACAGTAACCTTTGGCTCAAGTGAAATATTTTTAAATTATGCACTGTGTAATTATATCAGTTCATGTGGGCTTGTCCTACCCCCTCCCCCCTCTGCCATCACATGTCTTGTTTGTCACATCAATCCTACTTCACTGTTAAATTAATAATAACATTTCAAAATACTCAAACAACTTAGTGACACAGTGGATAACTTATTCTCCAGAATCAGAGAGCTAGTGTGCTGCCTGTTTTCTTCTGATGTTTTTTCTTAAGTATGGTAATACCTCATAGTAGTGGTCCCATCCCCATAGAAGCTGTCAGAAAACTTAAAACGAAAAATAGCTTTTTAAGGACAGTACAGGTGTATATTTGATGCCAAGTCTAGTGATACAACAGAAGCACAATAATTGATTTTTGGTCTGTCTGTCTGCAAGTCAGTGCACAGCCGTCACAATAAAAACTCACTTGTGGTATGTGCCTTTTTGGATTCTGACAAACATCCACTTAATGCACCTTTAATGTCCTTGCTATGCAAGGAAACCATATATAACATTAATTTTTACTGATATACTTTAATAAAGCAGTCACCCTAATACAACAAACCAGGTAATTTGTAGCATTTGCATACATCATTGTTTTATTTTACACAAAGAGTAAAACAGTTGAAGTAGAGATCCAGCAGTGAAACAATATAGTTATGTGGGAAAATGGCTTGAGGTTATATGCCAATGCAGCACATAGCATGCTATACCATGATGGTGGTGCTATCCCAATAGGGACCTGTGAGAAAGCTAAATCCTGTAAGTGTAGGGAGTGTTGGGAGTCAGAAATTAAGTGATTCAGAACCATGGCACTAAGTTATTGTCTAGGCACATGCCAAAGTCCCGGAACATTTTTTGAACTCCCTTGCTTCACGTTCAAGCACACTTGAACACATTGTACAGTCACTAATCCACTGCAATGTATCAGATTACAACAGACATCAGAATTTCCATATTTAAGATCACATGATCAGCTACATGTTTCAATACCTGAAAAACATTGTGGACTACCTCACTCAATTGTATATAAGCAAACTAGAGTTGTAACCCATAAAAAAATACTGGAAAATGGATTTCAGTATTCCAAACTAGAACTTACAATTTATGAGAAAATATCACAAAAAACACATGATCAGCATTTCCCTCTCCCCGTTCTTCGTAACAAGCTACATAGCCAAGAGCTCTATTTTAAACACCCTTTAGTGGACTCCAATTAGCAAGCAGTTGCTCATCCTACACGTACCACATCGAAGCCATTTTTACAATCGATGTATAACAGTTAGCTATGCATTTCCTAAGGTATCACAGATACAGTATCTAAGATATTGTAGAATTCCATTATACCAAGTCAGTAACTGAGAGGGTATAACAGTTCTCAGGAAGCCATTGTGACAAAATGAAGAACAAAGAAAACCACGTTAAAGTCCTAAATAGGAGTATCTACCGAATGTCATCGCAACGTTATTGCTGTCTTCACACACGTAATACCATTTCACAACAGACCTCACAACCTCGCTCACAACAGATACACAGCAACACTATACCTGTGAAAATCTGTCCTCCTTCAGTAAGCAGAGCAGCGCCAACTCGGAATTTACTATACGGGTTGTACGCCTTCTCTTTAGCCTTGAAACATTTCTGGATCAACTCGTCTAGTAACTGGGGCGTATCCTCAAGACCTCCAGGTGCAGACATTTCTCGGTGTGCGTTAATTGGGATATTAAAGGATGGTCGTATGTTGACGGTAAGGTCATAGGTGGAAGCTTTAACAAATCATTTGTATACACGCTGTCATATTGATAGTGGAAATGTTGCTGGAGCAAGCGTAATCGAGTGTCACCGGAGCTGGTAGAAGACGGGAACTCGACCGAGCACGTAAGGGCGGGTACTTAACGACGGAAATCATTTGTACATATCGGTACCGTTAGTTGATAATGGCCCAGCCAGAACAGCCATGCCCCTTAGAGGTGTCTAGCAATGCAGCAGATTACGAATTCTACCAGACAATTGGTCAGTGTATGCTGCTATACGAGGTTGATGTGTCACTTGTGTGTTCACAGGTCAAGGATGGTTTGGTAGTCTTGATATCAAGCTAAGTAGAGTAAATAATATGACTGTAGTTGTACGACAATTCAACTTGGAAGTTCTCCAGCTGGACCAACTGATAGAGCTACAAGTATGATAGTGTTACAACATGTTAATATGACATGTTAACAAGTTATATCGTCCAGCATGAAATGTGTATATCTCAGCTGGTAAATCACCCACATGTGATCAAATGTTTTACAAGTTTTGTACATGGACACCACCTCTGGGCCATTCAGGAGTTAATGCATTATGGTGAGCAACACTGTAGTGAATAAGATTACAACTTCTTTGTATAGGCTCCTGTGCTGATGTAATGCATTCAGCTAAGCCATTTCAACATGGTTTTATTGAGCCAGTAATAGGACTGGTGTTACGAGATGTATTAAGAGCACTACACTATCTACACACGTTAGGTTATATTCATAGGTAAGTGTCAGTTTTGGGATGAGCATTGTGTAGTTGACATGGCAACAGAAGTGTGAGAGCCAAACATTTCCTAATTTCATGTGACGGCACAGTCAAATTATCAGGTCTCAGGACGACAATTAGTACAATACAAGAAGGAACCCGTCATCTTGCTATTCATGACCACTCTCATTCAACGGTCAATAATATTTGCTGGCTAGCCCCAGAGGTGTTAGCACAGGTACAAACTGAATACTGTTGACTACACAGTACTTCTCTTCTAACAGGACATTACTGGATACACAAAATCATCAGATATTTATAGTGTGGGTATTGCTGCATTAGAACTGGCAACAGGGGAGGCCCCTTATGCCGGCCTACCAGTTACTCAGGTAAGTGCAGTGACTATCTCATGAGTACCATAACTGTAGCAATGGTCTACACAGATTATGATGCTGAAGCTGCAGGGTCATCCTCCAATGTTAATGAGGAGGAATGGAAAAGAAGTAAAACTATCCTCACGACTGGCGTCGATAGTTGATCGCTGTGTTGATCCCAATCCCAGTAACAGGTCATCAGCACACCGCCTGCTATCTCAAACTTTCTTTAAGGTAATGTGTGACTGAATTTGCATAAGGGTTCTCCCACACACACAACCATTTTGTAAACTTTGATGATTTGTCATGCACTTATTTTGCATTACATTGAATTGTCTCAGTTGGTTGTTAGACCAGTTAAGATCTTTAATGAAAGCTTTTTTTGTCTTGTGTATCTGAAGTACTGAAACTTACGTTTAGTTATTTTGAATGCCTATACATGTTATTTTGGTGTTAAAATGGCATTGTATCTTTAACCAGCCTCACAAGAAAAGTAACTATGTTCCTCTAACTGAGCTGTTACGACCTGTGATGCCCTTGGACACAAGGAAGTTATCATCCGGTTGGCTAGGTGGGTGTATATATACTACACAACAGTGGGAAAGTTTGGTGGAAGAAAAGTTTATTTTGATAGATAAAATTTTTGCTCCCTGCAAAAAAAAAAAAAATTGCCAAATGTTACATAAGTGGCTAACTCCTGTCTTGTAAGGACTATTACCAGGCTTGCAATTTAGTTCCTATGCTACTGTTGTAAATGCAGGTACAGTATTCCCTAACTTTCCCACCCCATATGACAACATGTTGAGTGTCACAATTACTCAGTGTGTGTTCTAATAGATAATGCAAAGAATGAAGAACAAGCAACACCAGTTAACAGTGCATCCAATAATGATGATTTATGGACATTTTCATAACATGTACATAATCAAACTGTTTGATATTGCACAGCTTCGGGGCTGATCACTGGCATTAATCTTCCAGGACGGTAGATTAGGTCAACCACAAATGTTTCACTTTGACCGTCACTTGCTACAATAATAGTGTTCCACACTCGTCCATACTGGCTACGCTGCAGGGAACATGTCAAGCCAATACTGTCACACAGCACCTTGTATAAGAGTGCTCGGTGTCGGAACAGTCCCTTATTAACAGCACCCAATGGTATGAGGTTACTGCCTTCCTTGTACTGTGCCTGTCCATTAACTAACTCATATTGGAATGTAGTTGGTTCACTGATAGCTCCACCCATGGCATCACTTACATAACTGGAAACAGTATCTGATTAACTGTCATGGGTATGCAGTGTGTTGGTACCTGGCTAAGCTGATGGCTTGATCCTTAGTGGATGGAAGGGTTTGGATGTGCAGCTTGACTTGATTGATGTGTGCTAATAGTGTTGGGTCTGCAGGCAGTGTGAGCGTGTCAGATTCACTGTTATCCTCTTTATTTTCCTTGTCACTGGCTTGCTGTTGCTGCTGTCTTCCTTTCTTCCTACAGGAAGCAACAAAGGAAACTAAACTTCTGTGGTGCATCAGTGATTCTTACCCTTTGACTTCTTTGCTCCCACGAGACCTGCTTCTGGTCTCTTTACTACTGACTGACGTTGCTGATGCTTCAGATGGCATATCTTCTGATGCAGTGTCAGCTTTGCTATATCACAATATAATCACCAGCCATATTGGGGGTTAGCAGAACTGACCATGGCTGTAGGCTGATGTATAGTACTGGACGATTGAGCAGTAATGGTTTTTGTATCAATTGTTTTAGAGTGGGGTGCTTCTCTCCAGGACGAGCCTGCAGTTTTACAATCATTTCAATGCTTTAATTTCACTGCTGTTCACCTGGCCACCATCAAAGAACCCATCCTTTATGATGTCACCATGTTTCAGCTGGCCACACTGCCAATACTTGGCTGACAAGTTTGAGTCCAGCACATGGTTGATGGCTTGTTGGGCCAGTAGAGTCATGCCAGGATGTTTTGTGAGATCATCCAGCAGGTTCATGGCACTATAGTATGTGCAAATTCTTACACGTGCCACAACATCCCATCTCACTTGTGTTCTATTGCAGCCTCTGCCACACTTGGATTAGTGGCCAGACCAGCTAACAGTCGACATGCTACAACTCTCATCTCTTCACGAGATGACTGCAGGTGGTTGACCACAGCTGTGATACCTCCAGCATCATTGAACTATTACAAACATGATATCATCAATATCACCAGCACAGTGTACACACACCACACACCTGTTGTCTGGCCTCATGGTCAGTTGATAAAATAGCTAGTGCCTCCATACAAGCTAGCTGTACTCGAGGTTCACTATACAATGTACCCACAGGTAG
This sequence comes from Dysidea avara, assembly GCF_963678975.1. Lineage (NCBI taxonomy): Eukaryota > Metazoa > Porifera > Demospongiae > Dictyoceratida > Dysideidae > Dysidea > Dysidea avara. The sequence goes on from NC_089284.1 coordinate 4,770,951, forward strand.
TGGACACTACAAGTATGGGAGGTGCTCACCTGAAAGTCAGCGATGAACACAGCTTTTCCACAACACCAGTAGCTCCACAGCCAATCAGTTGGACACGCAAGAATTCTACAACAAAACCATGCACATCATCCTAGCATGTTCATTACATACCATGAGTGCCCATCTCAGTGATACACTGTGCTGCATACAGTCGACACTCCGAATGACTGTCCTCAAGCAATGCCACTAATGGCTCAACTCCTTCATGATCAGCTAGGATTCTATTACACCAAAATGGTCACATAATTCACCCAGTCACACCCACTTGCAGTTGGATGGCATGTTAGACAGTACAGCAGCTAATGCCTGCACTGCATGACTACGACACTGCACGTCTTCATTGCTCAGTAGTTTAACAAGACTGCCAATACCACCTTAACACACACACACATCACTCACTGCTCTCATACAATAGACAGGTCACCTTCTTTGCCTATCAACTGTTTAGAAGTAGCTAACTGGCTACCCATGGTAGTAATAGCTAAACAACTAGCACAACACAATGGCGGCTTATCAGCAGCCGATTCTAGCAACCCTAGCACTACTTTTTCCACATCTTGCTCATGAAGAATATTGCAGTTAGTTCCTACAAACATTGGATGACAAACAAAGTCACTCAGTTAAAATGAATACAAGTTCTTACTGTCCTCAGCTGCATGAGCAATAGCCAGTACCTACAGCAACCAGTCTCACACTACATATCAACAATGACATCACACACTAACTGCATTGCTTTTTAGCTCTTCTTGGACACCCGCAACTGCTACTATGGACAACAGCTTCTCCAGACAGCCTGAGCTCTGTAGGGCCTAAAATGTCCAAATATAGTAGTGAACTTGTATAATTGGTGATCACTGACCATCATATTGTCGTTGTCCCTGAGGCAATGTGCCAACACAGCCAGAGCCTCAACATGGAGGTCTTTATAATCCTAACCAGAGCAAACACTTAACTATTATAGTATACAAGAAGTTGTTTACTTTGTTTGCAATAAACTCAGTGACTTTGGTAAGGCCATCTGCTTCCTGTAAAGAGCTCCGGCACTCTTTATTCTTCATCAAACACTCCAGTGTTTCTAGAGTTAGTTTTTGTATCACTGCATACTCAGAGCCCAGTAATGAGAGTACCACGTTAACGCCTTCCAGTTCACACAGTTGGGACTGGCATTCGTAATGTTGCACAAGTAAGCTGATTGCTTTTAAAGTGTTTGATTGCACATCAACATCTTCCACAGTGCCTAACAATTTCAGCAATGGTTCCAGTACTGATCCTTCATATAAGTGCACTTTCCCACTGTATTCCTCTGGAATACCATTTAGTGTTATAGTATCCAGAGGGTATACTGAGTCACTTACCTGCCATGTGAGCTAAAACTGCAGTAGCTTTCTCGTGGCATAGCGGAGTCTGGTCTGGTTCTAGGAGAGGTAACAGCGAGGACAAGTAATCACTTTTTCTCAGGTTCATTCTGATTGCAGCATGGCAGCTCAACTTATCAACACACATCACAGCAAATGATCTTATCGCAGCCTCCTCAGAACGAAGCAAATGCGACACTTTCGCGATAACCCCCAGCTCTTCCAATTCAACACAGTTCTGCTCAGATAATTGCATGTATTTGTGTAGCGCTTCGGCCGCTTTAGCTTGTATAGGGGCCTCATTGGAATCCAACAATATCAGAAGGGTTCGCGGATCCTTCGTGTTCACGGATATCGCTTGTAGCTGCAAGAACACCCATCAGTACTGCTGTAAGAACAACCGCATTACCTCTTCTTGCGCTGGCTCCGCTTCTTTAACCACTTTCTTCGGCATTGTTAGTAGTGTTGCTAAGTGACCGTTACTTAAACCCACAATCGATTATAATACACGTATTATTACTCCAGCTACATAATAGCTGTCCAGGTTGTAACTAAACGTTATGCCGTTCAAGGTGGGTAGAACATCATCAATTGGATAATTGTCATTGACCACTGCTAATGGCATGTCAAATGGGTCCTTCCTTTCATCCACTATAATCCCATTGTTACTCAAGCACTCTCTAACATCGTTTACCCAGGTCTTGAGGAACTCTTTTGACTGCTCTACCTGTTGGCTTGAAGTAACACCACTGTATCACATCTTGAAAACACCATACCAGCTCCACTGCTATAGTGATCCCATCATTGTCTGTTTCCATACATGTTGCACCACTGTATTCCAGTGTTGTTGGTGTAAAACTTGGGCATTGTAACAGCGTGTCAACAATCGTCTTCCTATCCTATTGAGGTGAGTAAACACAATATAAATGTAACTATAAGTACTAACTAACCTCACTCGCGCGACAACAGAAGTGCAGTAAGCTAGTGGTCAGGGTGTATTGCGACACGAGTGATAATACATCACCAGAATGCTGCTCCATTATAACATCCTGGGCTCTCACTGTTTCGCTACGTGCAGGAACATTGGCAGAAAGCCTGAAGGGCGGCGGTTATGCTTGCGACGGTCGGCAGTACCAACTTACATAATCTTGGAGGAGAAGCTCTCATGTCCCTCTTGACAAGCAGGACACATGTCCTGTTGTTTGAAACACGTGTCTTCATCTGAAAGACAAAACTTGTTGATAGTTGACAAGCACACTACACTGTAAAGAAGAAACAGAGCCCGTACTCCATGTAACGACCACATGACGGGACTACGTGGGCGAGCAGACGCCTGCGCATTATTTTATTTACATAGCTGTTTAGCTAGCTAACATGTGTGATGGCTAAAACCAGTGAACTGGCTAAAAGAGTCTTTGTGTTGAGTTTATTATAAAGCATGAAATAATATACAGCTACTGGTAGTGCACAGCTATTATGTCCGTATCAATAATGAGCAGGCCACCAGGCTTCCCTGCAGCAGCACCAGCTGTGAACAGAGATGGAGCGAGCGGACGACGATACCTCTATTCTGATGATCAGCCTTCACCGGAGAAATCTTCGTTGTTTGCCAGCCTTGCTGTGAGCGAGGAAGACCAGAATGAAAACGCTAAACCACCCTACTCGTATGTTGCACTGATCGCAATGGCTATAGCTCAGTCCCCAGGCAAGAAACTCACTTTAAGTGGAATCTACCAGTTTATAATGGACAAGTTTCCTTACTATGCTAAGAACAAGAAGGGCTGGCAGAATTCTATAAGACATAACTTATCCCTCAATGAATGTTTCCAGAAAGTCCCGCGGGATAGCGGGGATAGGAAGGGTAACTATTGGATGTTGGATGAAAGTTGTGAAGAAATGTTTGAGAATGGAAACTTTAAGAGAAGAAAGAGAATGAAGCGTCCTTCCAAGCCCTACCAAGAGCCGAAGAGAAACATGCACTTTTCAGCAGGCACAACAGCCACCACTTGTAACCCAGCAGCAGTATACGAGTCTGCACACAGCATCACAGGTACAAATCCATATTGTCAACCACCACTGCAGTACCCATGCAGCAGTAGCAGTTTCTATGACACCAACAACATGATCCCCTCATACATCAATTCATCTTACAATGGAGGCGGCTATCATTTCCCCAAGTCAGAGACTATCCCTATCACTATGACAACACCTAGTTTAAGTGACCAGCAGCATCAAATGCTACAGCATGCAGCATTGGCCTCACCAATGATGTAACATGATGTAATGGAACTGTTAGCACATGCACAAATAATGACTGACTGTATGAGTGTACTGTACAATGCACACTTAACAGCATAAGTGATGGCATAACAGAGCCCCACCAAGACATGTGTTGCACTCCATAGTTGAGTAAACCAGCCAGACTGGCTATGTCCGCTCTAGTATATTATTCATAGGGAGAGCAGTGATTAAATTATGCTCCACCTAACAATGCCACTTAGAGTGCAATTAATAACCAGCCCTGCCCTGTAACCACGCATTGCAGGTGTACTGGGATGAAAGTTGTGTGGTTGTGTCAACTAACACAACAAAAATTACACCATCACTGATTTGCGACCATGGTTATATGGTTCTCATGCAGCTTGTCACTGATATGGTAGAAAACTCAATAAAAGAATTGCTTGCATCAGTCAACATTCAATTTAATAAGTGGTGATAAGAAAACCTTTAAACGACTACAGGTCCCATTGTTTGTCACCCTGCGGGATCACAAAGCAGGGACAGTTTGGTATAACAAAGTGTCAATGTTGACTGTTGCAACATAAACAAAACACGCAGATGTTATGAATTCTTTTGTTTTGTGTGTGCACCTGCTATGGCTATAGTTCTGCTACTAAGTGTCTGGTACTCCTGATCATTGCCTTCACCTCTCGGTCAGTTGGTACCGCATGAGCCCTCCATCTTACACGGCCTCGGGCATCAACGAGAAAAGCATGTCCGACCAATTGATTGTGCAACTACTAATAAAATTAGTTATGTCAGACTAAACTAATATAAGGTCACCTTTAATACTCTCTGTTGCTCACTGAATGATCCAAAATAACAAATGAAGTTATCCTGTCAGGACAACACATAACAATTTAAACTAATTGCAGTAATTAATTACATGATCTTTTTTATCAATCTTGCGGTGGAGGTTTCTTTTAATCCACCCAGGTATTATCCTCAACAATATATAACTATATACTGAAACATCATATATTTTGACATTTGCATGTCCAGAGTATTCCTGTGCAAATGGTTCACGGTAGTGGTTGTTCATTTTCTAAAATGAGACAAGTTCTCTCAAAACACATCACCCACACCAATTTAATGCTATATAATATACTCACCCAGCCTAGCTGGCGGAATGACAACAAAACAAGCGACACAAAGCCATATAATTCATCCGGTAAGGTGATGTCTTTGTTGCTGAGGGACACGCCCTTGACTGATGGCATCAATGCTGCGCTCTGAAAGATGTGAACATACACTCACATGGCTTCAGTGTACCTTTGCAGAACATGGGAAATCTGAAGCTTCAGATAACTTGCCTTTGTTGGCCCTCAGTTCTTGCAAGCAATAGTATCACAAGTCTATATCAGTTACAACAATATTTGATATAGCCTCACCATGCAAGTCGCTGATAAAACCACCAGCCCTACAGGGACAAGAGTTATGTAATACTGCCTGACTTGGTTATGGGATATGATAAAAATGTTATTCTTATACAAACTGTAACATCTGAAATCTCAAGAGAGCATCTCAATTATATTACCAACTCAATAATCCTATATAACTCAATATGAGTATAGTTATGGTGACTGCCAGACATGTGGTGGAACCACATCAAAATAAACCCTGAAACATGATAATCTGAGAGAACTGTCCATACTCAGTGTTTTCTACAAGTCCCATTTATATAATAAATCTAATGCAACAGAATCACTTAAAATGTCTGGAATAAATGGTTCCACTGTATACTTAGTGCAGCGTGAGTGTCAGTGTGAATGCATCCGCACCTATAGTCATATATAGTATGTCTACAGACACCATGTCCAAAGGTGTTTAGTTTAGTTTTAGCAAGAATATGCATATTTCACTGCATGAATACAGTTATGCATAGTAATTTCAGAAGGAGCTCTTGGTGGTCAGGCATCCTACAAGGAACCACCCTGGACAGCCTTAGGTGATAATTTGTGCTGTATGTTCAACTAGTTAATTGCTCTACTAATACTCACCATCCCTTGAATAATTGTTGTTGACATAGTTACACCACATTGCTACATCCTAATAGTAGTCACTCTGTCTACTACACAGGATAGGAGTAACCAGGCCACAGTAGACAAGTACAAATTTTGTGGAGAACTAAAAATTGGCTACTGAGGAAATCAGACACGCGTCATCAAATATCTCATGACTTCAAAGAAAATATTCACACCAACACCGTCATATGCTTATGTACGAATCGTTGATCCACACCATAATGCCCATACGGCCCCTGCACAACAGCCTTCAATCACTCACCCCAATATAATATACGACATTCCCAGACAGGAGGCATACCCCCCCACATATCTGCAAAAACAAATAAACACTGAGTACCATATTTGGTCATGTAATTATTACACATTCCAGATCACAGGATACCAGAAAACTTTAATTGAATCTTTAAGGATCTTGCTGAGAAAAAGCCACACAAGATACTCATGAGCTAACTAGGGTAGGGTACCAAATAATTGAATGACAATTTCTACTTGGTTAGTTTGTACTTAAATGATTTCTCCTGTGTTACCAAATATGTATGAAAGACACAATTTTTGACAAATTTATTGTCCACAAAAAATATATATACGTTAATCGAATGGCTGCGGGTTCGAAGCTGCCAAGGTCCAGTCATGGATTTTTTCTCCTTTCTCCACTTTTTCAAACACACTTTATGTAACAACTTTAAACAGGCTGTAGGACCAGGTGTCCTACAGACCTTCAGCACTTTTAATGTAAAGTCTTAATAAAAAAAAAATTATATATATATATATATAAATCAGTGTTAGATCTGCAAATTTTAAATACTGTTTCATGTATGGGACACATGAAAATATTTGCACAGTTTGCAAAAAAAAAACATCCTCACTGTTGTTTGCAAAGGTCACACCATGGTTAGAATTTGGTTAGAATTGGCGTTACTAATTTGGTAAACTGAAGTAGATTGTTGTCCACTCCAAACTTTCATTGTTAGGATAAATTAGCACGATGAGGTTTCATAACAATCAATAACAACTGATATGCAACACTAGTTAATTGTAGTGGGAATAAGTACAGCTCATCAAGGATGTGATATTAAGTGGACGTATAAATTAGGAATAAAACAAACACCGCAAATACTTGGAGGATTTTGGCATTCAGATAGCAAATCGGTACTTAAAGATCAGTGACATTATTTATCAGCCAACATGATGCATTTTCATCATGACACCTTGAAGGCTGCGGGAGTTTGAAACTTTGCTTAGCAACATTTACATCCACACTTAAATATTGTGTGTATGTGTGTGGGTGTGTGCGTGCGTGCATGTAACATTGCTATTACTTGGAAAAGTTGCAATTTTATGTTTTGGACTAGTACTTGATTTGTTCACACTAAAGAGTACAAAAATACACAATCATTTCATATGGCCCTCGCTAGTATAATACCCAATCATATACTTCTTTGTATGTGGGTGGGAGAACAACTACATCAAAATTTCATGCACCTTTGTATCACTAAGTTTAGCTGCTACATCATGTATATTTTCTGTCAGTTACAAGCATTAATTGCTCAGATGATGCCAGGGAATAAGTTTTTTTTTTTTTTTTTTTTTTTTTGTAAAGGCAAACTATGCAAGGACATAGATGAGAATGGAAAAATCAGTTATTGGCAAGGATTGCATTGAGTGCCAATGGACAGAAAGACTCGGCAGTTTTTAGTATGGCAAACACTTCCAATCACCAAACCGTCCTTCCACCAACATACTATACAGTTTCTATGGGTAATTATTGTGTATCTGGCTAGAAATCTGTTGTGCTTGGGGCATTATCAAGTACTAGGTGCTTAGTGGGCACACTAAGTTTTAGAGGGTTTAGGTATGAAAACTTATGTACTATGAAAGGGTCATTACACAAGTTTCCTAGACAGTAACGTGCAAAAAAATTTTAAAGGAACAGATTAAGTAACAACAGTTAAAGGATAATAAGTAAGGATTATTCCAGTGGTGCTAGCTATGAGCTTAGCAATGATAGGGAAAATTTACATGTGCCTAATGAAAGCTGGAATAATTATTGCATACATTTGAAAAGGGATAGCTACCACATGTGCACCTGTGATAGCTAACTCAGAACCCTAGTAGCCCCACTGGATCTGATCAATGTCATCTGATACCTACTTGCTACCCCAGCAAGCCTGCTGCCCAAGCTGGCAATATGCAGCTCCTCATGGCTGGATATCTGAAGTGCAATAGAATTAATTGTCCAGTGAATTGCTATTTCTAGCTACGAATGAACAGGGGAAAATATCGTTGTTTTGTATTTGTCAATGCTGCCACCAACAATTTTTTTTACGACAACTTTTATCTGATATCAGGTAAGAGGTATAACAAAAAAAAACATTTTACATTACATTTGAGTAGGGATCATAGCAATAAAAAGCAATGATACCTACATGTACCTATTTTAGACAGAGTAAAGTCATGACAGAAGTAGAGATTAAATGTTTACTAGCATACTTGCAGTTGTAGATGTTTCAGTGCCTTCTATTTCATAAAGTAGTGATGGGCGATATTGATATTTTGTCATGCGATTATTGTCATGAACAAATATCACGATTATTGTCCACTCAATTCTTGTAATAATAAATTCTAAACACATAATGAATTGTTAATAAAATGGTAAAAATCAATAAATATTTCTCTATCACGATTATTGCCAATTACGATTATCACTAGTCAATGAAAAGTACACGATGCCGATTATTGCCAATAAAATATCACGATTATCACGATAACTGAATAATTGCCAATCCCTAGTAAAAAGTTCATAATTTTTTTGCTACACCAGTTTCAGTTAACTTTACTTCCTTTGTAACAGCAAAATTCATTACTGGACTGGTGAACCAGCGCATACTGCAACAAAAGAAATAATGCATATGGTGCCTGAAATTCAATCACACGTACAACTGAATGTGCCACTCCAACTATCAATTACTGAAAAACAACATGACTTTCTGCTTCATTTTCAGCTATGTTCAGCCTGTTGTACAGCATTACAAATGAAGAACAGTATGAGAAATGCCTCTGCAATCAATCCAGTCACTACAGAAATCAGACAATTCTTGTGATATTTAGAAGCCACGAATCAACACTAAGAAAGAAACAGGACATAAAAGAGGTCAAAGGTAAGTCTATGATCCATCCATTGTAGAAGCTGCAGTTGACGAAAATGGGTACCTGAATGTAGCTATTAATCAACTTTTCAAATTAGCTCATACAGTAATAAACTCCAAATCTGGTGCAGGTGTGTATGGTCAACATTCACTTACCGCTTATCACTAAAAAATCGCTTTATTGATACAACGGAGGTAGTCCATTCCCTGAAATATCTCCCTGTGTGTTTCAGCATATCACACCGTTACTATTCTAATTAATCATCCCCATTCTAAGTAAAGCGCATGGCGGCACGTGGCAAGCGAAAGTAAGTCAATAGTGTGATATCAGGTTTCTTATATTGACGTCAGTATAAACAGACTACAATGGCATAATGTGTTGGCACTGCAGTACGCTGCACTGATTAATTCTGAGGATGCCCATGCAGTAATGGCTTCTGTGTGAAGTGATATTCAGAGGCTGACAACTGCATAATTAGGCCAGGCAAACTTGATTACTTGTTTCTCATCCACAAAAATTTGGAATTCCATGTAGTTGGGAGGTCATTTTTCATTATTCATTATTAAAGAAAGCACTCCAAATCAAGCTGTATGTTACTTTAACAACTAGTATTTATTATTTTACCACCGTTTCTGAGGTGCAAGTGATATTTTGCTGTGCTGTAAAGTGATAGCCAGCCTTCTTAGCATCAAAATACGCCTGTGCATATGATTGATAACAGTAATAGTGGGATGTAGGCGGATGAGAAACAATTAATCAAATTTGCCTGACCTTATTACTATTATTATTGCATGTGATATTTAAGTACAGGTTGAATGCAGAGGAAATCCTGGATCCCAGATTGTGTGGCTCCTCAAGTACTTGCTTAGACTGCAAGCTGTCTGGATCAAGTCACCATCTGGTCTGGATTTTTTTCTGCATTCAGCAGTAACCAGCAGTAAACACGTTTCTGACTCCCTGCTATACAGGCTTCCAGTGGCCTTCTTTTCAGGTCCCTAGTGGACTCTTAGAGCAATTATAACATAAGAATATTGTCAGGTCTCCAGCATAGGGTTGAAAGCTGTCAGTTGTCGGTGATATTTATTGGTGTATTATTTTGTTTACAGAAGGAGGAGGTTGACTGTAGATGAGTTGTTAGCTAGTGACCTCACTCAGTCAGATGATGATGATGATGTCATCACTGGAGATGTCACTACTGAAGATGTTCCTCATGTGAAGAAGAGAAAACAGTTTAGTGTTTGGAGAATGTAATGGCTGCTACTTATGCTTGGCTATGTCTTTCATACAGTGACAATAGTCCATCTACAGCAGCTACGCACAAATCTGATCTTGCCAACTTGGCCCAGTCAGATCCAGAGTTCTACCAGTTCTTGTTATCTGAGGATCGGGAATTGTTGGAGTTCAATGAGGATGATGTGTCAGATGATTTGAACCAGTCAGATGAGGCAGAGGATTTAAACCAATCAGACGATGAAGCCACCACACTGGTAACGTTAATAAAGATTTGTCATCTACTGACTGCAGCTGGTGTTGTCTAGGTAACAAAAAAGGGCATAGTCACTCAACAGATGGTTAAAAAATGGGAAAAGTCTATCACTAAGGTACAGAGTTAACTATTTTGTGATTTGTAGTGCACATGTGATCTAGGATGGTGTGTCATCACATCACATCAGTGATATCATTGAGGCATTACACAGTGGGGTATGTCACTATTTGTCATCAGCACATGATCCTGACGAAACCAACGCTTTGAGCTACACTCTAAATGATGGACAAGGTTTGTATGGTAGATATTTAACAGTATATTAACACCTCTCTAATGGTCGATGAAGACTGTCCGGGAAAATAACAGGATTCAGCTTTAATGAGTTATAGGAGTGTTCCTATTGGTGATGTGTGAACACACTGTGGTAGATTTTTAATTAAACAGTATTTTCCATTTGCGAACCCACAGATTTATACTTAAGAATTCTTGATAACTACAGGCGCATTTGCAAATCTTATTAGCGCACTTATTAAATATATTAATGTTGTGCTGCCACATGTCAAGTTTGTTGTTTGCTGGTCAATTAAATTATTCATTATGCTATTTAATTTAGTGCCGTAATTATTTTAATGAATTGGTTACCATGGAGTTTAATTAGCTCACAATAAACATTGGAGAAGTGCCTACTCAACAGATTTTTTGCTTTGAACTAATTCTTTATCCAGTGCTCCTGACTGCACTTCAGTTTGAAAGATGTTACGTAACTTCCATGCCAACCATTCCATTGTTGATGTTGAGTTATGGTTCTAGTGGTGAAAATATTGCCATTTTGAGAGGCACTAGTGGCATTTTTAGAGTGTTTCACTACTCTAATAGAACATACATACACTATCACACTTAATCCATGCCAACAGAAGTTGAATTGTTTCTCTAGACACTCTCCTGCATTGTTTCCTTACTAGCAACTATGAATGCTCTATTAGAATATTATGACCAACCATAATTGATGACTATTTTATTAGAGTATTTTGTAGATCAAACTTTTGAACTTAGTTAGAGAAGTAATGGCCCGTTGGAAACTACATCTACTGGTTCTGTGTGTAGAACAGAACCAGTAGATGTAGTGACGCTTGTGATTGCTCCTTCATCTGAATACTTGAACCAGTAGATGTAGTGACGCTTGTGATTACTAGTGACGCTTGTGATTGCTCCTTCATCTGAATACTTCATACAAGAGTTCGTAATATTTATAAATAGAACAGTTGCATTGCAAACAAATCTTGTCATGAATTTGCCATGAGCATAACTATGAATGGGTTTATGATTTTATTACATGACAACTTGAATGTTACTTGAAAGCAATGTTTAGCTACAAAGTTCTTAATTGGACCTTATCTGTAGTGTTCAACTCTCTGTTATCCACGTCACTACGGTTACTACCATCACACCTGCCAACAAGCCACACCTCCCATAGGTCAGCCATTTTGGTTGTCATGGTGATTGTATTAATTGTTTACCAGGAACAAAGCATGGAAGAAACTAAAACCCACCATTAAAATATTCATCACAGATTTGCTGAAGGTTTGTATGAGTCAATTTTTTAGTGATTATGAGAATTAGAAGTTTTAAGTTGGCTGGCTTATGCCATTGTCTTATTTGAACAGGCTATTGTATTGAGATTGTGTTTCTGTACCAGTTACTAGAGCAACTAACTGATGCTAGCTTGTTATGTGCCGTGTTACGAGCTGTCAGGAGTTTGGTAGCATGTTATGTTGCCATGGGTAAGTTGTTGAAGCAGCTCATTAAGGTATTTATTTACTAGGATACCATACAATCGTCATGGTGACTACTACACAGGTACTAGTCAAGTTATGGACTGGTGACGATGATCTTGTGAGGATTGGAGCATTTCTTTGTCTTCGTCAAGTGATCCAACACAGTCCGCAGTCCTTAGAACCAGTTGTGAAGGTAAAGTTTACATCTTTAAAATAGTTTAAAGTGTTTCCCTATACATAGCAACTATATCTCAGTTTGGTATCTAGTGCACGATTTTCTGGTCCGGAGAAGATGAAATTACTACAAACAAGTTTAGTAGAATTGATAAGAATGGACGTTTCAACTGGTTACCAGATGGGATTTGTGTACATTAGACAGTTGGCAATATCACTGCGTAATGCTCACACGTCGGGGCAGAGCAAAGCCTGGCAGCCAGTGCTGAGTTGGCAGTTCCTGAGGTGTCTACAGCTCTGGGCACAATTAGTTTCAGAAGAACAATCCCTCGAACCTCTTGTCTACCCACTGGTGCAAATATGTCTCAGTTGTGTAATGTGAGTTCAATATACAATGTGGAACCTCCTGTAAAAAAACTCTTGTTTTTGCAATGGATAGAGTCCAGTCTCTAGCTGTTGATCTTCTCTCTTATTTAGCATATTAAAACATCTAAATATGGCATGAAATATTTGAGTCCAGTGTTTGTTATAAACATTATCCACATGACTGACTTCCTCAACAGGTTACAGACAAAAGCTAATTATTTTCCTTTACGTCTTCACATCATAAGACTCCTGCTACCCCTTGCCAAATCACATGACTACTATGTTCCCTTGGCAACCTTGCTGTTAGAGGTAAGTCCCCTACCTCATTCATCACTTTATTCCTTATTAGGTAATGGAATATAAATATCCAACTAAATCACTAACTACAGGCAAGCCGGTTGCCATGGAGACTACAATCAGGTTATCCAAACAGTTACTACATAATCGTGCTGTACAGGTTAGTGAGAAGATCATGTGATCCAGTGTATACCTCACGTCACAGTCAAGACTACTGGACACTTCATATGAACTACTATTGGAGTACCTGTGTGATCTGTCTCATACTATAGCCTTCCCTGAACTGGTGGTTCCCATTGTGTTAAGGGTTAGTATGGTGTTGATGTAGAGGTGGTGTTAGCTGTGTCACTGGTGTTAGTAATGCATGTACAGTGAGACTTGATCATGTTTATTATTTGTCACGTAGTATACATCAAGTGATGTAGTACATAAACAGATTTTAGGCCATACCAAATAACGTTCACCCTCTAATAGTGATCTGGCAGGTTAAATAATGATTCAGCTGTACCTGACTTTTTTATTAGAGTAAAGGTGACTGTTCTATTAGAGATCTTTATAAATGAAGTGAATGCCCTATATACTACAGTGGAACCTCAGTTATCTGGACCGGTTAACTGAACTATGGAAATGATTGCTCTATTAGAGTAGTGACTGTTCTATTAGGGTAGTTGATAATATTGATATTTTTGAAAATGCTATTTTAAAGGTTTTTAATACAGTTTAAGAGATATGAATTTTTCAGACTTATGGACCATCCCTGGTCCCAAGGGGTTCAGATAACTGAGGTTTCACTGTACTGAACTATGACTACTTGCACATCTATGCTGCAGTAGTCATATTAGCACTCTTTTTTACAAAAAAAAAAAGATGGTGATTTTTATTTTTGAGTTTGCCAAAACACTGATTTTATTTTTACCTCACAGCTCAACAAGGTTGCCAAGACAACTAAAGTGTCATGGCTGAATAGACAACTCAAGCAACTGGTTACAAAGGTAATGCGACCATCCAGTAATATGTGCACTGGTTACCAATAGCAACAGCTTGACAACACATCAGATCAACTGGTACAGGATAGGAGCAAGTTATCTTTTGGACCTGGTGATCTCAAACAAGTGGTACTGTGCTGTGATTGGTTAAACAGTTTACATTATTAATTACCATAGCAACAGTGGGAGAGTGGACGCAAGAAAAAGGACAACCCCCTTAAACAGTTCCTGTTGTCATGGAGACAAATGAAAGAATTAGAGAAGTCAGATTCCAAGGTACAGTATTCCTTGAAAATAGCAACATAGCTATCTTTTTACACATACAACATAGGCTTAATATCCCCAGTGCTTTATTAAGGAGGTTTTTCTAACAAGTTTTAGTCAGGAGATTTTTTTTATGAGAGGTCCCAGTTGTACCACTTATCTGTATATTATTTCCTCCACAGGAAGAGATATCAGAAGGTGACAGTGACACCTGACAATTATAGATATTATTACAATATTTGTAACACACTACACAATAATTCAGTTCCACCGGTCCAACAGGTTTGCCAGTAGAGCATCATGTGATCTGTATTGTGGGTGTGTTACAGTTATGACGGTGGCTTAGAGAAGCCATTTATCTGTGTGAGGGAATGGTATTAATTACAACAAATATGATTATATTATACAACACAAAGTTACAAAGTATGCTTTATGGTAAATAGCAAAGAAATGACTGTTTTATTAGAGTATTTTATGTCTATTTCTACAACATCCATGACTTCAGCAACCTGAACATAAAACATTTTTTCACAATTGAAAACTTTGCATTGTTGTGAATAGTACCCAACTACAATTTCATTTCTTCCCCCGAGTAGAAAAAATGTATAGCAAATGCACCTGACTAGTACACCATAGATGGCATACCCTCTAGATGGGGGTATTATGCTATCTATGATCTTGATTCTTGACAGATACCACCATATATTCTCACCTTCCTCATCCACCCCCACCCATAGGAGGAGGAGACGGTCCCCCACCATGGCGGACTCTGCCCATTCGTCGTGGTCCTCCTGGCCCTGGCCTGTTGGTACATAACGTATTAGTGTGTACATCAGTGGGGTGTGGTGACACTTACCCATTACCACGTCCCCATCCTGATGAGCTGGTTGTTGAGGAATCTCCTTTACCAGGACTGACCAGTGTCTTGAAGCTAGTGATGTGATAATATATTGAACACTAATAATGTTGTATACTCTAATGACCAGTTCACTTGGTGATCAATTTGTATAGTGTTGTTAAACACATTGGGTTACTACAGAATGTATATCATATGGAGCCAATGTTTCTGCATCCACAGTGGCAGCTTGACACATCTCTAAAAAACAAGTCTGCTTCTATACTTTATGCAGGAAACTATTTGATGGAATAAATAAGTAGCAATGATCACTCTTTAGAGTAGGTTGATTTTCATCATTATGATCTTTGAAGATGGTTGTGAAATCTTAAAATCTGTTTAAAAGGCTATGAAAGTCTGAACACCAGCAACACAATAATTATTTGAGGCACTTAGTATGTACAAAAGTGCTGGGTAACAGTTTGACAGCTGTTTTGCTTTCAAGTGAGTTTGCAATAAATGGTACTAATATGCAGTTTTCATGAGTTATATAAATTGATTCTGGTCTGACATTCAAGGTCTATAGTATTTCTATCAAAATAAATAGCTATGGCACAGAGTGAGGGGGGATTTGCCTTATTCTGTATCTGCCACTGAAATATTCCTACTTTCATCTAACAAGCTTGCCACAATATATTGAAGGCTGATGCAAAATACATGCAGTGATTCAACCAGTTACAGTATATAAGTGTGCTGGCTAATACCTGCAGAGGACAAGCTGGCAACGAAATAATTTTGTTAACAGACCCTTTTCTTTGTAAGCAGGTACGACCTCAATACTATAATGTCTTTGACAACCCATCGTATAACCAAAACCCACAAGCAAAAGTTTTCTAGTAAAATATTAAACCGTATGCTCTATATCTGAGTGGATAGAAGACTACTTTAATACAGGCAACAAACTGTGTCCCTTCAACAACAAAACACATTTCGGTTTACACTCACAAGAGAAATATCACGTTCAAGACGGACCAAAATGTATCGCCCAAGAACGAGGGCCAATACCATCCACTCTGACCACTACTACTTAGGCGACCTCCTGGTAGTAAATAAACTATACACATGTTACTATAGTAGCTGTCTAGCTCACCTCCCGAAACGTACTTCCTATCCATTTCTGTGTTATGTTTTGTTTTGTGCTGAGTTACATTACGTAATAATGGGTGATTCACGTGCAGGAAGAAGAGTGACAATAGCGGCCTCACCAGAACGCAGTAATGATTACGATGATTATACTGACATTGAAGACCAGGCGAGGCTGTTCCAGAGACAAAACAGTGGTCGCCGGTTTTCAGCCTGGGTAAGTTACTTGTGGTTTGTTTACCTCGGCATTTGACCTTTTCTTTTACTGTAGTTGTATCAAAAGCTAGATGTTGCAGAAGGCGGTAGTAGCGAGCTGCTGACTTCAATAGGCGAATCAGATGTAATAAGCCAGAATAGCGAGCTGGAGTTATGGCAGCCATCATGTAAGGACTGGTTAAAGCTCTTGATTCTACCAGTAGTTTACATGGTGTTCATTGGAGCTGCTGTGGTATATGCATTCTACACAATCACTGGATTAATACATTCTTATCAGTACCCAGTACAATCTACTAGTTATCGTACAGCATTAAGCTATCCTGCCATTGGTATAGCCATCATCCCAGACTTCTCTCAGTTTGTCGGTTGTGAGTATCGTTACTATGATGACTATTCTCCTGACCCAATTGTCCCCACTGAAGAATGTAAATATTTCAACATATCATTCACTTCTAAATTGTCAAACAACACAAGAAAGTCGATGGTGTTTATGGGACCAACTGACATAATGAGGAGACAAAGTCTGGGAGTACACTACACTATCAACACTACACAGAGGGAGTACAATGCTATTGAGTATTTTGCATTTTACCAGTGGAGTAATGTTATTAATAAAAGTTTAGACGACCAGAGATTGATATTAGCTGGCTTTGAGGACAAAAGTACTTTGTTCACATTTCCTGCTGGATTCAAGACCTGGGTCAAGATGAGTTATATAGAAACAGAACAACACGATAGCAAAAACAAATTGATTGAATTTGATATGGACATTAGCTTAGCTAAATATCGAAGTTTCATGTATAATAATTCAACAGATTTGGATACTTGTACGGTGTATTTTGAGTGGGCTTCACCACGATATGTGTATATCAAAGAAATTCTGTCCACAAACTTTTGGAATTCATTTGGGGCAATGTGTGGAGTGTTTATTACATTACTGAAGGCAGGAGAGTACTTCAAGGCTTGGATTACTTGGGTACGTCATGAACGGAGAAAAAGAAGAATGACCCGTTTGGAGTATGAGAAATTTAATGAAACTAAATACCTACTGAACTGACACTTTGGGTCCAGTCTATGTAAAGCTGCATGGTACAAATTTTGCAGTGCAGTTATTTTTAATGTACTGTAATGATTGTAATTAATTTACCAGTTGTAATAGTACTTCACACATAGGGCATGTTACCTGTTCTCTTTTTTTCTCCAGAGCCTCACAATGCACACTGACACAATTTGGCTGAATTTGTAGCCAGGGTTAGAAGTATATGGTACATGTCTGTTTTTAAATAAGCACTGTGCAGGAATCATGTATGATTATAAAGCACAGGTGTAATTATTATCCGCACAAAAACAGCCAAGCTGTGAAAAAATGGTGCGGCCTTAAAAAAACCTACCAAGAAATGGCTGCAATGATGTTAATGCTAACAATGCACACAACTATTATTAATATTTACTAACGTTAACATCATTGCGGCCATTTCTTAGCTGCTACTTTTGATTTCACAACTTTTTCCACCCAAGCTTTTTAAGGCCGCACCATTTTTTCACAGCTTGGCTGTTATTGTGTGTATACTTCTTGTGCCTGCCTATGGCTGACTTTATGGTTTCACATTTCTTCTATTCTATGCAGACACGATGATGATTAGTAAAGACAAACTTATAAATGTATTGTGTTGCATGATTTACTTCAACATTTGGCAATATTATTGTAGTACTCTAATAGAATACACATTTTTGAAGACTTCTAAAAGAACATACATGGAATGTTCTAGTACTACTATTGGTAGATCATATAATTACATTAGCTATATACTTATATAAGCAGATTTAAACTACAATTTATAAAGCAGAAATTAAGTGAGGGGTGAACAGCTGAGATAGCAGTGATTAAGAATGTGGGTGTTAGGTATAAAGGTCCCTGCACGATTCGAACTCTGATAGGTTTTTTTGCCGACAATTTTGTGCACTTTTCCCCTGTAGTGACTGCTCTATTAGAGATCTCTATCACATGATTTTACACTTGTTTGGTTTTTATAACTTAGTAGCTGTAACTCTATTGCTATTCAAACTATCTAAAAAGCACTGCTACATAGTGATCAGCCTATATACACACCAATTTTCAAGTTATTCCCATACTCAGTTTACCCTGTAACCATGACAGAAACAGATTCACAGCAAACTTGGTACGTGAATTTGCCTTTACACACTTCATGATTGAGGCAATTGAATTACATGTTTATGTTTTATAGCAATTTTTGCAAAGTGTGCGAAATAAATCGAAGCCCCCATAGGGCATAAGAAAAAACAAAGAAATTATAGAACTGAAACTTTGAATGCCCCATTAGTATGTATCTCACAAATGACTTTTAATCAAATTTATTATGTGTCCTACCCTACCTGGCGGACAGATATTATGCAAATATTATTGGAGAAGGGCCATGGAGCTATGCACACATGAAAAAAACTGTTTTCTTTCTTCCTGTCAATATACTCACGGTGCGGTACACTAGTTTTCTTGGCCAGATGACACACGGTACATGTTCGATATAACTCTGGTAGCTTTACTAGCATGTGCTCATTCCAGTTAAGATGTTGATCAATGACCACACCTAGACATTTAACATGAGTAACCTCATGAATGATGGAGCTGTTGATGTGATAAGTGAATGGTATGATGTTCTTCTTGTTTGTGAATTCATATTTTTGCCGACATCAAAGGGGAAGTTTCATTTTTTTTTTTTTTTATCGCATGCGGTTAGACGCAACCGCAGGTGTATGCCTTGCGTTCCTTTGTGCATTCCAAACATTGATTGCCCTACTATTGCTTCAGTATTCACTCAATCGTCTCAAGATTCACATCATCGATTTCACCATACATGATTACCCTACCGTCGTAATTTCAGCACCAAACGAAGTTTCAGTCGTCCTCAGTCGACCTAGAGGCCAAATACAAATCCCAGATTGTTGTTTTCCGCAATACTCGCTTGGCAAGTAGGGCAATGTATCTTTAAACTGTTCTAAAAGTTTCGTTCAGATTGAAACATTTGTTTTCGAGAATGGCTAGTTTGAAATTTGAATTTAATCGCCCCCACGTCATTTGCTCTCTAAGTCATTAGCCACTTGTGCACTGAGTTAGAGAGTCGAGATCATTCTGTAATTGATCGCAGCCCTTCTCAGAGTAAATGTTTACATCACATCAAACTTTGCTTGAGACATGTAAAGGAAGATCATTAATTTATGTGTGAAAAGTAATGGAGCCAAAACAGTTTCTTGTGGTGCACCAGATAGTATGTGCTACATGAGTTGCTATCTAACACTACTTGCTGTGATTGGTCAGAGAGGAAGTTCTCAAAAGGGCCAGGGATTTTAATATTAACCTGTAGAAGAAGTGAGAGTGAGGGACCTTGTCAAAAGATTTACAGGAGTCAATCAGCACCATATCACACTGTCCTCATTGGTTTACACATTTAGCAAAGTCATTTACAGTTGTAATTTGCTGTGTCTCACAACCCCTCAGGTATGTTCAACAGCCAATTTTGGCAGGTTTTGATAAACCTGCTTTTTGACAGTTTTAGCAACATTCAGTATCATATTTTTGCCAATTGTGGCAAAATTAGGTTTATCCCAGATGTTGGCAAATTCAGCATTGTCCACATTTTGCCAAATGTAGATCCAACATGTTGCCATTTTTGTCAATCTATTGGGTTCCATATTTTGCAGCGTTGTTATTGCCAAAGTTGGAACAGCCTTAAAAGCAAAGTCTGGCAATGTAAAGAATTTTATTTTGCCATTGTTGGCAATTTACAAAATGCAACTTCAAAGTAGTGACAACAGCAGAATTAATGTAAAAGTTACCAAGCTTCCAAAACTGGCCCAAATTTGGCAGGACCTTTTTTTGTCAAATTTGGCAATAACTTGTGACCCCCATTATTGCCAACATTGGCGGGGATCTGAATTATTGGAAAACAATAGAGCAACGTATTTTCCTTGGCAAGCTAAGGAGAGTATACACCGCTTTGTCATGGAACCAGTAAATGCTTCAATTTCTCTCACAAGCATCTTAACAGTTATTCCAAAGTTGGAAGGTATCAGGTTTTACTTATATAGTGCTGTGTGTAACCATTGATTGTGGGTTTGAGTTTCCATTTTTGGCAAGAAATAAGATGTTTATAATTATATTTTTTATTGCCAAGTTTGACATGCCTACTTCATGCCAATAATGGAATCTTGGAAATTCTAACTTGCCAATTTTGGAAAATCAAACTTGCCAATTTTGGAAATTCAAACTTGCTAATTTTGGATTTTCAAACTTGCCAATTTTGGATATTCAAACTTGCCAGTTTTGGAAATTCAAACTTGCCAATTTTGGAAGTTCAAACTTGCCAATTTTGGAAATTCAAACTTGCCAATTTTGGTAAATATAAACTTAGCTACCAACATCGGATATTATGAAACTTGCCAATTTTGGTAATTACAGAACTTGCCCATTTTATAAACTTAGATTTATAATCTTGCTAATTTCGGTAGCTATAAAAGCTTCCAGTTTTGAAACCCCAAACTGAAATTCAATCCCACAATTAAAAAATACCTTTGCAACTATAAAAAGACATGGAATTTATGCCACTTTTGGAAATGTCATAGAGCTGCTAGTGATACATTTTTTAAGCAGCTCTAAAAGTTACCAGTTTTGGAAGCTTATGAAGTTGCCAGTTTTGGCAGCTTCTGAAGTTGTGAATTTGCCAGTTTTGGCAGCTTTGAAAGGTGCCAGTTTTGGTAGCTTCTAAAGTTGCCAATTTTGGCAGTTTTTGCAAGTTGCCATTTTTTGGCAGCTTTGAAAGTTGCCAAAAATGGCAAAAAGTAGGTTTATCAAAACCTGCCAACAATGGTTCAGGAACATACCTCAACCCCTATATGCTGTTAGAAGCCATGTTGTTCATTTCTTGAAGGATGATTCACATGCTACAGTAGCTATTTTAAATATATATTAGATGTTATAGTGATAATTAGCATTCAGGGTCCTTCTTACTGGCTTTACACTGGGACTATCAAAGCAAATTTTCATATGTCAGGTATGGCTCCTTGGTTCAGTGATGCTTGAAAATGTATAGATAGAGCTGGTGCAATTACATTACTACTTCTACCTCCTAGATGAAAACTTGGTCCACAGCTTTATGGTACTTTAGTTGTGAAGTAGTTGAGACACAGTCAGAATGTATGTGAATTGGCAGAATTTCAGGGAGAGGGTTGCCTTTTATAATACTGACACATTGGTTGTGTCTTCTTGAGTAAAAACTGATGAAAAATATTCAGCTATAGAATGTTTGCTCTGGACAATGGGTCAGTGTAAATTGTTCCTTGGTGTTCGAGGGTACTAATGCTATAGGCAAAATCTTTGCAGACTGACTGGGTAGATTGTCTAAATATAACTGAGGACAGTTTTGGACCAGACTTGGTAAATACTGTACAAACCTTAGCATTAACCATATAGTCGAGTTATGCTTGACTGAAGGCATCTGTTAGTAGAAAATAAAAGGTTTTATAGAAACTTGTTGGGGTCTGGGGTCGCTCTGAAGGCATTTTTGGGCTTGGCTATGCTTCTTTGAAGAAAGATGATACTGAAGAGCAAGAAACCCAAACCTCCATGATCCCTACTATACAGTACTACCATACTATATGATACTACATGGAGGTTGCCCACAGCATTGGTGGAGGCTATACCTGGCTGCTGAGGTATAGCAACATAATGCTGGTGAAAGTGTAGCTATCGTTTTCTCAGTTGCTGTAAAGCACCTGCATCTTCTTGCCCTGCTACGTTACCTTCTTACTTGCCAACTCGCTCACTGGCTCACACATTTAAAGACAAGATAATGGCTCGAAGACAACCGAAAGAAACCACACCTTTTAAAGTCAAAAAAGCACTTCCGTTTTAAAAACAAAAACAAAAAAACATGAGTTGAATTTTCGCATTAGTCGTGTTACAATAGACTGAGTTGATTTTTGCAAGTTAGCTACAAAAACCCGAGTCAGTTTTATGGCACACCATAATGAGCTAGATATTCAGTTCCTACCATGAAATGGGTCTGGTAACATAATTATTCTG
Organism: Dysidea avara; assembly: GCF_963678975.1. Lineage (NCBI taxonomy): Eukaryota > Metazoa > Porifera > Demospongiae > Dictyoceratida > Dysideidae > Dysidea > Dysidea avara. Next base: position 4,793,438 of record NC_089284.1, read on the forward strand.
ATATCAACTTGTCCTTTGCAAGTATTACTTAGTATTACTTTAGCACACCTGTTTTTTTGCAGCAGGCTGAGTGTTGTTCCTAATAGGCTGGCTAAATGAGGATGCACAGGCTTTCATGAATTAGTCACGCAGTAACTGAAAGAAATACATGAGGTAACACGGTAAGTGTTAGTAAACTAGTCTCATGTGGCCAGACTGCTTTTTCTCCCACGGTACTTATCGATTGGAAATTATAAGCTAGAGCCTGCTCGAAAAATCAGTACGGGCATTTATAATCTCTAATTGATAAGTCCCTGCGCTGAAATAGAGGCCTGGCCATGAGACTAGTAGTAAACATTTGTGGCAATCCAAAAGGCTTATTGGATGAAAGCAGGATTATAAAAATGTACTTCACCAATAACTCCCCTGCACAGTGCATAGCCAGCACAGAGTATAGCACAGAGTATAGCAGCCAACTTATTTTTTGAAATGTCTAGCTATCATTGTAGATATCATCTATTATTAAAAAGACATGCAGAAACACTGGCTCCAAAACCCACAAGCAAAAGTTTTCTGGTAAAACGGACTGAATCGAGAAGTGACCACTTTACTATGATAAATGGTGTCCTTTCACACTATACAGTATCAAATACTGAAGTTTGTCATTATGTGGCAATTGAGCCAGTGTTGCAACCCCTATCTGGTGAATCTTTTCACTATGCCACAGCTAATGTGGAGGATAAGACAGCTACTATATTATCTGTAATATATAGTTCATTAATACCAGGTAGTCGCCTTAGTAGTAGTGGTCAGAGTGGATGGTACTGACCCTCGTTCTTGGGGGATACATTTTGGTCTGTCTTAAACGGTCATTTTGGTCTCTGTCTGTCGTACGTAAACGTGATTTTCTTTTGTAATTCTAAATTACGAAAATGAGTGGAACTTATTCGATACTGTATTTAATTTCCTTAATATAACAAGTAAATGAAAAAACAAGAAACAACAACTCAAAGTACATGTGATGGAAGCACACGACCATCAGATATTGCAAGGTCAAGTGCTCCAATAGTCACTGCTGCCATGATGAGACCTGGCTCCACGCAAGCAGGTTACAGCTGACCTCAGTAAAGAAAAACTGGTGGAGCATCTAATCCAGGACACTACACTACTATAACTCTGGTCTCTCTTATAAGCAAGCAGAGATGCCAACCTCTTGTACAGTAAGCAGTAGTGGCCATTCCCCCAAAAGTAGAGAATACCAAAGGGGTGAAAGAGCCCATTTCAACATCCCTTACACGCTGCTCATACTTACGCTGTTTGTTCATGTTGCACTCAAACCTTTTATATAGAGAAGAAGCCGCTGTGTTTCGATAACTAGGAGCAGTAGGATTAAAAACTCTTACATCAAAGAAAGCCTTTTGATCGGACTGTTTCCCCAAAATCCTTACACACTGACATCCAGGTGTGCCGAGGCGACACCATGTTTTGTGCTGAGATACATTATGCACCTATCAATGTCAAGCCCCACCTACCTCAGGTCGGGCAGAGGTGGGGATTGTTGGGGGTTTACAAATGCGAGAATGCAAATTCCCCACCCCTGGGGACAACTTCGGGAATCACAACAGTATGGAAAAGTACGGATATTCGTGTTGCAAATGCCCCTACCCTGGGGACGAGCTTGGGTGACAAATCCCCTACAAATCCCCACCTGCTGCCCGACCTGGGGTTAGGTGGGGCGTGACATTGATAGGTGCATTACGTAATAATGGAGGATTCACGTGCAGGTAGAAGAGTGACAATAGCGGCCTTACCAGAACGCAGTAACGATCGAGGTAATGATTATACTGACATTGAAGACCAGGCGAGACTGTTCCATCGACAAAACAGTGGTCGCCGCTTTTCGACCTGGGTAAGTTGCATGCGGTTTGTCCACCTCGGCATTTGACAATTAAGTCTATGGTGGCACTTCATTATAGTTATACCAAAAGCTAGACGCTGTAGAAGGTGGCACTCGAGGCGGCAGTAGCGAGCTAACTTCAGTAGACGAAACTGATGCGATTAGCCAGAATAGCGAGCTGGAGTTATGGCAGCCATCATGTAAGGACTGGCTAAAGCTCTTGATTCTACCAGTAGTTTACATGGTGTTCATTGGAGCTGCTGTGGTATATGCATTCTACACAATCACTGCATTAATACATTCTTATCAGTACCCAGTACAATCTACTAGTTATCGCATAGCATCAAGCTATCCTGCCATTGGTATAGCCATCATCCCAGACTTCTCTCAGTTTGTGGGTTGTGAGTATCGTTACTATGATGACTATTCCCCTGACCCAATTGTCCCCACTGAAGAATGTAATTATTTTAATGTATCGTTTAATTCTACACTGTTAAACAGCACAAGAAAGTCGATGGTGTTTATGGGACCAACTGACATAATGAGGAGACAAAGTCTGGAAGTACGCTACACTATCAACACTACACAAAGGGAGTACAATGCTATTGAGTATTTCGCATTTTACCAGTGGAGCAATGTTGTCAATAAAAGTGTAGATGAGCAAAGATCATTATTAGCTGACTTTGAGTACAAAAGTACTTTATTCACATTTCCTGCTGGATTCAAGACTTGGGTAAAGATGAGTTATATAGAAACAGCTAAATATGATGGTAAAAGTAAATCAATAGAATTTGAAATGGATATTAGTTTAGCTAAATACCGGAGTTCTACCTTTAATAATTCCACAGATTTGGACTCCTGTGCTGTGTATTTTGAGTGGGCTTCACCACGATATGTGTATATCCAAGAAATTCTGTCCACTAACTTTTGGAATTCACTAGGGGCAATGTGTGGAGTACTTATTACATTACTAAAGGCAGGAGACTACTTGAAGGCTTGGGTGGCTTGGGTACGTCAAGAACGGAAAAAGAGACAAATGACCCGTTTGGAGTATGAGAAATATTATGAAACTAAACATCTATTGAACTAATGCCAAGTCCAGTCTATGTAAAGCTATATCTTTTGTCATGCATGTTTTTAACATATATATTGTACGTTCTTATTTATTTACAACATGCATACTCACTATTAATAAGGAGTTAGTATATTCTTTGGTGACAGCTAGGACAGTAATCTGCCAAGGTTGTGAAAAATGCAGTGAGTGTCTGTCTCAAATGCTGCCGATCATGTCACAATTGGCAGCCCTGAATTGGTGTATAGCCTGGTGCTGTCCACCCTTACTTTTGCAAAGGGGCAGGCAGCACCAGACTACAGTAATTCAATTTGTGGTACAAGGCAAAGGTTTAATCATGACATTTACCAGATCCTCAACCCAATCACATCCAATGACTATCAATTCTGTCCTTGACTAGCTAGTCTATCAATCCAAATCATATTACTTTGAACACTCCCTTTCTCTCAGTGGAATAAAACTTTCCCCCTTCACTTTACACCTGTTGGTCTGCTCACATTGCTTTCTTTTGCCCTTAATTGTTATTTTACTTAGTATTTTGCAACTGTGTCTTTTCGTGTAGTATCCCATTAGTTATCAAGAATATACGAATAATCGGCAAACAGTAATTACCCAAAATAAGGTTTTAGCGTAGTCACTATTGTTGGTCCAAAGATGACCTGTACTCTGGACTGTAGTGATCGGTTATTGGCCCGTGTGCAAATAAGCTGGATCAGGTACTTATATTTACTACTCAGAGAAAATGGGAGATCCACATGAGGGGTAAGAGTAAAGATGAAAGTGGGCTCACCAGAATCAAGTGATGAACACGATTATGATGATGAAGATCAGACCAATCTGTTTAGGAGACAAAACAGTGTTCGTCGCTTTTCAAATTGGGTAAGCGTGTGTATGATCACAGGGGCTTATCACAGGGGTGGATGGGCTGGATAGCCAGCCACTATGCTTGGCTCTTTCATAGCAACACACAACCATGAATAGACTTTAATACATGTACTATACCTAATACTCTAAATCCAATATTTTTGCTCTTTCACAAAGTTACTCAAAATTCAGAATCCAAGAACTTGCCACTAGAGTACAACTTCATGATTTCAGCTTTTTCAGGAAGGATTTTTCACTGAGGATGCCCCCAGACCTTCTAAATGCTAATACAGTGGACCCTTGGTTATCTGAACCCCAATGTGTCTCAGGCAATGATCAGATAAGTGAATTGTTCGGATAGCTGAAGCCCATGCATTTATACACAAAGCACTGTTGAAATACTCTAATAGAACATACACTTGTACTCAAAATACTCTAATAGGACAGTTATTTCAATTTTGGATAACTGAAGTCTACTGTACTGTGTCCTACTTTTCTGAATCAGCACCTACTTTACATTTGCTGCTGCTCTGTTTAATAGCTGTATCAAATGCTAAACACACAAGTAGCCCCCGGCTCCATCAACTTTCAGAGGACCAACATTCAGCAAGAATGAAAAGTTAATATCAGCCATCATGTAAGGACTCTTGTAGTTTACATGGTGTTCACTGGAGCTGCGGTAGTATATGCATTCTACACATCACTGCACTAATACATTCTTATCAGTACCCAGTACAATCTACTAGTTATCGTACAGCATCAAGCTATCCTGCCATTGGTATAGCTATCATCCCCAACTTCTCTCAGTTTGTGGGTTGTGAGTATCGTTACTATGATGACTATTCCCCTGACCCAATTGTCCCCAACAAAGAGTGTAAATATTTCAACATATCATTCACTTCTAAACTGTCAAAATGACCCAAGAAAGTCGATGGTGTTTATGGGACCAACTGACATAATGAGGAGACAAAGTCTGGGAGTACGCTACACCATCAACACTACACAAAGGGAGTACAATGCTATTGAGTATTTAGCATTTTATCAGTGGAGCAATGTTGTCAATAAAAGTTTAGACGACCAGAGATTGATATTGAGGACAAAAGAACTTTGTTCACAATTCCTGCTGGATTCAAGACCTGGGTCAAGATGAGTTATACAGAAACAGAACAACACGACAGCAAAAACAAATTGATTGAATTTGATCTGGATATTAGCTTAGCTAAATATCGAAGTTTCATGTATAATAATTCAACAGATTTGGATACGTGTATGGTATAGAATGATCAAATCTATAAGAAATCTTGACTACGAGGAACGATTGAAAGTACTTAACTTGCCATCATTACATTATAGACGTTATAGAGGTGACATGATTGCTGTCTATAATATGCTACATGATAAGTATGATATAGACCATTCTGATTTTTTTTACTTTTTCACCCATTACCCATACCAGAGGTCATACATTTAAGCTATCTAAATATTTTTCAAGAACAGATGCCAGGAAATATTTTTTTACAAGAAGAGTTGTTGAACCATGGAATAATTTACCCCAAGAAGTAGCATGTGCAGCATCAGTTGATGATTTTAAGAAATTGATTGACCAATATTCATCTAACACTATGTATAAATGTATGTAATTAGTCTACTTGTACTTTTTTTACCTGTTGATCAGGTGTAACAGGCTGTTTAGCCTTATAAATTACCTGTAATAAATAATAATAATATTTTGAGTGGGCTTCACCATGATATGTGTATATCATAGAAATTCTCTCCACTAAATTTTGGAATTCATTTGGGACAATGTGTGGAGTGTTTATTACATTACTGAAGGCAGGAGAGTACTTCAAGGCTTGGGTGATTTGGGTATGGCTTGAATGGAGAAAAAGATGAATGACCCATTTGGAGTATGAGAAATTTAACGAAACTAAACATCTATTGAACTAATACTTGTGGGTCCAGTCTATGTGAAGCTGTATAGTATAAATTTTGCAGTGCAGTTATTGTTATCGCACTGTATTGATTGTTCTTAATACTTTACTGGTTATAATAGTAGTTCACTTGTAGGACATATGCAGTTTGCCAGGCCGTTATCTTTTCTCTCCAGAGCCTCACAATGCACACTGGCTGAATTAGCAGCCAGGGTTTGAAGGCCTTTAACAGTCTGTTTTTAAATATATATGCTGTGCTGGAATTGTGTATCATACAGTATGGTAGTACCAAGAGCCCTCCCTACTATTATTAACGCTTGTTAGTACTGTATATTAGGAGGTTTGAGTTTTTCTGGCCAAAATATCACCCAAAAACCAGCTACACAATATCATCCTGGTGCCTTGGCAGTGGCAGTGTTAGAAGCCCAAGTAACTTCAGTAGATTGCTAATTTTTTTTTATTCAATGGAATTTTATACTGGCTAATTGCCTGCCTACAGACAAGCGTAACTTGATAACGGCTGCACAGTAGAATATAAATTGTTGTGTAATTTGTAACTACTACAAAAGCTGCACATTTTATCTCCTAAAGATTATGGTCCACTCAGTGATAGCTTACCAGCGTTGAACCAAGTGCATGTCATAGACAAGCTGTCTTATAGTTGTAGAAATACTCCTACACAAGTAATGAAATGCATATGGGCACAATTGGAGCAGCTTGCTGTTGTTGATACAGAATGGTTATTCTCTCTCATAGTTGTACCTAACTATATCACTTTAGCTACACAAATAAAAAAATGTTACACAAATACATAACATGTTGTGTTTGACATCACACATACAGCTATACGTTAGCCTATATACCGAGTTAATAACAGCTCCATATCTTGATGTATATAAATGTTCATAACCATTTTTTCCTGTCTTGCCGTACTCCTTAAACACTGCATGTGGTATCCCAATGCACAAGCAATTGTAACACCTGATCTATGGAGTTAGCACATATTATCAAGAGTTCATAATATAAAAGGAGAGGAGAGTGTCCTACTTCAGTATAGCCTGTATAAATGCGTATTTTGAAATAGTACAGTAAAACTTTGATCTCTTTAGGATATCATGTCAACACATACAGTGTTAAGGAGTGTTGACAATGTCATCAGTGGACTACTTATTGAAGCCATAACTTCAAGGGTCATTGAAAATTAATGTAGAACAGAGACCTGACCAACTAACACATTGAAAGTGACCATAAGTTACATCATAACTTCAAAATACGCCTTTATACAGGCTATACTTGAGTAGGACACTCTCCTCTCTTTTTATATTATGAACTCTTGATATTATAGTCATTCTTCGATGTGCATTAAAGATCTCACCAAGTGAGCTGTATCAATTTCTGAAAACCAATCATCCTGCAAGAATGGCATTAGTCATCCAATGGTTCTATAAACAAATAAACTTTAATTTTAACTGTTAAATGGTCTACATAAGAATCAAGGTTGTAGTTTTGTTAAAACTAGAGTAGAGACCATAGCACATCGACAAAAAGTACTGAAACAAGTTGTTATTATTGGTTAAATAGGGCAGACAGCCGAGGCTGATTAGGCCCTACAAGGTACAAGTAAATACATCACAGACATTCAATTATAGCCTCTGAAGATTTAGTTAAATTGTTCATTTCTATCAGTGGTACTGGTAGTGCATTCCATTCTCTGATCATCTTTGGGAAAAAGCTTGTCATATATGCAGTGGTACTTGTGGATGGTATCATTACCAAATAATGCACAACATGATTGGCTTATCTCTACCTGACTATGCTATCACTTTACCACCACACATACTAGACAACATCACCCATTCCGCCTAAAAGATGTTTAGTTTTTGTTGCTTCCTTCTCTTTGCTAATGGCAACCAATTAAGCTGTTCCAGCATAGTACTGACATTACTGTGATAGTTATAGCCAGAAAGGACCCATCTTGCAGCACGCCTCTGGGCTTTTTCTAAAAGTGTTATTTGTACAATGTAATGCGGGTCCCAAACAACACATGCGTATTCCATTAATGGTCGAACTAATAATAAGTATGCAGATGTCTTGATATCAGTTGAACAATTATTAAGGTGGCATTTGAGAAAGTTTAACATCCTTGTAGCCTTACTAGCAACATTAGTAACATGGGTAGACCAAGAAAGGTGATCATCCAACGTCATTCCAAGATACATATGTTGATGGGTTACAGATAAAATGGACCCGTAGATAGAGTAGTTTACAGTTATAGGATTTAGTGACCTTGAACATCTCATAACGGTACATTTATTCATCTGCCAGACCAATGCCCAGTGGGATAAAGTGTCCAGATTCCTTTGCAATGAGATAGTGTCCTGCTCTGTTTTAATGACTCGATACAATTGGCAGTCATCAGCAAAAAGTTTTATCTGAGATGAAATATTTTTAACAATGTCATTAATATAGATTAAAAACATTAGTGGACCCAATACAGTACCCTGAGGTACTCCAGATGTTACAGGGACATAATCAGATGATTCCCCATCAAGTAAGACCCGTTGTTTGCGTGTTGTGAGCCACTTTTCAGTCCAGTGGATAACTTGGCCATCAATATGATAATATTCTAGCTAATCTGCAGGGATATTACCAGTGTTCAATGATTGCGTAAAGATAACTTTCAAGATAGGCGCAAGTTCACTGGCACAGTGTTTAAGAATGATAGGGTGGATTCCATCAGGGCCTGGTGACTTGTTTGTGTCAAGATTTTGCAGAAGTGCTTGAATCCCAGCTTCAGAGAATTGTATGGGCTGCATCATGTTGTAATTACCAGTGCCAATCTCAGGTACGTTAGACAGATCTTCAACAGTGAAAACAGACTGAAATTGGTTGTTAAGTGCTGTAGCTCTATCCTTTGCTTTGGTGACTGTATGGCCATTCACTGTAAGGAATGGTATGGAGGATGTACTTTTCTTCATTGTTTTTATATACTTCCAAAACTGACATTGATGTCCAGAAAATGTTGTGTCCAGGATTCTATTACGGTACTGTTCATGGGCTACCTGAAGCGCCTTGTTTACTTTGTTATGAGCCCTGCGATAATTACTCCAGCTTTCTTCAGTATTGTGTTGTTTGGCATGGTCAAATAATTTCTTACAATATTTCATAGCTCGCTTAATGTCACGAGTTAACCATGGCAGGTCTTTGCACGATTTAAGCTTCTTTTTAGGAACATGGTTGGATACACTAACAGTCAGAGTCTCTTTAAGGGAATGCCAGTTGTTGTCTACAGAATTACACTCCGGATTTCTATTCATGAATGAGTCCCTGAAGTACACATATCTTGCTTTACACCATCTAGATCCCCTTTGTGATATAAATACACTGAGTGGGCCACTGAGTCATGTGGAAGACTTGATTTTATGCTGATATCAAAGACAACAAAACAACTTCATGGTCAGAAATTCCAGGTACAACATCAACATTAGTTATCATGTCGGGATGCGAAGCTAGCACTATGTCAAGAATGTTTCCTTGTCTGGTTGGTTTGTTAACTAATTGTTCCAGGCCATTATCATCAATCAGTTCTAAAAACAAACTATTTAGTTCTCTTCCGTATGCAGGGGGAAGGCTCTATCGAGGCTCCAGTATCTAGCCACACAATACTAGGTAAGTTAAAGTCACCAGCTACAATAATGTTGGGAAATGAATGACTAAGCTGTAGATTGTTCAATACCATTTGGAGTTGTGTCAATGGAATGGAGTCAGTGCTAGGTGGTCGATAGAACGAACAAATATAAATTGGGCTCATCTTAGGAAGCGTTAACTTAGCCCACACAGCTTCAGCATCCAAAAGGAGTGAGGGTTGTTCAATAACTGGCAGAGTTTTACGAACGCAAAGAAATACACCGCCACCACCAAGAGAACGGTCTTTACAAATGACTGTATAACCTGAAGGAAATATTTCAGACGATGCGTATGTGGAGTCTAGGTGAGATTCACATCCAATTATAATATCTGGAGAATGTTCATATACAAGACCTTCTAAATTAGCACTTTTCTCTTGACTTCTAATGCTTTGGCAATTTACACAGATTACGCGTAATTTATTTCTGGGAATTGTTTGTGTTTCTTGAAAATCGTTTTGTGTAGGGGTAGTATGTACTGAATCTAGTCATATGTGAGGAGCACTGCTTCTCTGTTTGCAGATTATTTTACCATTTCTAATAATTAAGTTTGTTTCACCTTGGCTCCTTCTTCTTTTGAGTTCATCACGAAGGATCTTGTTTGCTTGTCTTTCTTTGAATGTAAAATCAGGAGAAACAAAAATGTTTTTCCATACAGAAATCTGCCTCAATTTTGCAGTATTATATACATAGGATTTGTCTTTCAGCTTCTTCTTCATTAACTGTAACCAAGATCAAGCGTGCTTGGTCTTGGACACGCCTCCCTAGCCTTGTTATTTTCTTGATTTGTGTTCTTTCAATGCCAAATTCTTTTTGAAACAGTTCAGAAATTTTTGCAGTATCTTCGTTACTCTGTTTGGACTTTTCTTGCTTTGATGATTCAGGCACATTTCTAATAATCAAGTTGCATCTTCGTCTTTGTCTATCCATGTATTCATTTATGGCCTCTGCTGGATCTGATGTCACTGGATGAGCTGTGATTTGAGTGCCTTTTCCATTTATAGTTGCTTCAGACTCACTTTCCATGTTATTGGAGGTCAATTGCTCTGCCAAGGCTGAGGTAATTGCTTGGTGATGCTCAGTCAGTTTACTGTGCAGGGAATCCACAACTTCTGACAACTTTGACTCTACAGCTTGAAGCCTGTGCTCTAGTTCCTGACCACATGTTTCACTTTGGACCTGTGATGTGTTGTTATTATTGTTAGTGTCTACAGTGAACAGCTTGTTGTTAAAAATTAGTTGCTTATACAGTTGTTTACTTGACAATAATACATTACATTTGGTACCAAGTTTGTCACCTGTGTGAGGAGTTTATAGTGCTCCTTATCTATCCCTTTGCATATCGCATGTACCCATGATCCACGTAGGTCACACTGAATAGCATCACAAACAGCAGTACATTTCTTACCACAGTGTTGGCAGGAATCAACATCCTTATTCAAAACATAGCTTTTGGCATCTGGTGAATCGTCTGGTTGTTTTCTCTTGTAGCTCAGAGTCTGTTCTGGTCGGGTCTCGTCATTCTCTGCCATGTTGGAAATCCAGTTACGCTGGCCAACTGTAGCACCTGTTCGTAGGGAACAGAGAAGAAGTGCAATGTATTAGGATAAGCTTGCCTTGACAGGTACTGTTATTCACTCGCCACGGTACTACAACTTGATGTTCTTAGTGCGAGAGACAAGGGCTGGCTCTCGCAATAAGACCGGTACTGATACCAGACTCGAATGAAACGCTGGTTCCTTTTGCAGACTGCACTCTTAAAGCAGATAAAAGTTGAGTTGGTGAAGAGAAGACTTATAAACCACAATCAAAAGCCACAAATTTTTTTTTTTAAGTTGGAGTAGTCCATGATATTAAATCACAGTAAAACAGAAGTGTTATATCCCTACTGTGCTCAAGTGTACTTGTTTGTTGACTTTTTTTTGTAAATAATTATTATGACTGGTGAACCCACACATACCGCATCTGAAATGGTGCCGAGCGCCCCAGCTATGTTAATTATTGTCTGAAAAGTGAAGTATCCATTACGCTTCGTTGTCAGCTATGTTCAACCAGTTACACAGCATTTTGAATCAACAACTGTTCAAAAAGCACCTCCACAATCTCTGCATACCGAAAGAAATGGTGCCGCGCGCCCCAGTTATATCGATTATCGTCCAGATGAAAAGTGAAGTATCCATTACGCTTTGTTGTTGGCTATGTTCAACCCGTTACACAGCAGTACGAATCAAGAACCGTTCGAAAAGCACCTCTGCTAACAAAATAGCCACTATGAAAAATACAAACGATTTCCGTTACGAAGGGAAGCCATCACGTGCCATCATCGCTCTGCAAACACTGAATGTGGTGCTCGCTTGGACGTAAGAGCTCAAGGTTTCTGGGGTGTTCACTATCAACAAGCTTTCTTTGATGTTGGTGTTTCAATCCATTGGTAGTCACAAATCGTTGCACTTCTTCTACCAGCTGTTTCTGATTACATGACCAAGAGAAACAAAGAACTTATGAACAACATGTTCATGAAATAGAGAGGGAATCTTTTATACCTCTTGTGATTTCTGCTTTAGGTGGAATGAGCAAACCAACAGAAATTACATATAAACGATTAGCCTCACTTCTTTCCACAAGAGCAGAAACATAATGTTGCTATATCCTTTATTCACTGCAGATTGTCATTTTCCCTATTGCGTTCGCCATTATGTGTCTTCATGGCAGTCACTTTACTGCTGGTTGGCCCCAGAGAGATCTGACAGACTTCTCTCTGGCGGTGTGTGAGGGAAGCTCTCTTTGTCTGATTGAATTGTGATATAAATTTATGTATTATACAATTTATGTGTGTATTATACAAATTTAAGGACATTGTTACAAAAAAAATAAAAAAATCACATGCTACCACCAAATCGACCCTTTTCGCTGTCAGCAAAGATGAATGGGACACAAAGGAGGACACTGGTAAGTCCATGAAGAATGCATTGTACGTACTGTGGTATGCCAAAAGGTACCTGTTGGGCTGAAATGACGCCGAACAGTGAAAAAATCAAGCCTGTAGCCTTAGGCATTATTGAGTTACGCTTGTCTGAATGCATCAGTCAGTCAGTCAGTCAGTCAGTCAGTCAGTCAGTCAGTCAGTCAGTCAGTCAGTCAGTCAGTCAGTCAGTCAGTCAGTCAGTCAGTCAGTCAGTCAGTCAGTCAGTCAGTCAATCAGTCAGTCAGTCAGGCAGTCAGTAGAAAATTCTGTTAAATAAATGTTTTTTAAAATTCCGTAGCAACTTGCTGACAGTGTTTCAGGTCGAGATCTAAAAGCTTGTTTGGGCTTAGTTTTACCTAACCAATACTGCCTCATTGTCGTCAGGGGGAAATTGAGACCGGTTTTTGGGTGATGTTATTTCATGGGACACGCCTACTCCTTTGTGGTCCCTACTATACAGTACTATCGTACTGTATGATACTCTGAAATGGAAGAACGGCCTTGACCGAATTCCAGAGTTTAAACATATAAATCAAATCTAATCAACATAGCAACACCATCTATGAAATCAACTTGTGCTGCTTCATATCTGGATTTTAAATCTAGGATCCTTTCCCTACCATGCTTAGATGTAATATACTTGGAGCTGGTATATTGATAAAACAAAGCTGCACCTGGCTTCCAATTCTCCCAATCTATCAGCACCCTTATTATAATTAATATATAACACTTTAACAGCAACATACCTATTAATGCTCTCTGGTGACTCCAGTACATGGCTGGTAAATTCCCAATTTCTAGGCCCCATCGCCCAATATTTGAAATGTTATTATGAATGTTCTTTATGTAGTACTCTGTAAATTCATTCTCCCATACCTTTCTTCTATAAACTATTGTATACTTTTTCATCTGTGCACATGAACAGAAGCTTTAAATCGTTGCGATTAGCTACAAAGTCACGGTGTTCTCCATCCTTCTTATCATCTAGGTGTTTCATGCTGGTTATAATATAATTCCAACACAGCACTGAGTTTCTATTTAGAAGCTTTCTGTCAATTGAGTCTTCAATACTTGTTCACCATCCGTTATAAGTGGTATAGACAGTTTGCCTATTATTTTATTTTTACTTCTATACTTAATACATCAAAAAGCTCTTCATGTGTTTCTGCAAGCTTCCTTTAAAAAGTGCCTGGTATGCAAGGCTCTTCTTTGTAATAAAATGTGTGCTTGGCATTTCCGTGGGGGAAATCCTCTGCAACAGTATGATTGCCAATGTAGTGCACAAGTACTAGGTTTTGCATGTCTCTTAAAATCAAGTAGTGGGCCATCAGGTGTTAGGATTAATAGGATAAAGAAGTAATACTTTTCAACATCAGCGTTTTTCGAGGTAACTTGTGTTACAGCCATGTTCAACCAGCAATAGTCATCTGCCCTCCAGTCATCTAGAATGAAATGATACAAGCATAAAAATGGATATATAGTATATTGCTGCTTTAAATAATCATTAAAGCAGTTATATATATAAAGTCAATATCACATAAAGCATTCGACCAGTAGTACATATATGGGCATGTAGAATACAACGCAATGGGCAGAGGGATCCGATTCCAAAGCAAAGGCTTTAAACTCCTAAAACAAATACGTTATACAAATAATCATCTTTCTGGAAGAGTGTTAATTAATTTACCCAACGTAATATCTAGCATTATAATTCTTAGAAAGTGCCAATATGGCTAACTTGTGTTTTATAAGTATACTACAGTGTACATGTATAGGTTTCCCACAACATTGGTGGAAGCTGCTGAAGTATAACAGCAAGGTGTAGCTACCATTTTCTCAGTTTGCTACGTCACCTTTTTCATTTGCCAACTCTCTCACTGGCTCGCACGTTTATTAATAATAAAGACAAAATAACAGTTTGAAGACAACCTATTAGAGTCAAAAAAGCACTTCTGTAAACACTGGAAAAAAAGCTTGATGGTTTTGATAACTGAGCCAATTTTTCACATGTTACAGCCAAAACCAAGACAATTTTTAGCAAGTAGCAAAATAAACCAAGTTGGTTTTTGCAGAAAATTGACTCATCAAAATAGGCATAATTTTGAAACAAATGGCACACCACGACCATAAAATACCTAGGTCTGGTTACAAATTCTATTGTCAACTTGTCCTTTGCAGGCATTAGCTTCAGCAGGCTGAGTGTTCTCCCTGATACTTCACTTCTGTGTGGTAGTCTGACTACATGAGGATACACCACAGGCTTTCATGAATTAGTCACGCAGTAAATGTCTCAGAAACACAAGGAGGTAACATGGTAAGTGGTAGTAAACATTTATGGCAATCCAAGAGGCTCACTAGAACAAATGTACCAATAGCTTCCTGCAATGAGTATAGCAGCCAACTTCTTATTTTAGATCTGTCATTGCAGATATCATCTATTTAAAGCAGAACACTGGCTCCACATGACATACATTCCAATGTGTCACAACCTTTGACCACAACCATATTATGTCCTTGTGACTTCACGCTGGTACCCAAACTGGTAAAGCAGATAAAAACAACCAACTTGGTAACCAAAACCCACAAGCAAATATTTTCTGGTTGTAAAATGAAAATGACCACTTTACATGCTACAGATGATAAACGATGTTCCCTTTCACACAACTATACAGTATCGAATAATTCCACCATAGATACAGTATACTTTCCAACAATTATACTGTATCTATGATTCCACTCACAAAAGAAAATCACGTTCAAAAGGTAGATCTATCGCCCAGGAATGACGACTACTATAGACTACTAAGGCGACTACTAGCTGTGTAGCACCTCTCGACACGTACTTATCTATGTTTGCAGTTTGTGCTAGTCTCGTACCCAGACCGCTTTTCTTTTTCTTTTTTTCCCTCTCACTACTATGCTCCCACACACACAGAGAAGAAAAAAGGCGGGACTAGTTTTGTGCTGTTACAGTGTTACATTACGTATTAATGGGTGATTCACGTGCAGGCAGGACAGTAACAATAGCGGCCTCACCAGTACGTAATGATTATGATTATTCTGACATTGAAGACCAGGCGAGGGTGTTCCAGAGACAAAACAGTGGTCGCAGTTTTTCAACCTGGGTAAGTTGATTGTGATTTTGTATACCTCGGCATTTGATGCATTTGACACGAGGATTTGACATCATATACTTTTATAGTTATACCAAAAACTAAACGGTGGCACTCGAGGTGGCAGTAGCGAGCTGACTTCAGTAGACGAAACAGATGCAATAAGCGAGAATAGCGAGCTGGAATTATACCAGCCATCATGTAAGGACTGGATAAAGCTCTTGATTCTACCGGTAGCTTACATGGTGTTCTTTGGAGCTGCTGTGGTATATGTATTCTACACAATTGGGGCATTGGTGCATTCTTATCAGTACCCAGTACAATCTACTAGCTATCGTACAGTATCAAGCTATCCTGCCATTGGTATAGCCATCATCCCAGACTTCTCTCAGTTTGTGGGTTGTGAGTATCGTTACTATGATGACTATTCCCCTGACCCAATTGTCCCTACTGAAAAATGTAATTATTTTAATGCAACGTTTAATTCTACACTGTTAAACAACACAAGAAATTCGATGGTATTTATGGGACCAACTGACGTGACAAGGAGACAAAGTCTGGGAGTACACTACATTATCAACACTACACAAAGGGAGTACAATGCTATTGAGTATTTTGTATTTTATAAGTGGAGCAATGTTATTAATAAAAGTTTAGACGACCAGAGATTGATATTAGCTGACTTTGAGTACAAAAGTACTTTATTCACATTTCCTGCTGGATTCAAGACCTGGGTAAAGATGAGTTATATAGAAACAGCTAAATATGATGGTAAAAGTAAATCAATAGAATTTGAAATGGATATTAGTTTAGCTAAATACCGGAGCTCTACCTATAATAATTCCACAGATTTGGATACATGTACAGTGTATTTTGAGTGGGCTTCACCACGATATGTGTATATCCAAGAAATTCTGTCCACTAACTTTTGGAATTCACTAGGGGCAATGTGTGGAGTACTTATTACATTACTTAAGGCAGGAGACTACTTGAAGGCTTGGGTGGCTTGGGTACGTCAAGAATGGAAAAAGAGAAGAATGACTCGTTTGGAGTACGAGAGATTTAATGAAACTAAACATCTATTGAACTAGCACCATGTCCAGTCTATTTAAAGCTGTATGCATATAGTATAAATTATGCAGGTTGTTAATTATTTTTTAATACAAACTGATTTACTTACAACATACATACCCACTATTCACATATTCTGTAGTCACAGGACAGTAATCTTCCCAGGAAATGGCAAGTGTCCACTTCAGAACCTCAAATGTTGCTGACACAATTTTTCACTAATCCTTGCAATTATATATGAACTAGTTTATAGTCTGGTGCTGTCCACCCATTACTTTTTTTCAATGGGGCGGGTGGTGCCAAACTTTGTGGTACAAGGCAAAGGTTCAATCATGTGGTACACATCCAGTGACTCAACTATTAATCCTAATCATTAGTTATTTTTTCTCTGGAAACACTTTCCCCTTCACTTTTGTTGCGTTTTAGTTATGAATAGACACATAATCGGTAAACATTTATAAGCGCCATCAGGAGTAAATAATGGAAGAGTACAATCTTCCATTATTTACTCTTGGTGCTGTAAATAGAGTGAGGAGTCGGCAACTCGTAAAAACCCTGTATTAGATTTCAGAGCAAAAAAATTTTTGTGGTAACCCAAATAATTAGATCACCAGATGCTTAGTATCTGGAAATGTACGGGAACTTTTGCAAGTGAAGGTTTTGAAATTTCTGGAAGCTATACGAGAGTTCCAGACGTATAGATTTTGATTAGGTTTTAAGCGTAGGTGTAGCTTGTATGTAGTTTAACATTAGTAAATATATAACTGGTTACACTTGGGACAACCGCATACGATTGATGGCACTAGTATCACATCTTATAATGTTGTTAAAGATTTGGGAGTACAAATAGATAGCCAACTAAAGTTTCATGATCACACCACCACAATTACTAAGAAGGCCAATCGTCTTTTAGCAATTATTCAAAAAACCTTCCAACATTTCGACAAAAACACAGTTATTAACCTCTATAAATCTTATATTCAGCCAGTGTTGGAGTATGGTAATATTGTCTGGGGACCCCAGTATATCCTTGATCAGCAAAATATAGAGAAAGTGCAGAGAAGAGCAACGAAGTTGATCCACAACCTTCAGGATTATACATATGATGACCGTCTTGTTGAATTAAACTTGCCATCACTAAAATATCAGAGGCGTCGTTGTGATATGATAATGATTTATCAACTTCTACATAATAATCTTAACGTAGATAATTACTAACCATCAATAGTTTATCAATAACTAGGGGTCACGAGCATCTACTAGATTGAGATCTTCATTTTTTACAGTGAGAGCTATTAATGATTGGAATAACCTATCTCATCATGTAGCTAATGCTCCCTCATTGAATGACTTTAAAATTTTACTTCACTACCTAGCTGGTCTACTGTATGTATGTAGGGTTTCCAACTCAAAATAGGAAGGTGCTTCCTTTTGTTGTTTCTGGAGATTTTCACACAGACTGACCTTTAAGATAAAGCAAACAGGTGCTAATTTATTATTGGATTACTTGTAGCATTTGGTATCAACATAATGTTAATGCACAAAAACATCCAAAAAGTGGCCACGTGACCAGAAATACTATAATACTTACATTGGACAGATCATTGTATTTTAAGGTGATGTAAGTCACAATTATTGTATTTCGTACCTCAATGAAGACTTCTACATCTTTTAGTGCTATAGCTCACCCTGTATAGCTGTATAATGATACTGTTGTCCACGTGACCAGTTTTTTGGATATTTACAGTTAACGGTGCACTGATATTGAAAGCAAATAGACAGTTTAACAATAAATTAGTGCTTGTTTGTTATCTTAAAGGTCAGTCTGTGTGAAACTAATCAGAGAAGCTGAGGTCTCATGCTATTTTGCCATGGAAATTCTATATGATGGGATTTTGGTCACATGACCACGTTTTGGATATTTATGTGTGTTAATTATGGTAATATTGAATGCTGCAAACAATTCAATAACAAATTAGCACCTGTTTGATTTATCTTAAAGGTCAGTCTGTGTGAAAATATCCAGAAACAACAAAGAAGTTTTCAGTGGAAACCCTACTGTATGATTACTAATTATTTGGCCAATTCTTGTTGTATAATCTGTATAGTTTTTATGTTGTAATTTTTGTAAGGCTTTACAGGCTCCTTAAACCTAATACTAATACTACTAGTTTAGTTACTTGTAATTAGTCTTTGGGTTTAACTTGTTCCCAGGTGTGCCTCTGTATACCAATGTGTACCAATGACCATACACAATAAGATATCGAGATTGGGAGAATGGGCTGCATGGAGCGCTGTAGCCTTGAGACCTGACCCTTAATTTGTCACGTGAGATCGCATGACCCTCCAAGATTGGGTCATGGTAAATGTGTACCCCAACATCTATGATAAGGCTCTGGCTGGTACATTTGGTGGTATGCCAACTTACCCATACAAGCTAGTCTTCCAGAAGACTAGCAATTACATGCCACCAAATATACCATGGCCCCAGTCCATTCACCCACCAAAGCAATTGGACAATTGCATTTAGACTGTGCTCTAATATCAAAACTAACGTAAACGCAATGCAATGTATTCACATCCCATATGCATTAATCCTACATACATACATACATACACACAGTGCCATCGCAGTATCTCTTGTTGACACCTATAAATGAAAACACAAATCTACCTGTGTAAAAGTAGTTCTACCCTTTGTGAGTCAGAGCAGAATGATAGTGAGAACATTTATTGCTGCAACCATGTACCAATTGTGTCACCTTCCCAGACCCTAACCCTGCCATAATCAATAAAATAAGCTTATTCACTGCAATAGACAGGTGACTTTTGTGGGATGTCCAGTGAAGCTGGGCATTGATCTGAAAAGCTGTATTTACATAATTAAGCCACATCTACAAGTTACACTTACACATGCCCAATCCCACAGCAGTGATAAATATACTGTTCTACCTTCCACAAAAATCTTCCTGGCTATATGTTGTGAAGTAAAACTCTCTACTTCCCTTTTTTTTTTGAAACTGAAGGATGAGCTATAGATGTTAGCAGTCACTCCATGTCGATTTTGATTCCTAGGCAAGAGGTGGACCTCCAATTAATTTAACTGTGACTGGTCTAGTAAGATCAGGAGGCTGTAGATTGTGGACATGCATAGTTCCTGGTCTTGCTGTGATGCTGTGTGCAGGTACCTTTCCACCAGCTGCAGTACAAAACCATCATCTGAATACTAGGTCAGACATTTTAAGAGTAGGGCAAAGTGTTTATATAATTGGCTTCAATACCTAGCAAATACCTAGCGAATGCTAAGCTGTGAAGCCTGGGATCATCCTGTGTACTTCTTGAATGCCAGCTTTTACTAAAGGAGACTCCAGGAGCTACTAGAGTAGCCAGTCATTTATCAATGTGTGTAAGACAGCTGTGTTTCTACCATTTTCACTGCTCAAAATAATGTTCCACCATCAGACAATTTCTGTTATTTTATTGCTGGAGAATAGCCTTACAAAGGCGGTAATATTTAATGTGGCCTCAAGCTTTATCTCAAGCCAATTTTTGAGGTTTGTACACCAGCCTACTTGTGCTTGTCAGCTTTAAACGTGTTGAAACTTTGCTGCAATAGCTTAAAACACCTGTTTTCCTGCTTGGACTACAAACGGTATGTACATCATGTTATGATAGTGTTTCACTGCTTTTGGTTTGCGCATTGAAAAACTCAGAACGGGTACTAGTACATCAGTACATTTTTGTGCTTCATCCAGACAAATGTACTGACAGTTTGACAGTATGCTCAAAAAATATATCTTGGGAGCCCTGTTATTATACTCCTGCACAAGGAAATCAGCGATCAGTTACCATTTTTCTGGTTTACTTTTGCTTAGGTATTAGTCTCAAGGAGACAACCCTTTGGTATTGTACCCAAAAAACACTTCTACCTTCTTTATAGTGCAACACATCTTGCTAGATAGCCAATCACTTTGCTTTGATATGTTGCAGTCTATAACTCTATATATGTGGCAGATGACTCCTGTGCATCCAAGACTATACTGTCTGCATATAAGTAGTAAGTGAGTAGGGATGCCACGACATAGAAATTTTTATGTCACATGTCATAGAGATTTATGTCACGACATGTCATATGTCACGATATAAGCAATTCTTAAAGTTTCACAACTGAGGCTGCTACTTATGAAACTGTAGAGCTATTTTGATTCAAACATGCTAACTTAAACATCAGCAATATTAACTATGACATCAACAACCAACATTGCTCATACTTATTTGTCAATTTTTCTCATATTTGATCAAAATGAATGGAAAAGTGTGCATTATTAGGAGATATTTATATCACGACATAAAGAAGCCTATATCATATCATATCATGGAGCTTTATGTCACGACATGTCATATGTCACGACTATCGTGGCATCCCTATAAGTGAGATATTCATGATCTGACAGTTCCCATATCCACTGCTCCAAATAGAGTGTGAGTGGACATCCCATGACATAGGGGTCAGAGGCTGCAGCCCTGTTTACTGTCCAATACTCATACGTAGGTGATTCATGTACACATAATGGCATTCCTTCTGATAGAATATGACATCCCAAATAAGCAGGGAGAGGCCGAATAAATTACATACCATAAGGTGGAAAGCCAGGCCTCTCCCTAATACCATACCCTACTAGCCCTGAAGATCTACTCATCTGGTCTGGTAGCTAATAAACACCACATAGCTAATGGGATTTGAAACAAACGAACAGCCAGGACCAGTTGGGTATGCATGGAATTATCTTGGGTAATCATAGAAATGAGGCATAATTCCTTGAGACCTGAAGTATCCACAGATTTGCCAAGTATCAATGAACATAGCAACCGCTGAGACGGGGACTCCTGTAATGGCTAGTACTGATTTGTTGAGTCTGCTATTACTGCAAAATTAAAGCTTGCAGCAGCGGAAGTTGAGCGGTGATTGTTGATAACCCAAATAGCAGGTTGGTGGCACCACTTGAATATGCTGACAGAGAACATCAATATTTGTTGCTGCCAATGCAACAGGTGTTATTTACTCTTGGTATTACTTACCATTTATGAATGATATAGCTTGCTACAAGCCCCTAACTACCAGGCAACGCTGTAGGTACACCCCTACAAACTAGTAGGTACATCCCTGCCGTACATAAAGCCAGTAGGTACACCCCTACCATACAGCAAACAGGTAGGTACACCCCTACCATACAGCAAACAGGTAGGTACACCCCTACCATACAGCAAACAGGTAGGTACACCCCTACCATACAGCAAATAGGTAGGTACACCCCTACCATACAGCAAACAGGTAGGTACACCCCTATCATACAGCAAGCTGGTAGGTACACCCCTACCATACAACAAGCCAGTAGGTACACCCCTACCATACAGCAAACCGGTAGGTACACCCCTACCATACAGCAAACAGGTAGGTACACCCCTACCATACAGCAAACCGGTAGGTACACCCCTACCATACAGCAAGCTGGTAGGTACACCCCTACCATACAACAAGCTGGAAGATTCATTCTTACCATACGGCAAGCCAATAGTTACCCCTACCAAACAGCAAGTCGACAGATACACCCCCACCATGCAGCAAGTTGTAAGTTGTACATCTGGTCAGTAATATTCTTTACTAGTTGAGCCCTGAAGGGCAAACACCATAGTGCATGAGGTGTTCACAACAAATGCTGTTGACTATTGACTAATAGTAAGAGTTTGTCCCATAAAAATCGCACTGGTCAAGGGTAAACAACACTTCTAATTCTAAGATGTAGCATTTGGGTGCGGTTACGTACATATTTTATGCTTTAATTTGTGATATTAACTTTTGATAATCCTTAGCATGCTAAGCCAACTATTTGTGTTTCATGTCTATAAATCACTGCTCTCATTCTGTGATTACTGGGTGAACTGACCTAACACTAAACTATGTTTTGCAAACAATGATACAATGAAAAACTCCAAAATACTTAAATGCGTATGTACCTGTGAAATGTATCTCGCAGCAATTTAAAACAAAATTCTATAATTCCCACAGTTCAAGAGTGTGTATTATTTCACCTCAGGCTGTTTAATCTAAGAAACTCTTAGTAGAGTGGTAAAAAGTATTCGTTTGTTGTTCTGTCTTTTAAAAGTAAGATGTTCTGCAACTTGAGAACAAATATAAACTGTGTTTACCATGAGTATAGGTGTACCCCTGATTGATGGGAAGGTGCACCCCTATGTACAGTATCCCTGTAAGGTACACCCGTATCATACAATAAATTAATCAGTAGATACATCCCTACCATACAGCAAAGTAATCAGTAGGTATATCCCTCTAACATCAAGGGAGAATTATGACACCCGGAGAGATACAGCTTAACTTATATGACCTTACTTCGAAGTCCTAAGCCAAGAATACATTTCTCCAGAAATTTAATTATCACATCACAGTGCTAACCATCCTGTTAATTACATCATTGTCTTAAACAGGAGTGAGGTGTTATCTCCATCAGTGTCATACTCCTCTATAGAATGTATTTCTTATGCTATCTTCCATGAAATGCACGCAGTGACTATAGGTGCATTACCCGTCTGCTGGCTCCCCCATGCTGGATCTCCTTGGGTTATGCGAGACAACAAGCACGTGGCTGTGGCGTGCCAAGCCTTGTAACTAACTACAAGAGCTTAATAGTACCCTGCAGGCTACCTACCTGCATTAGCATACATACATGACTGTCAGCTGCAGAGCTGAACAAACTGCTGTAGTTGTGACTCAGACATAAGATATACTTGCTGCCACAATAGCATCTAAATGGCAAGCTGAAAGTGCATGCCTACCACAGCCACATGATGTCATCCTGGGATGGATGGTCTTGTTGTAGCTCAGTGGAGATTGATGATAATGTTGTAGTAATACTCAACTACTCCCATACTTGATAAGTTCCTGTACTATGCCCTGTAGCTTTACTATCAACTCAATAAAACTCTTCTACTAAGCTTTAATATCAACTCAATAAAGCTTTTCCAGTATTGCAAAGAATTGGTGATACTGCTGCTCTTTAGCTGCCACTGCTGCCCTGCTATAGCATATAATGACATAGAACAGGCTAGCTGCTACATATGGTACCACCTCAAAACTGTTGTTGATACCTTCTAACGCATACCACAATCTGCCTTCTGTGCAAACCCTCCAGTAGGCATTCCAGTATCCGAGATTTTTTAATAAAAAAATTCTCCGTATATTCCCCAATAGAATCCTGGCACAAAATAACAACTCGTGTTTAACTTGGGATTGCTCCGTCGTGCAAGCTCCAATGAGGATGAAAATTGCTGTGGGGTTTTTCCACACGATAATCATCATGAAAATCTTTGTTTTATCGTGCGCGTTACATATAAGTAAGTTTTGTGTTGTTTTGTAATCTTTTCAAGCCATGCAATGTATGCAGAATACTTTAAAACTTTTAAAAACGTACTGTTGGGTGGAAGGTAGTCACTGGTGCTTACTTTAAAGTGCGTAGTTACTTCGCTCTGGTTAGCGATTTTCAGCTCCAGAGCAATTTTCTGATGGCTGTGTCATCAGCTCAAAGGTATAAACCACTTCAAAGTCAGTATAACAATGCCATAATTGAAACTACAACTCCACCTTAAGTATTGTTGCATCATTGTGGTACCTCCACTTTAGTTGTTTACCTTTATAAGTTGTTAACTTACTTACTTGAGATAGCCACTTGCCTATGGGTATACACCATTGTAGAGAAGTGTGCAGTGGGTGAAACATATTTGCTCACCACAAAACATACAAAGATCACTGAGATCCGATACGATCTGAAGTTACTCTCATTACATGTACAAACTTGCAGCTAGAAGCAACTGCAGTTTCAAGCTAGTCCAGATTGCTAGATGGCTTCCTGATTCAATTGTGCCATTTTCCCCTTTAAAATGTATGGGGAGCCCTGGAGAAAAAATGTACCTTTTTTCAGTTTTTAAGCACTGTGCATGTCAAAGTAGCTAATTCCAACCCAACAAACTATATATTTCTGAGATCAGCAATCAATACTCTATCTAGTGAGCATATAAAAAGCCCATTTTTCCAAAATTTAAAAATCAGGCTGGAATGCCTACCTCCAGTGCCCAACTGGTAGACTTGATAAGAATAAAAAAACAATGCATTTTATTTTGATTTTTTTATAGTTCCGGACCTGTAGTACACGTAATGGTCACTATACGGAATTTTACAGCAAGATTTCAAAATCAGGTAAGATTTGAGAGGAGGCTGCACGAGATTTCAAAGAGGTTGCGGACCCGCCCTCGAAATAGAATTACAGTTATTGCGTAATTTCTATTGTTGGTGCACTTGCGGGATAAAGATGAGCTGTACTCTGAACTGTAGTGATCGGTTATCAGCCCGTGCACAAATAAGCTTACATTTACTGCTTACCGAGAATGGGAGATCTGCGCGAGGGGAGAAGAGTAAGGATGAAAGTGGGCTCATCAGAATCAAGTGACGACGACGATTATGATGATGATGAAGATCAGACTAATCTGTTTAGGAGACAAAACAGCGTTCGTCGCTTTTCAAATTGGGTGAGCTTGTTGTGTGATTACAGGGGTTGATCAAGGGGATGGATGACCACCCACCATGCTTTGGCTCTCCATGAATAGACTTGAATATGTGTACTGAGATCTAAATCCAAGAATTTTTCTCTTTCACAAAGTTACTGAATATTCAGAATTCAAGAATTTGCCACTATCATCTTAAGAGTATTTATCTTTTTTATAACTTCATGATTTCAGCTTCCAGATTCAATCTCAGGATTTCTCTGGGGGTCTGGCACAGCCAATCCTTTTACCCTGCTCGCTTTTGGGGCGGTGCTCACTGTAAAAAGGATCCAAATGCTGGACTTGTTCATGCTGCCACTATAGTGGCAGCACGAATCAAATCGCAGCATTATTAAATAACTGAATGTTGGAGTGAAGCCATAGACACCATTGTCCGGAGGGAAAAGTATCTATGGTAACTATGCATGGTCTTACTGGAAGAGGATAAAGTGCATCATATACAAGAGCTTAGCTACATAAGGCTGACACCTGAGCAAATGAATTTTGCTTACTTCACCGCCTTCTGAACCTTGAAGCGAGATTTAAAACCATAATTCTATCTCCACTACAGGATTTAGATGTTAATTAAACTCAAGTCCAGTATGCAGACAAGTGCCACCCAACTCATCAAAAAGCGAGTGGTGTAAAAGGGTCGGCCGTGCCAGACTATATCAGAGCATGTCATCCTAGCAAAGCTTAATGTTAATACTGTATCCTGGGCCATCCACCCCCTTTGATATTATTTTCTGGATCATCACCTACTTTACATTTGCTGCTCTGTTTAATAGCTGTATCAAACACTAGACACTGCAAGTAGCCCCCGGCTCCATCAATTTTCAGAAGACCAACCAGATGGTGCATTCAGCAAGAATGACAAGTTAGAGTTATACCAGCCATCATGTAAGGACTGGCTAAAGCTCTTGATTCTACCAGTAGTTTACATGGTGTTCATTGGAGCTGCTGTGGTATATGCATTCTACACAATCACTGCATTAATACATTCTTATCAGTACCCAGTACAATCTACTAGTTATCGTACAGCATCAAGCTATCCTGCCATTGGTATAGCCATCATCCCAGACTTCTCTCAGTTTGTGGGTTGTGAGTATCGTTACTATGATGACTATTCCCCTGACCCAATTGTCCCCACCAAAGAGTGTAAATATTTCAACATATCATTCACTTCTAAATTGTCAAACAGCACAAGAAAGTCGATGGTGTTTATGGGACCAACTGACATAATGAGGAGACAAAGTCTGGGAGTACGCTACACTATCAACACTACACAAAGGGAGTACAATGCTATTGAGTATTTTGCTTTTTATCAGTGGAGCAATGTTGTTAATAAAAGTTTAGACGACCAGAGACTGATATTAGCTGACTTTGAGGACAAAAGCACTTTATTCACGTTCCCCGCTGGATTCAAGACCTGGGTAAAGATGAGTTATATAGAAACAGAACAATATGATGGTAAAAGGAAATCGATAGAATTTGAAATGGAGATTAGCTTAGCTAAATATCGAAGTTTCATGTATAATAATTCAACAGATTTGGATACTTGTACGGTGTATTTTGAGTGGGCTTCACCACGATATGTGTATATCAAAGAAATTCTGTCCACTAACTTTTGGACCACAATTGGAGCATTGTGTGGAGTGTTTATTACATTACTGAAGGCAGGAGAGTACTTCAAGGCTTGGATTATTTGGGTACGGCTTGAACAGAAAAAGAGGAGAATGTCCCGCTCAGAGTATGAGAAATTTAATGAAGCTAAACACCTACTGAACTGACTTTGGTCCATTTCATTTTCACTACATATTTTAATGTCAGGCCTCTGAAGATCCTTCAGTAGCACATATGCACCTTGCAATGTATGTGTAAATGGTATGTGCGAGTGTGTGTAGGGGCAGCTACACCTGCACCCTACAAGAGATTGGTGCATGGGCGTAGCTAAATGAATTATGTGCGCGCGCCGCCGCCGCCCCCTAGTAGAAAGGATGCCCGTCAGGTCACGAAAAGTCTTCCGTAGCTCCAAGGATATTAGGGCGAAAAGTCACTTATCAACCGGTCGGAAACTATAATACTAATACTGCCCTAAATAAATAGAGTTATTGCGTAATTTATTGTTGGTACACATGGGGGAAGAAAGATGAGCTGTAGTGACGGTTTAGCGGATATCGAGGATTGTGCTGGTGAGAAACTGGTGCCTTCTGTCAACAATCATGTATTACCAAAGGTACGTGCCTTAACTGTATGGCTGCACGCCGTGTTGTAAGTCGAGTTGTACGTTTTGTTCCAAGGGGTACGACACCTCTCCAAATCACGTACGCCCTTCAGCTACCAAATCACAAATCAACAAAATCTCGAGCGGTTTCGCCCACGCAAATAATTAAAACTGCTTGAAAATTACTCTTGAAAACATATTTTTAAACAATACATTTATCATGAACTACCAGTGTTGCCAGATGATTTGCTCCAAATGTTCATGTGAAAAAATAAATTTGTTCATAAAAAGTTCATAAATCCATAGTCACTTTCCGAAAACTAGCCTACACATTATAAATAGGTGGATCTCTGGGTTAGTAGGGCAATGAAGAGCAAAAAAAAAAAAAAAAAAAAGGTTACCACATAAAATTGCCAAAAGTTCATAAAAAGTTCACAGATTACTCCAGGTTCATAAAAAAGTTCATAGATTATTTCAGGTTCACAAACCAGCCAAAAGTTCATAAAAAGTTCATAGATCATTTCAGGTTCACAAACAAGACAAAAAGTTCATAAATCTATGAACTTTATTCACAGCATGGCAACACTGTGAACTACTGTCCTTCAGAACACAGTAATAACATCACAAATCACACTACAGCAATCACAAGTGAAGTTTCAAATCACAAATCAGGTTTCAAATCATGTACAGATTTGTGAAGGTGTCGCACCCCTTGTTTTGTTCCCCTCGTGATTTCCTCTGGAATTCTCATGTTTTAGAGATCATCAGCAAAACACTTCATCAATTGGTCAGAAATCGGTAATTTTTCTAGGGACATGGATACATACTGTCAGTCTGTTGAAATATTTGCAACTGGGAATCCAATCACTTTTCTGATCCTCCAATATGCAAAATAACAATGCAGGCAGGCAGATTTAAATTCTATTTTTTTTTATAGCTGAATGACATGGTGGCTCGTAGGAACCCAGAATGCAACATGTTTTAGCTAGTTACTTTATAAGTTGCATAATAGCTTCACCAATAGAATAATCATTGATACAGCAAGGAAAATGGTGGCGTAGGTGAGGATGAGAAATTAATTAGTACATTTATGTGGCCTTATGGTTGACAAATTATACAGGTGAAAATCAAGACAATCAAAAATTCTTGATCCCAGTCAAGTGTATCAACTGGGAAAGTGAAAGTGCTCAAGCCATGTATTTCAATTTCTTAGTATGGTGTATTACCATGTAAAACATCACTAACAGAAGAAAAGTACATGTAAAATCACAGGGATATGGGACCACTGTGTTGGCCAACTAAAGGTTTTAAGGTCAGGGGGAGGGGGCTCGGAATGCTGAAAATGTATTTCTTGGAGTATGGCTGGAATCTGTACAATAAGATTGATATACTCTATGCTCTAATAGAGCGATCAAGGCACTTACATAAAGTGAAAATCCCTTAGTGTAAGTTCCCAATTGACAGGTAGCAATCATCAACATTTGATAAGTGAACAGATCACTGCATGTATAGGGCTACCCACTCACACAGTTGGCTGCTTTGCCCTCTAAAATGTTCTCACAATCTTTTTCATTCAATTGTTAAAGGCATCCGTAATAATAGTAATAATAAGTAAATCAGTATGCATTTGCATCCAACCTGAACACCTCTTGAATAGCTGGCCTCATCTTTGTGAAACATAGTTATTCAAGGATATTCCCATAAAGAATAATGTATCAGTGATTTATGCATGACAAATTGGGTAAAGTATAGGGTGTCGATAATAGGTTAATGATTTGTGCACTACTGTCTTCTTTTCAATAACACATCATTCACTTACATGAAATAAATAAATTTGTTGCGGAAGACTAGTCTATCAAACTACAAGTTCTTATGTCATTACAGTAAGGAATCACAGGTGTTTGATGAAACCATGTCATTAACTTACACTACCCGGGATTTGAACCAGTTACCCCTCTTGCTTTATAACTTGTCTGTCTTGTACAGTGGGACCTCAAACACTTGTATGCCAGTTCAATCACAAAAGTGTTCAGATAAGTGAATTAGTTTGGATAAATGTGAAACCCATTCAGTTATATACAACAGCTGTGTTCAAATACTCTAATAGAACATACAATTCTCTAATAGAACATTGACAAAATATTCTAATAGAACAGTCACCACTACTGTTTGGATAATCAAAGGTTTGGAAGTTCAAGGTCCTACTGTACTGTACCAAATAGTCTATCCACTATTCAACAAGCATCTACTGTATAAATGTTGTATACAGACTTTCTAAGATATACTGTAAGCGTATAAATTTTTGTGGATTTCGTGATTTGCAGCTGATCCATGAAAAATAAAGTGATCCACAAAAATTAATCCATTTTGAAACTCACATCTCGGCTCGAGCAGACCTAGCTATTAACTATTACCACCAATACACACTCCTTATACTATTAATGCACATAATTTGCAATGCGCTACCATAGATATGATATTATGCTGACAATGACACATGCACCTGTTCACCAAAGACCCGTTTCCTCTGATTCCAGCAGGCAAGACTCTTTTGTGGTGAGTCAACCCCACAAAATGGTTTGCTTAGTCCCAGATAAGTATGCCAGCGTAAATGGAGTAACTAGCCAAAGCTGTTAAGTTGTAAACCTTAAACGCAACCTTAAAGCACGAATTTTGCTCCCATGGATCCTTGAGAAAATAAACTGGCTCGTCAAGATTAAACCACAAAAATTATACCCACAAAATTTAATACACTTCCAAACTTGTCTTTGGCAAACCATGAAAATTTTACCCACGAAATTTAATATGCTTATGGTACTACACTGCCAAAGCAATTTTTATTGAGAGATAGTTGAATTATGAAATTTGTGTTTACAATTCTTTTATTGGCTTGAGGTAGTTGAAATGCTTCAAAGTTTAAATCCAGTGGTGAACTATTAATTCCAGTAATCTTTCAGGCATTATAAAGTAGTCTTGTGAGCCAACCATGTATGTGCGTAGGTGTGAAAAGCCATGTCTGGTAACCCCTGCCACTTTTGTTGACATTAATAATATTTTAGCAGTGCCAATCCTCAAAACAGTTGGTGTATATTTTGATGTAACACCAGAACAACTTGTAAAGGATCGGACACAGATAGTTCCCTCCCCAGACACACCACCAGATACTCTATACCCTTTTGCATCAACAACTTTCTCTGCTACTCTTTTCAGCAGTACAGTGATAATTTACCTGATGTTTGACTGAAGTGTAATTCCAAACATACAAAGTCAGAATCACTAAGTATTTCACAAGCTAATATCGTGGGCTCTGCCAGTTATTTGTTTGAGAAAAGCCCAGAAATTGTGAATAAAAAATAAGCTAATTTGTACATATATAGTAGACTTTTTCTTTAAAATGTGGACCGCTTAATTGCTAAATTAGCAGACTTCAGATTTAATGTTCTTGCTGTGTGTTTTATTAGAGTAGTTTCATTGCATGTGCTAATATAACATTGTGAGCCTGCTGTATTTTTCGTTGCATGAGTTATATAATGAACACTACTGGTGAGACAAAAAAAAAACCGACTTATCTTTGTAGAGAAGGTTTGTTATGCGCCATAACCAAAAGTCCATAATATAGGATCTACTATAGACCCTTGCTATAATATTTTACCCTGAAAAAACAGTGCTTTGAAGATTTGTTGACAATTTATTTGTCCTTTAGAATATTTTACATTGATCTGATTTGTCATTATTGAACTAGCAGGCAACATTCATTTGAGATAACAAGATGATTAATCAACTTTTCTTTGATACCTTTGTATTGGGTTAGTTATCACTCTCTCACTACAGAGCTTAGTGACAGAGAGGAAAGTTTAAACTATTTCTGTGAGCTAACATAAAGTGAAATTTGAGCTGAATGGCCCTGTTATGTTTATCGTTATATATCATCATGTTTGAATTTTCAGCTTGTATTGTATGTAGCTACAGATCTACACTGTCATATTATATTCATCTATATTTGGTTAACCATTGCACATTCAGTTTTATTGTTCATGCCAGCTAAAAGAAACCAATTGTTGATTGTACACTCAGCAGTATTCTACAAGTACCCTATTTCCTCTTATAAAAGTTCCTTTGCAGCATTTTTGACCCGGCCTGTAAACAAATAGGGCCTTTATTTGAGACCGGGTTTTAATTTTTGATTGGTCCAGCCAATACCCAGCGTTTAATTGAGTTTGGGTGGTGGTAGAACAGGATTACTGTAATGGTAAGCATAGAAAACAGTAATACAGTGTGTTGACCATATAAACAGGTGTAGGCAAGGCTGGATAATAGTTGTATCATACATATCTGCATGCATGTGGACCCGCCCGGACTACTCATGTGATTACTTGTAGTACTTCATCCCTCAGAAGGCTCTAAACTCAAGTCTGAAGCAGCAGCAACAAGGGAAACAATTAAAGCCATTAACAGTAATAGCCCAGGCCTCTATTTGAGACCAGGTGTTTATTTTCCAAAGGTGCTGGAAACCCCCCCACTTATATGCAAGACAGGCATTTAATCAAATATGGCTTTTGTACAAGGAAATACAGTATGCAGATAGCTCTGGTATAGAGCCGTAGTAGCTGGTCAATATTAACATTGTACATGAAATTTCAGTTAAAGTAGTTGCCACTGGTTGGTTGAAAATTTTACCTTCAGGAAGTGCCTTGTTTTAGTAACATTTCGTGCCTTTAATAAGTAATAGCAAGAGTACATAATATATATATTCCTAAATATATATATTATGAACTCTTGGTAATAGCATTTTCAAAGCAAAAATCACTGCCATTGCCAGTCATTGTTAAATCCCTCTGTGCCTCCCAAGTTTATGAGTAGCTAACAAGTTTGTTTGATGCAACCAAAAACAATCCTGAAGATGACAGATGGAAGCCTCTCAACACCTGGACTAGCTTTGCCATTCCTTCTGCAGTCCCTTCACATTTTTCAGTTGCCTAGCCCTAAAAGATACAGGTAAAGAAATACAATTTGCACATCTGTAAGTGTGTTGTTCCCCTTGTGAGCAGCTGACAGCATCAGCTGGAATTTGCTGTTGTAAAAATAAATATTGCACAGTGCATCATTGCCTTGCTGTTGTGGCTGGTGCTGTTAGCAGTTGTTGTAGTAGCCATATTGTCCACCATCTGCCTCCACACTGTTGTTGCCACCATGACTGGTGTCAGCTTCTTAACTGTGCTGTATGTACTTGTACATTACAGCAAAGCTGAAGCTATTCTTTTCCACAAACTTGTCCCACCCCGTGTGCTAGAGGTATCTGAAATAATTACTGCTACTAAATGTTAGCAAGTGATGACAGCACATAGAAGACCCTGCTCCACATCTTGATGTTTATTATCCACTGAAGAGCTTTGGCTGCTGCTTAGATAATCCAATTGTATCCTGAATGGCAACATCTGATCTTATAACTCTTCCCCACTACAGCACATTGTTCAGGAGATGCCTGTCCTCTTGAGCCACTAGTATATTGGTATTAGCATGCTGTATATCCGTTCTTCCATCAAGGTTCTTTACCACCTCCACACTTCCATCAAGATTCTTTACCACCTCCACATTTTCTGTACACCACACCCTTCTTTTGAGATCCTTTCATTTATGCTTTGTCCTGCCAGTGAAGCGAAGATAGTTTATCCCATGAACATCTATATAACATTGGGTGGTTACCTCTGTCCTGACTAACAATACCCAAAGTGCTCTCTATTCCCAATCACTTTCAACTGGAGTCTTACATGAGAGAATAGCAGTGATCCATATAGCTATATAGAGTGGTGGCAGTGACTGCAAGTTGTTAGTCACATACCACAATATCCCATGGATGCCCCTCCTATATACCATATAGCCGGAAAGTTTTGCAGGAGGAAACTGTGGCAAATTTGCTGGTTTGGAAAAAAATTTTCTGCCAAACTTTCTGGCTATACGGTTGCTTTAATGGACTGTATGAGTGTGGCCATATGTATGACTTTATATGCTGTAGCATACTTTTAAAATGGCATCACTACATGTAGGCATTGAGGAAATCAAAGCCCCACCCACCAGTTGCAGCAGATAGCATCATTCCTGGAGCTCAAGTGATCTACATTAAAACATGGGGATGTTCCCATAACAATAGTGATGGGGAGTACATGGCTGGACAACTTGCTGCCTATGGCTACCAAATCACCGGTAAGATGGATCATGTGGTCTGCATCATGTGATCCAACTCTCCACAGAGTCTCCACTGGATGCAGAACTATGGCTTCTCAACAGCTGTACAGTGAAAGGTCCTTCTGAAGACAGTTTCATCAATGCAATACGATCGGGCAAGAAGTTGAACAAGAAACTAGTTTTGGCAGGATGTGTTCCACAAGGACAGCGTAACCATGGAGACCTCAATGGACTATCAGTTGTTGGTGTGCAACAATTAGACAGAGTGGTTGAAGTAGTAGAAGAGACACTGAAAGGTACCACCACCGCATGTATCTATCCCTTGTACTGTTTGGTTGTGTAGGGAATTGTGTGCGTTTGTTGGGCCAGAAGAGACGTGGTGGTAATGGTGTGTCTCTATCGCTTCCAAAGATTAGAAGAAATAAACTGATAGAAATCATTCCTATTAACTCTGGGTAGGTGTGCACATATATAAACTGGTGTGACCATATATCAGTTGTTTGGGTTAGACCACTTTAATGTGGGTGGTTGCTAAGATGCAAGTATTTGTAGTGTTTCCACAGATACGCCACTAATCACAATACTAGAACTAAACCTGACCATAGCACGAATCCTATCAAGTTACCATAACTACCAATATCACAGTACATATTTGGATGAATAGAAAAAAATGGTTTTATGACACATCACTTATAAACGGCGTCAGCTATGTGTTTATGTGGTGGAGTATATGCCTATTACCAAGGATGATTAAAATCTTGATATTATAATTGAGGCAGCAATCTTACAATGAATATATAGCATTTAATATACATTGTCAAATTAACCATTAACTTAGTATGTTAAGTGCATTGCTTTCACTGGCCACTTTGGAATTTGTGTTATGACGACGGCTTAGGTGGTATCAATTACAGAAAGGCGTACAAATTCCACCTGTTTCTCTGGAAACATTCCTAATTCTTGGCAGGTCTTCTTTTTCCCAGAATTTTGGTGTTTCCAATTGAATCAAACGATGTGTGTCAACACTTCTGGTTATTCCACTCTGTGTAGTATAGAAGTGTTACTGTACGAAAGGAATTAACTTAGTATGTTACTGTCAGTGGTGATACCTTTGAAAAGTGACCTCTTTGCTCTATCCTTGTTAGTGAAATAGAAATTCTGGCCTGTGATATTCATTGCTTCTGTACAGAATATCTTATTATTCCTTGGGAAGTTATGGAGATCCTCAATAATTGAGGACACTTATCTTTGACAGCTTGGTGGGAAAAACTTTGGCAGACGAGTAGCATTTTACCACTACAGTAATTCTTTTCATTCAGAACAAAAAGTCACATATTTGCCAGACTGTTTTGTTGCTGAAATCCTGTTGTGACAACGTACCTAAGTTGCCACCAGCAAGCTGTACAGTATTTACATAAGCATACAGGAAAAGTTTGGACTATTTTTCATACCACCTGTGGTAGTGACTGTATTGTTTTTGGTGGTGATCCACTAATTGCTTGTTAGTAAACATTAGTATTAGTGGTGATGTTGCTGTAAGTGGTGGGTAGCTATAGCAGGGCTTCTTGTACCATAGCACAACTTCATTAGTATAATGAGGTTGTAATGGTTGAGCTGTTGTGAAGTAAAACATTTAGTCTAACTAAATCGCTTACAGTAAGTGCACCATTTTTACATTATAGCTCATGCGTGCATGCGTTTGTAGTGCTGCCAACCTGCTCGTGGTGTACCTGGTAACACACCACTGGTTAGTGGAGTTGGCTAATGGCAGCTCCCCTCTTCTTAACTGTGTGACGGAGGGCCAGCATTGTTAGCCTTGCAAGCCAAGACAATGCTCTTTGCATACACTTCTTCGTGCTTTAAGACGAAGCTACTGAATAGCACCCAGATCAGATTCCCTTGGTCTGACAAGTAGTGCAACACCATCATAAATCAATTTCATGCTGTGACATTGACATCATTTGCATCAAAAAAAGTCATTTCTACACCGGTGTGGTTTTGTTTCAAATCATCAATTAGTAATGCTTTACACTCTGTTTAATGTAACAGTCCACTTAATGTGAAGCTGTTATCCTGGCTTCCCATCCTCTTATGTCATAAGCCAAATCCCACATATTGGCAGTGTACAATACTAATCATATTATATAATTTGATGTCCTTCAAGTTAGAGAAATGACATGATATGGCTTTTGTTTGATGGTGACTGTTTATATTCACTTTCTTTGAGGATATCCTAAAAATGACATCCTGACTTGATGTCAACTGATGCGTCATTTCATCACACTGTGACTATGGTGATCACATGGTCCATCCATGATGACCTTGGTTATGGACTTGGTGCATAGCAACTGTTTTTGTTGTTGTTTTATGCAAGTGAGTTTTTTGTTGTGACCTCAAGATGTACTCTTGTTAATTTAATAAAGAAGCGTGTACCCCCTCCATGGTAGTCAATGACAACTGTCCACCAGCCTGCAACACCTATTGTGACCTGTTGCACCAGGACAGCATGTCTCTGTTCAATGCAACAAGGTTTTCATGTCAATATAGTATTTGGATAAATCATAGGCTGTGCTACTAACTACATGTTGTCACAATCACATGAGCATGGTCTTTGCCTCTTTTCTGTTCCCTTAGAAAGAGGGGACACCTGAGCTGGTGGTTTCATCATCCATATTATATTAATTTATTACTATTACAAATAACAGCAGTCTGTGGAGCCATATTGGTATGTGTATGAAATTAAAACACCTCATAAACAAATTAAAATATGGTAAGAGTATCCCCTACTATACTGTTTCACTCTCGCTGTGGATTTCTTGAGGAATTCTTTTATATAAACCTATCATGTTTGCATTGTAGTTACTCACGATGGCCTCACTCTGAACAGTGTACACATAGTGGCTTGTGTTGTGTGTAGTTTTTTTTTTTTTTTAACATGGACACTTAAAATCAGAACTTATACCCCACATGTATAACCACAACAAGTTAACATGGCTGCTATGGTCAACTAGTCAATGAAGTTGAAGAGTCATGTTCATCTATGAAATTCAGGAACACATGCTGCACATGGTGAAGACACATTGTATGTTCTTCCTCAAAGTGGTATGAACAGGAGGGAGTAGTTTAGCCAAGTTTGGTTGAAGGGTTGTATCAACTTACCTGTGCAAGATTCACACGTTGAAGGCTCATATATCCCATGGATTGGGTGTGGTGAACCACAAGACATTAAGCCATACTACTGGAAGCTTTGATCAGACTATTAATTTCCAATTTCCAATTACCACACTTGACTGTTGCTATTTGTTGGACAGGTACTTTGATTGCTGCAAACAGTCTTTATGTGGTACATACTCAGGATAGTGGGGAGAGCATTGTTGTTAATTCTCTGGACAAACTGTGTTGTGTGCCAACCAATTCTCTAGTGTCCTATTATACTGAAGGTCAACAATTCACAACATTTCACATTAATAAATCGGCCGTGTCAGCCAATCACTTAAACCACCAACAAGTTATGCAAATGGTAATGCTGTTGGTGCCCCATGCTCACTGTCTAATCATACTTCTGTTCTGTTTGTCAGCATGCAGGTCATTACTACCCCTTTCATTTGACCCTCTTTCTGAGTTTTATTTTTTTAGACCTAATAGTCAGTATTCAGTTGGTTGTCCGTGTAGATCCAAATGCAAAATATCACGTGCATAGAAATAACCAATGAAACTTCACGCCGTCTGCCCCAGGGGAGGGCGCACTAGTTTAAACTGAAGGCTACTGATGTCATTGACTACTTTCAAGGACATAACTTTTTTAAACTTGTTTCCTGGTCAACTAACCTGAAATCAACTGGTACATACGAGGATTGCTGGTGTTGCCCATAGTATCACATGACCTGTTAATGGTTTTTGTTGACCAGTTGTTGCCAGGTAACTGGAGGTGACCTTAATATAATTGAGGCTAGAGTTTAATAGCATTTCTATAAACCATATTAAAATTTACAGCATGAATAATTTACATCATGAATAATTTACATCATGTGTAGCTGCCTCAACCAGTGTACCTACTGTAAGACCAAACATGCCCGAGGTGACCTGGCTAGTTATCCTCCAGAGGAGATTGTGGCTCGAGCCAAGCAAGTATTTCAAGGTGGGTAATATTGATGCTGTGTGAATCCTGCTATGATATCCCTGTGGATACAGAGGGGGTGAAGGAGTTATGGTTGACTAGTGAAGATACTGGTACTTATGGGAGAGACATTGGGACCAGTTTACCAGAGTTACTGTGGCAACTAGTTGATGTGATTCCTGATGGTTGTATGATGCGTGTTGGTATGACCAATCCTCCGTACATACTGGAACATTTAAAGGTAGCATATGAGTTTATGTAATGTTTCTGGGTTTGTGCATACATGCCTGTATGCGTGCGTGTGTGTGTGTGTGTGTATACGTGCACGCATGTGTATTTGTATGTACACATGGTGTGTAGTGTAGTACCAGTATTAACTGTTGTTTGCTATTAGGAGATGGCAGCCATCTTATCACACCCAAGAGTGTACTCATTCCTACATGTCCCGGTACAGTCAGGATCAGATGCTGTACTAGCTGACATGAAAAGAGAATATTCTGTTGATGATTTTTGTGCAGTAGCCGATTACTTACAAACTCAGTAAGCAGCAGCAGTAGCAGCATATGGTATCAATTATATGTACCATTTGTACCTCATTACTAGTACTAACACACTGTGTACAGTGATATATAGTCCCACTATAGTGTATTGCTGCTGTCTAGTAGCGAGTTATTTTTCAATGGTTGGAGCTCCATATAAAGTCTATAAATACTACACCTGTACAAAAGAATTCTCATGAATTTGACAATCAGAATATAGACATGGTTGTTTACTTCTACTTTACTCAAGTGGATGAGTGTGTGTACAGTTTGTAAAGGAAGGAATTCGGGGGGCGGGTGATGTCATGTTTGTTCTATGTAGCGACCATTTCATATGGTAATGACCTAACATTATCATTATGTACACAGTACATGCATATACAGCTTCATTGTTATCCTAGCAGTAGCACAGGAATGCCTTCCTGGTGTGATGTTTTTGTGAAGCCGTGGTTCAGAACATTATGGCTTGTTATTTTTGATTTTATTGAATTCCTCCGTTGGCAGTCAGATGAGCTGCCCTAGAAGCTCTTGTTGCTGGCCTTTGTGCTCTATGAATATCATGCCTTACCTGCTTATTTCATCCATCAACAAGTGATAAAGAGTAGTAGTCTCTTGGTCTGTATCAGTCGATGTGGTATATTGACTGCCATACATGATGTCTTGTGTGTGAATTACTTCATAATACAAGTATGCTGGTAGTTAGGCATGCACTATATGCTGCTAGCATTGAGGATATTTTATACCTAGCATAACCAACAAAACTGCTACACAACACTACCAGCCAGTGTTTGTTATCTTGTAGCGGGAGAAAAAGAAACATAAATTTTTTTTGTTAAATTGTTTTGTTTTCTGTGCATTCTAACTTTTGCATATTTCTTAGTGTTCCAGGCATCAACATAGCGACGGACATAATCTGTGGATTTCCTACCGAGACAGAAGAGGTAGGTGGTTGTGTACTGTCATGTCTTCATGATTATACCTTCAACCTTGCAGGACTTTGAGCAGACATTGCAGCTAGTCAAGCGATACAAGTTTCCATCTCTCTTCATCAATCAGTTTTATCCTCGTCCTGGCACTCCTGCCGCCAGAATGAAACGTATTCCAACACAAGAGGTATCTCCTATTATGTTTAATTGTTATGCTATTATCTTAGCTATTTGTGAAGGTAAAGAGACGCAGCAGACAGCTAACAAAATTGTTTCACTCATACCATCCCTACCAGCACAAGGTGACTCAGTGTACACTGTAGAAAAGTTCTCAAAACTATGGATGTGGTCCCCTTATCATCAATGCATTTTTGTCACACTTTGTGAACATTGATGTTCCCAATGAATGGCTCTGTTTACAAACATCCTTGAAATGATGTTGAGTTTCTTTAATCATATTACAGTGGAAGCCCTCCACAACAAACTCTGGGCCCAAAGTTTTCTTGCTATAAAAAAGTAAGAGACTTTGTTTGTATAACCACTAAAATATGGGGGTATTTTAATAAAGAGGTTCCATTTTAAGCACTATGTTGTGCATATTGTTGTTAGTGCAACTTGTTTGTTGCTAGGTGGGTGAACGACAGACAGTATTGGTGACTGAGATATCAAGTGATGGAGAACATTACGTTGGACACAACAAGTTTTATGATCAAGTGCTAATTAGTAAATCATGGGGGGAACACCTCATGGGTGCCATGGTAACTGTCACCGCAACATACGCTGACAAACATTACATCAAAGCAACACCTTGTTACCAACAAAAATTACCCTGGGCGCCAAATAACATTGTAGCATATTCTCTAGCTATTGTAATATTGATAGTATCAGTGCTTATATGGACATTGTATGCTTTGATAAAACCAGACTGAAAATGTTATGAATTCTTGAATGATTTAATAATTTGACCACCCAATGCTATCATAACTAGACAGTGGTATTAAGTAAACAAATATACTCCCATCACATAGTTTATCTGCTGCACATTTCACTGTGTAATCAAGCGTTACTGTGGGCGTGACCACTGGCATGTGTTATAAAATAAACAATACAAATACAATATTATACACGATCATGTGATGCTGCGAGGAAAGAGGTCATGATAATGCTGAGTTGCTGCCTAATTGTAACAGTTGACTGATTTCGTGGTCTAGCATGCTTGTTGCCTTGTTGTCGTATTCTGAAGTGCTTGGTAGTGCAATTGTGTGTCTCTTGGTGGTGCTCTTAGGTGATGGCTCTCCATGTAGTGGGATCTGCTGTAGGTGTTGTAACTAGGAGGAGACGGACATGTCAACAGTATTATTGTAAACATTTTCTAACTGTTGCTCACTTGTACAATTAGTCCTTGTAGTTCGCTGGATAATTCTTTACGCTGTGCTGTTAGTTTAGTCACTTGGTCTTCTAACATTTCATCATCACTAAAAAAACAGCCAAATTTGAAACTAGGAATACATCTATTAATGATGCCTACCTTCTGGGAGGTTCACTGGACTGTGACGACACGTCAGCTCCATTGTCTGTACTACATCCTTGTTCCACAATTGCCGGTGGAACAAAGTCCATACTGTCACCGACTGATCGTCCTGGGACACTATCCTGAGTATCAGTTGTGGTTACACTGAGAGTATCATTAGATATATGGGAGCAACGTCTGAAGTAGCCATCAACATCCATGTCTAGTGTTCCAATACTTGGCACTTTGTCTGGACCCAATTGACTGTTATTATTGGTGGAAGCCTCTGGGGCTGTCCCAATACGTCTGATTTGTGGCATGTTCCACTTCTGCCACTTGTCTTTTTGTTGAAAACTGCCACTCCGATTGACACGATATGTGACTGGAGCTGGTTTTTGTGGCAACGAAGGTGTAGGGCTGGGACCAATACTGCAAATACATTACAGTGAATGACAAGCATATGTGAACAATAAACATCAAAGCTAACCTGCCATTTGTCAAGCTGTATGCTGACTGGCTGGATGCAAGAGAATTTGCAGGACTAGTACTGTTTGAACGTGGGGTATAGGGAACAACAGGATCATCCATTACGTGTCCCTTGGGTACTGAAGAGTTGTGTGGAGCAATACACAATAGTCGGCTACTCCATGTATTAGTAGCCTTGAAGGGAACCTAACACAATAAGTATCATACGATAAAAGAAGAAGCCAACAGTGTGAACAACAAACCTGGTATTCTCGCACTCGATGTGAAGGTACATGTTTACTTTTTCTACTAGTTCTTCCAGTCAAGTGACATGTCTATATCAACGATACAAGAATGAAATTCACAGTTATAAGGACAGACCATTATGGTGTATTACCTGACATAGCACACTCGGGCACTGCAGACATTCATAACATAATCCTCTTATAGCCTTCTGTTTGCAGACTGAACAGCGGGCATTATGGTGGACTATACAGTAGAAATAAAAACATCACGAGCAGCTTATTACATTTGATCAACAGATGTTGCTATGGACCCAACAATGTTATAGCAGTCATCAGAAGCCACACACAATGTGGGAACTACAAACATAACCATATCAAGAAACCAAAATTCCTAGCTAACATGTTAAAAATAGCTGGTCATTTTACAGCAACAAGTGACACTCACTTTCTTCACACTGTGGTAGGTTCTGCCATAATCCCAGCCAAAATAAGCCTGGAGCAGAGGTAGGCACTGATATCAACAAGCGGCCAAACTCCAGGGAGTTAAGCCAGGCCCTCAAGCATGCTCCCTGTAATACGAGTGTACACAGGATGAATAGAAGTGGACTGGCTTCATACCTTAGAAGATTGCACATATTCCAAACATTTCAATACCAAGGACTCCATATACTGCTGCTGTACTTGGGCTTGGTCTGATGGCAGTAGAGCTTCACCAAGTCCCTCCAGGATCACTTGGTAACTCATGCTTAGCAACCATGATAGTGTTTCCATCTCAACACGACCGCTCTTATCACTGTTACTCAACACACTGAACAAGGCTGGAATAACAATTGTTGCTGGTATTTCTACTACATTAAACAATTTGTTGTATCACCTTTGCCTTTCTCCACTGTCTTGTTGCCACAGAACAGGGCCAGCCATACTCTAACAACTCCAGCATGTATCTGACCTCCGTCTGACATGCTATAGAAGAATCAGTGTGTTAATTGATTGATAATAGTTGTTAAAGAGTTGTGCTCACTCTCTGAATGCTGATAACATCCAGTTGTATGCCATTGTCTGTGCATCTATGAGCTTATCATGAGGAATACTGGTCTCAATGCTAGCATAGATGGTGGAGAGTAACCTGTCCAACTGTGCGTGCGGTACAACCTCCTTGAGAACGCACGACACATTCGCACGCCCACAACATTCTTGAATGTCACTCAGTGTCAGCTGGTCCACTAGGGAAGGAGCATAGTGTATAAATAATGGCGGCAAAATGTGTTTGAAAGTTTTGCTCACATAGAAATCGCTTCTGGAGATGCCTCAGCTTGAAGGCGACTCGATGGTGAGCGTACTGGATGGAGTTAAATTGCTCTACGGTAGTCACAAAGCCATACAAACTGCAACCAAAGTAATTCCATTCACTTACCAAGCTCGGCTTGAAGGATATTCATAGCTCTTTTACTAATCAAATCTGCCAACCAAGAACATGTATTGTGTGTAAATATCTAGTAATGTTTGCAGTTTATAACACTAGCTAAGCTCTAGCATGCCAACTTGTCCTCTCAATCCCTCGGCTCAATCACCCCATAAACAAGCGATTATGAGCAGCATTCATTTACAACAGGACTATGAATTACTAGCTTATAGGGGAAGTGATATATCTTACCGAATAGTCCACAGCGCACAAGTCTTGTATCAAGGTACTATACTATGTAAACTCTGCACTCAGCAAATCTAAACGCTCGTGATTCGAACAGAAAAATGCAGGGTGTTCACGCGATTCCCTGTTTTTAAAG
This sequence comes from Dysidea avara, assembly GCF_963678975.1. NCBI lineage: Eukaryota > Metazoa > Porifera > Demospongiae > Dictyoceratida > Dysideidae > Dysidea > Dysidea avara. The sequence continues at coordinate 4,836,622 of NC_089284.1, forward strand.
TTCTACGAAATCGCAAAAATTAGCTACCATATGGATTGCGTCATAATTTTATCAAGAGTAATAAAGTTTCAAGTAGGCTTCCCTGTATTTGAGTTTCTTTTGCTCCTTAGCACTCTTCAGCTGTGAAGAAGACGGGACACTATTAATACACCACAAAAGACAACTACACATGACTACACCTGTATCTGTGCTCCAGTGCCTTCGTGCTTATGTATGCTTGAACAATCTCGGACCTTCTGCCAAGTACATGTACTACTGCAATAATATGTACATAACAAATGTGTAATATGGGCAAACATGCTACCCACTTAAGATTCTTGTAAGCTGATGTTGAGGCTTGTAAGTGTTTATCATAGCAAGCCTGGCACAAAGTTGTCTCATTCTTTTCCCAGTAATCACCAACCATTGAACAGTTACATTGTTGGCACTACAAAGACAATAAGTAAACATCCTTGTTGTTATAATGTGCAATTGACCTTATCTGTATTGCCATTAGTACATTTGGTAAAGACTGCTTCCTTGATTTGAGCATTCCCACCAAATGATCCCATCACTTCAACATGTCGATTCTTGACAACATCATGTTCGTAATGACCAGGGCTATAAGTGGGGGGTAATTTACACATTACCAAGATCAGTTCTCTCACCCTGGACTCTCCTCTGCCTATATAAGAATAAAGATGCACACAATATACAGGATACCGCATTTGTACATTGCCAAACAAAAGCCTTACACTGAATTGAAACAAATAGCTTCATTTTTTCTGGCTCAACAATTATAAATGTAAAACTATGGGCTTATTGACACCACACCTCCCTCATTTAATAAGGCTAATTACCTTGTCGACAGTGCCAGGCCGTCGTGATGTGGCGCTACCAAATGGTTTGTAGGACAGTGTGATCTGAGTTCTAACATTCGGCTGGTAGGTAGCTGGTCCGGGCATCTTCTCCTATAGATGTACAAGACATGATGATGGTAGGTAGTTAGGTAGGTAGGTGTGTAAAGCCCAACACATGCAGACAACACAGTGCCAACTATCTTGAGCAACATCACTGATGAATTCATATCAGATAATTACTATTAGATTTCTAATTATACTTTTTAATTATCAAATCAGATTGTGGTGGCATCCAGTTAACCAGCTGTCCATAATATATTCAACCCATAGAGTACACCAGGATTATATCAGGTGTAATAATACACCTGCACCAGATCATTCAAACTAATTCATATCATCAGTGTAATCTGACTGACATAATAATTACTACCAACAAGATCTCCTTGGTGGCTGGTTACACGATCCCTCACTGATCACTACAGAAACTGGACCATACTTATAGTTACTATCTCAACCTACAACTACATCTAGCCTGCAACCTTACAAGGTTAGCTCAAGAACAGCCTTGTAGAGTTATAGAAAATCTCACTGTCTTAACAAAACTGAAATATGCAGGAAATCAGGAAACAGCTATATATGTGGTAAAATGTTTGATCAGGTACACACAATACAGTATTGGTATAAATTTTAGTGATTTCAGTCCCTATTTGATATTGCAACTAACTATAATATATATATTGAAAATTTAAATAGTTCTATATTAGACCATTGATGGGTATTCATTAGACCAATGATTCTCATCTCTAAAATAATATCACAGATTCCCCAACACTCTGTAATCAGATTAGGAATGAAATAAACACAAATTCCCAACTGCTTGGACTTTAGGCAATGTTACCTGTCTGGTCACAATCAACACATATAGTATATTCATGAGTAATTGAAGAAACAAGTCAAATTGGACACATGTCTTGGTTATTTGTAAAACACCACCACTCCTTATGAGGTAAAAGGGACAGTAGAGGAATTATCCATGATAACTAGATCACTATAATCAACTGTAATCATTTTGGCTAATCACTGACTTCACCAGAAGTTGTATAACAACCACCAGAAGAACACTTTACTAAAAGGATAGCATACAATGGCTGGCTTCTTGTGACCAATAGGATTATATGTCATATTGACCATATACACACATCATCTGATACATGACTACAAATATAGCTGCTTGAGAACGGAGTGTGTGTGATAGCATGTTTAGAAACAGGAGAACTTTGTTCTTGTAACCTAATAAGTATTTTAATGTACGAGGCAAGTAGGAGGAGGTGATATATGAATTTCACTGATCTTCACCAATCAAGCAGCAAATTGTTTAATATGACACCTCATTTCCTGCAAAGAATGTGAAGATAAATGTATTATGTATTCCTATAGAGGAAGACACAGCTAGCTTGTATCATAGCAACTGCTACTATATTTTTGGAAGATAGAAATTCACAGAGAATACATGATGGCTAAAGTGTTGGCCCATTACAGATCACAGTCTTTTACCATTTAACACTCAGTATAGCAGTGGAAAACTTAGCAGTTTCCAAAACTTAGCAGTTTCCACGACTTCTCCACTATTGAACAGTTTACAGCTACCAGGAACAACGCTGAACCCATATAACAAGTCTCGTCTTATCAGATCTGACTTGCTAATTATAGCTACTAATTAACCACAAGGTAGTAAAATGTGATGAATAAGTATGATGATTTTAAGCAGATTTACTGAATACGAGGATACCATAGGTAGCAGGTACTCGTGGTTTATTTGCCGCCCCCACACAAATCGTCTGGCATGCAAGATTAAGTAGGAGGATACAATAGGTTGTTCTGACTGAAAATTTATCACAGGTAGCTAACTGTAACATAGACACTGATTAAGTAACAGTAAGTGTACCATATAGAATATCACACCGGAACATATGCTTTGTACCTTTCTGGCTTGAGGAAAACGTTTAGCTGTCGTAGCACCAAACATCACGCCTCTTGTGCTCTGGGGCCTGGAATCAAGTTCTTTAAGAAACAGTTCCTCCTACATGGAGTACATAAGGATGGATTGGCCACAATAGGATAGGCCACTCCAAATAAATTCTCTATTTCCCGTCCTGGACTCAGGCATATTTGCATGCGGCCGGGCGGTCCATTTCCATTATTTCATTATAAGATTGGCTAGCTTTTCAAGCCATTATTTGCCTGGCACAGCCAAAAAGGCTGCATAAAAGCACGTTTAAGCTTGTTTCTTCCTTTGTAAGTTGCAAAAATAGCACAAACGTGAAGTTTGTGCTGACTTGATTGCACTGCTGACACGTGAGCTGACGCTGTTTTAAGATAGCTTTTACTGAGCCTATCAGTATGCAAGAATAATCGGTAAATAATGGAAGAATATGGAATAATGGATATTTAGAGCTGGCAGTAACCACATGCGGGCGGTGGACGGGAACAGAGAATTTATTTGGAGTGGCCATAGCTCAGTGTAGTCTCGCGTGGCCAGACCGCTTTTTTCCGTATATTGGCTGGGGAAAAAAGGGTCTGGTGCAACTCCAAAAATTGTTTACTTCTAAACCGTCCCAACACTGGGGACGCTAATTGAATAACATTGGCCGCAAAGGAGGCGCCGATGGCGTCAGTAAGCTATATAAGTAAACTCAAGATCTGTTTATCTTTTAAATGAATCTTAATTTGCTCCGATGTCTCTCTTATAGCGTCTTGAAAGTTCATAACAAGACTCACAACCGGAGCAGGAGTGTAGGAATACTTCATAGTTTTACTGACGTCATAGCACCTCCTTTGTGACCAATGTTATTCAATTAGCATCCCCGGAATCTGGGGACGGCTCAGAAGTAAACAGCTATTGGAGTTGCACCAGACCCTTTTTTCCCCACCCAATACACGGAAAAAAGCGGTCAGGCCACGCGAGACTAAGCTCAGTGCAGGCATTAGATTGCACATTGGCTTCACTCACTGGAGAAGGCCCATAGCATCCTGGTCCTCTGTTGCGAGCACCCCTTAACCCCGCCTCTATTCCACCTCTAGATGGTGGTGGATGTTCAGGAACCATCAACCTAACGAGTACAATTCACTCACATCATTTGGTAAAAAACCACAGTGTGGAGTCTTACCTGCTTGCAGCACTACCAAATGCTACACTAATAATTTCTTTTTCTACATAAACATATCATCGCTGTAAGCTATTAATTCCTCTCACCCTCGTTGCTACCTTTATGCTCTCTTTGGTTATCCGCCTCCATTATATTACCATGACAACTCAACAACAACTTGCGCGTTATATTAGAGTGTTTGTATCGAGTAGGTGTGCGTTATACGGAATTTATCATATTCTGTCATACACAGTACACACAGCGATAATCTGTTACAAGAGACTCTTACACACAACAGAAGTGACACTTACATAAACCAGTACATAAAAAAGGATATTGCAATATACACCTGTAGCAGTTCAATATTTGAATATAAGTTATAATATCGTTTAATTAATGAATTCCTTTATCAAAGATTTCTTTTCTGCCTGTAGGCACTGTTTTAACAATGGTCGGTTCTCGCCGCATGATTCTGGTGAGAGTGGCCCACTTGATTTATCAATGGGTGTCCTCATCACATTGTCGGAAGGCGAACGAGGATCGTTTCTGTCCGACACGACTTGTAACGGCGTACGATTAATTTGTGGACAAGGTGACCGGGGATCAACGTCATTATGCAACGTCCTTTTAGCCTCTACTTGGTGACTTTCTGCTGAACCCATTTTCCGGCGGTAAATTTAAAAGCGTTTCTATGACAACAATGTTATGAATTTCCATAACTACGCCAGCGGTTGTCATAGATACCTAACAACAGCAACATGGAAGCTAAGGCGACGAATGAATCATTTGTGATCACTTGGGAAGACGACAAGCAGAAGAACGCTACGTTACAAAATTCGTTTCTCAAGTTCAAACAAGAACGCGAAGTCAGTATTTACTGTTGTACATAGTTAGCTCATGTGTGATCAACAGAAAGAGATTAGAATCCAGCGGAGAAGGAAGCTGGAAAAACGCTCTGCGGAAAGCTTAGATAAGTTGCGACAAAAGTTCTTGGACACAGCACTTAGCTACATGGGCGTACCGTACGCACGTCGTTATCATGGACCAGATTGTAAGCCACTCCTCTCTTTTTTTTTTTTTGCATGAAACTTGTTGAATTTCCAGCTCCCTATTACAACGCTCCCTTATATCTTGACTGCTGTGGATTAGTAAGAAGAGTATTACTGGACTTGAAGGAAGAGTTTGGCTTTACCATTGGACCATGGAACCAAGCCTACATGTTTGACACATTACCTATTAGACTGGGAGGCCCAGCAGACATGAAGCCTGGAGATCTAGTGTTCGTATCAGGAATATACAATAATCCCAAATGTAAGCCACTGTGTGTTGTGGCATGTATGACACATACATATTTCTATAGCTAAGCAACAAAAGCACAATATGGTGCATGTCGAGGTGTGGTTAGGTGAGGGAGAGAAGACAGTAGGTGCTCGGTGGCAGAAGAGTGTTGTGGAAATACATGACTCTTATCAGTACACGTCAAAGTCTTATCATTCGATGAAGTATCACTTCTGTTCTATCAACACATGGCTTAATGGAATATGTCAGAGTTACTGTAGTGAACACCCTTGGAAACGGAACACACGCAGCTTACCAGGGAAGAAGTCAATATTCTGCTGTGATGAAGAGGAAGAGCAAGCTGATCCAATTGAATTACTTGATCAAGATTCGTTGCCATATGATCAAGGTCATGAAGCATGCAATCAAAATCAAACACCCTGCGGTCATAATCAAACACCCTGCGATCACAGTCAAGTGCTGTGCGATCATAATCAAACACCCTGCGATCACAGTCAAGTGCTGTGCGATCATAATCAAACACTGTGCAACCACAATCAAGCAGCATTCAATAATTCATGTAGTCAACGCCAAATATTGTGTGATCAAAATCAAGCACCCTGTGATCCAGTCAACAAACCTGATGATAGTTCATCCACCACTGATCCGCCATCACTGGGATCATGTGATGATAACATGACAGGTATGGTGTTACTATACAGTACCCAGTCATCGCGGTGAGGCTCACGTTCAGTTACAGGAGCATCAATAGGGGGCAGCACACCCACACAACAATACCCATACAGTAAACTGAAGGTTACTCCACACAAGACTCACACACCAGCTAAGCCTTTTGGATCAATGCAGCATTCCTTCTACATTGCCGGACACAATGGGAATGTGTTACTACACAACATCTGCTTATCACATGGCTGGAGACCACTGGAGGATAGTAGTAGCAGTGCATTCTTCTTCAAGTGGACTGAATTGAAGAGGGACATTAATTACACTACATTTCGTGAAGGTATCCAATGTTAAGATTTTGATATGTATATTTCAACTCTTAGCACGTAGGACAACAATTGGTTAATCATTTTCCCAATATTAACATCCTTACAACCAAAATTGGATTATTAGAATGTTTGAGAGAATATGATAGAATTAATTCCCGTACAATGCCCCATCATAGGTGAGCAAAATGTTGACCGTTCTGTAGTTACTCTAACAGTACAGGAGTAATTTTGGAGATTTTTTTCCGCTAACATATCGTCTTGACAATCACTTAGAATGTGAAGAGTTCTATAAGAAATTTAAAGGTGAGCATATTAATATTTGTTTCCTAAGATACTGATGGTGTTTGTAGAAGGTGACGTCTGGATATGCAAACCAAATGCTGCTAACCAGGTAACTATAGCAACCAACTAATGGTTAGTTGCATATTGATACTATTAGGGTAAGGGGATATTTCTGGTGAAGGATTTGGATCAGTTGAAGATACAATTATTACAAGACCAGAAAAACTGTAAGGCAACAAGAAGACCAGTAGCCAGGATTGTGCAATGGTAATTTCATCCATGTGCTGTAAACATTAAAAATCACGATTTTTTTCGAAAGAATTCCTACTTACACAAATATTTTCATTATGTTTCTACACAAAAGTGACAATAGTATATCCCATGGTCTATTAATCATCTGCTAAATAGTTGAGTTTTATTTGGTAATGTTGAGAATGTTTGCTCAAATTTGCATTATTTAATCACCTAAAATTTGTGCTACACTCTTCCATAACACTTAGAGAAGCCTTTTTTATGAATTCCTGGACTACATTGCAAGAACTTTATTACCATAAAATTTGGTGATACAAGCCAAATTTAGCCAATACAAATTACTGGAGTGTAAACAAGAGGATTTCTCACCATGTTTTCATTCACTGCAGGTACATAAACAATCCCTTGTTATTGGACCAGAGAAAATTTGACATCAGGATGTACCTGTTAATAGTGTCTGCACGACCCTATGTTGTGTTATGGCATCAAGGTTACATTCGTCTGTCCTGTCTACCCTACCAGTGTGACAGTGCTGAACTGGGGGTGCACTTGACAAACCAGTATGTACAGAAGAGACAGCCACTGTATAATGACACCGAGACCATTTGGAGCATGGAGCAACTTCAAGACTATATTGACAAGCACTTGGCACATTCTTACAGTCTTCACAGCAACTGGGTACAGTCTGAATTAATGGTGAGCACTATTCTGTGATTACCGTGACAGTGTCAATGATAGTGATCCCACAGCCTGCGATGTGTCGCATCATGTTGACCTGTTTCCACACCATCAAGGATAAATTGCACAACAGATTGGGGTACTTTGAACTGTTAGGATTTGACTTCATATTGGATGCCACACTGAAGGTAAAACTTTCACAAAGTTACAACATTCATTATCAACTATCAATAGCTATGGCTTATTGAAGTAAACGTTAACCCAGCCCTACACACTAAGAATGCTACACTACAGCGCATCATTCCACCAATGCTGGAGGAGACAGTTGGTAGGTTTATAAATAGTATCTTAGTTGATATCATCTGCTGTGTCATCTCTTAGATATCGTGGTAGAGTGTTTTGATAAGTGCTCCCGGCAACAACAACTCCTACCATTAACTAGCCTGCGTAACTTTATTTCCATTTATGGTAAACATTGACACACCACACACATAAATAGGCACACATATTTATTTTATATGTTCCAATTGTTTGGTAATGTCTTTAGTACCGTTAAGTAGTCCTTCAATTGCAGTAAGGTCATTGTTACGTTGTTCGAGCTTAGTAGTTGGCGTCCAACTGTGGTCAAGGCCCAAATAATAAGAGCCACAATATTCATGCTTAAGTAACTGGCCCCACTCCTATAGCAAGCAAAAGAAATGATAAACTTTAAAATAAGGCAGCTTGCTTACTCCTGGCGACAGCATGGAAAAGAACAATTGTCCAGATTCTTTCTTATATAGATGGTAGGTTTTGCCTGGTCGTTTCACAAAGTTACACGGTACTTCATGAAGTTGTTTATCCTTAGTAGCATCTTCCAAAATTGTACGGGCCTACTAGCATGTACAAACTCTAAACTACACATAACATCGTAAATGTTACCTGCTGCTGTAGTGACCTCATCTGTTCTAGGACAACCTGTAGCTTGTTGGTAGCAGTAGCACGCACAAACTGGTTAGCCTGTGTGAGTTGTGCCAGGTCGTGTAATTATGCAAATACAGATAGCTACCTCCTGAATTTGAGTAGCCAGCTCCACAAGATCTAAAGGGGTGTGGTGTGTAGCTGTCTTGGTAGCGGTGGTATCATTTTCGATAGGAACTGTTAATATCTCATATAATTTAACATTGTGTCTTGAAGTGAGACTCACCCAAGGTAGCCCCAGAACTAGTACTGGCATCTCCATCAGACATGTTTCTAAATAGCGCCGCGCATATCTGTTCGAGTAATTAAAACACAATAGCTATTTCCGGTAGAAATAAATGGCTGGGATTGGTTCTCGAAGGTGAGTAAAGTGACTTGTAGGAGTTTTCTAAGCAAAGCATGATGGATAGAAGGATCGTGAAATGGTGATGTTTTCTCCAGGTGGTTCCATCCTTACCTTACTGGCAGGGATGCTGAAGATTTACTCCTCAGCAGAGGAGTGGACGGCAGCTTCTTATGCAGGCCTAGTCAAGGTAATCCGGGGGACTTCACGTTGTCAGTAAGGTAAGTGCCGTAGTGCGTAAAGTACAATGTCTACAAATGCCTATAATGCCTGTATTAGGCGAGGAGGAGAGGTAACGCACATCAAGATTCAGAATACGGGTGATTACTATGATCTGTATGGTGGCGAGAAGTTTGCAAGCTTGTCAGAACTGATCGAGTACTATACTGAAAACCAAGGCCTGCTGAAAGAGAAGAATGGGCTAACAATAGAATTGAAACATGCCCTTAATAGTCAACAAGTAACCAATGATAGGTGATATTGGATTTGTTAGTGTTTCTATGGCTACTACAAGATTTTTATACAGATGGTATCATGGTAACATCTCGGGAAGAGAAGCCGAAATCTTGTTGCAAGATAAGGCACCAAATGGTAGTTACTTAGTGAGGGCATCATACCACAGTCCTGGTGACTACGTATTATCTGCCAAGTAAGTTACAGTACCTCATTGTATCATGTTGCACACAATGTGACAGGGTCGATGACAAAGTTAAGCATATCAAGATACTTAACAAAGGTGGCAAGTATGATGTCGGTGGTGGAAATAGTTTTGACAGTTTAGGGGATCTTATTGAACACTACAAAAAGTGTCCACTTGTAGAACTCAGTGGGGATGTAGTCCATCTTAAACAGGTCGGTGTGTCTTCTGCATGTGTTGTACAAGATCTGGTGACACATGCGTACATACAGGCATACCACGCAACACGGATTGTTCCAACTAGTATAAATGACCGAGTTGAAGAATTGAAAAAACAAAACCAAGATGTGTTTGGTAAAGCAGGCTTCTGGGAGGAGTTTGAGCAGCTGCAGCAACAAGAATGCAAACATCTGTACAGTAGGAAGGAAGGTGCCAGACCTGAGAACAAGTCCAAGAACAGATACAAGAACATCCTTCCTTGTAAGTGTCTTGTTATTGGTAATGTCCATGTTATTTGAAAACTCTTGTTGCAGTTGATTATACCAGACTTACATTAAAAGATGGTGATCCTTCTATGTCAGGGTCTGATTATATCAATGCTAATTTTATCAGCGTTAGTAGTCTGAGACATTTCATTTGTGTTGTGTTTAGCACTGTGTCTTGTATTAGGGAGAGGTGGCTGATTCTCGGAACCACTACATTGCTACCCAGGGCTGTTTGCCAGGAACTGTGGCAGACTTCTGGCGGATGGTGTATCAAGAGAATTGTCGTGTTATTGTCATGACAACCAATGAAGTGGAACGAGGCAGGGTAATTTTGTTCAATATTCTATTTCAATGTACAATGAAAGTTGAATTTTTTTGTGTAGAATAAATGCACACGGTATTGGCCAGATGAAGGCAACAGTCAGGAATATGGCAAGCTTTATCTGCAGTGTGTATCAGAGGATTCCACTCAAGGCCATTACATTTTGAGGGAGTTTCTTCTGCAGAGTGCTGTGGATCCAGGCCAGGAACCCCGTCGTGTTTTTCAGTTTCACTTCAAGGCTTGGCCTGACCACGGGGTGCCTGCTGACCCTAGCACAGTACTGAGCTTTCTCAAGGATGTCAACGATAGACAAAAGAGTTATTCACCCAACGTAGGCCCAATAGTGGTTCATTGCAGTGCAGGAATTGGACGTACTGGAACATTTATAGTGATAGATATTTTATTGAATGTACTGGAGGTTGAAGGTGAGCAATTACAGACTATAGCTCTCTTTACCATACACACACCTTTCAGGAATTGATAATGAAATTGATATCCAGAAAAGTATCATGTTAGTGCGAGCCCAACGTTCTGGCATGGTTCAAACTGAAGTGAGAACTTCTATTAATGTGCAATAACTCGATTGTGTGTTTTTGAATAGGCTCAGTACAAATTTGTCTACTTAGCCATATTGCATTACATTAGGCAGGTCAGTGAATTATAATCCAAATTGTCATCATCTTCTATTATTTGTACTTGTTTGTATGCAGCATGGTTCACCCAAGCCAGAGAACGTCTACTCCAATTTACCCTCTGCCGGAAACGTGAGCTAGACTCTCGCGCGCTGATTTGTACTATTATATCACGTGATCTCTTTGTAGTGATTGTTGTTTCCATGGTGACATTGCATCGAGTGTATTTTATATGTAAATAATATTAATAATTGATTTTTAGACTATGCATGAGGAAGACGAGGACCAAGACGAACAAGATAACGGGGAGCAGGTATAGGCTCTTCAGTGTACATTATTTTGAACATACGATAGGAGGCGCCGGAGCCTTTAACGCACGAAGTGCTATCGGAAAAATTATCGCTGTTATGTAAGACTGGTAGTGGTTTGGCTCATGCGTATGTGAGAGCTGACTTACAAAGCTTGTAAGTTGCTAAGAAATGGCGTCTTTTTATATAATGCACACCTGTTAGGTCGCTTGGCGACGTATCAGTTTTGAGCACGTTTGTACACCTTCGATATTTGGTGAGTGGAGATACATCGAAGGATGTGACGTTTATATGAGCTACTATAGGATGTGTCTAACAACAAGATCAGTGATATATCGTGTTTAAACAACCTGTCACAGCTGATTGTGCTGAAAGCTGATCACAACTTGCTACAGTCAGCCTCAATTGCACCAGTAAGTAAGGAATGGAATTGTTACAAGTGATCTGTGCATACCCTCACTAGCTGGCTTACCTACAAGTGCTCAATTTGGCACACAACAACATCACGACCACTGAAGGAATAACACATCCACTGTTGGAGAATCTTGACTTATCATGTATGACATATTAATCACTATATTTAGTCATTAATAATGTGTTATGTGTTAGTTAACCAGATCACAGAACTGTCTGACTTATCCGAAACTAACCTTCCAACACTTACAACTCTGGATTGTCATGGGAATGCTCTCACTGGTGCTAGAAATATTAACATTCCTACCCTGCAGAAACTGTATCTGGTGAGTATGGCTTATGGGTGGATGTGGCTGTGTGTGAGAGGTGTGGCTCTGTAGGCTACCAATCAGATCAACACTCTGGAAGGGCTGGGCCACCTCACTCAGTTGACCACACTTCACTTACGTGAGAACCAACTCAAGACATTGGATGGATTAACAGAGCAAATGTCAGCTTTACAGTACATCAATCTCAGGTGTGTGTTGTATTAGAGGAAGAGTGAAAAATTTCTATACATGTACCTGTGGAGCAAAAACCTGACTAATCAACTTTTTAAAACTTTATTTTGTTGTCTAGAGCAATGGGCTATAAAGTTTCAGCCTTTATGGTGTTATATGGCATTTTTGGAGTTATAGTTATAGTGACAAGAGCAAGACAATTGACTTGTACAGTGCCTATTAGGCAGAGTGGGTTATAGCAGTCGGCCATCGGACATTTACTGACCAATTAGCTTGAAGACCGCCCAACTACCTACTGAACCGGTCAAGGATGGCCAACCCCTATTCCATTAAAAAGATCGATATACTCTAATAGAACAGTGAGCAACCCTAATAGAGCAGTCAAAGAGCTTCTAAAAAGGTCTTAAAAAGCAGGAAAAAATGTTTGACTTAGGGAATCAAACCTGCACCTTTCAATGAAGTGCAATCTGCACCATTCTACCACATGCTACCACATGTTCACAGTTTAAGTGGCTTAAAAAGGGGTTTTTAAATGTACTGCAGTATATGACCATAAATTAATATAGATAGATACAAGTCACAAAGCATCACATTGGATAATTTCATATCAAATCATCAAAATGTCATTATTACAGAATGTGGTTTAACAGTGATGCAGTACATGTCTGCTGAAGGAGTTTTGGGTGTCAAAATACTCACATCCAAGCTTTGAAAATTCAAAATTATTTCAGGGGACATACATTGTCAGATCAACTTTGACTTTGATTTGACATATTGTCAGATCAACGAAGAATAGTTATAATCCTCTCTGCAGTGAGTATTAGGCTGGGAGATTATATTGATTGTGGGATTTTGTGATGTTGTGACATCACATGCAAATGTAATGGTGGCACATATTGTTGTACAATCCGGATAACAAGCCTTCACTTTGAGACAGTTCATTGTGTGAATAAATCTTACTATGTAATTTAAAAGCTTACTTACTCTCTATGAAAAGGCAAATGCAGTGGTGTATTAGATATTTTAGTCTTCTTTCATTGTTTACTGAAGTGAATAACGTGTGTAAAACTTTTTGTAGCAGCACTTTTTACCCAATGTATTATGCAAACTAGTTGGGTTTTCGCTCAATACGACCAAATCTACCACTTGTTTATGGGTTTTTTCAAATTCTCATTTTACCTTTATCTAAAACACCAAGGGAATGGTCAACTACAGTTTCAGTCCTGGAAACCAAGAGCTTTAGAAACTACAGCGCTACAGAGTGGTAACAACAAAAAGATTGATAATAGTAGGGTGCTATTATTTTTAACTCTTGGTAAAAGGAAATTTAATGGTTGTAACTAAAAAAATGCATTCTTATACAGAGATGAGCTCTCCATAAACAAGCAAATCCATTGCTGGGGAAGTTATATCTTACAGGTCCTTCCTATGACTAGGGCAAAGGAGAAAAAATAAAAGTGAACCACACATTCGGTGTGAAGGAAACTAACATACATCACATCTCCTTGGGAGGACTATAAAGATTTTTGTACACTTCGGGTAGTAATGATACCAAGGTACTTTAGAAATTTTAGAAGTATTTCACCTATTGTGTTTAATGCGTTCTATTGTAAAACTAAGCTTGCGTGAACATGTGAAATTGGAATTGTTCATCAGTTTTTGTTTGTTTGTCTTTTTTTTTTTTTTTTTTTTGTCAAATCACTCAATTTAAAAAGCCTTACTTCGTCAAACTTTGTGCTTATATTTACTTCAACTTGATTAGTTGTTTCACAGACAAAAATGTAGCATCAACAAACACAACCAGCATGAATGCAGAAACATCAAGAACACAAATAAGTGATCTTGACGAATCCATTTGCAGCCATGGTGTGTTTTGAAAAGATGTTTGTAGGCTAAGGGCTAGTTTGCTAACTACCAATAACATAATGAATAGAATTTGGAGTGCCATAGGTGCTCATAATTGACATATACCTAACTGACAAGAGTGCTAAACATTTGATAACCGGTTACTAGAAATATCATTTCATTACTTATACTGGACAGCCTACTATGTAGTCATAGTGATTCTGGTACAATGTCCAAGCAGTATCATTCTTGTGTTTGACATTTGTCAAACATGATAGCTGCTTGTCAAACAGATTACTAACAACCAGGTGACACTACAGCTGACACCTATAGTGAAATCTGTATTAAGGACATTTTGGGACCAACCAACGGCAGTGTCCTGATTATCAAGGTGTCCTGATCAGGTTCCGCTATTTAAAAGTACCTTTTTACATTAAATTTGAGTGTCTAGTGTGCAGAGTTTCCCAGCATTAGTTGAGTCTCTATCACAATTAACTAGCTGCCTTGAGTTTTGTGAGAATCATTAGTGTTGTGAAACTCAGAACAGCCATATTCATGATTTCCAAACAAAGAGAATACCTATGCCATTTATGTATTTCTTTTGGTTACCAGTTACCAGGCACATACATTATACAAGTTTGGAAGTATTACATCATAACTTAAGATAGACCTTTAGAGAAGCTCATGTAGTATTTCTAATTATTTGTTTTTCCTGAGCATGCCAGCTATGCTTACTACTCGGTACCTAATCTCTCCTGACATTGTTGGTTAGGGTGATTTATCTGACATGTCATAGCTCCCTCATATCAATGTGTTGAGTCATTTCTATTAGTAAGTACTCAGAATCACTAATAACTATGTTATTAACTACCTTAGGGGAAACCCTATTGAGGACATCAAAGAAGTGGCTAAACTACAATGTCTTCCATTCCTAAGAGCACTAATACTGTCAGGTTAGGTTCTAGTGAGATAACAGTATTTTAAACAATTGTGTACAGAGTGTCCAGTATGCGAAACCGATGAGTACAGGCTGGAGGTATTAATAGCTATTAGGACACTGGAGAGACTTGACAAGGATGTGTATGAACAAGATGAACGACAAGATGCAGAGGAGGTACATACCACATAATTAACATGCTACAATGATCCTATCAATTCTAACAGATGGCCGCTCAAAGACAACCAGTCACTGATGACTGAACTTAAGTTATTAGTATTTTAACTATACAACACTTTACATTGGCAGTAAGGTGTCATCTCTGTCATCTTCATCAGTTTCACTATCAAGATCTCTGTTGGGAGCAGTGGTCTTGTCAGTTATGATTGGGGGCTTTTGTATACAGGCTGGTACCGAGCCTCTTGATCGACAAACTAAGTCACAACCATCCTATAAACACGGTTGACACATAATATAATATACAGTAGGCCAACTATACTTACTGCCTGAAGATTTCCAAACTCCACAAAATGACTGTAAAATGGAATTTGCTCATATCCCTTAGCTCCTACTACAAATCGCAGATACAAAAAGCCTCCCACCATGCCAACCAACAAGATGGCTAGTACTACTGCAAATCTAGTACAAATAAACATATGAGATCATGTGATCACACGGGGTGCTCACATGATCAATATAATTGCTCCAGGGGATAAACTTTTGTCACACATTTCACGTGTGCGCCAGTAGAACAGGTAATAGCACAAGTTGTCCTCATTGTTCTCCTCAACAAAAACAGGATTACCCTGTTGACTAGTTTAGCACGTGTTATAAGTAGACAATCAAGTCATTACCTTTCCAGCAAACTGGTCACAGTCAAATAATATTCTAGCAGATCTACCAGTTCCATGACAATGATTGTTATAACTGGTACCATTGCCATAGTGTAGTTCAATCCATCCACCTGGACCTAATAACAGTTAGCAACAATATAAACTGGTAGTAACTAAGGTATACCCAACTCACAGTAGGTACAAGTGTTGCTTACTTTCTACTACTGTGGTAGCGTTCAGTCGTCCAACACACACCGATTTCTTCTCGCCTTTTTCTGACTTTTCTTGCACAACTGCACATTCTTCAAATCCATGATCGTCCGAGGCTCGAGTACAGATTCCGATTTTGTAGTCGTACGTGTCGCCGTTCTCGTGTATGCCTTTCGTTTTGTACCTGTAGTGTAATCACTTTGATCAATGACAAGGTCACTATATGGGATATTAAACATACACTTTGCCTTTGAATTTATTCAGCGTCTTGAGGAAAGTGTCACCATGTTTAACGTCATCAAGACAAGTTTCGGAGCGCACCACGGCGATGCAACAAAGCGACACTACCGCCAACACACACAACTCACAGCGAGACAAAAACATAGCTACCATTTACTGCTCACCCTAAGTGACAGTCACGTGGTAAGAGGGCGCCTATAACTGTAATAATATTTTAATAAGCGCTACACCGGCCCTGTACACCTGTGACCTAGTCTCGCGTGGCCAGACCCTTTACGCGAGACTACCTGTGACCTGTTACCGTACAGCCTAAATATTTCAGGGGGGAAGATTTTCGCTCATTTCGCGGTTTTGGGTGTTATCAAAATTGTACCACCCTTGAAATATTTAGACCTCCATAAAGTCTAATACATTTTGAGAATGTTTGCAAATCCGCGAAATTTTTATTTTTAGCAACATTGCTCAACCTCGAAATATTTAGGCTATACAGAGCCCGCCTGGGGCATAAGTGCTAATGTACATTAAAAATGATTGTATAATAATTCTTTGAAGCTGTCAATAGTTTGTTGGTTGATGAGGCATAATTTTGAAACAAACAGCACACCATAAACTTGTCCCATGTAGCTATCATGTGATGTTAAAAAGGCTCACCTCTGGCTGACCTAAAACTAGCTACTTATTAAATGGACTAAGACCTGACAGATGGCCTTGAATGCAAACAAATGTGTTGTACTGTGATGTGGAAGAAGACCATTGACAACATTATCCTACAATTACCATATCAATTACCAACAAAACAAAAAGAATGCCAAATTTTCTCCGTAGAAGCTTATACAGGTGTAGTCAAGAAGTTAAATGCATAGCGCACACATACCCACTTTCAGGATGCTTCAGTAATTACTGGTCTAGTACAATACAAATAAATAAAATAAAATCTCTTTGTTATAAATTTACTAAGTTGTGTTGGTGCATTTCTTCTTTGCATCCCAAGTAAGTGAATGGTCTATGATGTTGTGTCCAGAGTTCAGCTAAAACCACTGTTCCTTGTGTGGATGTCTAGTTACATACTCGGCATGATGATTGCTCTGTGCACATGGGTGGCATACCAGAAGAGAGATTCTGAGCCGATAATAGCCAGATACAAAAGGCCTATCACCATGGCACCCAACAAGATGGCTAGTACCACTGCAGATCTACATATATACAACACAATAAGAGATTGTGTGATCACACTTAGTGCTCACATGATCATAATTGTTCCAAGGGATAAACTTGTCACACATTTCACTTGTGCGCCAGTAGAACAGGTAAAGCACAAGCTGTCTTGATTATTCTCCTCAACAAAAACAGGATTACCCTGTTAGACCAGTTTAGCATGTTGTTATAAGCATAGATCCTTTATACCCTGGGATAGGAATCTCCGCATACTTGCTGTACTTACGTGCTGGACTATCCGCACCGTTAATTAATTGGTGTTGACTGGAACGAGAAAACTCTGATCCATTGTTCTGTAGTGAATTTCGTGTTGTTTGATACAGTAATCTTGTTCTTTACTTCGAATAAGGTGGAAAGGTGATTGTGGACGCAAAAACAGTGACAAAACTCGCTGACAGACCCAAGCAATTAAAACTTTGGCTAGCTGTAACTCTCGAATTGTTCACTCTATGAGCGTCAAATTCAGTCCGTAAGTATAACTTGGGATAAGGAAGCGAACCAGCGAAGTCATTAGTCCATATGTCCGTGTTCAAATCTTGTTGTTTGAGTGGCGGTGACAAATTTTGGCTAGCTCTACCCGCCTGAAACAACGTCTTCTTAACTTACAATTTGTTTTGTGTACTTATCCATCCTTTGTTAATCGAACTGAAGTAAACCCATTGCCCGTACTGTCCACTAAACAGAGAATTAATACACTAAAGTCGAGTTACTGATGCATCAATTCATAGATCTCTTTGTAGAAAGGTGTCAATGGAGGTGCAGATGGAAGTGTTAAAAACAGAAGATTCCAATCCCAGGTGTGTAAAGGATCTATGTTATAAGTAGGCAAACAGGTCATTACCTTTCCAGCAAACTGATCACAGTCGAATAATATTCTAGCAGATCTACCAGTTCCATGATAATTTGATAGTGACTGTTATAACTGGTACCATTGCCATAGTTTAGTTCAATCCATCCACCTGGACCTAATAACAGCTAGTTAGCAACAATATAAACTGGTGTTAACTAACGTATACCCAACTCACAGTTAGTCTCGCGTGGCCAGACCACTTTTTCTCGGCACGGCGCTTATCGATTGCATTATAAGCGCCATGCCGAGAAAAAGTGGTCTGGCCACGCGAGACTATTAACTCACAGTAGGTACAAGTGTCGCTTACTTTCTACTACTGTGGTTGCGTTCAGTCGTCCAAGACACAACGAATTCTTCTGGCCGTTTTCTGACTTCTTGCACAACTGCACATTCTTCAAATCCCTGATCATTCGAGGCTGGAGTGCAGATTCCGACGCTCCGATTCCGATCTTGTACTCGTATGTGTTGCCATTCTCGTGTATACCTTTCGTTTTGTACCTGCGTTGATCAATGCACAAGGTCACTATATCTATGAGTCACTATGGGATAACACACACTTTACCTTTGAATTTATTCATCGTCTTGAGGAAAGTGTCACCATGTTTACCGTCAAGACAAGTTACGGAGCGCACCACGGCAATGCAGCAAAGTGACACCACCGCCAATACACACAACTCACAGCGAGACAAAAGCATAGCTATGATCAGTGTTGCCAGATGATTTGCTCCAAATGTTCATGTGAAAAAATAAATTTGTTCATAAAAAGTTCATAAATCCAGTCACTTTCCGAAAACTAGCCTACACATTATAAATAGGTGGATCTCTGGGTTAGTAGGGCACTGAAGAGCAAAAAAAAAAAAGGTTACCACCTAAAATTGCCAAAAGTTCATAAAAAGTTCACAGATTACTCCAGGTTCATAAAAAAGTTCATAGATTATTTCAGGTTCACAAACCAGCAAAAAGTTCATAGATTATTTCAGGTTCACAAACAAGACAAAAAGTTCATAAATCTATGAACTTTATTCACAGCATGGCAACACTGGCTATGATTTACTACAGTACTATATGCCCTCACGTGGTAAGAGGGCGCTTATTTTCCCGCATAAAAAGTCTTGACTTATCACGTGGTGTTTCCATCGACAACAACTCCGACAACATGGTGCAGTTGCCAAACATACCCAACATAACCGTACCGTTCTCGGTAAGTGTAGACGTGTGCCATGTACCATGTGATATAGAAATGTCCTGTCGTAATTTACTAGGTAGTCGTGTTGGTGCATTTCTTCTTTGCATCCCAGTAAGTGAATTGTTTGAGTGGTCTGCAGAATTTATGATGTTGTGTCCAGAGTTCAGCTAACACCACTGTTCGCTGGGTGGGTGCCTAGTTACCTATTCACTCATCTTGGGTTGATGATGATTGCTCTGTGGGTGGCATACCAGAAGAGAGATTTTGAGCCAATAATAGCCTACATCATAGCAGTCGCAATTAGTATGTTGAATGACATCATCATGTTGGGATTGTACTTTGAAGACGCACAAGATGCTACTGATGGTAAGTACCATAGCTTTCCTACTAAACATTCGTTCATTAAATCTTTCTGTGTAGTATTTTATGTGTGTGTGTGTTTTGTGTACAGGTGAGAAATCCAAAATTCGTGACACTTGGCGTTATTCTGCAGCGTATCCTTGTAATTATGGGGAACAATCAAGAGCTCATAATACGGGCTTTTGTGTACCACTGGAGATGAATTCATAAAGTTCATCCGTAAATATCCAATACATTGTCTTAGAAATGTCCTTATCTTCTCTTCAGATTAGTGATTATCCACTTGCTAGCTAAGGTGGGTGTAGCAATACAAGGTGACATCATTGTGTATTATGTAATGTAATCCCACTACAGCCGCTGTGCATTCTGTATGCACTGTTTGCAGCCTTCATGAGATATAGTGAGTGTACTCCTGTTGGTCTTCCGGTAGTGTATTGTTGTATACACAGATGCAAGGCGTGAAGGCAATGCTAATGACTATGAGAGGATTGGAGGGTCTGACGGTCAACAATAGACAAATAGTTGTTACAAGTTTGTAGATGTTTTAAAGTTTGATCTTATACTTATACCACAAGAAACTTTAATTTTTTAACTGAGGTTGCACCAGTACATAATGAATGGCAGAAGTAGTTGGCAAATCAGCTTACCAAAAAATTTGGTAGTTGTCATGTAGCTTATTTGATTTCAATAAAACCACTAATTGCAAATGGAATCTTCAATATTCAGCTTTTAATACGTAATTTTCACAGTTGCTTTGCTGTCCACAAATTTTCATCCTCAAAAATTCATGATTGGCTATGCTATGGTAACCTGAGTGACAAACAAGTGATCCTCAAAATTAATCTGGCGTTGCGGTAGACTTGTAGTTTGAACATTTTAAAACAATGACTTCTAGTTACATACAGGAGATAAGAATATTTTAGTCAGACCGTGGTATCTGTTTTTGATACCGTCCAATATTTTGACTACTGCAAATGCATTATAGCTAAAATAATAAGCCAGTAGCGGTACATATGAATATACTGCAATTGGCTTTCAATACCATTATTAGGGTCTAACTCTACAGATTATCAACTAATTCATGGTAAAGACATGAAGAACAGACATGCATGTACCTTGATGGTTGGCCTTTCAATGAAAGAAACTGCTATATAAGTTCCATTATATTGTCAAAAGGATGTACCATCACTACTTACCTTTCGGCAACAGTTCATAGTACTGCTGAGCAGTTTTGATATTTCATAAATGGTACAGTATTGTCAACATGATATTGCAGTATTGACTAAACTATTGGCATCATCATCATAATTGGTTATTTCTCTTAAGAAAAATCTTTAGCTATTTTATACTAAATCACAGTCAAAACACTCTAATAGAGCAGTCATTACATGTGGGACTTGTGTGTAAATTTTGCAACCGTCTACAGTTTCAAAGATTGCAATTACTGACTCCAGTTTATTGTACCAAGTCTCATTGTTATATACTAGATGAATAAAAAATTGGAAATTTTATAATGGGAATAGGGATCGCTGAAAAAAAGCCATGAAACAAAAAGGGATCGCTGGGGTGGTAATGTAAACCACAAATCCCTATTTTGACTCTCTGTCATAAATCTTTAGTTACATGCTTTGTCATTTTGAAGTGAGTCAAAATAGGGATTTGTGGTTTACATTACCACCCCAGCAATCCCTTCTTGTTTTGTGGCTTTTTTCAGTGATCCCTATTTCCATTTCAATTTTTTATTCATCTAGTTTGTGTACTTTTTATTAATCCAGTAATGGATC
This sequence comes from Dysidea avara, assembly GCF_963678975.1. Lineage (NCBI taxonomy): Eukaryota > Metazoa > Porifera > Demospongiae > Dictyoceratida > Dysideidae > Dysidea > Dysidea avara. The sequence goes on from NC_089284.1 coordinate 4,858,171, forward strand.
ATGAGTGTAATTTTGCATTCTGCATAGTAACATCGTCAACATTTCAGTACACACATAAAACTGATCAAATTGCAATGTGCATACAGACTGAGAGTCTCCTAATATGAGACATTATTGGTGCCTTTAATAGCTGTCAAATTCAGTGTACGGATTGTTGTTATACACTTGACTGCATTATACATCAGGGTGAACTCCCTTCGGACTGGAAGAGGGCATGTGTAACACCAGTATACAAGAAAGGCCCGTGTACTAATCCATCGAACTATAGACCTATATCATTGACTAGTATTTGCTGCAAGTTGTTGGAACATATCATCTCCTCAGCAATATCTCCTCACGCTATTGACTACAATATCATGAGTACAAATTAGCATGGATTTCTTTGATTGATAATGAAGACTGTGGTGAATAGTGTAATTTTGCATTCTGCATAGTAACACTGTCAACAATTCAGTACAAACATGAAACTGATCAAATTGCAATGTGCATACAGACTGAGATTCTCCCAATATGAGCTACAATTTATTCAGTGCAAGGGTTGTTGTTATAAACTTGACTGCATTATTAGAGTATTTACATGACTGCTCTATTAGAGTATTTAATCTAGATAACCCGCCCACGTAAAATAATCACGGAGCGAAAAAACCCACCTTGCAACAAAGTCATCAGCCCAGATTAAGCTAATAAAGACAGGTTTTATTAGCCACAAGTAGTGCACACTAAAAAACTTAACTTTGAGCGCTATCTTGTATGGCTTTTCGAGCGTAATGGCGTTTTGGAAAGAAGAAACGGCCCGGTTTGGGCTGTTTCCATCCGAAAACGAAATCAAAAATAGGTCATGGACACGCAAAATGATCCATTCAGCAAGCCTTGCTACTTTTTATCCCAGGATTCTCCTTGTAAACTTCGCTATGCCTGTGAACAAACAGGCAAATTTCAGTTTTGTCTGAAATACACGTACTGTTTCCTTTTCACTTGATACTTACTAGTAGACCTATACTCATTACAAAGGACCACCAGAGGGTTGTTTTGAGTTGAAGGATGCTTTTCAAGGTGGTTTTTAGGTGAGCATTCTATTAGGATTTTTGCAAAAAAACATGGGCGATCCCTATTATGAACCTACTATCGTGGTTCATGGCAACCATTTGGATCAGCTGCTGAAAGCTGTAGCTAATTTGAAAAAATATCTTATAAGTCAGTTTTGGCTGATACACTATTATAGTTGTCTGATCTCAGGTCTTTGTTAACTAAAACATGTCATGTTACACCTAAAGCAGTGTGACAATCATGTAATGTACCTTTGATAAGTTTAAAATAGGTTTGAGTTTTCTTCCAATAATAAGAGATTGCAGGTCTCACTGATAATGTATAATGAGCCACCCAAGGGGAGTCACTTGCCCTCCTCCGTCCCCTTCAAAATCAAATGATTGAAATACTCTAATAAAACACTCAACTACATGCATGCAGTACATTTTCTGTGCATTCTGTTTAGCTGCAAATGCAAGCTTTCAAGCTGCCCTTTGCATGCTACATAGCTGTACATGATATGCCACACTTTATTATTTGGCAGTAAACCATTTGCCTCATCAGTGATAGTTTTGAAGTAACCTATGAGGGATGTCCCAGACCTTCTAGATATTACTGATTGAGCTGTCATTGTAACAGATCCTACCCCAGAAACTGATTTTCTAGGTTAACACATGTTTTCAAATCACACATTTTTTTTACAAAAATGTAAAACTGTCCCCAGATACAGACAAAAAAAAGTATTAGTAGTATGAACTGTGCGTGTGTCATCCGTCAAGAAATACACCAACTTGATAATGAGAAAATTAAAATCCTTTCCCCTCAAAGCAGAAGTCCTAGCAAAATAAACATAGTTTTATAACATTTCTGCAATTTTGATGCTCTGAGACTGCATTTAGCAACAATTTTAGTGTGAAATATAAATATTTGTGGAGTCTATTTACTGAGTGCTGAGCATGCACATTGCTTATTATAGGTGTACACCAACACATATTGCTGATACAAGATATGATATGATACAATATAGACAGCAGTTAGCTATACAAGCATAAAAGCTATAAAGTACAACAGCTGGTGTACAGATAAGAACTCCCATAAATAAGTTAAAATTAGCTACATGCCGCAGGAGCAACTAAAGTTACAAGTATAAGCTAACAAAGGCAGAACTTGCGACAAGGGCACACAACATGATAAGCAATTATTGTCAATTTGTCGTTAAACTTTGAAGTAAAGATGACCAGAAGGTGTCGTTTAAACTGTCTCTTTAATGTTTCTGTTGAGAACGGATCAAGATTCATATTCATTGGCCGTGTTAATACATTGCTGTTAACATGGATGGATCTCCTTGGTGATGTTGAAAAATAAGGATGGACCATGCATGCATGAAAATTACTATAATACATACATTTAATAAAAAGCATCATATGGTGCTTGGTGCACCATTGTGTTCTTTTTCCAGCTATATAGAGTCTGTGTGGGCATAGTGTGGGCTTACAGTAACATTACTAGCAAAGAACAAAGGTGAAATATTATTCAATATATTTAAAAACTTGTATGGCCGTATGGTAGGTTCATCACTCTGCTCTAGGGTTGTGTTCAGATCTAGAAGGTGGGGTGGCAATGATGATAAAAAAAATTAATTTTGGATGAATTCTTCTTAGTCTGTGAATTACCTGGAAATGATTAAGCCCCTTGTAGCACTTATTACTGAAGTGCAGCTACTTCTAAAAAACCAGGTGTGGTAAAATAATTGCTGTTTTAGTTCCTCCTCTGAAGGTGCTAATATTAATTTAGGATGAAAAGTACACAACCTTTTAAAGGCAACACTGTTATTGCCTGCAACTTCACAGCAGTGTGTCACAGCTTCCCAAAGAAAATATTTATTCCTCTGGATGAACTGATTTTCTTAATTAATGCACATGCAAGAGTTCATAAATTATTGCGAACTCTTGGTACATGCATTGGCCATGCTTGTCTTGCAGCTGAATGTTTCTATTACATGTCACCAAACTCTTGTGATCTGAGAGGAGTAAAACTAGTATATACAAGTGGGTAACATGTAGCTGTCTTTGTTGAGGAGAGAAAGCAAGCATATCACGATCAGGACCATGCACATACAAATACACTGTTTTAGCTACTGAGTGAAACTTGTGGTGAACCTTTAAGTGAAAGCAGTGACAAAACTTTAATAAATAACTTAAATTATGGAAATGTCTTTAAGATATCGGGGAACATAATTTGTGGATGTATATGAGATCACCTGCCAGCTGCACTATATTAAGGTGCTCAAAAAACACAACATAAAATTACAAAAGCATAGCTTTATATTGCATAATATATGTCCTATGCTAGTAATGTTATTGGAGATGCCCACACAGACTCCCGGCTATAGACATGTTCCTGAATATGGGAAAAAAGTCTATAAAGTATCAGGGAACATATGGAATCACCTGCCAGCTACACTATATGATGCCATGGCAGTTGACAATTTAAAACTGAGGCTTTATTTTGTGCTTTGTAATTTCTGTTAAATGTAGCTGTATAGTGAGAGTACAGCACACAAAACAAACAAGAACAAGACAAATTAAAGTGTTCCAATCGCATTCCAAAAAGATTTGTTGAGAGCAACTGATGGCACTATCCAGTACACATAGTTCTACAAATTGCTACAGACTGTTGATTCCTGTTTGTAAGGCCCTAATGAAGTCTGAAAGGTACAGTCGAACTTCTCTAATCCAACACCTGTGTAACCCAGAATCCTCTCTAATCCGACCAAAATGTCATTTACCAACACTTTTGCATAGAAAACAACCTCTGTAATCTGACACCTCTGTACTCTGGTTGATTCCTTAGACTTGGAAATACATTGCTTTCGACCTTTGTAATCCGACAAAGAATAATAGCGGCATTAAAAACAATCACAGAAAATAATTTTTAAGCAACCAAAGTATTTAATTGGTTGACAGTAATAGAAAAAAGGCTGTAATACTTGCAAATCTAAAATAAATTCATGTTAAAAACATTGTGTGATCCCCGTTTTACCTGTAATTTACTGCATAATCCAACATAATTCTAGATATTGTACAACGTTGGATTACAGAGGTGACTTGATAATCCAACATTCTCCTTATATAATCCAGCAAAATTTATGGTTCCCATTGAGTGTCGGATTAGACAAGCAACCAATTTTGATAGTAGAGAACTGAGAAAGAAAGTCTAACTCTGAGATTAATAGTTGGTATCCTATCTTGCCAGACTTGCATTCACAAGCAGAGTGGAGATAAATGGACATGTAAGAATCTCATTGCATGAAATATAAATATCAATCACATAATATAGTCCCTTGAGTTTTGAGTTACACTGCTGTTGAATGAATGCATAGACTATAGTTTGGATCCACCATTAAGGCATCTTTGCTCACTAATACTGTATCAGGGTGATATGAGGTAGATAGTGGAATGGTTGCCAGAGGAGGATCACCTCTGTATAATTCACAATAACAATTATACCCAATAATAAACACAACAAGACTCAGGAGGTGATTTGATTGATTGATTAATTGGTTTGAAGTCTGGAATTCGGCCAAGGCCGTTCTTCCATTCCAGAGTATACACACATACATATACAAAAACAAAGCAATACACAAAAGCACAACATAACTACACAAGCAAAACACAATTACACACCCTACAATAAATGATCATATAAATTGTTACAGAAGGAAAACAAATTTTGAAATAGATTATTTGGAAGGGAGTTTCACCAGGAAGTTGCTTTTTGACAGGAAAAGGTTGTTGCTATATACTCCTTGCTGAAGCAATGGGACAGCCATTCAAAATATGTGCAGGTCAAATAGAATTATAGTTGACAACTGGAACTGGCTGCATGATCTGAAAATAATTGGGGTTGGAAGAGTATCAGAGGAGGCCCCAAGATGTGATTGGCCAGGATCATAGATGTAGACTAGTGTGATTTCATCATAACCATGATGGTGTTCATAAACTGCATGGTATTTTTCTCATATTAGAACAGATTAATGATCGCTATAGTTATTGTTTCGAAGTCCAAATTTTGTGCAAAGCAGCTGAGGGAGCAACTAAAGATATGTAGCCTCATAGATCATGCGGATAGCCTCCTCCAGTATAAATTTCTGTGATTGGGAAATCTGTGAGGTATGAAATGATAGGGTTTCCAACTCAAAACAGGAAAGTGCTTCTTTTTGTTGTTTCTGGACTGAGATTTTCACACGGACTGAAGGTTAAGATAAAGGATAAAGCAAACAAATTATTGGATTGCTTGTAGCATTGGGTATCAGCATAAGTTTAACTCACAAAAACATGTTATTATGCGGGTATATGTAAATTTGCGAATTGAATAGGGTTCCTAGGAAGGTGCTTCATTTTTGTTGTTTTTACACATATTTACCTTTTAGATAAAGCAAAATTGTTATTGGAACATTTGATAGCAGCTATTGACATAATAATATCCAAAAAGTGGTCACATGACCAAAAATCCCTTCATATAGGATTTCCATTGCAAAATGGGATGATGCCCCAGCTTTTTTCATTGTTTCTGATGATTTTCACACAGACTGACCTTAAGATAAAACAAACAAGTGCTTATGTTTGTCTCTGGAATTGTCTATTTTAGTGTTTTCAATATCAGTGCAGTTTTAACTGTAAACACCCAAAAGTGGTCACATGGCTAACAATCCCATTACAGCTATACAGTATGTGGTATAGCACTGCAAGATGTAGAAGTCTTCATTATGGTAAGAAATACGTTGTGATATAGATCACCCTGAAATGCAGCTATTCAATGTTACTATTTGGTGACGTGACCTCCTGTCAGCGCCCGCCCCTTTGTTTTTAGAGTAAAAGAACGGACGCTGCCAGGCTGAAACCAGTATCACGTGGAGACGCGACAACCTCGACAGCAACTCGGATAACATGGCCCAGATATCGTTGCCAAACATACCCAACGTACCCAATATACCCGTACCTTTTTCGGTGAGAATTGACGTGTACCATATTGGCCATGCGGTGTTATAAATGTTTTGTCTATGGTTTTGTTTAGGTTGTTATATTGGTGCATTTCTTCTTTGCATCCCAGTAAGTGAATTGTTTGAGTGGTTACATTATTTATGTTATTGTACAGTGTTCAGCTATCAGATCTGTTCTATCAGTGGATGCCTAGTTACCTATTCACTCACCTCGTAGTGATATTGATTGCTTTGTGGGTGGCATACCAGAAGAAAGGTTATGAGCCGATAATAGCCTACATCATAGCAGTCGCCATTAGTATGTTGAATGACATCATCATGTTGGGACTGTACTTTGAAGACACACAAGATGCTACTGATGGTAAGTACCATAGCTTTGAGTTAGTCCTACTACAGTGGCGGATCTAGAAATTTTCAGAGGGGGTTTCAGGTTGAGGAAGTTTTCAATAATTGTCAGGGGCAGATCCAGACTTTTTAAAAGGGGAGTCCACTCTGGAATTGCAACTTCAACAGTTCAGCCTAGCTTTAAGTCTAAGACCAAAAAAATAGGTAACTAGCCTACCTGCTGTTGAATGCTGTAATGGTGATTTCAAAGGCAAAAGTATGAAGTTTGGCCAGTAGAAAAAGTCCTAATATAATACACTGTATAACTCTTGGTGATTTTATCACCCACGTGAATCAAATAGATTAGGGGCACACACTATTTTCAGAGGGTTTTCAGTTGAAACCATTGCAACCCCCCTGTATCCGCCACTGTACTAAGCATTTGTTTCTTTTTGTGTAGTATTTTTATACGCACGCACGTATGTGTGATGGTTTGTTTTGTGTACAGATCAGGAACACAAAATTCGTGACACTTGGCGTTATTCTGCAGCGTATCCTTGCAGTTGTGGTGCATTAAATTAAAAGAGGAAATATAATAAGTAGCTCATATGAGCTTTTTGGGTATACCACTGGAAATGTTTTGTCTCAATATTTTAGTTTTACCACATTAAAATGTCCTTATCTTTCTCTCAGAGCAGTGATTATCCACTTGCTAGCTAAGGTGGGTGTAGCAATACAAGGTGATATCATTGTGTATTATGTAATGTAATCCCACTACAGCCGCTGTGCATTCTGTATGCACTGTTTGCAGCCTTCATGAGATATAGTGAGTGTACTCCTGTTGGTCTTCCAGTAGTGTATTGTTGTATACACAGATGCAGGACGTGAAGGCAATCCTGATGACTATCACAGGCCTGAAGAGTCTGACGATCAACAATAAACAAATTGTTTTTACAACTGTGCAGACATTTTTTTAGGTTGTATATACCTTGCAATCCGGAAGATCAACTTATGCAATTCAATCCCATAACCATTGTGGGATGTATCACATTGCTGGATCAAAATGGTGGAGCGATTGTTGTCTTCACAGATTAGTAACTCGTGAGAAGTTAATTGTTTTAAAATTTTGTGTTCCACACCCTTTAAAGGATCAGATGAAACTTGCTAATTAGCCAGATCTTATCTAGATAAAAAGTACACACAGTAATAAGCAAGTGATTGGCTGGAGCATGGGGCTGCTTACTTTGGAAAAAACATTTTGAATTCAAGCTATTACCATCCAACACAAGAGAAGATAAGATCTGTGATACAGTCTGGAAAAGACCTGAGATTTCTCACCATCTGGGTGACAAGCATCCATTTTTTGTGCTTCATTATAAGCAAGGGCTCATATTATTAACTTTATATTATGAACTCTTGTTTTCAGACATGATGGAATTTTAGAAGCAGTTGTAAAGCATGAGAGGAGAAGTCAAATTTGGACAGTTTAGCTGCCTTCAATGGTGTCGAGCTTTGGACGACACATGGATGATGTTGTAGATGAAATAACAATTAGCAACCAAACATTTGGTGACATCTTTTGCCATCGTTCTAGTAATGATGTCCACTGTGGCTGCAGAAGCACTGGAAATAGTCAGAAAGCATTATGTAGTTTTTAACACTGCAGAACACTTTAGAGAAGTCTCAGATTCTTTCCAAAATGACAGCATAGACAAACTATGCATCCAACCTTATCACAACACTGAGGAAAAGTTGGCTTCTCTTGTCTTGCATGGTAGGGCAGCTTGAATTCAAAAATTCATGTTTCGTTTCTCAATTTTTCAAAGAAAGCAACCCTGTGCCCAAGCACCCAGCCAATCATTTGCTTATTGCTGTGTCTACAACAAGATAAGGTCTGGCTAAGTAGCAAGTTTCATCTGATCATTTGTGTGGTGGACGAAATTTTAAATATAGATTTTATGATTCGTGAATTTGATATTTGTGTAAAGACAATAATTGTGTCTCCCCGGTCTCATGGTGGATCTAGCAACGGATACTATGATGAACATCCCACAATGGTAGGGGGATTGATTTCTAAAAGCTGATTTGGATTGTGGACCCTAATGTACCACAAAAGTGAACTATTACTTTTTAATTGTAGTAAGTCAGGCTGTGATGTATGCATAATACTTGTACCTGAACTTGTTGTTTAGTGGTGAAAGTTTGGCTAATCAACTTGTCAAATAAATTTTGGTTATCATGCAGCTATTTTGATTTTTCAATAAAACACAATGATTGAAAATTAAGTTAGATGCAGTATTGTCAGTTTAGTGCAGTGGTGCACCTAGGGGTGGGCTGGGCCTTGCCAAGAACACCAGCAAATGACACTTTCAGTAATTACATGTCCCCCACCACTTTGAATTTACCTTTCTCTGCCATTGTCCCTTGCCCAACTTTCAATAGAACTTGGTTAATAGTATAGTTTAATTTCAGACCTCCCAAATTTTGCACTATTCCAAAATGAAAGTGGTTACCCTCACATTGGTTTGGGTGATTGGTCACCCACCATGGGCCATTCAGCACAGTACATATCAGTTGTATTATGTACTTTCATGATTTGCCTGATGTGTACAGCCACGGCCTCAGGCCTGCAACCCTCAAGCTTGGATTTACATATCAAGAAAATCACTCGGATCCATGATACAACTAATACATATTTGTATGTTGCAATCATGTGATTTAGCTATGAAGTGACAGTATGATTCTTACCATCATGATATTTCTTCTCTACTAAGTAGTCGACTACCAACTAATGTTGCATTTAAAGTATCGCGGCAGTCTAGAAAACTAAACCATTGATTTACTTTGTCAGTGATATGAAATAGCTTTTCTACATGTCCCAGACACTCTAGATACTGATCAAGTTGTAATTGGTGCCTGGAAGCAACCCTGTGCCCTACCAAACTAGTACGACATCCTAAAGCTGTCTACAAGTTGTATCACCTGACTGTCTTATTAGAGTATATAGCTATATATGACTGCTCTAATAGAGTATTTTGATATTTACAAATGATATCTTTAAAATAATTGATAAATGTGTGAATTTGTAACGCACAAACTACATCCAACATATCACATGGACCACAAAGGGGAAGTTACTTAAAGTTCATTCAACAGAATAGATGAGTGTTATAAATTCAGCCTTACCGTAGCTATGAAACAATTTACCTGATCATAGATCATATGTACCTCTGGTATCCAGAGGATGACCTGATTGGCACAATCTCTCGACATTTTTGAAGTGTTACTGGCATGCACAGTGTAGCATAAAGTGACTGTTGTAGTAAACTGTTTGACTGATCCACTCAATCATAAAATTCTTTGATTTGACAGGGACAGGAGGACTTTAGCCTGTCCCTCTAATGGGTGATCATCATACATTATAACTAACTACAGTGAAATCTGTGCTGGCCCAAAAGGTGGCTGCTATGCTGGAGTGATTATCTGAGTAAGGAGTCCATTTGCTCCCTCTGCACCCAGGATCTGTTGCTTGCTGATCACAAATAATTATGCGATCCTTATTTTCTTTTTTCATATTTGATATGTCAGATGAATGGATATGTAATGACTGTATATACGGTCAGCTACAAAAGTGTGCAGTGTTTGCCTCTTCCTCCCCCTTTCATAGATCCCCAGACTAAGTAACAAAATGAAACATCTTATAAGACACAACTTCAGATTCAATTCAATTGCCTTTACATGGCAAGATCATAATTATTGTGAAGATGCTGACTTGTGGAAAGCAACAACTTGGTCAGCTACACTGATGTCATAACCTTTTAAATTCTCATGAGTTTATTCATCCTTTACAAGTCATGAGTGAGACCAACAATTGAATATGGATATGTTTTGTATTCTGGTGCAGCACCATCCCATTTACATTGTCTCATTGCTTTACAGACATGTGTTGAACATATGAGCTCCTCTAAATTTCCATCCTTATACAACCATAGAAATGCTTCAATAATGGGCCTTGTTTGTCAGCTGTTAGCTGGCGAAGGACGATGACCTTTTGTCTTAAATTTGTCACCACTACCACAAGAAGATCACAGAGACTTCATGATTATGGTCCTGCTAACCATTTAAGATTTCAGAACTCTTGTGATTTTAGATCCTTAGATTGTTTCACACATAGCTGGCAGGTTACAGCTGTATTACTTTGGAATCAACTTCCTGCAGAGTTATTATTACGTGGAGAGAGGAATGGGTGGAGAACTATACTTGAAGATGTACAAAGACTTTTAAATAATAATGACTATATGCCTGTATGTATTTAGTTGCTGAGTATGAGGTTCACCGCAAAAAAAAAAAATCTGGCACATCTTAGAGTGGGAAAAGGTTCCTTCTCTTTCCTCCCCCCTCCAGATTTTTAGTACAACACTTTCCATGTAGAAGCTGCACAAAATGGAAGCCACTCCACAAAGATTATATACTGCACTCTAATAGAACATTCAGTTATTCATTATTGATTTTGATGATATTTCCTTGTTTGGCTACACTTACTGGATGGAACCCAGGTTCTACCATACGTAACACATGCTTTAAAATCACACATTAGATAACCATGAAAACTCAATCAGAGTTAGTCTTAAAAACCTTCTCAGATATATACTACTACAATTCAGCAGATTACGCTCAGGGCTCTTGTATTTGGCAGACAACTGTAGGATAATAAAAAATGAGGACCTTCTACAGCAAAACTTGGATAAAATTTCTTTCATTCGTCCAAAATCTGGCAGATACAACTAAACATTGACAAGTGAGTTTTTCTAAAAATAAATATTTTATAACATTGCTACAGATCAAAAAGGACTAAAGCCGAAGACAACAATTTATGTATAACATTTATGCGTCTCCCACTAGTTGTGTTTGGAACCCTCACTAACAACATCTTATAAGGTTCAATGATGTGCTGCAAGATGGGTCACATCAACATACATTCCAATGAGTAACGTAACAACCTTAGTAGATCAACTATACTGGCAGAGTCTGCAGCACAGAAGTCCTTTGAGCTAGTTATACATGATATTAATACAGTCTACCTCTACTGAGTTCACTCCAACAGTTTACCGAACTAGGTGATTCCATCAAGATACGTTACCCCTACTGGGTCCTACAATCAATTAGCACAGCTACTTACCAGTAAAGTTTCTTTCCCTTCACCATTAACCAGTGGAACAACCTCCCCAACTGTAATCAAAAATGAAACTTAACACCTCCTGGATACCTTGTACTCTGTAATCAACTACAGGCTCTCACTATACCAATCCAATCACGACAAAATAGCTTGTTTCCTTTTCCCTCTACTAGAAATCCTAGCAGAATAGCAATTCAGGTCTCCTGTGCCATGTGACCAGACCCTTGTCAATAGATTGGAAATCAATTATAGCTAAGCACTGCACTATAAGGGTCTGGAATAATTCTAATTTGTAGCAACACTTCAAAAGTGATGACAGTCAAAAGACAGTCCACTAAGCAAGCATATCATTATGTGCTTGCTTAGTGGACTCCATTGTTGGTAAAGGGACAAAGGTATCCCTTCCAGATACAAGCATAATGGGTAAGTTGTTCTGGCAAATTCAGGAAAGATGCTGGCCAACTCCCTCTATGCTGAAATGAATAGTATGCATGAAGTCAGTCAGTCAGTAAGTCAAGTCATTAGGTCTAAGTCCTTGAAATTAGGTTAGGTAATCCTAAGGCTGCAGCACATGTTGCTGTCAGACCTTCAGTGCTGGTCACTGTAAAGTGCTAATAATAATAAAATATTTGCTCGTTAACATATTCATTAAACAGACAATTACACATTTTATCTTGAAAAGCTTCTGAAAACTGAAAGCTGTCATTTTAATTCATCATCCTCACATGGCAATATTGGATCATAACAATAATGCTATCAAGAGTACTACTCGATACTATCAACAGACACTGCTTACTGAGCAGGTCAAGTGTCTCAGAGATTCATGACAATGTTCTGAAATCGCAATTGAATCCTGTTAATTTACTGTAATCCAAAACCCCTTGCATGAAACCACCCAAACAGAAACAGATAGGGAGGAAATAATTATGACGATGAAGTAATTCATAATGCTGAGGGTCGGCTCATTAGAAAGTTCTCTTAGAACGGAATCAAGCCAACCATACATGTGCAGGATACAAACTAGCTCTGTGTGTTTTCTTTTACACCAGACCGTCCATTAAAGCTGGTTGTTACCAAGACCATATATGGAGTATCCCTTATTCATGAGTTTAGTTTGTAGTGGTGGAACTATATACACATAATATTATTTATTATATTGTTTACAGTGTTTACTACCTGTAGTTAATATTTACAATTTACTACTTAATTAACTGTCCCATTATAAGAAATTAACTGATGAATTCAGTGGCCAGCAGATGCCATTCTTGAAATTCTGAAAATTAAGTGATCGGTTTGCCAGTCTATCACCATGGTAACAAATCAGCCACAGTGGTCCCAGGTAATGATGTAATTTTCCTCCTTAGCTGAGACACACCCATCTCCTCAAGACGTGACCTAATACATTACATCATAACTTATGACATCATCAGAGATTACCTGATGGGTTGGTATAGTGACATGTTCCTCATTATCCCACTAATGACGTCCACCTCTCCAGCATCTACTAGTGCTGTCATTGCTGGGATCAGGTGATCCTGTGAAGCTAACAGCCTTACCCCCTAAATTGCAAACACGTAAACAACTTGCTTGTTTTGTGTTGTGCTTGTTCGCAGTACCTCTTCACTGTTGGCATAGTAACTGAGTATTTTGCCAACAAGTTGAGCAATTCCTTCATCCATTGTATCACTTGTTGCAATAGAGATCAGGTGATCCAGTAATAATGGCTGCAACACTTGGCCACTGTGAATAGCCAGCAACTCCATCGTCTGCAGGCCAGACCGTTGCACCTCTCCACCCATGGCCAGTAGTGACGACAATACCATGACTACATGCCGGGACATATCACATGTTTCAACTAGGGGGAATGGCTTACCAATGTCATGATGTTCAATGATGTAATGCCTGACATCACCATCAAGTGACAAGTCTAGTAGCACTCCAGATAGAATTTTAGCCACGTCAAACGAACAACCATGAATTATGGGATAAATTACATCATTCAGTCTGTAAAGGGGAGGGGCTGATCATGTGACACATTTTAATGTAACTATATAGCACTACAAGTGTCAGGTCATTTTTTTGTATGTGAAATTCTTAAAGAGAACAGTGTATTTTATCATAAGAGAAGATCTCAGTCTGTCTCCTTCACAAAAATTTGCAATATCTGCTACAGTGAAACCTACCTGTACAATCTAAAATACACCTCTATAATCTTCTAACACTGTTTACTGTGATATCGGATAACAGAAGTTCCAGTGCATACAATATGTGACAACCACAAACATACCCATTATTATTGATCAGTGTCATCTTGTGTTCATCACGAGATATGATGAACGAGAGAGCACATGATGCCTCATGGACTACATGTTCTCGTGAGCTGTGTAGCAACGCCCCCAGGGTTAGCAGCCCACCCTCGCTGATGAATTCGTCCTATACCACCAGAAGGTGTCGTGTTTATATGTGTCACGATAACATTGTGTACCTGTATGGCTTCTACTGTCAGCAGCTCAGCCAGTGCTTCTGCTGCATAATCTTTGGTCTCCTAGCAACAACACATATTGGGACCAAAACATGGCATGGTGCCCTCATTACTGAGGTCATAAAGTACATCTTACACAATTAATTGTGTTTGGGACCTTCGTATACTCACTAAACAAGTGGATACTGAGCAAAAAGGTTTTGATATACTATATAGACGGGTTGCCTATTTAGGGCGTGTCCCTTGTGTAACGCGAGCAAACGCGACTTTCCGTTTTACACATGATTACAATGTTGGTCAAGAAGTCAACAAAAAACCCATTTTTACAATAGTTAGACTAACGTTTTTGATTCTTCAAAGGTACAAGGTGAGTTAAAATCATCCAGTCTATCATTCTAAGTAGTAGCAAAGTCTTACAAAGAATGTTTTCAGCGAGTTTTATTGCTTTCCAAAAACCCGAGATTGAGAGAAAATCATCTTCTTGTTCAGCCTTCACCTTACACGCTGGATATGTTATAGCTCGAACCTTTCTCTATAACATACTTTCTGTTCTGAAGGCTGGCTAACTCCTGCTTGCTAAAATTAACTGAAACAATCATTTTCTCCATTAGCCGTAATACATTTTTGACTTAGCGAACTCGGAAAGTATGTGGAAAATTTACGGTAAAACGACCACACCTTAAAAAGGCAATCCGTCTATAGGCATTAATAAGAAAACAACAACTTACTGTACCTCATTCTCTTGGCCACTGGTCAGCAATGTCTGCAGCACTTGTAATCTACAGGGGAATCCCCTTCATGAATAGCAGTGACATAATGTAGCACGTTCCACTCACCCTCCCTCTTGCACAATATGGAATTTGTTGTCATCATCCGTCAGTGCCAGATTGATCAGCTCAAATGCAGCATTGTGACGCTCCCGACCACTACAGTGGCAACCACAAAACAACTTATAACAGTCAGTTTCCTGCTGTCGTAATATTGCCGGCTTATACGTACACATGTGAGAATTTATAAACCATGTAATCACTTCCAGTGACTGCCTTAACACACCTCAATCTACTTATCAGTCACCACAATACTGCATACATGTGAGAAGGTGAATGGCTGCTACTCATATTTTAAATCCACACAAGCACAAATACACGAGCAAAGGTAACAATGAGGAAACATAAGATATCAATTAACGTGGAGTCCTGAGCTCTGCAACTCAGCCAGGCAACACTTCAAGGGCTGCATTATATGCATGACATTACATTGTCATCACTATGGAATGCAATATACTGGAAATATGATATCAATTTCTGTACTCAAGGAATGCCAACAATCCTAACAACTTTTGATATACTATACATACATAGAAAGATACTATTTAAAGCCACGTAGGCATGTACTAAATTGGGTATCCATTTAATGGACTGTTAATGTTTAGCCTGTAAATAACTACA
Source organism: Dysidea avara (assembly GCF_963678975.1). Lineage (NCBI taxonomy): Eukaryota > Metazoa > Porifera > Demospongiae > Dictyoceratida > Dysideidae > Dysidea > Dysidea avara. The sequence goes on from NC_089284.1 coordinate 4,873,629, forward strand.
AGAATAGATCACAAGAGACAGTCCATAATAGTATGCTAAGGCCTAGTAACAAGTTGCTGTTACAACTGCATGAAAATATATTGCAATTCTCAATTCAGGACTAACTTGCCATGTAGTGCAGAGTAGAGCACTTTATTGATGTCCCGGGTCTCCACTAGACACCTCTCTACCAACTGGCCAGCTTCAAACTGGAAATTGGTGTACAGTAAGACACACACAACAGCAGTGACTGTACACAGAACCATCTGCACTGGCAGGAACACAACTATGGAGAGAGATTAAGTTATCAATGGTCAGTACATTAAATGCTCTTAAACAAAAGACACTTTAAGACCAAGACTTTTTTGTGGAAATAAGGAGCTAACTTGTTGGGACCAAACCCACTTTTTCCTACCTTGGAACATTTTTTCTAATAAAAAATTCAACCACGACCAGCAAAAAAGTCAGAGACCACAGTGAAACCTCTCTTAAATTTAGGGGAATACATCTTGACCAAATGACTAAAGAAAAACAAATCTAGTCTGGATGGTGAGACAGTAGCATTATAGCTGTGGCCTTACCAGCAAACCACACTCGGTAGCTACAGTGCAGTACTCCATGCTCATTATAATATGGTGATCCCTCATCACACTCCGGGATTAGTATCCTGATGATGGCTATCAGGAACATGGCCAGGTCTCCAATAGCAACCACCGCCAACAGAAAGCTGTAAGTGAGCATGAAGCGTTTATCCCTAAAAACCACAAGTCAATGTGACATACAGTACTATATGTATATGTGGGGTGTGTGGAAATTAGCTATTCTAATTCATTTAGTGCTTTTTCAGAGTAAAGATAATACTTCCACTAATGCACATTCCAGCAGTGTTGGGGGTAACACGTTATGTAATATTATTACTTTTGTGGTAACTAAGTAGTATAACGGAAATACGCTATAAAAACAGGTAATTTAACTCAAGTTACTTTACTTACAAATGTAACCTGTTACCTAAGTAATATTATTACTACAAGTAACGAAGTTACTAATTTCGTTAGTGATCCACTGAGTAACGCTTAGCTACAACGAAGTAATGAAGTCTACTGAATGAAGCTTGTTCACCAGCTTCTTACTTATGACCAAGATTTGCACATTGTCCTCATGACACAATCATGTCACGTGACAAGGTGGTAGTTTCACATGTGACAGCTTACGGCTGTGGACACAAAGTAATATAATATATTATTATAGTTACTTTATTTTATGGGTAATATGTAACTGTAACTAAATAGTTCAGTTGCAAGTAATATGTAGCTAGTTACTTTTAAATAGTAACTGTCCCAACACTGCATTTCAGACCAATTTTTTATTTCATATATAGCAGATTTTCTTTTGAGAGTAAAAGTTTTCATGAATTATCACAGTCCAAAATGGAAATGTTTAACCTAATTTTCAAAGGGGGGGATTTCGTATATTGGACGAAGTCAGATGTATCAGGTGACACTCATTATCTTCTTTCTTTCACATGTCACCATTTTGATAAAGCTGTTGTGATAAATGTATTGAGTAAACATTTCGATGGAAACTTTTTCATGAATAGCTGTCAAACATGAAAAATCCCCCCTTTCACCGCTATACTATGAATATCTTAGCCCACAACACAAGTAGAAGGAAAAAAATATTGTTGGATTAAGGATAAGTAGTGATACAAGAGAGGTTGTCTATACCTGCAGATATACATTTAATCCCCACACTTTAGTCTATAACCATGACTGAATTAGGGATTAAATGTCCATTAGTATATATTATTCAGGAGCTTATAAGCGCCAAAGCTTATAAGCTCCTGGTATATTGTACAGACAACTTATCTTATTTCACTACTCCCAAAAGCTAAGTAGCTATTAGACTTTGTTTTCAACTATGTTCTGACCATTACATGGTGTTACAAACAAAGAACAGTATGAGAAGCTTCTCTGCAATCAACCCAGTTGCTATGGAAAATATTGGCAATAAGCATGACAAGCTGTATCATGCTACAAAGGGAAGTCCATGATCCGTGTATTGTACATATTGCGGTTGGCAAAAAGGCATGTCTTGGGATGAAGCAATATCGAACAGTGAAGAAATCAAGCCCATAGCCTTATCCATTGCCAAGATATGCTTGGCTGGAGGTATCAGTTAGTCAGTCAGTATAAATTTTTTTAATTACAAAACTTAAAACTATGAAAATATGTTTAGAGTCGCTCTGAAGATGTTTATATATATATGCTTGGCTGCGCCTGACCAATACTGCAGCGCGGTTGTAAAGGAAAAGTAAAGCTGTTTTGTGATAGTGTTGGGCAAGAAAGTCCAAACCACCATATACAATACTACCATACTGTATGAGTACAGTAGTACTGTATAGTAGGGATCAGGAAGGTTTGGGCTTTTCTGGCCAAAAATATTGCCTTCCCTTCATGGTAGCTTGACAATATTGCCATATTATATTGGTTATGTATATAATCAAGCCCAAAAAATGCTTGCAGAGTGACAAGTTTCTGTGGAATTTTAATTTATTTTTATCTAACTGAATTTTCTGCCTGACAGACTGGCTAACTGATGCTTACAGCCAATCATAACACTATGAGTAAGGCTACAGACTTAATTTCTTTGCTGTTTTACATCGCTTTGGTCCAAGACGTGTCTTTCTGCAAACCACAGGAGCTGCAATACATGCATCATGGACTTACCTTTGTCCTTTTGTGTTCCATTTCTCCACTACAGCATAGGTGTTGATTTGTAGATAGTGAATTATGGCTTCTACAGTACCTACCGAATCACACTTCGAATTATGAGAATTGTCGGTAAAATTTCTGCAGAGAGTACACACTTGTCCTATGGGACCCATCAATGCAGTCATAAGACAAAGTGGCCAACAAACCAATACCTGGTAACAGTAATTTATAATTGGCATATATACACTATGAGTTTCATCACAGCAAAAGGTAGGAATACACCAAATATTCTTGAGGCATAAAAGCATGAAGTATATTGCCAGAATTATAGGCACAGTTTTTGGCATTTAAATTAGGTACAGGTGTACTTAGAAGCAGAAACATATGTAACGATACCTCGACTGTCTGCTCAGCTGGCCCAAGGAATATTGTGTTGGTTTTACCAGTTTGGTCCTAGGTGTGTAAACCAGTAGTATAGCTGCAGGTGTAGATGACCTCCTGGTTTCATTTCTACTCAAATATAATTTTCCTTGTACTTGGTTTGTTTACATTTTTATAATATGATTTTTATGACTGGTGAACCAACGCATACCACATCAAAGGAAAGAATGGCACCAGCCAGACACATTATTAAAAAATCAACTGACTATCAATTACTGAAAACGAGGTGGCCATTTTTTTTATGATTATGATGTGATTTGGGTTGAGGCTTAGAAGTCTGTACACCCATTCAATTACATACATAAATAAATTTTGCTTCGTTTTCATCAATTCCACCTGATACACAGCATTACAAATGAAGTACAGTACAAAAAGTGCTTCTGCAATTATCAGTTACTACAAAATTGCAATTAAATGTACACTCTAACTATCAATTACTGAGATGTGTATAGCACTTCGTTCTCTACTCAATATACAGTGTTACAAACGAAGAACAGTACGATACATGCCACTGTAATCAACGAACAGTGAAACCTCACTTTGTGGCCAGGTCCAGAAGATCCAGATGTACCTTCCATTGATTTAATTTTTTTTGGTAATAGGAGCCACCCATAAGCAATTCTAAGCCCCCCCCTCCGCTGAAAAATAAGTCTTGGGGGAAAGTTGCAGTATGGATTGGCATTGAGCTATAGTCATGCTCAGCTGTGCCCCCCCTGTAGGTCAGGCCTAGAACTGCCACTGGGGCCACCTCATCAATAAGGTTAGTGCTGCAACTGCTGACTGTCAGTGTGACCATTTAACTCTGCTATTTATGACTGGTAGCTATAATGGCATGGCCACAGAGTCTAAAGCAACTGGCTGAGAAAAGAATAGAGCTAAAAGAAAAAGAACAGGAAGACAAGAGATACAAAAAGAAGCAATAACAGCAGAAGAAAAGGCTAAAAGGAAAGTTTTAGCTATCAAGACAAAAATGTGAGACTATTCTTTTGGAGTGCTCTCAAGAGATGGTACGAAAATACCACTAATTAGCTCCATATGCATACATATACATTTAGACAACTGGGCTTGATTTTTCAAAAGCATCAGCTGAAGTGTCCCAAAGGTAAAGATAATGATAGAGCCTCTGTAGAGAGCCAGGTGAAGAATGATGGCTTGAATGCCCCCAATCAAGTAGAGCATATTCTCTAACGCAACGACAGCCCCAAGTGTCATGTATTAAAAAACAACTACCACCTGTTGCAAGTAACTAAGGGAGAAACAGTTGAGAGAAGAAAACCAGAGGTATTGCAAGTTGGTAGACTACTCATTCATGATACCCCAAATAACTAGTAACCAGCACTTCCTGTGACAGTAAAAAGACTGTCATGTGCATATAGACAAAATCATGTAGGAGGAAAGCTGATGCTACAGTGGCACAGTTGGGTCATAGCCACAAGAATGTATTAATAATAATTAGTAGTAGCAAACCAGGTGGCAAAATATCAAATCCTCCAATTGTGGACTCCAACAGCTGGCGTGGCAACTTCACCAGCACACGACAGAGTAAGGGGCACAGAAACTGATTATATACAGTGACATTAAAATGGAGGAGGGTAGCCATGGAGGATATGATGTTATGGAGGAGTCTGTGGTGTCTGCTGTGTCACCCCCTCATACTTAAATGGAGAAGTAAATAGCATTATCTGACAAAATGGCAAGAAGAATCTGTCACATTTTCCAGCTGCAGAAAGAAGTTTTAAGTCACCGTGACTCATCCATTAAAGCAGGTAGAAACAACAAAGGAACAAAACATGATGATTAGATTTGGCCTACCAGAAAATCCACTACCACTACAGTATACACTTGGGGAAATGTTTGGGAATGGCAAACATCACACACTCAACATTAGAAATGCACAGTACAGATACACACAGGTGCAACTAAAAAAGCTAAAATAATATTTGCAGTACTGCAACAACACTACAGACAAGTACAAACCAATACAGTACCCCGTGCTCATCTTCCCAACAGATCCTCCCACATGAAGGTAGACTGGAGTGAAGTACTTCGCAGTAAGTGTCAAGAGTCCCATCCACAGGCCTGACCACCAGAATGCTGTCACAAAGTTCCCAATCACGCACAACAGATGGAGCCATATCAATACCTGCAGTATACTTTTATACATCTTAGCCAAGAAGATGAGACCAAGTACGCACCTTTAGGAAGTTCAGCAAGGATACGCGGTGGTGAAACTTCACCTTCTCCTTGTCAAGAGCTACAAATATATCATCTTGCTTGTTTGGGTTCACTGGCTATAAAAATGCATTGTAATTATCAGTACTGCAAGCTGATTGGCTGTTCCATTGATCATACAAAGAATACAGAACCCCGTAAAAAGAATACCCTGCAATGTGGATGCCTTGATACTCAGGACATGTGTGGCATGGACATTTTTGTAGTGTGTTTTAGACCAGAACATTTTATTATGGTCTCAAGGTGCCACAGAGGAGTTACACTTAACATCAACAGATCTTTTTCTCAATATAGGCCCCCACATATATACACTACTGCCTGTAGCCATATATCTACATGTTTAATGATGAAGTAGTTTTGTTGTTATCTTTCCTATTGGCCAACATCAGATTATATAGCACAAATCATTGAAGTTCCATAGTTATCTTATAATACTTCATCTTATAACATAGGCCGTACCAAGAGCACATAGGCCCTGCAATAGCACATAAAAATGCTTTCAACTACAAATGAGGATGTCATCTATGATTGTATGGGTACATCAAACCAAGTCTTTTAAATAAATGTGCTTCAATTAACGAGTGGTTCTATAATGGAAAACTACACATATGACCCATCTGACAATCAACTGGTATTAAAGTACTTACATTTGCCATGTCTAACTGGGAAGAATGGTAGAGGGGGATCATCTTGACAACTGACATGTCATCAACACCATAGTCCTAGTAACACACTTGTTAACAACACGACACTTTGTGTCACTCAAATCACTTGTAACGACAAAGCATCCTTCATGAACTCTCCACGATATTTTAGCCTGAAGAAGTGGTCTGTCTTGTGGGTGACTTCACTGAGGATGTGCAGCAGTAATGCTTTAGCACGTGCTACACTATCACTACGACTACACACCAGTACCATGGTCCTCCCCTATATGTGACCATACCAAGGTTAGTATACTCACCGTATACTTGTCACCATGCAACACACGCACACCAAGTATGAACACAGACATTACCGGATATAACTTTGACTCGACGTAAAATAGCATTTTGATCAAAGCATCACTGAGTGCGCTTTACTTAGAATGTAAACAACCAGGAATCACGTGTAAATCAATCCGACTACGTGCTAAAAATAGAAATCTTAATATAGTAACTCCAAATATGGTTGACAGTTCTATTTTAAGAACACTGAGTGCTAAAAATAGCAGGAGCTCGTTGTGTAGGGTGGTAGTCGCTCCTTCAAAAACTGGTCCGCTGTTACTCGCGAAGCAGTTTATTAATTTAACTTGTGAGTGAACGTAGTGCAGAAGGATTACGTGTTGTTAACATTTAACTAAAGTTTTAGTCAGGAAATTTGAATCAATACTTATTCTCCGATAGAGGTAGAGATCGGCCGCTACCCGTGATGCAGACGATAAAGTGTGTAGTGGTAGGGGACGGTGCTGTAGGAAAGACTTGTTTGTTGATTTCCTACACCACCAACAAATTCCCTCAAGAATATGTGCCGACAGTAAGTGTGATTGATAGTGGGCGGAGTGGCGTTACTACCATCGTGTGTGCTACTACAGGTATTCGACAACTATGCAGTGACTGTGATGATCGGAGGAGAGCCATACACTCTCGGATTGTTTGATACTGCAGGTATGTCACCATTGTGTTGTGTTGTATGTTCATGAGTGACCTTTAACTTAATGGGGTACAGGACAAGAAGATTATGACCGACTAAGACCACTTTCATATCCACAAACTGATGTGTTCTTAGTCTGTTTCTCAGTCGTATCACCAGCATCCTTTGAGAATGTTAAAGAGAAGGTAAAGTTTAGCAACTTACTGTAATGTGTGACAAAGTATGATGTTGTGTTATTTGTCACGCAGTGGGTACCAGAGATCACCCATCATTGTCCTAAGACACCTTTTCTTCTAGTTGGAACACAGGTGAGATAAATATTTTTGTGACTTCGTAGTGTTACTCTCGTCATAGATTGATTTGAGAGACGATGCAGGCACTGTTGAGAAGCTATCCAAAGTTAAAATGAAGCCTATCACAGTTGAGCAGGCTGAGAAGCTAGCAAGAGAATTGCGTGCAGTTAAATATGTTGAGTGTTCCGCTCTCACACAAAAAGGTCTCAAGAATGTATTTGATGAGGCTATTTTGGCTGCTCTTGAGCCCCCAGAGGTAACAAAGAAGCGAAAGTGTGTCTTACTCTAGAACCTCATAAACCACACTACTACTATTATTACAATACAGGCAGCATTACAGCTGCAACTACAATTAAACTATTATTTGTACTATTTTTCCATGTAAATTATTATGACAATAGTTATTATTTGCTGTGTATTCTTGTTGTTCTGATTACACACTGTTTTAATCTGTCAGCCGCTTGTACAGGTACAGGTAGCCTAGTTCAAATGGTGGTGTCACTGATAGAGCAACTTTGTTATCATTAAAGATGATCCACCTGCATTCAAAGGCATGATTTTATATGCATTGATGAGCAGTTATGTAAGCTTACTTGCCATCCTTTTTAATGTGACACACATAATGGCCACACATTGTAGATGTACCCATGTGACTAACAAATGCCATTAGTTCATACTCTAATAGTTTCAGGCGTGTGGTTAAAAGCTTTATTATGTATCGCTCACTTCCTGTGCCATCATTGTACTTGGGTGTGTTTGATGAAGCCTGGTCTGTTTCCATGGTAGCAACTTCATCTGCATGACTAAATATCCAATCAACTGCTCTCTCCATGTTGTTATTCTGAATCACATGATGCACATAATGACACTTGTGTGTCAGTCTTACCGTAGCCTCTAGTGCAGCGATGGCTTGTTGGCGTGTGAACCCCATGCTTTCAATCATGGCAATACTTCCCTCATCACATGAGCTCTTGGTGGATGTTGCACTTTTCTTGCTGGGGTTAAAAGGAGCAGCAAAATCTACTCAAGTTATAAGCCATAACAACAGTAGCCACATTAATCTGTAACTTTACCAGAATCAGTAGAGTGTTGAAGTACCCACTCCATAGCAGCCTCAACTCCACTACCAGCTGTGTGGTATGCAGCTCTACGACAACCTTCCAGGGGGAACCCCATCATCACTAACTGACTAACTACTGACTCATCTATATTAACTGTACACACACTAAACATGGTGGCACCAAACATAATAATACACACCAGTTGGCTGGGGCTCTTCCCTTTCTGGTAGGGCCACTTCTCCTGGTTGGAGACCACCTTTACTGTGTAATTGTTCCAGTGATAATTGCTGGGGTATGTCAACTAGTACATCGAGTTTCCGTGGTACCCAGTCATCGCCAATAGCAAACTTGTTCAACTGGATCATCAGATAATCTGGGAAAGTGATGAAACGGGTCGTCTTGGAGGCAGCACATTTTCCACCAATTGCTGTACTGTAGAAATCTTCTATAGAAACTGGGGCCGCAAAAGATGTCAGACAAGCTGTGAAGGGGATCTTTGCCCTAACAATGTCTTCTTGCTTCCTGAGCATCGGAGTGACCATGCACACTTCATAATACACCAGACAATGATTGCTTACACTCTTTCCTTCTTCTCTTCCAACTGACGTTTCTTAGCAGTCCAAGCATCCACCTCATCCTTGTTGGTGGCAGCTACCATGGGAACAGGTAGAGACAGCAGACACGTTTCTTGTGTCGAATACTTCACTTGTCCACTCTTGCTACACTCCACTCTCTCCTCCAACTACAGGTAGGAGTTGCAAAAACAAGATTATCACATAATTATCAATAACATTATCAGTTTACTCTAGCCACAAAGCATGTTAGTAACCAGAGAGCATTTTTCACTAACAAAGAAAAAAAACTTTTAAAAAGGCAAATTTTTCATTGCCTTTAGCAAAATGATTTCCAGGCTGTCATGGCCCACTAAGCAGTGTAGGTATGTATGAAAGAAAGGTTTTGGATCCAGATAGAATATGGGCCACTGCTCCTACTAATCACCAGTGGAGGCTGGCTTGTTCAGACTGGTGGGATTAAACACTTTTAGATTGAACAATAGTACTTGGCTTGTATTACTGATTACGGGTGATAGTAGGACTACAGACATGTTTATACTGGCTGTCTGTGACTACAGTGTAGAGATGCAGTGAATCAGTTTAGAAAAAAAAATGTTGGTTGTCAGTCATACTAGAAGGGAAAAGCTGAAGGGTCCCATTGAAATTTGTAAAAGTAAGAAATTTGGTATATATTTGTTTCAAAGGCCATTGGTATGTTGTTATTATTCAGCCTGTATAATTTATGTGAAGTCAGTATACTATAACATGACTAACTTATATTCATTATTCATGAGATAAACAACCATTTGGTACTACAGTTTATGTTTCAGATTCCACACAGGTTAAATGGTGGCTATTTAACTGCACAATGGTTAAGAAAGTTACAATACCAAACAGTTAGAGAATAAACTACTTCTTACTCTGTAGCAGACCATCTCAAGGAAACACTGAACTGACCTGTCCGTGTTTCATTTGCCAACAACCAAGCCACAACATACACACAATATGCTGGGTTGCATAATTGCATGTCTATCGAAAAACCTATTCACACAAAATTACTCTGTAGGCGAAATTGCTTTTTAAACCTTTTTCCTGCCCTCATATGAATGGCATATGTATAGGATGAAACTGATTCCATAATTCTATATCGGAAATTCGTGTGAATTGGATCAAGTGTGACTTGAAAGTTTTCTCTTTTTTGATAGACATGTGAATATGCAGACCAGCATAGTGTGTGTATGTGGAAGCTCAGTTGTCAACTAATAAAACACTATGTTCCCTCAGAAGGTTGTTAAGGGCCCTTGGACAGTGTCATGTTCAATTAGAGTACACAATAAAAGATGGTTTTCTTTTACTATGTACTCTTGTGGACACTTTTAATAAGATCAACTTTTAATAGTGGCCATGTAACAAACAAAACGACAATGTCCATGACCTCATTAACGTATATGTAGTAGAGCTCTTCATCCCAATGATAGCCTATCCAGTGGCATATCCAGCCTTTGTGAATACCAGAAGGGCTTTAGGCTCTACCAGGATTTAAGACTGTGATAATCCAGGGTGCTGTAACCCTATTTAGACTTCACCACTGGCTTTTTTAAAAAAATGCTTTCAATGAATCTTCTGGCCTAGCACCACATCTTACCTGAAACTTGAAGCAGTTCACAGGGTTGGCAGCACCAGGAGGTGCACCATGCTGCTTACGATCAATGAGTGTTAGCAAGTGTAGGAAGAACTCTTGAGCATCTTGTTGCCGTGAACTACTGAACTCTTGGTGACCACGTCCCACTACTGCTTTAAACATGTATGGTTTAATCCCTGGTTGCTCCTAACAACATGGGAAGATCACTCAACATTATTTATTGTTTAAACTATTTTTACCCGTTGCTTTGGACCATCTTCAGTTTCTGTAGCAACAGGCTCAGGTTGCTGCGAGTATTGTCCTGACAACAAGCCAACACCCAGTTTACACCTGAGGGGATCACATGATTCAAGTACAAATCACATGACACTAACATCTGAACTTCAAAATCATCTGCAGGGTTGGTGTGCACTGATCGGAACACACTATCAGCATTGTTACAGTACCTACAATGAGAAAGCTCATAAAACAAGTGCTAACACGTTGCTGTAGTTACCTTTGTTGAAACTCCGGAATAGTAAACAATACTTGCATTATAGAATTGAGGTAGCAACTGTAGTGGTAGCCATGGTATCAACGGCTTATTTAATTGTCAAACTAACTCACCTGTTACCAAGGTTACTCATACCAGTTAATCCAGTACCATACACTAACTGGAGCTCCTTACCGGACTCCTGAATAATTGACCACTCACCAATCTTCATATTCATGTCTATTTCTAACTCGGTCATGGTTTGGTCAGTCTGTGTGTGCAGCCAACATTGCAACATCCACCCCCTACCCCCTATTAGAAACACACCTTGGTCATTGCAGCCAGGTTAATACCAAAGTGAGCCAAGTGCTGTGCCAGGTTAGGGTCCTCCACCATTGTGTCCTCATCATATGAGTAGACATCTTGTGGAGGGGGTCAAAGTGTCATAGCGTTACAACACAACATAGTACACACACTTACCCGCCCCATCAGGTGTGATGGTACCCAACTTTACACACAACGGATACTGGGTCTGCTGGAAGTGCTCCACTGCATGGTTGTTACCACCAGAACCTGTTACCAGTAACAAAGTGACTGCACTATTAGAGATGTTTCAGTGCTGTTTGTATGTGCATGTTCCATGTATGTCTGTGTGCTGCTGTTTGTGCTTGTGTATGTCAAATATGAGCACGGACATTCATATGCTTTGCTGTTTATGGTATAATACCTCACAAAGCAGATGTCTATCATGTCAACAACAACTAACAGATTCACTGAAGACAGGGGAAGATGTAGTGGAGGATGTAAGGTTATAAACAGTGCTAACTAGTGGTAATGTCTCATTACCTATGAATGGCCAAGTACAGCAAAAAAAAAAAAAAAAACATTCAAATTTTACACATAACACAAATCAGGATTTCAAAGCTCAATTGGAAACCCTGATGTAGAGAATATTTTAAAAACCTAATACACTAAATTATTTATTATTACTGTATAATGTACAGACCTCAATCAAGAGTATTATGTCTAAACGTTAATTAAGTAGTTAGTAGAGATGTAAAATTATCAACATTATCAGTTTCCACAAGGTGATCGGGTAGGTGATTCCATAATCGGATTGCTCTTGGAAAAATGAATGCATGAAAGAATCAATTCTTGAGGGTAAGTGTAGGAATTTCTTGTTGCTACTACAGGTGATACTGGGAGCTTTACGAAGGATATGATCACAAGGGATATCTACATACTGATTAATAGCTTTATGAAACATAACCAAAATCGAATCATCTCTTCGTCTCTCCAATGATTGCCAATCAAGTTGACTTAGCATAGCTGTAACACTGGAATATCGAGAATAATCGCTAAATACAAATCTGGCAGCTTTCCTTTGAATCATCTCAATTTGGTGAATGTTAGTGTGTAAGTGGGGTGACCAGATGACTACAGCATATTCACAGATGGGGCGGATGTATGTCTGGTAGCATTTAATTTTAACATCCTGTGTGCACTGACCAAAGTTCGGTTGAAAAAATACCAAGGCAGAGTTTGCTCGACCAATAATTCCTGAAATATGTGTGGACCAGGACAAATTACCTGAAATTGTTAGACCGAGGTACTTAGCAGATTGTACTCTCTGTATCAATCATTCAACCTGTAGTGACATACAAAAGGGGAGGATTTGTTAGTAACTATGAGATGCTCACACTTAGTTAAATTGAAAGGCATTTGCCAAACGGTGGACCAGTAAGCTAATTTGTTCACATCATTTTGCAGTGCATGATGATCACTGGGATCGTTGATACTTCTGTACATTAAGACATCATCAGCATAAAGTTTAACTACAGAGCCAATACTACAAGGTAAGTCATTAATGAATAGCAAAACTAGTAATGGGCCAAGCACTGATCCTTGAGGAACACCAGAAATTACTGGGGTTGAATCACTAAACTTATTCTCAATAGCAACTTGCTGCGTTCTGTCAATAAGAAATTACTTGATCCACTCTAAATAAGTTCCTCGGATCCCATAGTAATCTAGTTTATGGAGTAATCGTTCATGAGGCACCTTGTCAAAGGCCTTTGAGAAGTCCAAAAAAAGAATATCAATTTGGTGTCCAAAGTGTGACTATATCATGTATCGTTGTGATAAGCTGTGTCTCGCATGATCGATTCTTCCTAAATCCATGTTGAGCGTCACTTAGAATCGAGTTAGTCTCAAGGTGTTTGTACATTGAACTATATGTGCTCAAAGATCTTACATGGTATGCTTGTCAAGGATATTGGCCTATAATTAGCAGGATTCTTACGTGATCCTTTCTTGAAGACTGGCGTAACACGAGCAGTTTCAAGACGATGTTGGTGTAACGATGCCTTGAATATAAGGGTAAGTATGGGAGCCATATTATAAGCAGTCTCTTTTAATAAGCGAGCTGGGATCTCATCAGGGCCATGGGCTTTATGGCTCTCTATGTCAGCTAATAATCTAGCCACGCCCTCTACAGTGATGTCTTCTGTAATGATTGAATTTTATGGGGAAGCCCCTAGGTTTGGTAGGGTAGAAACATCCTCCTCAGTGTAGACAGATAGAAATTGTTTATTGATAGCATTAGCCTTCTCTTGTGAGTCACTTACAGTTAACCCATTAACATCTAATGGTGGAATAGTTACTTGATCACACTTTTTGCACTTCACATAAGACCATAGATTCTTGTAACCTCTGTTGGAATCAGGACTGAACATATCACATAAATGTCTGTTATGCGCTCGTCGACACTCTTTCTGCATAAGTTTTTTTTAGCAGCACAATATTCCTTCCAATAAGTTTCTCCTTCTAGCTCGGCTATATAATCGCTGTTTCTTACTTGAGAGACGTCTGATTAAAGGGGTTGTCCAGGGTTGGTTGGATTTGCCTGAAGGGGCAGTTTTGGTAGGTACAAGTTGTAGACAGTTCATACACATTGTCTTAAAGGCATCCCATAAATCTTGTATTGGAGTATCGATGGTGTTATCAAGAAAGGTGTTGGAAAATTCTGTTACTAAGTGATTGATAGATACAAAATCTGCTTTGTTCCACAAATAGAGTTTCCTTTTTACTAGGTGATACAGATTTTACAGTTAGAGCACTTTCAACACACAGAGCCTTGTGATCACTTATTCCAGGAATAACTTTGATATCAAAGATTAGAGCTGGACAGTTTGTGAGAAAAATATTCAATACATGATTGTTTCTAGTTGGTTGTAAATTCATCTGCGTGAAGCCGTGACTTGTAAGTAGGTGTTACATAGTGTCAGTGAATAATTGTTGCCGCTGATAGTGTTGTCAACCCAGTTGATATTAGGTCACCACCAAACCATATAGTGGAATTCTTGTAATTACTCACAATGAAATTGATAGTGAGATTTTCTGTATATTCAAGATCATTGTATGGAGGACGGTACACAGATATTATGACAAGTTTATCTAGTTTAACTCAGTAATACCATTCTCATATAAGCAGGATAGAGTACCCACATTTAACTATTGTGAGGGGAAAGCCTGTCATTTACTTGACAAATTCTACAGTACAACTGTACTGTACATGGGCTGAGGTGAACATCCCTTGCTCTTGAACAAGAGGGTAAGGACCTTTCCAGCGAGCAATAGTACTCTTGTGAAGACATGCAAACATTTTGAAACATGTATACAAAAATGCTATCCTGTGTCAAACTGAGACAATTGCGTGAGTCTAGAAATTCAATGTACACATCTTGACATAACATTATAGGCATTACATGTAGTGATAGTTGAGAACTGAAGCCATAGGGTTTGTTTACATGTGAAAGTCCATAGCCCGTTACATTTAATGGGTACAGGAACAGGTAGCTATTTCAAGATGCCACATATATAAAACATTACGTATTGATTACATTGGTGACGAGTATTAAACATGTCATTTTTAACGTTTTGCATATATAGTCCACATACGATTTTCATCTACGTATGGGGTTATCATTAACTTGCTGTTGCTGGACTGACACTTTCAGCAGTAGTGTACTTGAGTTTCTGTACCACATCGCTAGATTCACTGCAGTTCACCAGTTTCAATCAGTAATCATTCTTTTCGGTGCTATTGCACACGGCTCATGGTGCAAACGTCATGTCAGTTAACTGTACAATTCACACCAGATGTACCACCAAAACTGTACAATTATATTTCTATTGTTGTAGTATGAATCGTGCTAAGTGACTACAGCAAGTCAGTGACCACACTCACGGTACACTCTATATCACAACTAAACCAGTGACGGATACAGGGGGGTTGCAATCCCCTCTGAAAAAGTACACGCGTCCCTAATTAATTTACGATTCGTGTGTGATAAAATCATCAACAGTTAATCAGTTATGCATAGTGTATCACATTGGGACCTTTTCTACTGGCCAAAATTCATACTTTACCTTTGAAATTGCTAAATATGGCATTACAGCATGTTAAGCCCCTCTAAAAATAATTATCGTTTAGTGCTGTTTTGCTTCAGAACTTTCTGTGAAGGTCTGGATCAACTATGAAACAATGTTTTAGAGTGATTTTTATAGATCTATGTAGCTATAGGCCAGAGTTATAAGACTGAGTTAACAACCCCAGCTGGACTATAGCTAAGTGGTATCACAGTTATTGAAAACTTCCTGAATCTGAAACCTCCTCTGAAAATTCCTAGATCCACCACTGTAAACTGTGCAAGTCTCCTGCACTATTACTTCTTGGAGACTTCATGTCTGTGCTTAGAATTTGATCCTACGTACAATCCAAGATGACCCTACAGCTGTAACCAATGTGTGAGGAATGTATATGTCAGCAGTCAAATACGTAGAAAGCGATTGACTGCTGGTAGCATAGGCAGTCCTGCTGGTTGGTGTGCAGTAATAGACCTACATAGTCGTAATCATCTCACTATGTAACTAGTATATGTATCTGCATATCAATTGTATACAAAGTGGCCAATCTCAGTTCCGACTGAATTGTGGAGAACAGTGTCTGAATCAGCAATTCAGTCATGCATGGTGCAAAATCACAGAGCACCCCCAGTTAGTTACAAAACATGTATTAGCAAGGAGTATATAGCCATTTAGTTTAATAATGATACACTGCTAATACTAGCAACTAGCTTTGGGCAATGTCTTACCAATGCATGATCTTATATGGAATACCAAATTAAGTATATGCATGCACATATGCATGTGTACACACACACGCACTCTCACACACACACTCTCACACACACACACACACAGAGCAAACATACCATCAAAATATCGTCGTCCACACAATATAGCTCCATCAGTCATGTTCATCCACAAGTTATTAGTCAAATCACACCGGCTGCACTTCCACCCACTAGTGTGTACACCAGTAGTAACCATGGAAACAACAACAAACACATCACCTTGGAGGGATCTTCACTCCATTATCCAACTGCAGCAGAGATGATGCATACCTAGTCTGCTAGTAAGTCAGTTACAGGGAGGGACAACCTCACTTGGTGACAGGACGTTTCTCTCCATCCCATGCTAACACAGCTTCCTTCTTACACATTTCATCAGCAGCTAGCACACCCTTAATGGACTGTTGTAACTATGGTAACAGTATAGGAGGGTAGTCACATGGTGATACACATCATGTGACGCACACCTTATCAGGTAGGTCAGTATTGGGAAGGGCAATGACAGTGTGTTCAGGTAAGATGATCAGTGACGTCACCTCATCATATTCCTCCTGTACATGCCACATGATATAATGTATACAAACCTCATCTTAGTGGCCACCTGAGGCCACCCTCTAAACTGGCCGACTGTAAATATACCTGTCTAGTGCTACCACCTGCTCATTAAGACCAAGAAACATTGGCCTGAAATGACAGGTTCTAATTGTCTATGACAAGATTACAACAAAAATACTACTGAACTGGATGAGACTTCACTAGATTTCTAGTTCCACTCATTCGCCCAAGTTACAAACTTTTGCAGTAACCCATGACCTATATATTAAACATTGTAGTTTGATAAATTTGGAAAATTTTAAAAGTTTTGTTAAATTACACAGCGAATGTACCAAGTAGTGTCTACCAAATGATGTTGCCATAAATGTTAGTCTTATCACATGTTACAATTACAGTATGTACTCAGTAATAAATGTACCTTCACTTGACCACCATCAAAACCTCCATCAACCCCTAAATAATCTTGTAATCTATTATAGCAACGCAACCAAGAGACGCACCTATTGCTAATCTTGTTGGCTTTTTCACTTCCTCGGTCTTCTCAGCTGGTTGTGGAGGTTTCTTAGTTCTCTTTATGTGCAAGAATAACCTTCTACCACTCTTGTTAAAATATGACTGCACGTGATCCTTGCTAAATCCAAGGAAGGAGTACAGGCACACGTACAACCCCCCAACTGACTCCTAGGGTGGACTGCACATGATAAACTGGACACAACACACAATACATTCACTAACTGGAGTGTCGAAGGAATAAACACACTGGTCCTTGTACACTTTATCCCCGCCCAACGGGACCCGCACTTCTCCTTGCAGCACCGCTTCCATTTCAACCCACACGTGAGATACAAGACCAACACGTGACCTTTTAATCTCAGCCGGCACGTGTGGAAATGGCCAAGCAAATACAGCAGTTTATGAGTGGTGCGGGTGGATCTGGGATGAGCACGGCGTTAAAACTTATCGGAGGAGCTACCCTGCTTGGAATAGGTATAAATCAATCCATGTATACAGGTTAGCGCCACTTGTGCTAAATTATAATGTGTAGCCGTTTACCGCATGCATTAACAGTGCAAGGAGGTCACCGAGGTATTATATTCAGTAGAATTGGTGGTATACAGCAGATCATATACTCAGAAGGGCTGCATTTTAGAATACCGTGGTTTCAGTATCCAATAATATACGATATCCGTGCACGTCCAAAGAGGATTCAGTCCCCAACAGGAAGCAAAGGTACATCAGTTAAATTTTGTAGTCACTTTAGTATTATATATAACACAGATCTTCAGATGGTTAACATCGGCTTGAGAGTACTGCATCGACCAGACAAAGCCTTTTTACCAACAGTATATCGTAACCTTGGCAAAGATTATGATGATAGAGTATTGCCATCCATTATGAACGAGGTATGACATATCACGTGTCTTTTATAGTGGTAACTACTTGTTTGTTGTGCCAGGTGTTGAAAGCTGTAGTGGCACAGTTTAATGCTTCCCAGTTGATCACGCAACGTGGAAAAGTAAGGTTTTACAGTGTGGGTGTGTGTTCAAGGGTGGAATTTTCCTGTAGTAACTATTTGGTATGGTTTCTAATATGACTGTAATCACTAGTATGTAACACTGCAATGATTCTTCTCATCCTGCTCTTCCTATTGCTCTTCCTATTGCTCTTCCTATAGTAATTGATAAGTGTTTTCTGTTGACGTTAGGTCAGTGCCCTTGTGAGGGAGCAATTAATGGAACGTGCCAAAGACTTCAATATCATCTTAGATGATGTGTCCATTACTGATCTCAGTTTTGGTAGGGAGTATACAGCAGCCGTGGAGTCAAAGCAAGTCGGTAAGTTTAGCAGGTGATCATGTATAGTTTGTGTAGTAACATGATCCGTATCTATAGCCCAGCAAGAGGCACAGCGGGCACAATTTCTGGTGGAAAAGGCAAAGCAAGAGAGACAGGAGAAAGTGGTTAAGGCTGAAGGAGAATCCAAAGCTGCGACATTGATATCCTTTTTGCATCTTTATGATTATAGTGGCACATATTTCTTTGACTCCTACCTCACCTCGGCACTGCTATGACAGAGAACCCTGGCTACCTTAAGTTACGTAAAATCAGAGCTGCTCAGCACATTGCACAAACTGTGAGACAAATGTTTTCATACATTATTGTCAATTTTTTGTTCTTGTTCCAAAGATCTCTAATGCCCAGAACAGAGTCTACCTAAACGCAGAAGCCTTGATGCTTGACCTTGGGGGCATGAACACAGAGTAAGAAATTGGTTGGTTGGGATAATGTTTAATACCTCTCCATAGGAGCAATGACAAGAAGAAGAAATGACTCTCTAATTAATACATTAGTGCAATTTCAATGAAGTCAATTTTATTGAAGTCACGGTGTTGATAAGCGCTAGACATTACATAATTAACAGCTGATTATGTTTTAGAGGCGTGGGTATGGCATGCAAAGGAATTTTAAAGCTCCGACGTTTAAGGAGTAGGCAGGAAATACAGAAATCCTACTGTAGCGTATTTAATGTAAGATTGTATAGGTCAACAACAGTACGTCGCTGACAGCCTTGAAGATGGGAAAGAACAGGACAACAGTGTTAGGACAGTATCTAATTTGTCTATTAATTTTATTGTCGACAGTGAAGCAATTAACTTTAGCGGCTCCGTTGTCAAAACTACCTTCGTCTCGTTCGCTAGTTGGTAAGCTATACTTGTCTTTATAATTATGTTAATGTTCGTTGTGGTTAAAAATTTAAATGAATTACTTTCTTCAAAAGTGATAGTGATGGCTAGTGCTTCACTTAATTGATGGCTAGTATTAGTGAGCTCATGAACTCATCACCAAGTTTTATGTTGTAAGATTGTGCGGTTGCGACTAAGAACTTAACACTCCATTTGTGGTAGTGTAGGACTTAGTGTAGGTAGGACTGTGGCGTGTGTATTGTTGGTTGGTCTAGGTTTGTGTCCACATATTGGTGTTTCTATCAATAACACTGCATTTTGTTGTACGGTTGCTGTTACATTCCATGGTGGCTTCAGTTTGCTATCATCTTTCTGTCACCATAGGTCTAGCATTAACTGAAGACCCTGTCTCATTTGAAGTCGGCTTACCACCAGAATGTAAAATTGTTGGTAATCCAAGTCGGTCGTACAACCAAGGCCAGTGCTCAAGACAGAAGTGCCACACCTTAGCTGGATTGTGTTCCTTCTCAAGTCACTGTTGTTACGAAGCCACCAACACTTCCATCATACAACTGCAGTGTGCTAGCTCGTCACAGTTACTAGAACGACATGTCATACATGAGTGTGGCTGTAGACTATGTTCTAACCAGTATGTTACTGTGGAAGGACGTGTGGTTGCCAGTCCTGACCAGGAACCGGTGGTACTGGCAGCGTTCATGTTAGACTCTGAAGTGTTGGGGATGAGCGATGAAGAGGGACGCTTCCGTTTTGTGGTCTCCAGTGTGCAGGACACATGTAAGGTGACAGTATTGGAGCCACAACATAAACCAACCACCATTGAACTACACATGGACACACTTTCATCATCATACGAACTACTGATCACACTAGAGAGAATATCAGGAGAGGTTGTAGTCAGTGATGTGATGGCAGGATTTCAGTTGCAATTAGAGAATAGTAAAACAGTGACAGATAAATCTGGTGTGTTCTCTAGTAGAGCTAGTTTGACAGTACCTCCTAAAGTATTGATCACATCCAGTGGTGGAATGTTATACACTGGATCAGGTAAAGTGCTCCACTCTATCTACAAACCATCAGAGCCACCATCATTTGATTCCCCAGCTCTACAAGACATGACCTGCAAGATAGACAATCAGTTGTATGCTATCAAGGCTCTTGTGCTAGGTTCTGTTTCAATAGTAGATGATACTGGAAGGTTGCTGAGTGTCAAGCAAGGGTCAGAGGTCAAAATTGAAGTGCACTTTCAGTTTGACACAACTGCCACACTGGAAGAGGCCAACAAGATTCATTTGTTCTCTTACTCAGAGGTAGAGTCCAGTTGGTCTGACCATGGGGAAGTTTTAGTGGAAGATAAAGGATTGTTGGTTGGTGGACGTCGCTTGTACTCCATTGAAGGAAAGATGAAAGGGATTGGCGGTTTCTGGGCTATGGGCCTACCACAACCTTCTGCCTGTTATGTCAAAGCTAAAGTACTACATGAGAATACCAGTAATGAACTTGAGGGGATCAGGGTTACCCTAGAACAGGCTAATGAAGAACTTGGGCACAAAACATTTTACCGCTATGCTGATAGAACTAGACAAGGTCAGGGTGTTTGTCTAAAGACATCCTGCAGTGAGGGTGGAACAATTCTAGCTATGAAGGATAATGGAGAGTGGGCTTACCCCAAGAGCCCCAGTATTCGTCATGGGATTGTCATGGACAACAGGCCTGAATTGTTAACTTATTATATCACAGACACTTCAGTGGACAGTCATGGTATCACACCATACTATAGAAGTGAACAGGAATGCCTGCAAGGAAATCTTGACACATCTTATTTTGAATTTAGCATGAAAACAAAGTCGTTCCCATTCCAACCAGCTGTAATGACGGTGTCCCAGCCAAACTCAGCACCATACTGTTTTGTGAAAGTTGCTGTGGACGATTGTCTTTTGTACACAGACATCTTTAGTCTCAGCTTTGACAAAAATACTGAACAGCTTGTGGGCTCCTACAGTGTTGTGGCAACTGAACCAGACAGGAAAATCAGGTCAGATGAGTGTTACTCAGATGATGTCACGAAACACAGGGCAGCGTGTGTACAGTATGTGTGCGGTCAAAACGTACACATCTCTGTACAGAACAGGCCTCAATTTGCCACCCGCAAAGACTGCAAGTACCTCTCCCATTCTACTCATACCCCTCAAAATGATTTTCCATCAACAGAAACAACATCAGCATCAGTCTACAGTTTTCTGGACAGCGGCCACCAATACTCATCATACCATTTAAACACTGGACTATACCATGGTAACAATAAGGACTTGACACTGCTAAAGTGTTTAGCAGGAGATGAACAAAGACCATCTCAGAGACTCAGTCACACTGACGGTGTAGCAGTAACTTTCACATGCCAAGTATGACGACAATGCCCACACTCTGTAAGAGTATAAGAATAATGCGACGGTTCATATTATGGTCTAAGAGGATAATGTAAAATGTTTTAACCCATCAATGATTCGAACATGTAAATTTTGTAGTAGAAATATGTACCGACAATATACTGTAGATGTATGTTATTGTACACCATTGATCACAAGCAAACATTATCAGCTTACAAAAGGAAACAGTGGCAGCAGGCACAGACTGGTACGACACATATAAGTGATCTCTGATATGAATATAGTTACTATAGAATCTTCCTTATGTAGTCATGTGATTTGATCACACATAGAAGACTCTGACGTGTGAAGTACTCACTAAAAGATCTCCATCATAAAACAATGTTTCTATAACAACGTTGCCACTATGTAAGTGAGACAAAATTTGAAAGTTGTTAATGTGACGATAAGGCTGGTTACCTTAACACATTGGCAGGCATCATTTGGGACTGGGGAACGGCTTCTATTAGGGACTGCCATGTATTGGTT
The DNA here is from genome assembly GCF_963678975.1 of Dysidea avara. Classification (NCBI taxonomy): domain Eukaryota; kingdom Metazoa; phylum Porifera; class Demospongiae; order Dictyoceratida; family Dysideidae; genus Dysidea; species Dysidea avara. The sequence goes on from NC_089284.1 coordinate 4,896,009, forward strand.
GAACCAGGAATTACAAATCCAAATTCAAACATCCATTCTGTGGCAGACACACACTAAACTCAGTGAATATAACAAAGATAACAGCTAACCTTCCATAAGCTTTCCTTTGAACATGACCCTTTGTTCTAGCCGAAAGTTGGTCAACTCTTCTGCAGATGAAAAGTTTATTTCTCTAGACACAGCCTTGGACTTGAGTATCTTCTTGGGTACCCGAGCTATAGCGATAACACTCATGAAGGTGACATTTTACACATAGCCATACAGATGAGTTATACTGAATGTAGTAGTATTGGTTGACTATCATGTAGCATAGAAATCTTGTATGTACATACAAACAAGGAAATGGCTGTAAACTAGATCCTCCTCTGTAAAACAAAGCAGTTAATTGCAAATTGCTGAAGTTTTTTAAAGTGTGGGAAGCAGTGACATTTGAGCACATATTCCATTATTCCAGCTTAACACTTGTACTAAGCACATAAGGCAAAGATGTACATCAAAACTGTCTATATGCCCCCTTATGGATTTCACATAGTAATGCTTTGTCCATAGTCAGTATTAAATACCTATAGCTACCCACAAATACACTAGTGATCAACAGTGCTACGACTGGCTGTTGACCAAACTATCATGTTATTTACGTACCTTCGTGTTCTACTCCTGACTTGGACCTAACAAGTGTACATGATGTATTATGCGTATGTGACACAAACTACTAACATGTCTGTGCTGCCCTGCCAAAATATTTTCCCGCTCTCAGAATCCCTGAGGTTCATCCAGTTTCTAAATTTGAATTAAAAATCATGAATGCAATATTGGTGCAATGTTGGGCTTACAGTTTGAACCCTTTCACTACATTCGATGCGCGTTCGCTTTTCGCCATCACAACAGTCGTCTTGGCAGCTTTCGCCCCAAGGGTCAAGGGTGTGAAGGTGTGTATTGATGCGCTTCAATTGGAGTATTTTTTTCTAGTTACTGCGCCCTAGCGCTTGTTAGTGTAATCAAGATGAAAGGACATTTATACGTGATAAGTTCTGGGGTAATAGCACTAAGTTTGCTTGGAGGAAACGTTAGTTTCAACATGATTCAGTGCAAGTCGCTAAACGGCACGAGCAGTAAAATGGTAGATCACGTGTGCGTGTACGAGTGGTGTGACTCTGCTTGTCGCACCTCAGGTAAGCGCATATAGCGAATAATAATCTAGCTAACGTGCGCTTTAACTAGGTGTATTACTGTCAGCTACTCCATGGATATTGGTCTTCGCGATGTGTATGTTTCTATTTGCTTGCTGTATACCTTTTGAACCCCCTCAAAGTGATAATTCCTTATATGGAATCGGAGCATCATTTCAAGCTCTATCATTAGACCACCATGACAACAGCAAGCCAATGCACCACCAAGGCAGCACATCATCATGGTTACATGAGTTACATAGACTAGAACTGTTGGGTAGAAATCATACTCCACCTCCAGTTGCCATGAATACAAAGAATAAGCCGTTATTGGCTCCTTCAAGGTTTACTGTTGGGCATTTATCTCAAGTACAAGATAGTGCTAAATATAAAACAGCAAACATACCTAATAAATGTAGAAGACACTATTATATAATCACACTTTTGTCATTTGTATCACTTATTAGTATAGTTACAAATGTATGGCTTGCTTATTGGATAATAACAAGTTAACCACAAAATGTTGCATAAATTACTGGTGACAGCATGGAGCAATGTTAGTGAAATTTAGTCCACACCGTAATTACCTCAAAAGTCTTCAGTAGTCAGCTCTCCAATACCTGATCCTATTGTTCTGAAATGATGGCTTACGCCTTTAATTTAATCAGGCCCTATTAGTATAGTATATTAGGCATTTTAAACAGCAGATATTTATTAATGTACGCATGCTTCATGTAGAATATGTATATACCGAATAGTATTTCTTTCTTATCTTAGTGATAGCTAAATGCAAACGCTATAATATGCTATTCAGTTAGACTAGGGGTCTCTGGATAGCACCTTAGCTGCTTTTATTGAATTTTACTAGCACACTGAGGGATTAATGATTTAGCTATCATGGGTTTTCAAATTCTAAAATTAATATGATTGCATGTGATGTAGTTACCATGAGGCTATTTCCTTTAATATAGTGCAGCACATCAAATGATCATGCAATCATTAATTCTGTTGTGACAAACTTTAGTAACAGCTATGGATTTAAAATTTTCTCTACTGGTTCAGTAGTACTGCAAAGCTGTATGGTGCTAGCTGATGGATATATGGCCCAACATGCTGCTCAAAAATCTGCTAATAAAACATTGTACTTCAGCCCTTTTCCTATAGCACTTCACGAGCTCCTATGCAGCATGAGGTGACATCAAACAGAACAGGTAGTAGTCAATGTTTTATAGCTACACTTATACAATGCAAGTATGCCTAACTGCATGCACATAACATTCTTAGGCCAATATAAAATTAATATAGCTAACTCCACCCTGAAGTACTGATCATATATTTCTAATATGGTTATGTTTGGGCAGATAAGCACAAGGAAATTGCCAACTAGGTTTGTTTTTGTTGTAAGGAAATCCACAAGTGTTAGAATACATATGGCCACTGCATGTGATATGCACAAGTTCTTCACATTCTGACTTCTCATATAGAAATGTACAAAGACTACGAAGTAGTAGAAATTTACTATATGCCATGAATGGTCACTACAATACTGATAGTGATCCCTTAACTATGGCATCAACATGCAGGCATGCAATAATTTTCACTGTGAAGGTTTATACCTGAAATATCATATAGTATGTAGTAGCAGCTTGTCGGCTTGTACAACCTGAACAGTATAAAATTTATATGTTATAGGATTTACGTGTTTGATAACCTGTTTGTCATGTAGCAAGTTTAGTGGCCTCAAGCATCCCCCATGCCGGTACATATAGTGCCATACATGTCTTTCATCCACAAATAATCATTTCATCCATTATAAGGGACAACAGCAACAAATAAATTATTGCATAATTATGTAGGGTGCATGGCTTTGGTGCTCTGAAACATTCATCCAGCTGGATGACAACAATAAAACAGTTATCTTGAAATTCATGCACAAAGTGATGCATGCAAAATCCAGTTGATGTGCATCACAAATAAGTTGTTATCAACTCTATCATGATTTAACAGCTTGTATCTGGTGTTAAATTAATGTATCCGATAGTGCGGGAACCTCTCATAAAGGATCCTCCGTACAAACAACACCGTATGTACATTATTTAACCTCTCTATAAAGGTGGCCCCCCATACACCTCTAGGTACCAATACAATTTTACTCTGAGTAATGGTCCGGTAGTAGATAGCATTGTCATTTGATAATAATAGCATTTTTTAGCAACTCTACATCTGGCTACTGTTATTGCTGAACTACAAGAGATGCTAGTATCTGCTAAAGACAATTATTTTTATGACTTCTTCTAAGTGAGATATGTAACTGATCCCGTAATAAATTAACTTGTATAAGTTAGCAACAATTAGTAGTATCAAGCTGTAATGGAACACCACATTGTTATCAATCTCTTCAATTACTTCTATAGCTACATCAAGATAGAGTCTTCCAGTGAGGTCAGCTCACAAAGTATTTTCACATTAATTGCTCCAAAATCTTATCATCATGATAATGGCTTAACTGCAGCACCAACACTTTCATCTTACCCCAACACTTGGTTACTTGTAGTTGTATGTACAGTAATCAAGCTAACCATTGATTATCTGAGTGATCTTAATTGTTTCTGCCAATCAAGGAGCAACCTCACAAAATTTACTAGATTGTCAAATCCTTATTGTTTTTTTTTTTGTTCAGTTTCAGTAAGCATTTTCAATTCTACAACCACTATACAGAAATCCAGCACACATTGGTAGAGCTTTGTGTATTCTGGGGTTTCCTACACTACTGTGATGTTAAGACCAAAGGTAATTAAGTAGAAGTTTTGTAAAATGGCTCTAAATAAAATCCTTTGACAGTATTTGAGATTGCAGTGCAGGAACACCATTTCCTTGTAGTCTGGCTTCCTTATGTATTTCATGGGATTGTATTTTGTCAAGGTCACATCAGTGCATGCATAAGATTACAAGACATACAAGTGAAGAGTAAGCCAAAGGAAAGAAATGATTGTGTTTCTAACATTGCTATGAGATACAACTTGCAAGGAAATCTGCCAGTTTGCATGCGTATGGCCACTGTGGTTATATTATTTTTACAGGTTTCTCACATTCTTTGGATGTCTACAAACTAGCTATTTAACCATGCACCTGTATAAGACTTCAATGAATATCCACTAACAATTAACTGAAGCCATGTTGGCATACAATGATAGGAAAGCAAAGAGAGTAACTAATGGCTCAGTATTCACAATTAGCAACCTATATCTATTACATATGACAACAGAGAAACAATTGGAGCTGCAACACTATCATAGCATTTGTCAGTGATACTATATCAATGTATAGCTGTTCATCAAAGCACTTTCTAGTCTTTTGCTAAACAAGATGGCATACAGTATGAATTAATGCATGGTGTGCATTGAATCAGTTGACCTTGGATCAAAACATATCTTAAAAATATATATATATATATCTAGTGAAAATTTGGCCCACACAATTTGATGCAGAGTAATAGATGCAGAAACACAGGCTCCACTCACAAATTTAACAAAACACATATAGTGGGGCAATACACACAAAAAATACAGTAGCCCCCTAGAACCTCTCTGAATTAAGGACACAATAGAAAAAACCTCCCGGTATAATAAGGACAAAAATTTTAGTCCCAACAGGCCTGGTTAATACATTTTTACCTCTGAAAGAGGAAAACCTCTGTATTACAGCAAAAGTGGCCAGGTCCCAAAATGTCTGTAATAGAGAGGTTCCTCTGTATAAAGCTGTGAAGCTATGTTTTTGGTGCTTTGCAATATTTGTCCTGCCGGTAATAACAATGCCAAATCACCTCATTGTGAAGTCCTTGAAGCAGAGCAATAGTTAGTAGCAGAGTGCAGTTCATGTGCATCATGAAGGAGTTGTTATTGACTTCTTTGTGATTCTTGTGTCTCAGTCACAAGATGGTGCTAAATATAAAACAATGAAATGCATCCAATACAGACGTAGGATCTCTCTTAAGAACCATAGATCACTATACCAGTACTTCTCAATAAAGGACACTCCCATACTCCTCTGTATATCAATACAAAGTTATATACCTCTGAAAAAAGGACAACCTCCTCATTACATTAAAATCAGTTGTTCCCTGCTTCCAAATTGTGCATTATATAGAAGTTACAAACGGTATGGTCATTTGTATTATTTATTAGTAACAAACATAGAACTCATTTAATGGATGTAATAATCAGTTAGGCACAAAGTGTTGCATCAATTTGTGTCAGTGATGGTAATATTAGGCGGAGCTTGTTACGATACTGGTTATCCTTGGCAATAGGGTTGTTCTCAAAGTAGACAGTCTGGATATTAGTGGCATTTTTTAGCAGCTCTACATCTGGCCACTGGTCCAAATTGTTGTTGTTGAACTACAAGAAACGTCAGTATCCTAAAGACATTAACGTTTTATGACTTTACCCAGAATTCTTCTAGTTTGGTCAAGTGAGATATGTTAGATAATCGACTAACGCTATTTGATGCCAGGTCCAGTGTCATTAAATTAACCTGTATGTTAGCAACGATTAGTATACAAGACGTGATGGATACTCACATTGTTATCAAGTCCTTCAATCACTTCTACACCATTGTGATCAAGATAGAGTTCTTCCAGTGAAGTTAGCTCACTAAGTCCTTTTAAGACTGTGATACGATTGCTCTGAAAATACCATTAATAACATTTCCACTACAATGATAGCTCACCTGCATTGCTAGCACCTTCAATTTCTTCAGCTTATCTAATCCCTATTAGTGCACACCTGGTTACAGATAGCAACCAGTAACCTGACCTTGATTTCAGTGATCTTGTTTTTACCAAGGAACAAGCTCTCAAGGTTTACAAGATTGTCAAGTCCTTCAATTTCCTAGAAACAAACAACATTTCTTTGCTCAGTTTCAATACACACTTTGATAAAGAGAGATAAATGTAAACAAATAAAAAGCTATTCAAGTAGTTTTCAATTCCACAACTATACAAGAAACCACACATTGGTAGAGCTTTGTATGCTCTGGGGTTTCTGACTCTATCAGTAACCACCACATTACATACCATTGTTGTCCAAATGACTTTATATTTAGTAGTACAACAGAAAATGTAAAACACAAAATAATCTTATGGTAACATATTTCTGTGCAACTTGGTGTACAGTCCTTGGGAAAAATATATCAACGTCATAGGAGTTAATTATATATCAAATATGCAGCTTTCTATTACTGGGAGTTTACATGAAATCTGAATAAATTCATACCTGTTGCATATTGATCTGAAATCAAAGCAGATGTCATACCAATGGGACACTGAATACAATAAAACATATTGTCCAGGCCTGAATCCATAAGGATATGAATGATTAATTCATAAAACCTTAAAGCTAATATTGTTAACTGATAATCTGTACCCTTATAGATTAAAGGTTGGTAGTTTCCTTGTTTCAGTTCTCTTGTCTGCTATATTGATAATGTACTCTTGATGATAGTACTGAACAATAGCAGATAGCAACGTTGATATATAACTGCACAGTACTATGTAATCAGTTTTCACCATTACCAATGGTATCACAAGTTAACATGTAGCTTTATGTAAACACAAACACAAACGCATGCACATGTATTGTGGAGGCTGTAAATCAGAAGCAAAATACAGATGATGCTGTTTCTATTTCTTCCCTTCATAATGAATGTTATGAAGCTTACACTAGTAACCGTGGAGGGATGTTGACGGTTTCTAGGGCCAAAACCTTACAATATTACCTACATGACAAACCACTCATCAAGAATGCTATTGGACATAATGAAGACTAGAGTAAACTTCTTTACAATTTTATTACAAATTGTAAGCAAGCCAATGAGATGTTGCTAAATATATAATGTGTCTAGTGAGGTGTGACAATAATAGTGTCAGCATACCTGTGCGTGTGCCATATTTTTTAATCAAAGTCAAATACTTTTACTGTTGCGTGAGTACACTTTGCATTGCATGTGGGTGGTTGGTTAACAGCATTAACTTTTAAGTTGTCTGTTATTTTGGTTCTTTATTGGTTATTTGTCATTTTGGCTGACTGACTGACTGACTTAACAACTGATCAAATCCGGATATCCTTCTTGTTTGCATATTGGGTTACTAGTTCTACTTGCGTTGTGTACTTGTGAGTGGGTATGTATCAAAATTCTATGGATTGAGCAACTTGATATCTGTGTTGCTTCATTCGCTGTAATGTGCTTTGTGATTGAAGTTGTGTGTGTTATAAGTACATCTATAGCAGTACATAGTGACATCATGCACACCCCACACAAGAACGTGAGATGCATAACCACAGTGGACGCATGTTATTGACTCTTGTCACAGAAGCAACACCTGTTGGCAGTTCCTTGTACACAATCAGTATCCCTTAGTGTTTGTAACATGATCAGATCTGCTTGTTTTATATTGGCACGTGTTAGACACAAGATTAACAGTTGAGTTTGGCAGAACCACATTATGTTAGGTACCTAGCACCCATTGCTTGTGCAGTCACCAAAAGTATAATGTGTATCTGTAGTGAATGATACTGGGAGAAAGGTCACTGATTGTAAATTATAATGCCATAAAGTTGTTATTTAAATCAAGTACAAGGTGAAGTTTTACCCCTGTTGACGAAACTTTGAAAAACTTGACCCAAAAATTACTATGAGAAAATTAGTATTCTAACTAGTGAATTCACAATAAATCAGTTCTCTGTATAAACAGTATCATACACAAGTACACAAAAAATTGGAATTTTCAACTAGCATAGCACAATGATAAAAAGTACTGAAACAAGCTGGAGTAGAGCACGATGTTAAATCACAGTAAAACAATAAGAAGTGTTATATCCCTACTGTGCTCAAGGTACCATAATGAAAATGCACAGTAGGGATATAACACTTCTTATTGTTTTACTGTGATTTAATATTATGAAGCAGTAAGAAGCCAGGGTGGACAATAAATTGATTCTCTACGCCAAGAGGCAAAGAAGACAATTACTTTAATTAGCAACCTATTAACTACATATTGAAGACACCTACCTTGACAAAAAAAATGGCTACAGCACTTCCAATGTCCTCATTGCATACCACTTTTAGTGGTATGGCTACTGGCAGGATCCCTTTCCTTGACCATGTGTGTAGGGATTCCCTTGTGTTGGTTTCACTAGCCAACTACACAGCTTTACATCACACATACACTTAAGGATTCTTTTTGCAGAAAGATTCGGACCAGGTCAAAGACCTAATATCCTACAGGGTTTGTCTGGAGGTTTACTCACCTGACCTAGAATTAAAGACTTGTGAATGGGCTATCATGGGTTAGGGGATGGTAGTAGAGGGTGGTGTGTGTATTGACTTGATGCTAACTCTAAAATTTGTCTGGTGCTCAATTATGAGACAATCACAATACACATATCAATGATGACTCAGTGGTTGTGTGAGTGAAGCACATCCTAATAGTCTAATGTTTACCAACCGTAATATATATCCCCCATGCAGAAACAGCTTGGCTGTAAAAAAAGGGTGCATCCATGTAACTAGCAATTGAAAGAGCTGATATCTGGAGTGGCCAAGAATGAATGGTAATACAAGGCAACTAGAGCTAAAAGGAATATGTTGGGAATGAGCAAGACTGAATGAAGAGCGCGAGTCAGTGATAAGGGTTCAATATTATAACTACAGTTTAGAGTTAGTTGTATCAACATTCATTCTTGGCCAGATCAAGATCAATATTCATTCTTGAAGATCAACATTCATTCTAGGCCTCCTTTAGTTGTCAGTTACTTAATATTTCATAGACATGACATGGCCTTATTATACAGCTGGAGGATTTCACTTGTTTTTGTGAATCAAATGAATTGATATAAATTGCATCATGATTATATATCAATATGTGATTCTGTTCTCACGTTCCTGTAAGATGCAACTTATGCAGCTGTGCAGGCAACCAGACAGCCAGAATTAGTATAAATAGTGAAATGACTTCTATGAACAATCAAATACCTTCATTAGTAGAAATAGTGATATATATATGTATGTAGTTATTGGTAAAAAAGGAGCTATACACAATGGCGGCAAACATTCCACACTTCAAGATGGTTCAGTTAAAAAGTTCAGAACTTCTGTGTACCATGTAAACTATGGCTATATCACCCCAACTAAATTATAGTTTGCACACAGAAGTTGTAATTATTAAATCTGTATACATTTGGCTAGTGATACATATCTATTCAGTGTATGCAAACATTGCTATACTACGCTTACATTTACAGCTTAAGGACTCATCTTCTTCATCATCAACAGGTAACAAGTCTTACTCCCTATGAAGTTCCCAAGTGAAGCGAGCAAGGAAAACAGTGGATAAAGGGAAGTTTGGCAATAAAGTCACACAGTAGCAACAGACATGGATGTCATCTATGCTAAGGAAGAATTTAGTTCTGAACTACTCTAATAAGGCAGTCAACTACTCTAAAGAATATCAGCTGTTGTAAGTTGCTTCAGTTACACAGTGAAAACAGTCTAAGAGTGGTTGACTGCTTTTCTTGAAACTTTTACAGTGACAATGCTTGTCCAGGTAGTCTTGTTCAAAATAATTGTTTGTGGTAGGATTTCAAATCACTAACTTCATGGAAACGCCTGGTACCACATATACCAATATTAATTTTTCAAAATCATAGTAGTAATATGTTAATAGCAACAGGAGGCAAGCATGACTGTACGGCTTCATAATCAAAGATTCAGGGAAGGAGAGAAAAAATATGGTTGGGCATGCGTGACAGAAAAGAATTGCCAAACTTCCTCGGTACTGATATTCCTTATAATAGGTGAGTGACCAGTATGTGATGTTGAGTCGCACATCCATGAGCTGAGATGTTAAAAATGGTAAACATCACGGGTATTGTGATGAGAAAACCACTGTTACATGCATTGCAAACAACTCACAGTGGCTCACACATATTTATTTGAGGAGTGCGCTTTTTATTTTCTTGGACATGCGACACACTACCATGAATCTTGATCTGTACGTACCACAACTAGTTTGATAATTTTTTAGAACTGAGTTTACACAATCATGAACATCACAAACACTTGATGATTCTGTTACAATAGTTACCAAATAGCCCTGTCCATCATAAGACCTAAAGAATTCAATTACGTGTAATTGCGAGAACGTCACGTCTGGAGTACTTTCCACAACTGGAGTCCACTGTGGAGAGTGCAGGCCTGCCAACCTTCACAGATTTACCATGACACTCACGATTTCACTACCAAGCTCAAGGTCTCACAAGCAGTAGGTCTAAACTCACGGATTTTTAGTTAAGCCTACCAATTCTCAAGGATCATCACCGTAAAAACTCATGATTTCTTTCACTTTCAAGCTCAGGCCAGAGTCAAAGCTCTCAGAATGCCCTTTACCTAGCCTTTTCAAGTTCTCAGGGGATTTCCCCAGGTATGTAATTGTGGTACAACTAGGCAAGATCACAGGATTATAAAGGCGGACGATGTGGTGTGGATTTGCCTTCGGCCTTCTATTTAATACCAATACATTGGAGAGTATTTGGAGCAAGATCTGGAGTTCATTAGCGGCCAGAACTCTGATCAGAATACCAACTCTGAAGCGCTTGGTTTGCACATCACACAAGAGACCCCATACAAGAGCACCTGCTTTCCTGGGTTTGTAGCAAATATATATTATCTATGCCTATACAAATGGTATGTTCTATGTGTTTGGAGTATTTTATTTGCTAGGATGAAATTGACACATCTCTAAGTCATCACGTAATATTATAAGCACCTAGTGACTTATATCAAGAACATTCCATAGTTCGGTCACGTGTTACAACTTCACAGCAATAAAAGAGTAAATGTTTCAACACAGTGACTTCCGAGTAAGTACATTTAGCGGGTGAAATAACACTTGTGCACATATTTACTGCAGGTTTAGCTATTCCATGCACAGATTAGTGATGCACAACATGTTTTAAATGCTATATTGATGCCCATATGAAGATGGGCATGTGTATATGTGTTGCATGGTAAAGGGGGCTGTTTCAACTTGCTGTGTTTGCCTATAATAATTTGCAGACACAGCAGTCCATTCTGGATGTCAAGACCAAGTTTCAAGGTTTTTCTGTTTCCTAAGTTGGCAGGCCTGAGAGTGATATTATTAACATTTCTTACTAAACCGACCATATAGTTACGAAAAATCTTTATAACAGTAAGAAACTGTGGTTAGAGAGGTAAAGTAACTGAGAAATCCTGGAAATCGCTGTGTAGTGTGTGGAAATTCTAAAGCGAAAGATCCATCGGTTCCTTTCCATCGTCTCCCATGCCGAAAGATCGATCTTAGCAAAGGAACTACTGGATCAAGGAGTTTGAATTAACCCCGAAGCGCATCAGGAGTTGTACTTGCGTCTGTTGTCGACATTTCAAGAATGGTGACACAAGCAACAAGCCTGACAAGCATTTAGGGATGTGATCTGATTCATCAAAAGAACAAGAGACATAGCCAGAGCAAAAAGGCTTGTGAAGCGAGAACGTACCCACCGATTTCGTGCTTCACTGCAGTGCTTATCAGATATCAGCAGCTCATCAGTGACAGAACAGAAGAAATAGTACCAGACAGCATTTCGAAGGTTCTGGAGATCCGAGAATGCCACTGCCAGAAGCCCAGTAATTGCAAGTGTTGTAGACCATTGAGAACAAACTGGCAGGTTATTAATACATACATAGCTAGTATAATACATCCATGAATCACTCTGAAGTTTGCTACTTTTTAAAAATTGTATAACTTGCAGCTACTTTGATCTATCTTCGTGCAACCACCACCAATATGAAGAGAAAATAATAACGTTTTTGTGGGCTTCGTATTATTAGAATATACAGTAGCATGTGTAAGCAACTGTTGTTAGAAATGACGTATATTTGTATTAGCTACTATTGAGAAACCCGTAAACTGCCGTAATGATGTACTCCAAGTGTAGTAGTTTCTTCTTAATTGCTCACTTAATGGCTTCGCTGCTTATTTCCTCTTATGATGGACAGGTCTATTATCAGCACAATTTCCCACCAGAAAGGAACCAGTCTAGCCATGGATTATGAAACATTTCGTCAAGAATGAATGTCTCCTTTGACTTGGTGACATACAACACACAAAGTACCTGATCCATTGTTCAGTACATCCATAGATAGTATTTTATACCCCCTACTACCTATGGTGCAACTCACTCTTATTCGGTTGTCTCCCAGCTCCAGCATAGTCAGACAAGTCAGCTGCTCTAACTTCTCAATCTTCTTCAACTTGTTGTTTATCAGGAACAGCTTCTCCAGTTTAACCATACTGGACACACCCCCAATAACCCGAATGTTGTTAAATGATAAATCCAGTGACCTAACAAGTTAACACAACAAGGCATAGCACATAATCCCTGTAGATCAGAGGAGGTAAGATGTGGATTGTGGTTGTGCACCGGTTGTTTAAATTGCTCATGTGAATCTCAATACAAAACCAAGATCACTGGATATTTAGATAGTGCTTTAAACTTCAAAGCCATGTCTTTCGCCAGGGACTCTTTCTAAACTAAGTACATTTTCTTGAAGCTTACATGAAGTGTTGTCTAAAGATCTACTGAGCACTAGTGAACCCAATTGTTTGCTAGCTTGACTATTGAGACTCACGTGAAATACCAAATAGTGGTATGCAATTAAAGTGAGTGATGTGCAATGCATGTTCTACCCATAACCCAGTTTTTCTCTGCCATTATAAGCAGATGATCTGAAAAAAGGGACCAGGTACAAGTGATCAAAATTTCTGGAGAAAAGGCGATGTGGCTATATGAGATGTAAGACTCACTCTAGGTTAATCAGTTCCTCCAAGGAATGGATCTCTTTTACTTCGTTGTCATAGACATCAAGCTCTTTCAGAGTGGTCAGGTGGGTTAACCTGTCCAACTTGCTGATCAGGTTTTGTCGCAATGATAGACACTATCACATTACACACATGATCACCAGATATCAAGTGAGATCATGGACACACCTCCACTTTGGTGAGCTTGCTCACTCCCTTTGGTATCTTCTTCAGTTTGCAGTGAACCAGGTTAACCTCCTAGTAGGGGGTGGAGTTGATGTACGCAAACACCAGTACACACCTACCAGATCATCCTTGTTGAACTTTACAACATCTTTTTCGTCATCTTCACTGTCTGTGACGTCATTACGACGTGATCACGGTATTCATACAATCAATACACAACCTTGTTGATCGTTATCGGAATTGCTACTGTCTTCGTCCTCACTTTTCGTTTGCGCTGTCACCTTTGCTTCGGCCATTACCACCTTTAAGACGCAGGCGCTTATTTCATGAGAATGTCTTGAAACATTCGATTGTGGGTTTTAATGCACTTCAATTAAAGTTATGAACACTTTGCTGCTACGAACTACAGGACTGCGTGCATTTCCACGCATCTTCACTACTCGTGTGTATTTACGATGCTATACGGTACACGTGATGCTAGATGTCACTGCGATAGTAAGATTATAATCCATACAGGTGGCGGGAAAAGATGACAATCCTGTGCCTAGCGAACTCCGCGATAGCCCGGTGAAGTCTAGGTTGTTCCGGTTCGCGTACTGGGCACTCAATTCACGTAAAGCAGTAAGTGTACTCCCTGGTGTGTCCTTGTATTAACCAATGACAGAGATGCCAACTTCTGAACAATTTTAGGAGTGAGATCTCAAACATTACCAGCAATGTGGACCAGACTCAAGTGCAGCTCCAGGATTTTTGGTAGTGAAGACCAAAAAAAAAAAGTTGCTACATGCTCAAAGTACAAAAATACGCACAGGTCTGTCCAATTTTAAGTACAGGGCTAATTATGAAGCAGATCAGGTGTGAGAACTAAGCTGAAAGAGTGAGGGTTAGGTGTGAGAGCATGAGATTACTAGCCAAAGAGTGAGACTCACGCCTAGTGCGTGAGAGTTGGCATGTCTGCAATGGCCCTGTATGCAACAATATTAGCTACAGTACGAGCTGTAGTATTAACATAGGAAGAACTGTTGTGTTGTACATGCTACAAAATCACCTGATATCACCATGTATATCTTATATCTTGCTGATATGCAGTTAGCATTTTAATGGTTCAAGAGTGCACAACTGCAGCACTATGAAACTTGTCTACTGTTATTCTAACAGGACAATTAATAGCATAGAAACAATTAACCAATTATTGCTTACACACTCAAATACTCGGAAATATCTACAGAAAGTTTCCCCTATTGGGAATGTGCACCAAATTCCCACAATGTTCAGCAATTTCCCACAATGGTTTTGAATTTTTTTCCTGTGTATACATGTAGATGGTTTATTGCACTATTTCCAGTGTCAAGGTATTTCTACATTCAATGTTGTTACTGTAGCATCTAGAGGATGCAGCTGTAAATCTCTACCATAGTGTAAATGATGTTAACATGAGGGAGTTCTTTACTGGTGGGTAGTGTTTTCATGGTAACCAGTTAGTGTGTATGGTCATGCAGTGTGTAAGATGCCAGACACTTTCCAATCATTCTTCACCATCCATCTGTTACACTTCTGGTGAGTAGAGCTAGTTTATGTGATGGAACAATTTAAACTTTTGAGCTAATGATTACTTACCTTTTGTCCTGGGAAAATAATGGCACACACAATGTAGGTATTAATGTAGGTTATCAGGCCTTCATCTAGGAAATGACTCAAGGAGGAGTTTTTATTAAAATAATACGCAAGATTGAGATACTCTAATAGAGCAATCAGTAAAAAATGCTCTATTATTATTATTATTTATTACAGGTAATTTATAAGGCTAAACAGCCTGTTACACCTGATCAACAGGTAAAAAAAGTACAAGTAGACTAATTACATACATTTATACATAGTGTTAGATGAATATTGGTCAATCAATTTCTTAAAATCATCAACTGATGCTGCACATGCTACTTCTTGGGGTAAATTATTCCATGGTTCAACAACTCTTCTTGTAAAAAAAATATTTCCTGGCATCTGTTCTTGAAAAATATTTAAATAGCTTAAATGTATGACCTCTGTTATGGGTAATGGGTGAAAAAGTAAAAAAATCAGAATGGTCTATATCATACTTATCATGTAGCATATTGTAGACTAATAGAACTGTAACACTATTAAGACTCTTCCACTGAGTATGATAACTTGCATCTACAGCATCCCACTTAGTCTGCTAGGATTTTTTTTGCAAATTAAAATTCACTTGGTCCAATTATGACAATTTACTTTAGGCACATAGCTGCTGAACTGTCACTAATCCCTACATGCAATTCTTGATCAATGTAGACCACTTGGAAAGTATGAGTTATTACTATGATTTAGATATTTGTGCATAAAACTGCTCTATAGATAGTATGTCAAACTTTTCAGCCCTGAAATATGTAAAATGTTTATAGCTTTGCAACCCCCAGATCCCTGGCTACCTACTACCATGATCATGGTGCACTCCTCCTCCACCCCTGTATGGTGTAAAAACCTGTGTGCTTATCTTCATGGCATCTAAATAATGTTGTGTGTTTACTGTGTGAATGTGCTTATCATGTGAATGTTATATTAGGGAGTTTGTCTGTGTCATAAATAATTAGAGTAAATTTACGCTATATACTAAGATGTACTTATAGTTACTGATTAGCAAGAAATTTTGACAAGTGAAATATCAATGAATTTGTCACTATATCAAAATGATTGCTGGCTGCCCATGTATAGTAAGTGTTCTGTAGTTTAGTTTCTTGTTAGGGCACTTTCTACAGCTTATCATCCCTGCTACTGATCCATGCAGTAGCAATTTAAGCACCTTTAAAACTATATTGTAACTGTCTATTTCAACTAATTAAAAAAAAGTATACCCAATGGTTACTGCCTGAAAACTGCCACAATAGTAATTGCATGGTACCTATCTCCATAATCTTTTTTAATCTTAATTATCACACAGCCCTATGGGGACTTATTGGGGAGTGTAACTTGGTCTCATTTCTGAACCTCTACTGTTACCCCTTAGGTTTTCCGAAGTCAGGTCACAGGGTATCCGTTGACATCATTTTAAGTTAGTAATGATTACTGTAGTATGTTCACGTTGAGCTGAACCCTCAAAAACATTTAATAACTCATGGATGCAATTACACACGATCTTGAAATTTGGCTCATTTGTAGTACTGCTTGACCCACTAAAAATATTTCAAAATCTTGTTGTTCAAATGTTAGACATAATATTTATGGTCAATCAAAATTTTCACAGTGCATTTCCTATGGGGAAGCCATATAAGTACAATGTCCAATACAGCCCTTTCCCGAACTTGTAATGGAGCCAAACCGTACATGTCTGTTGTTGACACCTTTGCTGTTACCAATATTTGCTGTTACCAATAATCATCTGGTTGGCTGAAATGTTAACTCTGTTGAGAAAAAAATCAACTTTTAATTTTTAGCCATTTTTCAGGATTCAGCTCAACGTGAACATACTATATGCCATGCAAAAATCAAGGGGACCCATATGAGAAAATGGAACTTCTTGTGATTGTGCACAATTGAAATCTGTGGAAATCACTATACTGAGTTCAAGAGTTACTTTTATTGTTAGCCAATTCAAGAGCGGTAATAAAGGGGACTGGGTTACCTCTGCAGTACAAACCAACGAATAGCTGGAGCTTAATAGTCCAGCTGATATCACTAAGCAACGAATAACATAACAAATACACCACAGCTTTCTTATTTTTGCCAGTGTTCTTCAGCTTGTAACTCATTCTTTCCTCATGAATTCACAAAGATATCCTGTGATTATACAGAAAATATTTATTCAAATGGATACCCTCTGTATGTTTTGAGGCAAGCACTGGCTGTTAGGCTTTTAACAAGGGTCACAATTAGTATGATATAATGGATGATTGTTCCACTGAAGACATAGAGGATTATTGTCTATGACTAGACCAGATAATGGAGTGGATACATGCAGTACAGCTACATCACTCCCACACAGAAGTAGACACCACACTTGCATACACCATCTGGTTACACATATCATGAGGTTTGGCCAATCAGAATTGCAGGAGTAATCCCTTGAGCTGTTTACTCCAAATTTCCAATACAATTTGCAACTATGAGTATGCTTAAATCAAAATCGAAAAAGTATCTGTGAGCATTTCTTAAGGTAGTACTGAACTTAATGCATATCAAGAATATGTTGTCCTATAGGATGTGTCTAGTGCGTCTCAACAAAGAGGGTGATGATGGTGCAGCCATATCAAAGTCAATGAGCAAGATTTTCTGGCAAGATATGAGGGATCGTATGGGCATGCTTGGTCCGATGAAACCCAAGGTTACTAGAAACAACAGGAAGATTTTGGACAGTCAGTTCTTCATGGATATATTATCATACGATGAGGTGTGTAGTAAATAGGATTACACTATTGTCATGGTGACATCACTTTTCAGGCAATTGTATCACATGATATTGTGCTGGCTTCAATTATGTGGAGGTGGGTGTGGCTTTTAACTAGGCATGGTGTGACTATTAACCAGAAACAACAATTATAGGAAGTTTTTGTCAACCTCTGATGCAGCCAAGGCAGATCCAGTGTTGTTAGCTCTATTGGTTGAGTACGTCAGGAAACAGGTCAGTGAAATCACATGTACCAGAGGTCATTGGTCATGTGACATCATGTGCTATCGGAGTGTGCCTTAGTGTCAGCAAAATGCACCATGGGACACTCACGAGTCCTACCACATGCTGATCATGTGTGCATGCTTCCAATTTATATTCTTGCCATAACACCAGTCAAGACACTGGCAACATGACTAAATAAAATCACATAATGGCATATGACCATTCCCCCTCTGGCAATGCTATATAGTTAAATTGTAATGTTGCACACTGTAGGTACATCATTTAGACCACATTAGCTCTGAGCAGTTACTAAAGGATGGCAAGATAACATGGTTACCATTAACAAGTGATCATTACAGTATAAAATAAATAATTCAATTCCGACAATTATTACAATAAACAATTTCATCATGTAGGGTTAGTCAGTGTTAAGTATAGGGATGGTTTGTAAAACGTGGAGAGTCTATATCACAGACGACACACACCACGAACATCATTAATACCAATATAGTGTGCAGTGCAGATAGGGCACCCAGTAACCATCGTACCACAGCAAAAGTGTCCAAATGTATCACCATTTCTAATCCCTGCCATATTTGTGTAATTCTTGAACACTGCCGCCATGTAAATACACACGGCGTTCTTTCATTTATAATTCCATTTGTTTCCCGCAGCCTCTGTCCAATATTGGGGTGGTTTTGTGGCCATGGTAACAAAGGTGTGGTTTCTTCTGAAACTTGTAAATGTTCAGATGAAGTGCTGAAGCTATTTCTTGACGGTAGATTTTTCTCTTTCCGTTTAAACTGATACTTCTGCCACCATGTGCCCCAGTTGAATGCTTGTGCAAATGTCAGAAACAATA
This sequence comes from Dysidea avara, assembly GCF_963678975.1. NCBI lineage: Eukaryota > Metazoa > Porifera > Demospongiae > Dictyoceratida > Dysideidae > Dysidea > Dysidea avara. The sequence continues at coordinate 4,914,722 of NC_089284.1, forward strand.
CACCAGTAAATAATCCAAAAAATGTCTGCCCTTTATTCTTCAAATCCTTCTGTTCTACTAACTGGTAGTAAGCAGTGGAACAGGCAAATATCAAGTTAAGGATGAACATTATTGTTTCATAAAATAAAGTCCACGAGTAGTGCAGTGGAGTGTCGAAGGTTTCGTAGGTGTTCAATTTTAAGTACTTGCGGATGGCCATTATTAGGTAGGAAACACATGTTATCTCTAACATAAACCAAATCCACCACCCCCAGTAGAATTCTGACCACTGTATTTGCCCATTGAGGTTCTTGTTGGCATAGCTGATGTTCCAGTTGGGGGTTTCCCCACCCAGATAGTACACAAGGCCCATCCAGCTTCCAGACAGTGAGTATTGCCATCCTAATCCCATCATGTTGAGAGCATAACCAGCAGGGCCAGTCCATAGTAATCCTCGTAGTGACATACCAGTGTACTCACGCAAGTAGCGATGCTCGTAAGTCCAGTTGGCTTCTGACCGGCCAAGTGCCCAGTCAAACACTCCAGAACGGCTGTGGACATGAACACATGATATACCACTATATAGTATGCACATAAAACTATCTTACCTTAAATATGACGTGGGACTGCTTCCGATATTGAAATATGTTCCCCAGCCAGTGTAGAGGCTGAACCAGGTCATGAGGAATATGATGACTGATGCACGAAAGTGCATTGACAATAATAGCTGTAAAAAAAGTAGTGTTTCTTCAAACTCTGAGAGTATAATAGACTGGTTACTGGTACAATTAAATTACCTATAGCTCTCAACCTAGAAAGTGGGGCAGGTGTGAATGTTGTTCCGCTAAATAACTATGGCAAACAAATTACATAAGTTTCCTAGTTAATGTTGCTGCTGTTCTAAAACACTTGGGCTGCACTTTATCATGAGGTACACTGTAATTGTATTATGGTATGTAACTGTAAATACACCTTGTAACAGCAAATACACCTTGTAACAGCAGTACAACAAAAAGCACAGCCACTTCACCATTGAAACACACATAGTTTCACTCATGATTCAGTTAAACACCACACTGTTTTAGTTTAATTAACTCATTAACTCTTTGTAATCAATCTATGCAGTTCTCATAATGAATGGTATTAACAGGAGACTGTACAACTGGGCAATAGCAAACACTGCATAGAATTTTAACATTTCAGCCTGTTAATAATATGAGAGTTTCAATAGTTTTGCATTTATCACCTATCATCAACTCTTTTGTTACCAGTATGTGCAAACTGTACATGTGGGTTGCACAGTGTGTACATGTACATGAACTACACTCTCTCTGTGTCCCTAGTACAATGTACAACACATGCCACTCTACAAATCTTACCACTAGTGCTGCAGTTGGTCCAGCCATTAGCAGTCTGGAGCGTATGTGTGCTGACCAGTAGCTCACATTGACGAAATGGTGCATCCCGCCCCTCGCACGATTAAGCACTCCTCCATTTAATGCTAACAGTACTAAGAGCAACAGCCAGAATGCAGAAAATACTAGACGAAGTGGAAAGACCTTCCTCGGAGGCGCAGCGATATTAACACGAGCTGGCATTTCGAAGTTAACTTCTGTTCACTGGTCATGTGACTTTAAAGTTGGCGCATAATTTGTTTACAAGCCCAATAAGCACCTCTAAAATTTAAGTCATGTGGTGTCCGCTTTTTAAAGTGCGGCTTTTAATTAGACGTAGTGATAAGCACTATGTCTGAAGCGAGATACTGCGTGGAATACGCTAAGACTGCACGGAGTAACTGTAAGAAATGCAAGTCCACCATTGACAAGGGCTGCTGTCGTATCGGTAAGGTAACGACCAATCCCTTCAGCGATGATGGGGGCGATATGAAGGTGTGGTACCACTTGAGCTGCATTTTCGAGTCCTTCACTCGTGCCAGAGCCACCACTAAAAAGATAGAATCACCAGCAGACCTGGAGGGTTTCCCTACCATCAAGGACGAACACAAGGAAGAGATTAAGAAGCTGATCACAGGTGTGTGTGTGTGTTTGTTTATTTAACTGGTACTGTAAGATTTATCTTTGCTTATCCAGCGTTCACATCTACTAGTAAGACTAGTGTTGTTAAGAAGAAACGTGATGCCCCAACATGTTAGTAGCATTTTGAAATATCTTGTTTTTCTATGGCTATGTTTGTATAGCATCTACAGCTCATGCTAGTTCATCTGAGTCACACGGAGCCACTGCTTCCAAGGATGCAAAAGTTTTGGACAATTCGTTTATGCAATTTCGTCGGCTATGTGGTGATTTGGAGCGAGAGTCCAGCCACACTAAAAAGACTAAACTAATAGAGACATATCTTAAACATGGCAACAGTGGAGGTTAGTAGTAATATTGTGTAGTGAATTAACAACATGAAAAGCCTTGTTGTAGAGTTGGCAATTTCTTTGCCTTTAGCTTATTCACAAGTAAATGTTCTTTATAAACTTTATATTTCTTTTATTTATTTATTATCAAACTGGGTAGGCAGCACTGCTGAATGATACACCCAGGAAGAAAAAAAAAGAAATACTTTACAATTAAGTACTAACAGTATGGTATCCACTGTCAGTTACCAGTTTTACTCTTATCTGTGTATGTATCAGACATGGGGCCAAGTACATGAGTACTTATACTTACACTTAAGTACAAATTTGAAAGTACTTGTACTTTACTTAAATACTTTCTTAATTTCCCCAATGTACTTGTACTTATACTCAAGTACTTCACTAAGTACTTGTATGTACTTGAGTATTTTAAGTACTTGTAAGTACTGCAAACATTGTATGTAGTTTGTACACAGTGGGTGTACAATGAGAATAACAAAATTGTATGAAGGTGCAATGTACAACTACTTGCGATTCTTCTACTGCCTCCCCAACCATACTATGTATCATGTTGCCACGATTAATGATGTCATAGCTTTCTAGCAAACAAAAACAATGCTGCTGTTCAAGAGGCAGTGCATTTTAAGAGTATAAGAGAGAGAATGGTTGACAAAAACCTGAAAGTATCAACCCCTCTAGGCACACTTACATACTACAATACACTGAATACAGTGTATATTTTACTACAGCAAAATGTACTTGTACTTTACTTAAGTACTTCCAGCATGTACTTGTACTTTACTTAAATACTATCTTGAGTGCTGCAGGAGTACTTGTACTTGTACTTGGAAAATTCAAAAGTACTTGTACTTTACTTAAGTACTTTTAAATGTACTTGGCCCCATGTCTGGTATGTATGTGCTGTCTGCTTGCATATCCAGATGGGTTCCATGGTGATGTCTATCTACTATTCAAGTTGTTATTACCGGGGGTATCCAAGAGGGTGTATAATTTACAGAGCAGACAGATTGTCAAGCTACTCAGTCAAGTGTTCCACTGTAGCCTTGATGACATGATAGAGGACCTGGATCAGGTGACTCAGTGACATCTGACATCATAATGATATGTCCCTCTCACATTCACATGTAGGGAGATGTTGCAGAAACTGCTAAGAAGTTCTTTCAGCAGAGCACAACTTGTCCTCCATGTAAAACAAGCACCCTGTCACTGCAAGAGGTTTGTAGGTGGGGCTGGTGCTCACATGATCTGTTGTGCAGGTAGATGATATGCTAGAACAGCTCAGCTCAGTAAGTAAGGAAGAAGCCCAGGTGGCTGAAATGACTAAGATTTGTCGCAAGTTAGTGAACTGTGTGTGAGAAACTCTGACGTCCTAGTTTCAATGTCAAGGCTCTGGCTACATAAACTTTTGGCTTTTAGCCTTCTTGTTGGTCTCTAGTGGATTTTTTTTGTCTTATTTCCAAGGTTAATTTGGACATTCATCCTTACCATGGAAAACATTGTGTTACTTGAGAGTATCATTTGAGAGTATCATTATAAATGGAAGTTCTGATCCCCATTCTATTATTCCATCAGGTGCACAGCTAACGACTTGTTGTACATCATCCGACTGATCAAGCATGACCTTCGTATCTTTGCCGGGTCTAAGATCATGTGAGCACAATGTGATATCATGTGATGCTTTGTGATCACAACCACATATGTACAGATTGGATGCACTTGGACCAAACACCTATGCAGCATTTCAGGCATCCAATGATCTCAGAGATGTGGTACAGAGAGCTAGGAAGAGTGGTAAACTTGATCGGCAGCTGAGCATCAAGGCCTCCCTGATGACCCCAGTGAAGCCCATGTTGGTATGTGTAATGTATCACTGTGCATGTTGTAGTGTTGTGTGTAGTGTATATTACTGCATTGTTTTGTGCATCACTGTGTCTACACTCTACAGTATGTAATACTATGTATTGTGGTGTGTAGTGTGTCACTGTGGCATTGTGTCAAGTAACTTGTCACCATTTTGCGTATAGTGTACTGGATGCTGAACCCAAATGGTCTCTGTGCCAAGTTGCTAACTTGTGCATTTGCAGAATGACACAAGAAATCTTTTCCCCGCACAAGAAAACCCAACAAACAAATTATTATGACACAACCATATATAACTAAAAATTAGCCAGTACGCACTCAGTGTTGTTGACCTGATTAAGCCTTGCTTCCTACATGCACTGCAGCAAGGGTGGTTCCAAGTGTTCCACCCTGTCAACTTCTTGGCTAAGGTGAAGCCAAAATCAGTTTATCACTAAGGAAACTACTTATTGTATAATGCAAAGTAATTTTCTTGGCTGAAATAATCTTAATTATCTCTTTGTTTTGCTGCAAAATCATCCGAAATTGCTTCTCCAGTGCATTAAGTGCTAAAACTGGTTATCGTTTGTTAGTGTCTTTTATAGTCCTATAACTGCTGCAGTTGTAGCAATATTTCTGCAAATGCTTTAAACTAGAGGTGTACCGATATTCGGATCAGCTACAATATCAGTCACCGATATGGTAATTTTTACCAATATTGGTATCGGTACAGAACAGCAGGAGGACCGATATTGCTACTGATAATTATACAATAGCAATAGTTTGTACAAAACGGATTATGCATTGGTTTTCTACATTATTCATGTGGCTCTTTAGTGCCAGTGGCTTCTGTTCACTGTGAAAGAAGCTATGAGAAGCCATATAAATACGCACGATTCTAGTGTTTGTTGCAAAGCTTGTCACAGGCTTTACAAATGAAGCAGTTATAGAGTACCTTGTGATAAAAAGAAGGGTCGCAGGATAACCAAGGAAACTTGCTGTAACAGCTTTCTTACAAGCCATTAGAATGTGGAGTAATGCAGAAATATCTGTTTAAGGCTTTATGGAAGCATAAAATGTTTGTGAGTGCCTAATTGTCTGGATTGCACAATAGAAACCCAAGCTGTATACGACCACAGGCAGAGTATAGCAATGAATACATGCATATGTTGTTGTAGGGTAGGTAAATGTACACTTTGAACTATAATGCAAATATCGCATCGACTATCAGTTATTGGCTTCTTTTGGTGGCATCAATATCGGATATCGGTACATGCCAAAAACCCATATCGGTACACCTCTACTTTAAACATGATCTTTTCTCTCACATTACCATGGCTAGCTAGCTAGACTATATTGGATGCAATTACCATGCCTCAGAGGGAAACCATTCTTTGTGTGGATTCTCCCCTGAAATATGAGGATGGGTGGGATAGGAAAACTGTAGTTTGCTGATATTTTTGTTGTCACGTGCAGCTATAATGAAGTAGTAAAACATTAAATTACTGCCCATTCTCAGGCGGAGGCTTGTCGGTCTATTGGTCAGGCAATGAAGAAATGTCCCAATGGAATGTATGCTGAGATCAAATATGATGGTGAGAGGGTACAAGTACACAAGAATGGTGACAAGTTTGAGTTCTTCAGTCGCAGCTTGAAGCATGTTCAGCCACACAAGGTAATCACTTTCTCCCTCACCCCCACCCCTGGGAATCACTATGTCACTACAGATAGAGTTCGTACAAGACTACATAGTTAAGGCTTGTCCTCATGGTAACAGCATGATACTGGACAGTGAGGTTAGTCAGCATCCATGCCAACAACTAGTTCACCACTTTTTTTGTTTTTTCAGGTATTAATGGTTGACAACAAGACAGGGAATCCCCTGCCATTTGGTACTCTTGGCGTTCACAAGGTATGATACTATCATATTAACTTTAGTTTTGAGTGGATTATATTTCAGAGGACTGCATTCAAAGAAGCCACTTGTTGCCTCTTCATATTTGATATTTTGTACTTCAATGGAGAAAACCTAATGAACAAGTCAGTCTCATCTCTAACTATTCACTTAATGTAGATGTTAGAATTTCAATTTTAAATGTGTTGGCAATGTGCAGCATTAAATCTCAGGCCTCAGAATTACTCTCTGTGATGTGTTTAATGTGTTGTAACCTGGGAAGTCATGTTGGTTCTGATATCTCATATAGGTCAATCAAAGAGCGACGTGCCTTGTTAGAAAAGAATGTCAAGGAAATATCCAATCACATCATGCTGTCTGAAATGACCATGGTTACGGTATGTTGCCAAGGTAACACCTTCCCAATGACTCTTTTGGTTAGGAGCCAAGTCAGCTGACATCGCTGATCAATCATGTGATCCAGCAAGGCTTGGAGGGACTAGTACTGAAGAACGTTGATAGTGTGTATGAACCAGGGAAGAGGCACTGGTTGAAGGTTTGCTCCTATCTGTGATTTACTGATGCTTTATGTACTCCATTCATCCATGCAAAATATCATGTTTTTTCCAAAGAGTTGACTGCTGGTCAAAAAATATAGAAAAATAGTAATTGCAGGTGAAACAGTCCTGCTTATGAATGTTAATTTCTTGACTTTTTTACCTAGTGCCCTCAAATCCTCAAGAATGAGGACAGTAGCTTTGGTCCCAAAGTAATCATTTGATATATACACTAAAGGTATTCACAAGCTCCATTGTAGACATACTGTCAAATGCAGTACTCACAACAAAACTTTAGTTGTTGATAGAACAGTGTTGTGTTGTATGAGGTCCAGATGTACATATGAAAATGTGTGCAGCAAAAATGATTGGATAGAGCATACTGTTAATAATAGTGGAAAGGCCACTATTATTAACTCTATTGCCTGTACATTACAATGCTGCTTATTCTTGTGCTGTAGCTCTACCCACTTACCACGTATTTCTGCAGGTCAAGAAAGATTACCTGGAAGGAGGGGCTATGGCTGACACTGCTGATCTTGTAGTGTTGGGGGCTTACTATGGGACTGGTAGTAAAGGTGGGCATGCCTCACTAAATGGGTATGGTTGCCATGTGATCACATGATGCTGCAGGTGGGATGATGTCAGTGTTCCTAATGGGTGTGTACGACAAGTCATGTGATCAATGGCGGACTGTTGCTAAGTGTGGTAATGGCCATGACGATGCCACATTAGAACGGCTCCAAGATGAGATAGATGTTATCAAGATCTCCAAGGTAACAAGCATCACTATGGTTACTGCTGTACAATATGATATCAGGACCCCAGTAAAGTGCCGTCATGGTTACTGATCAACAAGTCATTACTCCCTGATTTTGTTGTGGCCGATCCTAAGGTAGATCATGTGCTCCTGGTGTGGGTATATCACCATCACTATGACAACAGACAGCTCCAGTATGGGAGATCACTGGGGCAGAGTTCTCACACTCTTCAACTCACACTGCAGGTGGCATATCAATAAGATTTCCTCGTGTCACTAGGATACGTGACGACAAGGATTGGAGAACCGCTACTGACCTTGATAGACTAAAGGTGAGAGGGTAGCTAGGGTAACCATGTCCCTCTGATACTCTGAATGATTTATCTAGAACCGAGTTCATTTATCCTGTCTGTGCTGCTCCTAAAAGCCATTTCTATCTACCATTTCCATTCGATACATTATAGCTAGAAAATAACCTGTTTATTAAGGCCACTTGTAATATACCAAAGTACTGTCGGTGTGAAGAGTCTTTAATTTATGTAATTGGCTACTTTCTGACATTATCTTGGTCACACTTGTATTGGAGTACCTACTTCATTTCCCCTGTAGCATTTCAAGAAAATTGTTCAAAACTAAACATGTGACTATTAGTAGATGCTTCAGTTGGTGTTATATACACATGTGCAAAGCACTTATTGAATTTTAATACAGTGTTCATAATTTGACCCTCTGATTTCCTTCAGTAAGCTTGTGTTGTAAATGAATGGCGTGTGTGTGCGTGTGTGTGCGTGTATGGAGGTTGGTCACTCATCATAATCGTATGATGTGAGTTTATGCAACTAAGCACAGTGCCAGGTGTTAGGGCATTTTTATAAGCTGGGAGCTTTGTGCTGAGAAGGTTCATAAATTGTAGGCTACATGGATATGTGATTTGTCCTTGGCATGGAGGGATATGAGGTGTCATTCTTAAATTTAAGATCACAAGGACACGTGACCAACTTTCTCAGGTGTTTATTTGTTTTTATTATCATCTTGTTACAGACTCTTTACCAGAAATCTGGTCAAAATACTGGTTAGTACTCGTGTGTTCAATGTCACCACGACTACAACCAATCCATGCAGACTTCAAACTGGACACTAGCCACACCCCTCAAAAGAGGCCAGCATCTACAGCAGCATCACCTTTCCGAAAGAAACCCAAAATTGCTAGTAATCCTACTGTGAACAATGTGAGTACTTAGCATGTATTGTGTGGCTTATTATCTTACAAATACTGTAGCCATTAATGGATCTATTTATTGGTAAGAAAATATTCATCTCATCGGAACTGACAGATTATCGTCAGCTAAGGAGATATATAATAGCGTTAGTCATGTGATCTCACATGATCTTGTGTCTTTACACATGTGATATAGATATGGTGGTGAGTCCATAGAAGAATTTCAACGAGATGAAGCCACTGAAGTTATTTCTTCTGATCCTTCAACCAGTGGAAAGGTACTTAATCATGTGATGCACACAACATACAAGCTTTTCACTATAGGATCATGTGAGTCCTGACTGGGTGTGGCAATGTCTTAAAGCGAGTAAACTATTGGAAACATCTTCGTATATTTTATAATGTGTAATAAACATAATGTCACACATGAAAAATTGGAATGTTAGTTTTGTGTTGTGTTATAGAATCGATTGTATTGATTGCGCTGTATCGCAGATGATTTTGGAGTAGGCGATTTATGGCAGCTGAACAATCTCTCTCTGATCTCCTTAGTAGTGAACACGTAGAGGATGAGATTACCCCATCCCTGGCCACCATCACCAATCCCCTGTGCAAAAGTGATGTCATAAGAGGCGATGTGATTATGACATAATCCATGGCTCACCTGTAAATAGCCTAAAATGTAGAGGAAGATGGAGGCAGGTTGAGATATGCAGTGATGACAATCAGTCTTATGTATGGATGATGCTACAATGAACTGCACTGTGCCCCACATCCGCAGCAGGAGGAACATGACGGGAATATATATCAGTTTACGATCAACTTGTTGAATGGCTGTAATTACACCCTCTGACAAGGAGATACGATTAGCAGCAGTTTTAGTCTGCAAGATGTAAATACAAGAGTACATGAGGCCATGCAATGTTATGTTTCTGGTCCTATTAAACTAACCACCCAAAACTGACCAGGTGGCCAGTCCCTTTTTGATGTTTAGTGCACAGAACATTTAGCTTTGTTTCGGCATCTTCACATAAATTATAAATCCAGTTGATGTTTCAGGACAGATAATGAACTAAAATTTTGTAAGTCAATTTCTGAAAGACTGGACTATTGTAAATTTCAAAAGATGACAATTGAAACATGTAACAGGAGTTCAAATCAATTTGCAAATTTTCAAGCACTGATTTTGTGAAGATAGACAAAGTGAAAGATCTTTCAAAAGCTGAAATATGGGCAAAGCTATCTTTGAAAGTTCATGGACAAATTTTGGGCATTATCTATATATACCACTCGAATCATCATATATCAGCATCTTGATTATATCACTGCAAAGCCACAAACTGCTTTCTTTTTCAGTGATTGCAACCACTAAGTAAGGTCTGCACGTGATTGTGCAATACCCAAACGATTAGGTGGCAGGGGACCAAAAACATAAATTATAACAACACCCAGGGAGAATATACAAGACTTGCATTGCATGAAAAGGAACTTTTTCTTGCAAAAATATTAACAAGATACATTTGCATAACAAGAAGGGGGACATATTTTGTTGCAAGGATACATGGTCTTGCAAGCCACTTTTCCTTGGACACAAAACACCCTAATAGAACACACACACACCTCATGACGGACATGTAGCTTGGTTAAAAGGTACAATAATACCACTGCAATGTATGCTGCCACTTCCCACAGCTTCCCTCCAATCAGAATCAGCAACACTTCATTCCTCTTCTGTGACTGTTCACGAATATAACACCATGTTGAAACTGCCACTGATGAATACCCCAGCTCATCTTTGCCCAGTAACACAGCTGTAATAATGAGGGGTGTGATCCAAGCTAGTACATGATAAACTGGGAAAAGTTTTCCAGCTAAGACCACCTTCTCTTTGACAATAGTGATGTAAAGGTGGAAAGCTAAAAATGTACTCCACCAAAAGCTGGCCATTGAAGACCACGTAGTTATGCAGCTCTGTAGTACACAGGCACGGGTGAACTGTTCACAACTCACGTTAACGTTTCCGGAGGTAGTGTTGTGCTGGCTATGATAGTGTTGTAAGTAGTTAGAGCTTCCAATAACATACCCCAGTGCGGTGAAAAAGTCCGCCAGACTGAGGAAGACAATAATTTGCCGCGAGGTACTACGAATGTCCGACCATATGAAGTAAGTGAAGATGATGAAGAGTGAAGAAATGATTGAACAACTACTGGAGATTAGGGATACCACTGCCGGTCCATCTCTGGCTGCAGCAATGGAGTCGTAGTTGAATTGGTCACACTTCTCACTGTATGTAGCTCCGGGACAGACCTGTGTTTGGTTCACAATACAATCCGATTCTGCGTCCATCTTAAAGAAGTTTGCAAGTCATGCAACTTCACGAATTGTTTCGTGTCTAAATTAACCCCGTAGCCGGGGGAGGGTTGCTTTAGAGGTTTTCGGAAACTCTCTAATAGAACGTTCAGTCTGGTTCAGTTCGCCATCAGTAAGATGAAAAGGTACTGATAGAAAGGCCTTCTCTCTAAAAAAGACAAACTCCTAAGTTGTGTACGTGTACACTAATCCACCTGTCTATTGTAAGCAGCCTCGGCACTGTGGAATACTGCATGCATGTCAGTTTTGCTGTTGATTTGTATGAATATCTCATCAAGGAATGCTCTTTACATTATTGATCACCGCCCACATTCTCCATAAGCCGTACATATAGCTGTACGTAATGTGCTACAGTTAGCTAAATACACTTGTATACTCTGATGCATAGATTATATCTGTATCTGATGCTGGGAAGTGGCATGGCTTTTGCCTGGCCAATCTACCAAATGGGTTCTTTAGGACGGTCTATAGCTTGCGAATAGTCAGTATTATTTCTGCATTCTCCTATTAAACATGTTATGTGCACCACTGACAATAATATTGATAGGTAATCTATATGTTGTCACTCCTACAAAATGACTCACTATTTTATTTTATTTTATTTATTAATGCTTTACAGCAGTCTGTAGGACACCTGGTCATACAGCCTGCTCAAAGACTTTAGCTACTTAAGGTGTGTTTGAAAAGTTGGAGAAAGGATAAAAAATCCATGACTGGAACTAGGTAGCCTCGAACCTGCAGCCATCCAATTTACGCTCGAATGCTTACAGGAGTCTACCAGGTGGTCAGGATGTTTTCTCCTTGTTATTTTCATGTAATTATGGCAAAGGCTTTGTATATATAATACTTTGGAGTTCTGTCTCCCATATTTTATGATTAATTATACTGTAAGCAGTGACATAGCTATTCAGTATATCCTACATATCTGGTTAAAGGATAATCTGTGTTGTAATTTTGACAAGCATACAAATAGTACTTTTACAGCTGTGTGCATGGAAGCTGGGTTGTAGCTGAAGTCTGAATGATTGTTTTGGGGGATATCATAGACAAGTAGTGTACACAAGGCTCCAAGTAATCAACATTCTGTAAGTACCTACATTGTCAGTGACAAATCAGAGGATGAAATAGTGAAGAAAACCAAACAAAATAATTAACACTGCATGGTTAATTATTGACACGGTATGGTGTCAACATTTTGTCAGTACGCTTTTGGGTAAGAGGGAGGGGGTAAGTAAAAAGAGCACTCTCTGTATGCTTGTAAAATATAATACAATGAGCTTCCTTCTATAGATGGAATTAAGAAACCTGCATAATTCAACAGTACTGTTCATGATAATGAGGTACCTTCACTCTTATAGTAGGTAGTGGGAGAGATCTTCACTACTTACTTTCTGTTTGTGAAAATATTACTTGTGTATTGTTGCTAGCTAGTTTATAATTTAGTTAAGTTGTTAATTAATAGTTACTATATTTGTGTTTCAGGCTGCAAGCACCATGCAGTTGCTTGCAGACCCTTGGAATATTTGCCATAAAGCAATGATAAATAGATAAATAATATTCAGTAGCTACCAATTTTCAAACACATGCAAAATCCATATACTGTATTATATCCCATACACTATTGTTATTATCAATCACATGTAGTGAAAGACAACCTAAGACACCATAATGCATGTAGTCATGAATGATGAATCATGGTAGTAGTGCTGAGCGGTTTTGATACTGCATAAATGATATGTTACTGTCAACTTGATATGGACTTCAGGAAATCCAGGACAGTAACAAGGACACCACACAAGCTTTTTGCAGAGCCAGTCAAGCTTAATCTCCCTACCCTTGAATCAAGACGTCAGTACCTTTCTATTTCTTTCCTCCATAATATTTATCACCAACGTACATCCATCAAGTTTAATTGTCACTGTAAATTTAATTCAATTTCATCTACTAGAAGTCATCACTTGTCAATAATCCCACCACAGTCAACCATCAACTCTCGTCGTTATTCGTTCTTTGTTAACACTGTCTTTCTGTGGAATTCTGTACCATTAACCATCCTCAATGATCCAAATCCAAAATCCTTCCGGCATTCATATACCATTATGTGTGTGTTAATTGATGTTTTTATATTGTTGTGCAGTTTTGTAATTATTTGTTTGTTGTATATTTTTGTAGTTGTAGTGTTCTTTTTTGTGGCTGACACCTTGTACAGGCTTTGCCTTTTGTGTATGCCTTCCATTGTGGTAAATTTGATAATAATAATAATAATAATAATAGTCACAGCTATGATACAGTATCTTTCTTGGCCAAGCCTTAATTCAGTTATGATGTAATATATCCAGATTACAAACACTTTTCACAATCATACATCAAGATTATTCACTGTTTAATGACAAGATCCACCAAAACTACATCACCCTCATTTCATTCTACCAAACTCATTCACCTATTGACACCAACAGAGTTTTTTCTCCAGATCAATTAAGAATTGGAACAACTTACCATCTACCATATTTGAGTGACTCTTTTTTCAGCAGAACTGCAAACATCGTATGGAACTCAATAACTGTAATTTTTGTAACTACATACCTAAATTCAGTTCGTGTTTTTTCCTGATCATATCAGCTGTGCTGTTTGCTCAGTAACAATATAAAGATAGAGTATGTTACTGTACACAATGAAAGTCAATGATGGTACAAGACATTCTGTGCAAGTAAAGTGATACCGATGCAGGCAAAAACTTAATGGGATACTAGCTCACCTTATGCATGATGGCCTTTTTCCATGTTCAAATTGTCCATTTTGGTAGAACAAGTGTACTATGAGACTAAGTTTATTGTCAGTGTTGGGTGTCAGCCAAGTTATAGCTATGTGTTTTAATGCTGATGATGAGCTGAACTTAAGTAGCTAACTATTTCCAACCCACGTTGCCTAATTACACATGGGAACAGTCACACTCACTTCATGTTATACACATGGGCGTACATAAGACTTAACCATACTTGTGTAACTGTCACATGGCATAACAATCACATGAATTACCTGAAAATCCACTTACGTGCATGGAGCTACTATACTTCAGCCACTAAGCCACAAAATGTAATTGAATTGTGATTTCAGGGCTACATAATGGTAGTGTCTAATCACTGGACTGTACTACTGGACTGGAATACTGGAATGGATTACTGGACTGACATTTTTTTGGTTTTACGCATTTTTAAGGGTGGGGTTATTGTACATTTGGGTGACTTGTGACAAGATTTCAGCAATGAGTGGTGAATATGATCTTCAAAGTAGCTGTGATAAGCCAAATGGGTTAATTTAAATGTATTCTAATCACTGGTTGACAGTATCTACTCTACTGTATAGCATATACTGACGTGTAGGTATACCCAAAAATGTTTGTCTCACTGTTAGGCACATGTGATTATTGTGATACAACTTTCTATAACATATATGGTGTGTGTGAACACACAAACTAGATCCCATCACATAGCTGGTTGTATCTCATTACTGAAATGAAATGTCTGCATTCTTTGTTAATAGGAATAGAAAATTGAATGGTCATAGCACAACGGCATACAGTACGTACAAGTTTTTAAAGTAGGTAAATTTAATGTGCACACATTTACATATCATGGACTAGTCATCAATTCACAATACATGTTATAGAAAGTAGTATCACAATTATCACGTGTGCCTAAGAGTGAGAGAAACATTTTTGGGTATACACACATGTGAGTATCTGCTATACAGTAGAGTAGATACTGTCAAGCAGTGAATAGAATACATTTAATTGAACCCATTTGGCTTATCACAGTTAGTTTGAAGATCATGTTCACTCAGTGCTGAAATGTTGTCACAAGTCACCCGAATGTACAATAACTCCACCCTTAAAAATGTGTAAAACCCAAAAAATGTCAGTCCAGTGATTAAACACTACCCATAATTAATGTATGTGAGCTTTGTAAAGCTCATTTTCTGAATGTAGGAAGACCACTATATCTGCTAAATCAACAGGGCTACCTAGAGAAATTAAGGGGCCCAGGGCAAAAAGTTAAAGTGGGGCCCCCAGGAGCAAGGAGGTTTCCATTCTGAATCACAACTTCACCCAAGCTGTAAGACCAAAAAAAAAAAAAAAAGGTCATCACATGCTGACAGTGACAAATAGCTGCCCTCACCAACCATATCTCCTTATTTATAAGCTTGCTACACTGCTCCTCTGAAGAATACTGTGACTGCTCTATTAGAGTATATTGATCTTTTAAACAGGTATTCAAGGGCCCCTTCATGGGGTCCGGGGCAAAATGCCCCAGTTCCCCCCCCCCCGTGGGCGGCCCTGCAAATCAAATTACACCCTCACAAGACTTCACTAAGTGGCAGAGGATGCACTTCAAAATGTGCTGTTGCTAGTTAGTAAAGTGACCATGGACACATGTTAATGTTTGAATCTGTCCACCTGATTTTTCTTTTATTACCATAAACTAAAGTTTTGGTTTTAATTCTCCCATAAGTGATCAAGGGGCTTTCTCTGTGACCACACACACTTAGGCCATCATGCACTACACTACAAACTGATAATGTACCCATGCAATATACCAATATACTCAGTTTGTATCTGATTTGTAAACATTGCACCTGAGTATCACATATACATATCTAACTGTATATTAATTGGGCATTAATAGAATTGTCCCTTAAAAATTACATTAATCACATTGACAATCTTGTGAAGAACGACTGGAGCACAAAAGTGCAATCAACTTTCCATTTGATTTGTGTTAATGGAGGTAGGCCCGGACAAGTCTGCAGATTGTAGGAAATCCTGAGACACAGGTACCCCCAGAATGTCTTGTACCATGTTCACTTTCAACCACAACACCAATGGAGATCGTCTGTTCATGTAGAGTGATTTCTTGTGGAAAAACAGTAATCCATCAACCTTGAATTGTGGCCAAGGCTCTGCAAAGAGTTTTTGTAGAGTGTCCTTGTCGCAAGCAAAGTGTTGTAAAGGCAAAAACTTTAGTGGGTTAACTCGACACACCTCTTGTGCACGATGGCCTTCCTCGGCCAATTTGGTTTGTAACCAATAGCGACGGAACTGTGCCTCGCTGTCACACACTGGGTGACTACGCCAACACATGATGTCCAACACATAGTAAGTCTGTGTTGGGTCGTCAAAAATACAATCAACAATCGTTGAGTCTCCAAGACAGTTGTCCACCCTTCTGTTTCCTCCAGGTAAATAGGAGGGGAAACAGTTCAGACAATAGCCACTACGAGAATAAGCCACTGATGTTCCTCTGGCAGCAACCACCATACTTCTCTTGCCTACAGGACACACCACCATTAGCCAATCTGTGGCCAAGTCTTCTGGTACATCAACCATCCATTCTGATAACATTAGCTGGTTTTTGTACGGATTAGTAATTCTCTTACGTTTTGATTTCTTCTTGGTTGGCAGAGTTCCTGCAGCAATGGCGGCAACTGGTGGGGCTTTCCCTGCATCAATTTCGTCCTCCCCATTTCCACCATCCATGTCGTCATCTTCTTCAAATATCTCCCCCTCTATAATGCCTCTAGCCTGGAAAAACGTCTGCTGTCTTTTCTCTTGCTGCAGTTTTAGTAGTTGTCTCCTGCGGTGTGCTTGATCACCAAACCCCTCGCTCTTTTGTTTGAACTGTGAGTACCTCGGGTGAGGAACTGTCGTGGTGTTTGGCTCTTGACTGACAGCCAACTGGTCCCCGCCCAACTTCAATATCAGTTCATCCATTGTTTTTTGAATGTGTCAATCCCACAATTGAAACTATTGTAAGCAGTATAATACACTAAAAGTATGGAACACGGAGAGTTCTACAACGATGAACACAATTACCGTTGCAGTGTCAGCATCCTCAATCCTAAATATGAAGAGCTCAGGAAATGGTCTGCAATTTCTTCCATATTGTCTAGCTCAGCATCTGTGGCTGGATGTTTGTTGATCATCGTGACCTACTGGTGTTGGCGGGACCTGCGTACTACCTCGCGGACAATCCTTCTCTACATTGCAATAGCTGATCTCGCCACTGCTCTGGGATACATATTTGGTTCTTCGACATATTTGAACTGCAATTTCTACAATGTCACCAGAGACCGTTGTAACAGTGGTACGTACGACACCAGTAACGGGTGCCAACGCAGCTATCCCTACTTGTGCAAGTGGCAGAGTTTTTTCACCACCTGGTCATCAATATGTTCGTTCTTCTGGACTACCATACTAGCCTTCTACCTGTACATGACTATTGTACACAAAATGTACAAAATGGTCCGTAAAATGATGCCTCTATTCCATGTGTTGTCTTGGGGAGTGGGCCTGGTTCTGTGTACTGCTGCTGTGATAAAGCATTGGTTGGGACCATCAGTAGACAATACTGCTGTTAGCTGGTGCTTTATCAGTGATGAACATTACAATAACACTGAATCTTATGGTGTAAATATAAGTGTAAGCTTTATGCAACTGCTGATGGGCAAAGGATGGGAAATGACTTGTTATGTTCTTATTGTTGGATTCTACCTTGCAACAAAGATCTACATTGAAATTGAGGTACTTTATAATGAGCATTTGTTAGGCCACTCCAAATAAATTCTCTGTTTCCCGTCCGCCGCCCACATCTGGTTATGTCAGACCTAAATTATTCCATATTCTTCCATTATTTTCCGGTTATTCTTGCATACTGACAGACCTATCTTGAAACAGTGTTGGCTCACGTGGCACAGACTTCACGTTTGCAACTTAAAAAGGAAGAACAAGTTTAAGCATGCTTTTATGCAGCTTTTTATGGTTTTCCCAATTGCCATGCAGACAAATAATGGCTTGAAAAGCTGCCAATACTATAATGGAAATGGACTGCCCGCCCGCATGCAAATATGCCTGAGTCCAGGACGGGAAACAGAGAATTTATTTGGAGTGGCCTTATAGTTAGTAATTTTTGTTTCATAACTTAATACTTTAGTGCCTGTGGGTATGCGCTATATATGTAATGTCAAGAGTAAAGCACTTATTTGCTCTTGGTAATGCAACACCTATGTTGACAAGAAATTAGCAATACATGTGATTTATACTACAGAAACGACGACCATTACACTATCCTGTCTATACCACAGTCCTGAAGTTGGACAAGAAGGTGTTGTTCATTCCGATGGTGTTTCTATTGGTGCGTGTGTGGGGTACGATAAGATTCATCATCTCATGGTCGTCATTATGTGACCTCAAGAATGCATGCCATAGTCTCCATGATTTTTGTAGTTGTGAAAACATACTCTATCATCCTTTGATCGTCTTCCTGCAGGTTAGGAATTGTGTGTGCTGAGTGTTTCCAACATTCCACAATAGTTTTGTTTTGTGTACATAGTGTATGCTCTGCACTTATTGCACTGTGTGTGTTCATGCTCAGGCTATTGGTGATGGAGCACAAGGATGGGCTAATGCCATTCTATTTGTCATCTTCTCAGCCAAGGTCAGAGGACGATTAAAGCACTCAATAAAGAATGCTTCCTGGAAGTTGAACTCCACATCTGATCGTAATGAAGACATAACTGATTATGGTACTATCAATCCTCAAGAGGAGAGTCCCACTGCATCCCTAACAGCAGCAACTCCGACACTATTATATAGTGGGAGTGCATCTCCTAGGAACGTGAAATGAAACATGTTTTGTGTGTGTGTGTCTTTCAAAAGACTGTTTATTTTGGAGATAGCATGTATTGTGTGTTTCATACTTTTTAAACAAAAGCACTTTTATAATATGCAGTAGGCTCTTGGATACAGGGTTCACACGAGGAACAGCAATGGTCCTGAGTCAGAATCTTAAAGAATAGATAGCCTAGTGTAAGTGTATATATATGTATAGTACTTGAGTTTTAATCTGTCAATTCAATGTTATAAAATTTGTCATGCCAAATTCTGTAGTAATGCTTTTACAGTATAAGCGAATGCAAACACTCCAAGTATCAACATTAAATTACTCCATAATCCTGTGGCTATGCCATGTTGCAGTTCATGTGCTGTGTACGCCTCTGCTGACAAGTCCACGTCTGAATTGCGCTGACGTTTCTGCTCCTCTTCTTGTCTCTTCTTTTCCTCCATCTTATCTTGAATTTTCTGTAAAGAAGAAAGACCACAACTTACCAATAAAAAGATTGTACTAAGCAAGTAAAGCAACATGCACAAAATATTATATTCCACATACCTTTACTATTTCAGGGAACAACTTTACAAATAATGCATCATTCAGATTAAAGCTCCAACTCTGGATTGCATACATTCGTTTCTGCCAAAAACATTGTTATAACTATTACCCACAACAGCAGTAACCATGGTTACCTGAGCAGTGCTAGTCTCTATGCTACCAAGTGTGGGGGCAGTCTCAACCTGTGGATCACATGATACCTGTATGACCACAAAGATACGTTACCTACCATAAAGCTCAGTAGACCAGTTAATATGGTGGACACAGACCAGGCAGGGTTCCATGTGTCAGGGTGATAATCACTGATGGATAAGCACAACCTAGAAGATCATGACAGGTACCATAACATGTATTATAGTCCTATCCCTGAAATGTCTGAAAGTTATAGTGATGGCTTAAGTGATAAGTGGATCATATAAACACAAGCCAAGAATGGTCTACACACACACTCAAAGGAGTATTGATACTTCTTTGAACTTTAACTTGTAACAAGAGCTCATGCAGTTATCAACATATAGCGAGCTATAACACTAAATTACCACCATAGATAATACCATACTACATAACATTAGCTCCCCAATTAAGGAAATACGTCACTAACCTTGTGTCAGTCTGAAAACGTCCATTAGGAGTGGTCATGATGATACGAGGTGGTCTGAATGGATACTCCTTGGGGAAAATCAGTTTGCCATGATAGAAGCCACCTACAGTGGTCACTTTACATACAATACACTCATACTACACACCATACTTACCTTCATAAGGCGTGTCCTCGGGTCCTGTAACTACATAGTGCCTGTGAGGGGCAAAGTTTATTCGACGTCACTGAAACTACAAGATACTTACCATTCTAAGATATTAGAATTCAAAGGTAACGCCGTAATATAGGGAACTGGCTCGCGTATTAGTTTTTTGTAATCTTGGGTCAGTCTATGTACCGCTGCTTTAGTTGCCATCGATGGGCATTAAATAGAACAATAACTAACTTAATCACGTGATACATTCCAATATAACGCTCACTCTTTTTCACGATGGACGAATGCTGCAATTCGACGAGTTGTAAGCAACTAGAGCAGTTTTTATTGCTAGCCAAGACGGCTAAAGGACAAGCTGCTGTAGAACTGATTACGCGAGCGTTAGAGGCGCCAGGTGTGTATGTGTTCGGAGAGCTGCTGGATTCTCCTAACATAAAAGAGGTCTGTTGTGACGTCATGAGATCTATGACGTCATTTAGTCACTGCAGTTATCATCTGGTGTACACAGTCAACATTATCAGCTGTTGGAGTTGTTTACGTTTGGTACTTTTGCCGACTACGCAGGTATACTGTTGCTATTTAATGTCCTGTTGTTAGCCACACACCCTTAGCCAATGTCTCAGCACTTCCAGTATTGTCAATTGCCATGACTACCAAGTTGAAGCAGCTCACACTGGTCACCATGGCATCACAATGTCGGGTAGGATTGTGTTTGTTGTCATGGCAATTAATGCTAACATATTTGTGTTCCTCAGACCTTGTCATACTCTACATTACTACAGTCCTTGTCATTAGAAAATGTCAGACAACTAGAGGACCTGATAATTGATGCTGTTTACTGTGGTATCATTACTGGCAGACTTGATCAAGAGAATAAAGTGGTGAGAGAGAGAGAGAGCTATTAATAGTAACCTTGTGCATGGCTATGATGTAACAGTGAGGGGATCTGTAGGTCCATACTCTTCCCTGCCAGCATTACTGTTTTCCTTGCTATATCAGTCTGGTATTAAGCTTCTGAATAATTGATTCAGCCAAAGTAAAATTTGTTAATAACATCTGGTTCCCAATTTTGAGAGAGTTTGTTCACCTTTGCTACATAGTACCATTTGTATACAGTGTATTGTATTTATCATACAGAACTTGACACATAATGACCATCTCCTTTGTACATAAAGTGATCTGAAAATCAGAATATCTTCATAATCAGAACACTTTTTAGGTTGATTTCTGTATTATGCAGGTCCCACTGTTTAGTTTCAGGAGTCTCAGGACCAATGTCATAAATGTTATCACCCGCCATGAACACTAGTGTGCCATTACAACCAGAAACCATCTAGTGGTAATGTTACTAGTACCGTATAGCGGGTTATTTTCAAAACAAAATTTTGCACAATAAGCAAAAGATGAATTTCGAAGGATTTTAATTTCGAAGAGTGCATAATTTGAAGTTTGGTTGGATTTCAAATAACCGGAAATTCATGTCACGAGTTATGAAGATATGTGAATGTTTGTCAAGAACTGACTTACATAATCCCCATCCCTGTGCACTGACCGAGGGAGTCTCGAATGGAGTAAATTCACTGGCTTGATCGTAGTTAGCTCAGTAGAATAGACTCTCAGAGCAGATGGCATCAATTCCCATTCTGGATCACCTGTTTTCTGGTTATTGGCGCAGTAATGATACAGTTTACCCCTTATCATCAGTAATATACTGAGCTAAAACTCGAGGAATACACAAGCGAATCACCAAAAATTGGATCGTTGTTCTCACTTGTGGGAATTTATTTTCAAAGAACAACCGGACGTGGGAATTTATTTTTGAAGAGAAGGGCCTCTTTGAAACATCCGAAAATACAAATCCTTCAAAAATTACCAGCTACACGGTATATTAAAGCGAACAATGTAGGGATTTTCCCACTGAGCTATGTTGTAATACCATCATTCATCTCTATCGCTTGGATTCCTACTTCATTTTTAAAATTAGTTTGGTTTTTTGTTATAGCATACAGCTAACACATGTGACTATTCTATTAGTGACTGCTGTATTAGAGTATCTCGAGTCAACCTTGGTGTGTTACTATTTCATATTTTAGTATTATGAGTACGGCTAGGCCAATAATAATGGGGTGTGTCATCGTGATAAACTGTTAAGAGGTGTGGTAGTCTTGGTGCTCAATTAATCGACAAAGATCACATTAATTAATAGGCGAGGCATTGAACCTATCGTGAAGTTACAGGTATCTACTGAGCATGCACTTAAATAAAGTTTTGCAGCATCTAAATATGCTGCTAAAGGAAAGTGTTGATGAAACGCTTATTTATAATATAGTATTGTAATAATATTAATTCTATAGCAAATCGCAAACAGTGGTGTTTGGACGTGTACTATCATCAATATCAGCCTTTACCAGAGCACTCAATCTCTTAAGGATGAATAAATGTGACTGAATTTTGGAAAATCACCCATATGGGTGCATTTGATACCTAAAATATTTAATGCTCAAATCACAAACTTTATAGTACAAATCTACTTGTTGATGGTTTTAAGCCATTCTCAATACCTTAAATTACAAGAAAATTCTTGAAATATTTTAAAACTGTGTCCTGCTCATATTAGCAACCCACTAAACATGAAAATTCTAATTACTTCATGCGCACCCATATGGGTGATTTTCCAAAATTCGGTCACAAATTAGTATGGTAATGAATGGGATAGTGTTTCTCGGTTAGTGTTACTAGGCCGCCACTAGGTCAGGCTTTCTGGTGCAGCCTCATGGCTAAAAAACATACCCCCCAACTTAACCACACCATTTGTAATAACTATGCCATGAAAAATAATCTAATATAAATGTTTTACAGACCTCCTGTCTTGTTAGTAAGTCACTTCTCATCTAATTTGGCAAGAATGTGAGATAGTTGAAACACCCGTGCCACCCCATCGGCATTTTCTAATAATTAATTGTGGATAGATCATGAGCATATACGGAAAATAATTTTTGCATGCCCCAATGCATAAGGTCTAGTAGTTTTTTCTGATGTTAGACGGACTAATATTATTCCATAATGGTGATTTTCATTGCATAAGATGTCTCTGGGATGATTTTTGAAGGCAACATGCATTATTTTTGGGGGGATCCCTACTTACACAGTACTACCATACTGTTTGATACACTGTAGCCACTGAACAGTAACTGTTCAGTTTGTAGTGTGAGGGTAAAATTAAACTTATAGTGGAAAATTGCATTTCTTTATGAGACTTTTCATTGTGTTACTCTTGGTGTTAGTTGGAAGTGAAAGATTTCATTGGCCGAGATGTGAAACCTGGTACAATTGCTGCTATGGTAACTCAGCTGGAGGCATGGTGTGACAACTGTGGTGACACGATGCGCTCCATGGAGATGGAGATCACAAGAGCCAACAAGATGAAGGAAGACAGAATAGCAGACCACAAACGACTGGAGGAAGAAGTGAAGACCCTGTATTTGTTACATACACATTAAGCTGTCATAAAGTGACATACGTCCCTAAGCAATTCTTACTTCAGAGGAGGGCTGCTCCTATTTTACCTCATTATTAGTAGAGTCTGTCATCCACATCACTTTAAGCTAGAGGTGCACCAATAATCAGATTGGCTTTCGTTCATTGGCTATATTGGCCTTCTTTTTGCATATCAGTATCAGATCTGTAACATGTGTAAACAAGCAGCAGATACAGGTATACATTAACATCTATTAATGGGCACTCGTGCTATCAGTTATCAGAATATTGGCTAAAGTCGGTGCACCTCTACTTTAAGCATACATGCAATGCCAAGCATTGGACAAACTTGATGTTAACAGTATTTGAGGAAATTTTATTATAATCATGCAGCACTGTAATAAAAAAAGTATCCATTAGTCTTCCATTTCCCAAATATAAGTGTTGCTACTCCCAAGTGACGGCATTGGATGAGTTATTGGAGGCCCTTTTTCACTAAACTGTTTATTACAAAGTGTTACATTTAGAAGATCTAATTCCATAATGTATTCCCTGTACTAAATAGAAAGTATTTGTGTGCACTAAATTATTAACATACAACTGGTAGGTTGCAAGTATGAAGGCCATACTGACACCAGCGACCAGTGGTAGTAGTGGAACTTGTGAACAAATACAAGAACAATCATATGATATGAAACAACCAGCAATGAAGAAAGGGTAAGTTATGTGTGGTGTTGTCATAGTAACATTGTCATGGTGATGATGTCATCCAACAGGTTAAGGGGTAGTGCCCGATTGTTCAAGTCATAGCAGCAACAAATATTGTCAACTATCCAGTAGACCCAATTTGCTCATGATCAATTTTTCTATAATATTAAAACCAATATGTAACATAATACTGTAATGATATACTAACCAGAGGGGGTTGGTCATGAATTGCATTAGTTTCTGGCCTTTTCATGCACTATGTTTTTGTATTGATATGCATGACTTGGGTAACAAGTAATCTAAGGGTAAAGTAGTTGTCACAGCAGTTTTGCTGGCATTTTTCCACCAATTATAGTACGTTCACGTTGAGCTGAATCCTGAAAAACAGCTAAAAATTAAAAGTGGATTTTTTCTCAACAGAGTTAACATTTCAACCAACCAGATGATTATTGGTAAAAGCAAAGGTGTCAACAACAGACACATACGGTTTGGCTCCATTACAAGTTCGGGAAAGGGCTGTAATGGACACTGTACTTATATGGCTTCCCCATAGGAAATGTATTGTGAAAATTTTGATTGGTCGTAAATATTGTGTCAAACATTTGAACAAAAAGATTTTGAAATATTTTTAGCGGATCAAGCAGTACTACAAATGAGCCAAATTTCAAGATCATGGGTAATTGCATCCATGAGTTATTAAATGTTTTTGAGGATTCAGCTCAACGTGAACATACTATAACATGTCAAATTTACACACAATTTAAAGTACTGATTTGGCACAACTCATTTATTACAACACTTTTAGTAGGGTACAGCATAAAAATTTCAGGGAATGTTATTCTATTCAGTAAACTGGATAACTGACAGTTTGATCTGCTCAGTAACCAGTTATGATATTCTGTCCGGTTTCACAGCTCTATTTAATTTAGTCAAATCCTTGAGTTGTTTGGATAAGTGGGACAATTCAGTAACATTGTTTTGACCTTAAAGAAGCTAAACAACTCTAATAGAGCAATCACACTGACATTCAGCTAAGTGGATCACACATGACCAACCTCTACCTGAAGTTGCACACTACCTTGAATAGCATACTCTTCATCAGCATTAGTAGGGAATGATGAGTGTAGCGCATCTACACTGCCCAGTAGTGCTGCACCCTGTGGATAAGCCACATGTGATCTGGATAAGAGCCACACCCATGGGGACATACTTCACTTACCTGCATTGAACACTCCATTACAGCAACTGCCACAATAGCATCTTGTACTGTGACCTCATCTCGCATCATCAGTCTAGCATGAGCTGTTAGAAATTATAAATTGGTGAACTTGATAAATAAAATGAAAATATTTCACTGGTGGCTATTGTCTCTACGCACTACACATGCACTAAGATTCATTATGTCCTAGTATAAGTCATGGTGACTATTACCTTGTGAGAGACGGACAAGACTCTCTAATAATCTCACTGTGGTTCTTCCTGCATTGCTATAGCAATCAGTTTGTCTCTGCAGTTGGTAGTACCGAGATAATATCCTGCAAGGTGTGAAGTGGGCGTGTCTATTGGTGCATTGTTATTCTGCTCACTGATTGGCTGGTTCTGTGGTAACTGGATTAACAGTCTTAACATGAATAATGTATCCTTGAAGCCTTTCAAGCACCCAAAGAGATTTGTCAGAGGTGTCAGTGGGTGTGTCTGTAGCATAAAATTACCAGTAATTCATATAACACAATATCACACCTTTATGGCTTCTCAATATGAAGGTGGATACTAGCTGGTCCCATTCCTCGTTATGCTGGTCTAACAGGACCAAAATCAGGTCAAACCGGCTGAGTAGGGGGCTGGCCAGGGTTGTGTTGACACTGAGAGACTAACCAATTAGATTGTACAATGAGATGTAACAAAATCTCAACCGTAATCACCTCATTGGTGTCATAGCAACCACGAGGGTTAGTGGCTGCAAGTACAGTACAGCGAGTGTTCAACTTACATACCAGTCCAGCCTGTAATCCACATTCACCTTTCCTATTCCATACTACATATTGTTGGTTACCTTGGCAACACTGATTGTTTGCTGTTCCATGGCCTCATGTATACTGGCTTTGTCATGTGATCTGATACTGCCCAACTCATCTAGCCAATCAAACAATACATACAGACTGATACAGTAACATAACATAGTATGCATAAGGTCACCTATCTAAACTGGTCATTGAAAAAATCTCCAAATTTTCTTGACAGTGACCTGCCAGGCTAATAAGGATAAGAATACATAATAACTCTATTATTATGTACTCTTGGTTAAAATGAGACCAGAATAGATGGGCACAACTGCATTCGCCAGCCGGAAGTAGTGTCTTGGCACGTATTCAAGCATTACTAATGGGCATGGCTGCATGCTTGCAGTATTAATCATACCACATAGCCTAAATGTTTCGAGGGGGCTGATTTCACAGTTTTGGGGGTTATCAGCAAAAATTTTAGCCTTGAAATATTTAGACCTCCATATAATAGGGTAGATAAATGAGCATTTTTAAAAAGATGGGGACAGACCGGATAAAAGCACCAAACTTTTTGTACATGACCATCATTATGATGATTACATGTCATTTCATGCTAGGAGCCCTCGTATCTGTAATTAAGAATTCAAAATAATTATTAAAATTGAAATTATTATAGTTTTAACCCAAGCATTGAACTTTTGTCTGTTAAAAGGTGCATACATGAATTATGAACATACAGTAAAATTTTTAACTTTTCTAATTTAAGCGCCTCTTGAAAATTTAATTACTTCTTGAGGTGCTTATCGCTACGGCCACGTGTCTAGTAATAATATTGATTTCCTGTTCATCTAAAGACGGTTAAAAGGTAATTTATAGTACAATTGATTATTTTGCAACCATAAAATTGCTTCATGCTGTAGACAATCAGTCATCCCTACTATACTGAATCATGGACTGGTCTTTATGCCAGCAGCAGAAACTTTGAAGTGTCAATTAAATGCACCAGGTAAAGGGGATAAGTCTATCCCATATCAAACTTTTCTTGATAGAGGTAAAGATTTTAAGGAACTAAAATTTTTACCTTTACCACTGACACATTTACCTACAAATATAGCAGTACAGGACTTAGTACAAAATAAAGCCATGTGGCACAAAAGTTGTTTTTTGAAATTTGGCCAAGAAAAACTCGAAAAAGTAAGGAAAAGGAATGTCACAGACACTGAATTAGAGTTTAGCAATAGCTGTGGTTCCAAGCGCATTTGTCCTCCATGTCATTCACTAGATAAGGAAAAATGTGTTTTTTGTGAAGAAAGCTGTGGCAAGCTTCACCATAGCACACTGGAAGCAGCATACGTGCTATTGCTAAAGACCTTGAAGACACTTCATTACTTGCAAAAATTGAGGGAGGGGACCTTATTGCTTTGGAATCCAAATATCATTTGAGTTGTTCAGCTAAACTCCGCAATCGTCACAGGTCTTATTTGAAAAACCTGAAAAATGATGTGTCATTGTTTTCTCGACGGTACATTGTAGCTAAGAACAGGGACTGTGGTATGTTAACATTTTTCACACATGAAAACCAGCTTTTTCCACACTCTATATCTGATAATGGCAAACTGCGATTTAAAAAAAAAATCTGATCTTTTAAGCTTTTTTCCAGAAGATGGCTAACCAGAACATCCCATTGTTTTTGATGCCAATGTTATTGATAGCGCAGCTTTAGTTCATTTTCACCAACAACAAGCATAGCTACATTTGATGAACATGCAGATTTAGTGTTTATACCACATCTTGTCAGACAGCTTGAAAAGTGTTCACGACTTCATTTAGTATGGGATACTTAAATCCAAGACAGCATCAAAGCATCTACCAGAGGTCAGGGTATTAGAAGGAAAGTAGTAGGAAAGAATAAGTTACCAACAAAGGTTTTACGTGATGAAAAAAAATGAAGAGGACCTCTTTAAGTTTTTATCAGTTAAAATTATGGCATTTAAGTTCCCTGATGGCAAAGAAATTTTTGTAACTGATGGACCATTTGTGCTGACTAATAGTGCCACAGTGAGACCATGAGGAAGCTAATACAAGGCTTGTTATTCACTTAATCAATCCATTGAAGAAAGGACTAAACACCTGTCTAGTATGCACTGTAGACACAAACGTCATTGTCATCCTCATTGGACAATCATCTTATTTAATTACTGTAAATTCAGATGCAGATATTTGGGTTGCTTTTGGTGCTGGTAAAAACTTTGCTTTTCGACATATTAACACCATCTTGGGTGAGGAAAAATCTTTGGATTGGCATTTTTTCATAGTTTTATTGGCTGTGATACTACTTCAAGTTTTTATAGAAGAGGGGAAAGGATGGCTTTAGAAGCTTGGAATAGTTTTCCAGAAATTACACCAGTTTTTTCCAAAATAACACTGCAACCATTTGAAAATTTTGGTTCTGAATCTCCACATTTCCGAATGTTGGAAAGGTTTACAGTTCTTTTATACAACAAAAGCAGCATGATGGAAAATGTAGATGAAGCCAGAATGGAATTGTTTTGTCAGGAAAACAAATCAATGGAGAGTGTTCCACTAACATCTGATGCTTTATTGCAGCATGCCAAAAGGGCGACATATCAAGCAAGTGTTTGGGCTTCCAGTCACAACTTTCAGCAGAACAGGCCTACACCAGAGTCTTGGGGATGAGAATGGGATGAACAAGGAAAAGAATGGACTCCTCTTTGGACTACCAAGCCAATAGCTTCCAGTGCATGCATGAAACTTGTAAGGTGCAGTTGCAAAAGTGAAAAGGGATGTGGCACTAGATGTAGCTGCTAGTTGTCATGTACTAATCTATTAATGTAATTGTTTACTTGACAGCTCTGATTCATCATTTTAATTGTAGTTTTGTAAAATTTGACTATTATCCTTAACCAGAATGCATTATTTGTACGCATTCAATCATTTGCAACATGGCAGAATTATTTGAAAGCCATGTTGGCAATAGAAATAACTCTAATAGAACAGTCACTTGCAATTAATTAATTAGGGGGGCATAATTAAATTAGGTTCCTAGCAAAAAAGTGTTTAGTGGATACTCAGTAATGAACAAAAAAAAGTTTGGCATTTTTATCCAGCGTGTCCCCATGTTGTCTACAATCTACCTCACCCCCCACTATTATTAACTCTTGCTAATATAGTCTAAAAGATTTTGGGAGTGCATTTACAAATCCGCAAAATTTTTTATTCGGAGTGGCTATTCGCACGGTTACGTACTAATAGCTTCGTGCTATTCGCATGGCAGTCACGTGATGTTATTATTTTACGGATAGTACACGGTTCATTCATCTCCGAAAACTACACGTGGCTTTGAGCGGGATTTTTCTTTCTCTGTGGTCTTTCGTAACATGCCCGATGTTTTGTATAGGAGACGAGTTTGAGAGTTACGATGATCTTAAGGAGACAGTCTCTACCTTTGAAAGAACGGAATTCGTCCAATTGAACATTCAACGATCAAGATCAATAGATTCAGCAGCAAAATGTGCACCATCGAAGGTATACAATGAAGATTTTAGGTATAGAGAAATAGATTTTCTTTGTGCACACAGAGGAAAATGTTCGGACTGCATTTAAGGGTGAACGGCCGTTAAGGATTTTTATGTTCATTTTCAGTCAGTGATAAATGCATAGTTGCATGTTAGGGTGGGCAGCTAGCTATATTGTCAGCAGGCTGTGACCTTTTTTCAGTGGTCTCACCTTACCAAATCAGGCAATGTAGCATGCCATTTTGACCCCCTTTCCAAAAGTCTGCATGGTTCATCCGCTGGTGTGTGTCACTTTTGCTATTACATTATAGGCTCAATTGTCTTGACATTGTGATTTGACAATTAATGCCCAGTGAATCCTGGTGCTGACTCTTGCTTGTCAGGTATTACAGAAAATTTTTCCAATTTTAAAATCGAATTCTGTCCATTGTCATGCTTCCTCAGAGTTGTAGACCCCCTAGCCACAGTTCAATAACTAAACAAAGGGATGCTACTTGTTCTACTGGAGAAACAATGAAAGTGATGTATGTGATGGAATCAAGTTAAGGGAAAATTCAGCCTTGTCTATGTTTGTATTGTATGCTACTGAATGATAAATTTCTTTGTTACTGTAGCATGGCATCACTCTTGCATTCGCATCACTTTGGAAGAGGCCAAGAGAATGAATTATGTTGGAGAAAATGTGGTTTTGTAACTACAAGGGATGCGAGAATGCATTTGGAAACTCAGACTGCATGACTCCTATTGGATTATTTTTATCTAATTAATCTGCTACTTTACAGTGTGTGGTATTTTGTATATCTCTACTTATTACCATATCAGTTTACATACTGACTAACAGTAAACTGATTATGAACTTCATGACAGCCGGCATGCATTTTACCATCCATGCAGTTGGGTAGCTGTAGGTGTGTCAACAGAGACATGCTTGCATGCTTTACAACGATGGCTATAATATGTAAATACACAACCCATAGCGCGGTTAGCAATCCATAGCAGAGAAAATGCATGTGCATGCATGGTGTATCCTTGGACTCACACGACCAATTTGGTGACGTATTCATTATACTTCCCGCATGCACGTACACACCATGAAGATGTATGCCATATAGACTATATGCCATAGTAAAGGATCTATGTGCCGTGTACACACATGCCAACTGCATCGCTAAGTAACCGTGCGAATAGCAACTGCCAATTTTATTTTATACCGCAATCATCAAAGACGCAAACAACAATGGCAACTCGAGATATACCACCTTCTCTACGAGACTGGGTCATTGATAATATTCGACTTGGCAGGCAAATCGGAAGAGGAGCAAATGGAAGGATCCTAGAGGCCAAATGGGAAGGAACTGAAGTGGCCGTTAAGGAAATTCACTCCATTTTTATGAATGAAGTAAACGAGCCAGAGTTTCAGGCATTTAAGCAAAGTTTCCTTCGAGAATGTGAGCAAAGTAGTCGACTACGTCATCCCAATATAGTCCGTTTCTTTGGTATTTACCTTCCTCCTGGTGCCAGAGTACCTAGTTTAGTTATGGAGCGACTTCACTGTAGTCTAACTAATCTGCTAGAGCAAACTCCAGTTATTCTGATAGGAACAAAGTTGTCAATTCTTTATGATGT
This sequence comes from Dysidea avara, assembly GCF_963678975.1. Lineage (NCBI taxonomy): Eukaryota > Metazoa > Porifera > Demospongiae > Dictyoceratida > Dysideidae > Dysidea > Dysidea avara. The sequence goes on from NC_089284.1 coordinate 4,946,053, forward strand.
GTCGTTAGGTGTTAGGTATCTTCACTCACGCACTCCACCTATCATTCACCGCGATTTGTCCAGTAATAATGTTTTACTGTCAAAAGGAATGGAAGGAAAAATTGGTGACCTAGGTACAGCTCGTCTTGTAGACCCTAGAAGACAATCACAAATGACCAAAGCACCTGGTACTGTAGATTTTATGCCTCCTGAGGCATTAGAGGACATGTCAAGTGTTAGGTATGGAATGGAACTAGATGTGTTCTCATTTGGTTGTGTGATGCTCCACACATTATCCCATCAGTGGCCAACTCCCTTACAAGCTGTAGTCACTGATCCTTTGACTTTTGAAATGAAGGCTCGATCAGAAGTTGAAAGACGCAGGAGCTACTTTGATAGAATAGACAGAAGCAGGTTGGGTGTGTTGATCCCCTTGATTGAAAGCTGCCTCAGTAACCTTCCCAAGAACAGGACATCAATAGTGACACTATGTGAACAGTTGGAGGGTCTGGATGACAGGGAACATGTCCCAACTGTTTCATCACTGCAACAAGAAATTCAAGCCAAAAATAATGAATTACAGAATAAAGAGCAAGAAATACAAGCCAAAAATAATGAATTACAGAATAAAGAGCAAGAAATACAAGCCAAAAATAATGAATTACAGAACAAAGAGCAAGAAATTCAAGCCAAAAATAATGAATTACAGAACAAAGAGCAAGAAATACAAGCCAAAAATAATGAATTACAGAACAAAGAGCAAGAAATACAGGCTAAAGATGCTGAATTAGTTGTAATGATGTCAGAGCTGCAAGCTGCACAGTGTTCCCTACCACCACATAATCAGGTAAAGTTTTTAAAGGAATATTGAATAAGTTAATAATGTATGTGTTACTTATTTGTAGGTCAACAAGAGTAGCACTGATTTCTGGAATAACCTCAGGGTAACATGGCAGAAATGTAATGATCTTCCTGGGAAAGTATCTGTGTCATCTATTGCTGAACTTGATGGGAAAGTGTATGTTACAGCATATAGTAGTATAGGTGGATATAGTATTCCCCTCATATATGACTCCAACAAGGACCACTGGTCCATACTACCAGAACTGCCTAGTTGTTATTTTAGTCTAGTAACTGTACCTGACAGGAAACAACTATTAGCTATTGGAGGAATTGTTAGGAGTAATAATGTTATGAAGGTGACTAATAAAGTATTCCTATGAAATGAGAAGAAGGGTGAGTGGCTCACTCCATATCCTGACATGCCAACTGCACGACCCACTCCCTCATGTATTTCCCATGGATCATCAGTGATAGTAGCCGGTGGAGTAACAGGTTTGGATCCTATGATTATGACAAGATCAGTAGAAGTTCTTCATATCACTGACACTGGCTCACACTGGAGTGTGGTTGAACAATTACCATTTATTACATATCAAGCAGTTCCTCTAATTGTTAATGATAACTTGTACATTGCTGTAGGGTATGATGAAGATCATCAGAGTACATTTAATATAGTGACTGCATCTCTACCACAACTACTACAGAGTAGTAACAACAACACTAACAGTGGTCAAGTGTGGAACAAACTACCTGGCATGCCTTATGCATCACAATCCATCAACCACTATCAAGGTCGTCTGATCACCTTTAGTGGAGTTGACAAAATTGAAAATTTTGGTGAAAACCTCCCAACATGGAAGTTAGCTCCACTGATCCACATCTACAATGTCAATGCCAAGTGTTGGGACTGTGTTGGGGAAATTCCCCATGGGTATTATTTTGGACGTTCTGTGCATGCGAGGAAAATAAAATCCTCTTTGTAGGAGGTTTAACTGGTACATACAATGCTGGTGAAGATGATGATATAGTAACAACCTGTATGTTACTAACACTTACACCATAATGACCTGTTGTATAACACATTATCCTGTTATTGTTGATGCATCACTGACCATACATATCATGTGCACATTATTTGTTCATACATGTGGGATACAAATTTGTATGTGTTATTCAAGTATCCTAATTAGCCACTATAAGCCACACATAGTAGATGGAACAATTGATGATTTAACAAGGCCAGAGGTTAAATCATAATTATATGAGTGAGATGAGCAAATGTAACACTACCCAAAGCCCTCCCTCCCTCCATGTACATGTTACATTGCTCATCTCTTACAGGAAATTGTTTTGAGTAACAGGAAACTTAGGTGTCACTTTACAGCAAAAAAAGTGGGATTTCTGCTCTGGCGTAAAATGCTTCTATGGGGTAGTTACTGTAGAAAAAGACATATTTAGTATCATACAGTATGATATTAGGGATCATGGAGAATAGGTTTTTTTTGCCCAATTATATCACCTCAAACAAGCCTCACTTTATCTCCATAACAGCTTGGCAGTATTGGTTAGACATTTAACAGAATTTTCTGCTAACTGACTGACTGATGCCTTCAGCCAAGTGTAACTCGACTTTGGTTAGAGCTAACGGGCTTGATCTCTTCACTATTTGACATCGCTTCTTCCCAAGACATGCCTTTTCGCCAACCGCAGTAGCTACAATGAGTCATCGTGGACTTGCCTTTGTCCTCCTTTGTGTCCCATTTCTTTTCGCTGACACCGCATAAGGTGTCAAATCGCAATAGCGCGCGGTGGCTTCTCAATAGAGGCAGTTGTTGTACTGTTCTTCGTTCGAAACGCTATGTAATGTGCTGAACATAGCTTGACACGAAGCGTAACAGCTACTTTACTTTTTGTTAATTGATAGAGTTGGGGTGCGCATCTAGACATTATTAATAATGTCAGGTACTATTCATTCTTTTGATGCAGTATGCACAGGTGCACCAGTCAATAATTATGTTACAAAAAAGTAAACAAACAAGTGCAATGAAAAATTAGGAATTTCAAGTTCGATCAGGGATCACAGAAATAAAAAGAAAGGAAACAAGGGAGGTTGTCTATACAAGTGGACATTTACTCTGTATACCCATGACTGAATTAGGAATTAAATATCCACTTGTATACCTGCAGGTATAGGCAACCTCCCTTGTTTCCTTACTTTTTATTTCTATGATCCCTGATCGAACTTGAAATTCCTAATTTTTCATTGCACTTGTATAGATAAAGCACCAGGCCCATGCTCAGAGAATAGCAGCTACATCATATTTATGAGTTGATCAGAATTGTACATGGCAAAGTAAACATTTTAAAGACAAAATATTCTGGGAAGCCATCCCAAATGCATTAACAGCATGATCAGACCTCTTTTGGATATGTGAAATGTAAGATCATTTGTGTGTAAGGGTACACACAATACTTATAGCAGCACCCTATGACATGATGGTGCTCTTCATAAGGTAGGTTTCATTGTATTGGTCACATTTGAACAAAAATTTCTTGGCCTTAATAAGCAGGTGGCTGCATTAGACAAATGAATTGCAGTCTGATTTTTTTAAGTTGGCCAGGTGATCTGGACAGGTGTCACTCACCAATACAACACAGTCCCCCATCAGCTAGTACTAGTGCTCCAGCCTCTAACTGCCACTCTCCACCATCCTGTATGATTTCAATGGATCACATGACACCACAGTTACAACTGTTACCTTGACAGCGGTTACTGTGAGACCAGCAGTAGTAGACCCCACTCCACTGGTCAATACTGACCGAGGCATCAACTTGGCTGAGAACTTTAGGAACTGGGACTTTGCCGTGCCTGAGTGTGTAATAATGACTTGGTACTAGATACAAGGATCAGACAATGAGTTTTATATAAAAAACAGACAGGCTATCAATGGTTTCAGCAATGAGAGAAGTACAGTAAATTTGGCTGGTTTGTATGATTATTGCACTGAGGGAAGAGTAAATAACAGTAACCAAGAGTGTTGAATGGTATATAAATAATTAAGATACTTCAGTAATTGCTTGTTGAAAAATTGTACATGGTAATAGGTGTTTTTTGCCATGTTATTCAACTTAGTATTTATTGTACACATAAAGTGTAGTAAAAATCCAAAATAACTCCAGCTTGTTAAAGAAAGCAGTAGTATAAACAAGAGTGTTCCCACACCTTTAGGAAGATTCCCTCAGAACTTGAACAATAGTCAGTTCTTTTTAATGCTATCATGTTTTCACTTGGTATAATGGCTGAAAAGAGCTAAATATGGCAACCGATAATGGCAACAAATACTACCAATTACTGTTATTTCAAATAATCATTTACCCCTGCTGATATGCTGTTTGATATATTTGATTACTATTGCTTAGCCCTTATACTAGAAGCAGTGTAACAATTCCAAATAGGTTTCACAATAGGTGTTCTCATATTCAAGCGTTGGTTAACAGTGGCCCAGATATTCATGGATACGCTATAGTTATAAACTGTCTAATCAACTATAAAAAAGGGTGCAGCCCCCAAAAAGCCATGGTGAAAAAAGATGTGAAATCCAAGTTTACGGCCAAGAAATGGCTGTGATGGTAGGTAAATGACAAAAATTTTAAGAACAATCCATTGTGCTGCCTCCTCCAAGTTTCACTAGAACTTGGCAACATGTTCACCTGAATTGTCGTTATTAATGTTTTTGCCATTTACCATCACAGCCATTTTTTGGCCACAGAATTGGAGTTCACATCTTTTTTCACCATGGCTTCTTGGGGGTTGCACCCTTGTTTTTACAACTTAACTGTTTTGGATTAGATATCACCCCTTTTGTATTTGTATACTCCAAAGCAGGCCATAGGCCAGCTTCTTTTTACCTGTCTTTTCTTTACTACAGGAAGGAGAAAGGAGAGCAGTTGTAGATTTGAAGAATGTTTTGTATAATATACAAATTTTTATAGATGTTAATCTATTATGTAACTTCGTTACAAAAGTAGCTGAACTCTCTACAGGTGACTTGCTTGTAGCCGGAGGATTCTCTACTGGGTGGCTTGTTTGTAGCTGAACTATCTACAGGGTGATTTGCTTGTAGCTGAACTCTCTAAAGGGTGCTTGTTTGTAGCTGAACTCTCCACAGAGTGATTTTGTTTGTAGCTGAGCACTCTACTGGGTGTATTATATGTAGTTGAACTCCCAACTGGGTGATTTGTTTGTAGCTGAACTCTCTATAGGGTATAAATTATTTGTAGCTGAACTCTCTACTGGGGGACTTGTTCGTCTCTAGTGGGTGACCTGTTTGTAGCTGAACTCTACAGGTGACTTCATTTCTAGATAATCTCTCTACAGGGTTTTGTAGAAAATAATTTGTAAATCATAGTTGATTTAGTGCTTTTGTAAACCTGCTGATTTGTTATTAGGACAGAAAGTATGTACCTAAACTCTCCAAAGGGGTAGCTAAACTCCCTGCATGGTGATTTGTTTGTAGCTGAACTCTTTACTGGGTGACTAGTTTGCAGTTGAAACTTGAAAGTATCTACTGGGTGACCTGATTTAGTTAAACTCCTTACAGGCAACATGTTTTTAACTGACCTCTCTATAGGGTGACCTGAACTCTCTACAGGGTGACCTGAACTCTCTACGGGGTGACGCTAAACTGTCTATAGGGTGACTTGTTGGTAGCTGAACCCTCTACACAGTGACTTGTTACGTAGCTGAACGTTCTAATAGAGTAACTTACTAATGGCGCTGAATGATCTAATAGGGTGACTGTACTATTAGAGTATCTCAATTGCGCACTTGCTACACGTAGTTGGATTTTGTATTATGGCTTTTACTCCAAATCTTCTATACTACTGCAAGGACTTTCTATGATAATTATTCCATCTACATGCTGGTTTTCAGCTCACTCTTCTAAGCAGTTTACCTGGTAAGCGTCAAAACTAATATTTTTATTTATTTATGAAAATTTATTGCATAATTGTGACACAGGTTGGGTTTGGTGTCAATCTCCATGGCTTTATCTCGCTTCCTTTCAAACTCCAGGCATGGTTTCAAAGACACAAGTGAAAATGGACTACACCCACTGTCATGCATGATGTCATGTACTATACTAGCTTATATGATGATGTAATGGTGTACTTTAATAATAATAATGAATCAATACCACATGTCAGAAGTGCCATTACTTTCATCATGCCTTTGTGACAACTGACCTAGTCTGAACTATCCTTACAATTTACAAAGGAAGGTTTCTGATTGTTTCTGAACATGGCAGTGAGTCTGTGTGAACTGCCAGACCCCATTTCGTTTAGTAGTGGAAATTCAGCATGCAACTGGCGGGACTTTGTTGAACAGTTACACTGGTTTCTTGTCTGGACAGAATCTAGCAAAAAATCTGATGCAGTAAAGATTGGCATCATGCTTAGTGATGTGGGAAAGGAAGCATGTGAAATTTGCAAAACAGTTCCGTGGGCATCAGCTAGCGACAGCATGAAGTTTGACAAGATCCTTCAACAACAAGAAGGAGATAGTGATTGACCATTGTGAGTATGATAAAGAGGGATGGCCAGCAGCAGTTAAAACAGAAACAGTTTGTGACAGGTTTGTTTTTGGATTGCGAGATGATAATCTGAAAGAAAGACTCCTATAAGAAACTAATATTTTGTTGAGCAAGCTCAGAAGTACTATGTGGCCAGTGTGATCATACACACAGACCAAGAGAGTGCCCAGCGTATGGACAGAGGTGCTCCATTTGCCACAAATACAACCACTTTGCAAGAGTTTGCCGCAGTAGAAATCAGCCTGCAACAGTTCCCAAGCTGCTGATCATTCCCAATCAGAAAAGAAAAATTCACACCGTTGCCAAAGACAACAAAACCTCAGACACAGTCATTGATGAATTGCAGGTACATGGGGTGACATACATGGCTTTCCACTGTTGATGTTCATGACACCAAAGTCACATTCAAGCTAGATAGAGGAACAGAGGCAAGCAGTCTGCCATTTAAAGCTTACAAATGGTTAAAGAACAAGCCGCTAATTGAAGATACAACTGTCAACTTATGGAGGTTCCACTGTTACTCCAATTGGCACATGTGTTCTTCAATGCAAAGGAAAACTCACTACATGTCAAGTCACATTTTTGTTGTTGTGACCAAAGTGGTCCAACCCATCCTGAGTCTAAGAGATTGTATCACCATCCAGATTTCAAACATGTCTAAGGAAATGATTAAAATTGAATTTGCTGATGTGTTTAAAGGGGTTGATAATGTTTAAAAATACCATATTACCTTGAAGGAAGATGTTGTACTTGTGATAAATCCTGCTAGACGTGTGCCTCACTCATCACTTCACAAACTAAAGCAGTGTTTGGATACCAATCTCCAGTGTGGCATAATATTGACCAACCCACCGACTGGGTACACAGTCTAGTGATAGTTGAGAAGAATGGTATTCTGCTTTTATGTTTTCTTAAGAAGGTTGTGAAACGCGAGCATTACAAAATACCTACAGCTCAAGAAATTTCAAGTCGCCTCGCTGGCAAGAAAGTCTCCTCCACTCTTGACCTCAAAGATGACTACTGGCAGGTAGAGCTAGATGAGGCCTGCTGTGTACATTTAATACACTTTTTGGCTGATATCGTATGCCATTTGGTCTCACTTCTGCAAGCAAAATATTTCAAAAGAGGAATGAATTTGACTTTGAAGGAATTGAAGGTGTACATGTAATGGCTGATGATATCATCATTGCAGCTACCACAGTTGACGAATATGATGTAATCCTTCATAACGTGCTCAACAGAGCTTGTGAGCACAAAAGTCAAATTCAACTGGGACAAGCTTCAACTCAGGGTGAATACTGTCAAATATTTGGGAACCATCATCAGCAAAGAAGGAATCAAGCCAGACCCTGACAAAGTAAGCACCATTTCCAACATGCCTGTACCAACTGACAAATTCACTGTTTGCCGCCTTCTTGGAATGGTTAATTCTCTAACCAACCACATTCCTAATATCACAGCATCGCTGCATGACCTGGTAAAGGATTTTCAGTGGGGACCTGAGCAGTGAGCACCAGAAAAGCTGTCATTTTGTCTGACCCACCTGTTCTGCAATACTTTGATCCAAAGGTACGTTCAAGTAGATCAATGTGTCATCTACAGAAGAGGAATCCTGTAGCTTACACATCCCAAAGTCTGAATTCTTCTGAGTGCAACTATGTACAGATAGAAAAACAATTGAAGGCAATACGAATACTGAGCTTGCTTTGCTTGAATTTAGAAATACTTCATTTCAGGGATGGATCTATCTCCAGACCAGTTACCGATGAGCAGATGACTTCAATCAGTGCTACCTATGACCCAATCATTATTGACTCCAGCAATCAGTGGAAATGCTAGCAAACAGCTCACTAAGAAACAAAACCAACAACAGCGGTACTACAACAGAGGTACTAGGTGGCTTCAGAGGGTGACACCATTCGGTACAAATGTGGCTCAGTATGGCAACCAGCAGTAATTGTCAGTAAACAGCCCCAAGATCATACATGATCAGGAATTCACAGAAAAATGTTTTGAGAAGAAACCAACACCATTTGAGGCAAACTAATGAGGTACCATCAAGCAATCAAACAAGTATTTCCCTATGATGATACAGATAGCTCTGATAATATATCTTCACTGCCTGTCAACAGACAGTCAACGGATAAACAATCTCAAGGTATGATAGACCAATCAGAGTACCAACAAGGTACATTGAATCAGCTGATACTTGACTTGTATATAGTTGTAGTTTTGAGTGATTGTAGTTGATTTTTGTAGTATGATTTTTGGATTGATTTTTGTAGCTCATGGCTAGAAAGGGGGATGTCGTGTATTAAACTAGCTTGTATGATGATGTAATGGTGTGCTTTAATGATTAGACTTAGTCTCGTGAATACCACACCCACATTACAGATAACACAAAATAACCATTCTACAAAGAAGTGTACTCATGTAGGTGTTTGGTAAAGTCCAAGTACTTAATTGAAGACAAAACAAGCTTAAAACACTCTAGAAAACAGACGGATACTAAACAAAATTTTCCATGACATTTTGGGACTTGTTTATTCATCATAACAAATGTAGCTAAAATGTTAAACTCTACCTCCAATAATTGATTGCTTATAAAATGGAGTGATTGAATTTGTGTATTGTCTTGAGTACATAGTAAATCAATGAACAAAAGTGAAATTTGTAATGCTTGAGGTTTTTCTACTAGCAGGTCTCTAACCATCTTTGAGACCTCATCACCTTCCAAAGATCAAAGCATATTATGCATACCATTATATAAGAGTAGTTCAAAGCACATAAAAATTTTTAAAAGTGTTGTTGTCATTGCACTCATTCATACACTAGGTAGTCCCTAGGTAACTGAGGCTCTGCTGTACTAGGGTCAAAGACATAGCCAGAAAAAAAGAGTGAGCCATACATGTAGAGTCAGTGACTGCTCTATTAGAATATGTATCTCATTTTTAGCATGTACCAAATTCTGTTTATTCATGTTCAGTGTATTACTGAGGCAACTACCTTGCTTGCCTCAATGGTACAGTAGAACCTTGGTTATCCGAACCCCAATGAGTCTCAGGAAATGGTAAAAGTGTTCAGATAAGTGAATAGTTCAGATAACTGAAGCCCATATATTTATATACAGAGCTCTGTTGAAATACTCTAATAGAACATACACTTGTATTCAAAATACTCTAATAGAACAGTCATTTCCAATTTCGGATAAACGAGGGTACGGATAAACGAGGGTCGGATAACCGAGGGTCTACTGTAGCTATACCAGTGAAGGTATCAAATGTTACTTCGCACTACAATAATAATACTGTGTACATTGATGACATACCTGGATCACCAACTAACAGCAAATGGGACTCCCCCCTGATGTGGTTACCGGATGATCCTCCACCCTTCTGATTGGTTAGAATGTTATAACAGTAGTCAATCAGTGATCACACCCACCTGGACTCCACCAATCAACACTAGCAGGACGGACAGCTTGACGGCATACAAGCCAAACACTTGTGGACACACACTAGCCACTATGTTGTTACGACCCTCTAGTGGCTTGTCCTGTAAAATGTTTTCACTAACAATTAGAGCAGTAGAATAGCACACATGCTAGCTACTTTGAATTTTCTAAGGGACAAACATTTGCTGTTATACAAAATCCAAGAACCCTCCTCAAATCCTTTATGTGCTGAATCCCAGAAGTTTAGCTGAAAAGTTTGCTAGCTGTACAATGGCTGCTAATCTATTTTTATTATAAATAATGCTACTCTTCATTTGGAGATTATAGTAGGTCACTTTGGACTAGTATAGTATGATGGTGTCCAATGGTTCACATATGGTCTGGGGAATACATCACTGGTGTTTTTACAAAGTTACACGGTTTCTTCATTATGATTGGCCAATTATTATTTTTAAAACTGGCTATGTTCAGTTCCTCAGCCCGTACACTCACATGAAGGGCTGGGTGCCACTAAACTAACATGGGACAGTCAGGTTTGCCCTTGTCCTTGATCTAGAGGTCTCCACTCACCTTATATAAGGACCAGTATTGTTCATAGTCTTGTTTCTAATAGTAGTATAGATTACATGATGACAGTGAGACGCCTCTTTAGTAGTTACTGACCATTTCATCTGTAATGACCACACCCCTTTTCTGTTCATTATGGACACTGACATGGTTGCTAAGTAACAGGAGCTCCAAATTAGCTCGTTCACTTTCCCTATAAACACAAAAATATCATTACCATAGCAATAATGAGCACAACTAACTTTACTGGCTGCCATCTTCTAATAACCACACCCCTAATGATGATGGTAATCAAAATGTTACCACGACAACAGCTCACATGACAGTTACATCATCTCCAGGTTTACAAGTATCAACCAATTCATCCAACAACAGCACTATCATCGAACGAGGTATGTACAAGTAGTCAAGGCAACAAACCACACCCTTGCCCCACACACAAAGGATATTTTCCCCACTGTCAACTTCTGAATTTGTTCTTGTACTTTGATCTCTTGGTAGTCACGGTAACTACCTGCATAATGGGTACAATGTTTACTGTTTTAAATCACTATGGTTACCAGGATCAGAGGGTAACGTAGAGAACTTGTTAGATTTGCAATCACCATAGCAACTGTAAAACTGACATGGAAACTAGTCACTTATTACCAAGCAACCACCTGGTAGGTTTAGGTATGAGGTAGTGTTGTTCAAGATCAGCCTATCAGAGCAGAGCAAGACTAGCCCCACCCCATCACTTCAACAGTTACCTTGACAGCAACTTGGGAGTGGCACTTGTCACACTGATAGGTCCTCATATTCTCCAACATGTTAACACGACCAACTCTGATCACCGTACCTAACCAAATGGAAAAGTAGAAGATTTTCTATTAAATGCTCATCTTGTGGTATGTCCTTTAAAATGATTTACTGAAGTTGAAGTAATTTACAGCTAGGTGTTTTAAACATGGTTTGATTTTTGTTGTTGAATGAATGGATAGATGGTATTGCAATTTGTAACTGTAGTATATCCAAAATCGAGTGCAAGTGGGAGGCTTGTCTTATTAAAGGGCAACCCACCGCACCTGTATATTTTTAAAATGTGACTGCTCTTTTAATCCAAGAGGATTTTACACTCATGAATTAGCACCCTGTGAGTCAATGTTGCCATAGTATCATTCTTATTACAACTAATAAATACTGTACAAAGTTTCACAGAAAACCTTCAGTGTGGCAGCACAGAAAATTTTTTTTTGCTCAATTATTAAAAAGGGACAATGATGGCCACTCAATGCAGGTACCCAGGTGTGATGTAGGCAGAGGACAGGAAACTACATTATCACTTGTAACCAGCCTATTACTTATCACTAGCAGTCCATATATATTTTGGTAAACCATGGCTACTTTCCAGGAGTTATAAACACCACAAGCTTGTGTTAGTTTAGTAAAATTTGACTTATTTATAGTACAGTAACAACAGGTCCATACCTGAGAGAGCCAGTAGTTGACCAACATCACCAGTGGCAGGTACCATGTGTCTACTGAGCTCTGGACATAACGGTGGATTGTGTAACCTCACGTGTACATTAGGTTTGAACCACTACAACATAATTGTTATTGTTATATCAGCCTTTACCATCATCCCTCACCAGCTGGCTGTTAGCTTCACTGACATCGATGATCTCATGTTCTAGTTCACGAGCACCATCATCAAATACTATATGTATGGAATTAAATTTGAACAACTCAGATGCACCCTACCTTCCAGCAATCTCATTGGCTGCTCCAGGAGTGCTTGACTGGCTTCAGTGTCACTGTCAAACAATTGCTGCAGGCTATGAACATCATGTGATCTGTACACACCTATCCCATTGTATTTCAATAAACTTACTCCACATTGATCCCATAATGAGCTGATGTGTCTTCTGATGATAATATTGTAACCATGTGTGTGTGGTGGTGTTTGGCTATGAAGTTCTTGAATTTTTCTGGATACAAGTATCAAAAGACAACATAATAATACATTTACTATATTAAAAGTTATTGTGAGTCTCATGGATCCCCCAAGACCTATGTTTGGGTCTCATATTAAAATACTCAAATAGAACAGTGAAATACTCTATTAGAGCATTCACCACATGTACATACATGACTACGCAAATAACAAATTATGTAAGTAAGCTAAACTGTCTGCAGCTTCTGGGGGCTATGCCTCAAACACCTGCAGCTTGTACCAAGTTCCCCAAAGCAGCCAGAATCAATAATTTTGTTAAAAATAAAGTCCATGTGGTAAGTGTCCAAATCTATGTAAAATGCAATGTAAGTCTTTTCAGTTGACAGATTCAGAACGAGGAGATTCAGAATAAGGAGTAAAGATCTGGAGAATTTCAGTAATAGTTGCACATATCCAGAGTGGCCTAGATTGCCACATCGTCAACTTTGATGCAATGCTGGTAAGGCCACACCAAGTCAAACCTTAGTTTCTGTGGTCACCCGCCTGCACAAAAAACCTGGAACCCCGGTTTATGAGGACTATTATTAACCAAGGACACTGATTTTTAAACACTGCAAAAGATCGAGATACTCTAATAGGGCAGTCAGGGATTCTAATAGAGCAGTCACACTACCCTTAACTCTAATAATAGAACGGTCAGGTATATGTGCTGACTACTAAAATATTCTGACTAGTTTCATCCTTGATTATATAGCTATTATTAATGCTTCTGTTACCAGTAACCAAAGTATCTTCAGTATGTAGCATTAACCACCAGCCTAATAGCATCAAATAGGTTATAGCTTTAACTTTCCTAACAATTCAAATGTGGTCCTCTAATGATTAGTCTAGTAACTCTTCTAGTGGATCTAAACTTTTGACTCTTATCACTGAACACTGGTACACTGCCTGAAAAGCTGGTAACATTCGCTGAGCTCAAACTTTTCCATGACTAAATAACTGTATGGTCCTAGATTGGCCAGTGGCAACCCTTAGTTAAAACATCAACTTTCCCACACATAGTGGACTAAGACTTCACATTTGAATGAAGAGTTTCTGAATGTTTAAATAGTTTAATTTCATTTGAACAGCTTAATACTTTCCTGATATAGCTAATGAGACATTTCACTTGGAAAGCAAAAGTAGCTACATGAGCAGACCTTGTCTATAGTATTTAGCTATACGCTGTTTCGCTCAGTTGTTTTAAAGTGGTGTAGCTAGCCATCAACAATTTTCCTAGTGCGTTTTCACAATTACTTATACTGTAAGAATGTTGGTCAATACACTAAAGTCAACATGAATTGGCTAAATTCAGCACATAATAATACTAGACGTAAGAGTCTATATTTATAGTCCTGATCATCCGCCCGCCCGCCCGCATCCTTTTGATGTGACTAGAGACCAAAGTCTTAACATGTAGCCACCAAGAAAGATTATAATGTTTAAGAGCATCCTACCTCTTAGGCACCTCCCAAAACCATGATTTAAAAATAGGCATACACTGTAAGCAGATATGCGACCTCAATCAAGTCTTAATACAGACGTCAAAATCCCACAAAATTTCTTCTGGGTCATTCCGTGTCAAATCAACAAGGAATTTAGGGTCACCTCTCGGATTTTGATGAAACTTGGTGTGTTTGTAGTACCTATGGTGCTTATCACTCATGCAAATTTTTAGCTCCATACATTCCATAGTTTCTGATTTATGACCACAAATATTTTGAATATTTCATGAAAATTTGGTCCATCTCTTGTTACAAAATCAATTGCAACCTTGCACTGTGTAAATATTTGTAAACACAATTTTCAGTGATGGAAGACTGTTGATTGACCTTTCCAGTGATCCCTAAATTATGGGATATCTACTTAATTATAGTTCAAAAGTACTCCATTGAAAACTTTAATCTTTTATATTTTGAAAAATGCTACTTGAAATTTTTCAAATTCTTTTGAGAATAATGATTGGGTCATAGTCTATGTTTGATAAAGTTTTTGTGGTGGGACCACAATGGGCTCAACAGATATAATGAATTATGTTATGGTATGCGGTGGAATTTGCAGTCTATTATTGCTGTATTGGAGTGTACACCTCCAAAAACCACTCGCAACAAGGCCATGCCAAGTTTGTCTTACAGAGTGAAGGTGTCTAGGTACATTGCAACCTGTATTAGTGACCACCTGTATTGAAAGACCATCTATAAGCTGCAGTTAAGTTATACTTCTTTAATGTATAGCACCAAAGCATCAACCCTTTCTAGCAAATCCAAAAAATGGTCCTTATTAGACAGGTTGACTATAAATTACAGATCTGACCACCATGTGTCCATGAACATCATGTAAATGTACTATCTCTTCACAAATACCTTCTTTATTAAGTTGAATACCACTGTAGTGAACTTAGCCATATTTAAGTTGCGTATGTGGCTACATAGATACATACAACAGAACTCCTCAGAAGGGATACCTGGATACCTTGATAACTAGGACACCTGTTTATACGCTGTACTCCCACTGTAGTGGTGCACATACATTTAGACCAAGATACTTCTGTGGCTTCTGTAATATGAGCACTTTATTATGTTCCTAGCAATGGAGGGGTTTTACCATACATGCATTAATTGTACCTCAATATGTGAAATTAATTACTACATTACTTTACATTCATGACCTTTGAAGATCAAGTCATAAACTCATGCACATACTCACATAGGACATGCTGACCACATACTTAACATTTGCCTGTACTGATCTTCAAAGTGTCAACCCAAAATACTTTGAAAAACCACTTTAGTAATTACAGTACTATAAATCACGCATTGAGGTGCAAGCAAGTGTTAATAATATAAAAACTCTTGTTAAAAGTATCTACTATATATAGTGTAACGCTTCAGTTCCCTGGACCATTGATAAAGTGTTCATTTTTGAGAAACCACAGACTTGTCTTGGGCCCAAAATGTACGTACAATTATAAAGTAAGATCATGAGGCTATTAAGGTGCCCAGGTATCCTTTTTGAGGAGGTCTATTGTACCTATGCAGCTATGTACGTAACTTGAATAGTGTAGAGTGGGGATATGTATGTGAGTGCACCACAGCGAGATTTTACTTAATAAATAAGGTATAACTGAAGAGATGGTACAGCATTAATGTGTTTATGGACGCATGATAATCTCATTTATAGTCAACCTGTCTAAAAAGGACTATTTTTGGATTTGCTAGAAAGGGTTGATTCTTTGCTGCTATACATTAATATCCAATTAAAGTATAAATTAGCTGCAGCTTATAGATGGTCTTTCAATACAGGTGGTCACTAATGCAGGTTGCAATGTACCTAGACACCTTCACTCTGTAAGACAAACTTGGCATGGCTTTGTTGTGAGTGGTTATTGGAGGTGTACACTCCAATACAGCAATAATACACTGCAAATTCCACCGCATACCACAACATAATTCATTATATCTCTTGAGCCCATTGTGTTCCCACCTCAAAAATTTTATCAAACATAGACCATGACCCAATCATTATTCACAAAAGAATTCGAAAAATTTCAAGCAGTATTTTTCAAAATATAAAGGATTAAAATTTTCAATGAAGTACTTTTGAACCATAATTAAGTAGATATCCCATAATTTAGGGATCACTGGAAAGGTCAATCAACAGTCTTCCATCACTGAAAATTGTGTTTAAAAATATTTACACAGTACACAGTTGCAGTTGATTTTGTAACTAGAGATGGACCGAATTTTCCTGAAATATTCAAAATATTTGCGGTCATAAATCAGAAACTATGGAATGCATGGAGCTAAAAATTTGCATGAGTGATAAGCACCATAGGTACTACAAACACACCAAGTTTCATCAAAATCTGAGAGGTGACCCTAAATTCCTTGTTGATTTGACATGGAATGACCCTTCTTTAAATTATTAAAAGTGGCACAATGCATGAGTTGCACATCCTGTACAGGGGCGGATCCAGAGTCTGGAAAGAGGGGGGGCACCTTGCTGAAAAAAAGTTGAAGAGCAAACAAAAAAAAAAGGTCACAACAATAATAGCTAGTTATCCTTTACCAAATATATTATATCACGTATGTTATGTAAAATAAAATCCTATTTATAGCTTCCTAAGTAAGCTACACTTCCCCATGAACGCTGTGACTGCTTTATTAGAGTGATTGGTGATTGACTGCTCTATTAGAGTATCTCAATCTTATATACATTTTTTTAAGGGAGGGGGAGGGGGGGGGGGGCACGTGCCCTCCCCCCCCCCTGGATCCGCCACTGCTGTAGATAGTTTAGGTACTAGAAATTTTCATTTCATAGTGATGACAATGTGGTCAAGGTAGTGCTCTTCTGGTGAGTTTCCTCGTGATTAGAGTAACTAAGTGCATATGTAAGCCCCAATGTTAGGTCATTGCCTAGAAAATGTATGGAAGATGGCAGCAGGCTAGTTTCGTCAATCACCACGTAGAACAGTGTACCAGTTTATCAATAGGATGTTTTTCAAGATGCAACTTGAACACCTGTATTAGTTTCCTGGTAATGCTGTGCAATTGATAATACAAAGTGACGTAATCACTGTGCTATGGCTACCAACGATGCTTAGTAGAGAAGTCTGAAGAACTGCCTACCGGTATTTGTGTAACTGGAGCAAATATGGCAAACCTATTATAGGCCACTCCAAATAAATGGTATTGTTAATTTAAAAATGAAGTAGGGATCTATGCAATAAAAAGTAGTGAAACAAGAGATGAATGATGGTGTTACAGCATAGCTCAGTGGGAAGTCCCTACTTTGGCATTGAACAATAGCTAAAGCGCCAAAGTAGGGACTTTCCCACTGAGCTATGCTGTAATACCATCATTCATCTCTTGTTTCACTACTTTTTATTGCATAGATCCTTACTTCATATTTAAATTAACAATTTAAAAAAAAAAACTAGTTTGTTAAATTTTTTGTTGTGGCACAGCTAGCTAAAATGTAACTTGTATTAGTTCACTTGTATTTCCACATCTGTAGGTATGGGGAAGGCAGATACCATCACTTATAAACATCTTGCCTATTTGCTCAGTGAGAAGTGGAGAAGTGGAGTTCCCATATTCTGTGGTTATGGGCTGGCTTCACTGTAGTTTGGGTTCTCCTTGCTGCGCTCTTCAATAATGTGCATCAAGGGATTGCATTCTAGATCCAACCGTCCCTGTGTGCCTCCAGCTGTCGACCTTGCCGTTGCTGAGGGGCACCTGTCTCCTTTAGAACAATAATGTAATATACTGATTTTATATTGTGCTTGCTTCTCTTTTTCTTATAAAAATAGCTATGTGTACCAGAACAATGTAACTTGTAACTGTTCTATCATACATGACTGTTGTATTACAGTATATCTCGAGTCAGCCAAGGGGTGTTCAGTTAGCTAGACCAATAAGGAGTGAGGTGATCTTGTTTACTGTTAAGTAAATAGCTAGATCGTACTCTCGTACTCTATCCTATTAATCCACCTAGATCTTTATTTGATGGGCATGGTCGCAAACCTGGGATCCCAATCGTGAAGTTGCAGATATCTAGCAAGTGTACCTATAGTAGCACCGGGACTGAAGCACTTCTGAAATCCAGCTCTGAAATAATTCTGTGGCATCTAAATATGCTGCTGAAAGAAAGCATTAATACGGAAAATTAACACCTTGAATATGGTTTGTTGATATAACAAGTAAATGAAAAAAAATGAAAAAAAGATGAAGACAAGCAGCCTGATTGAAGATAAAAGAAAAGACAAGGCGCAGAGGGCCTACACTCATTGGAACCCCAAAGGCACATCCCACTGGTGAGTTTGTTATTGTGGCGTAAAATGGTGACCGTGCGCTGCTTCATTTGGTCTCTAGCCTTGCGACTGTGGTAAGGCAGTGAGACTAAAATGAGTTATGGCGATTTTTAAAAATCTACTATATCCAGCCATCTGTGTTTGGTTATATAGTATGCATTATATGGACTAGTACTATTCTGTAAAGGTGATTTTTGTCACGTAAAATGTCTCTAGGATGATTTTTGAAGGTGGAATTTTGGGCGGCATGTGAAATTTTCGGGGCGATCCCTACTTAAACGGTACTACTGTATCATTTGATTGTTTTCTGTCCACCGCCCGCATCTGGTTACTTTCAGCTCTAAATATTCCATTATTTTATATTCTTCCATTATTTCCTGGTTATTCTTGCATACTGCAAAGGCTCAGTAAAAGCCATCTTGTAGCAGTGTCAGCAGTGCTATAAAGTCAGCATAAATTCACTTTTGTGTTACCTTTTAAAAAGGTACAAGCTAAACGAGGGTCAGCAACAAAGCAAAAATTTTCCTCCAAGATTTCGGGATTTCACTGGGATTTCAAGATCTCACTGGGATTTCAAGATCTCATGATCACTGGGGGTATTGTCTCAAGATATGTAGATATTATGATTCTGTGAATGCTATCCCACTACGGACCTGTGAGAAGGCTTAAAGCCTGTGAACACAGGAGTCAGAAACATGTAACTAAAACGATCAGGAACTTTACAGGCCGATACTGTGTTGTACTCAACTATCCTGCTATTATTAATAATAATAATTATTATTATTGAGATTCAAAAAAAACAATTAAGATTTCATCAAGCTTTCAGGATTACACATATATACTACTAGACTTCATTTACCGGTATGAGACCTACTATTAAAAGAGTTATCCATTTCATTGTGCCTGCAATTGGTTACATGTAGCTATGCACACTGGTTATTAATTATCCTGGCACGGCCATCCCTTCTATCAGAAATTAAGGGTCTTGTCACATACTTTTGCAAATGGAGTAGTATGCTGGTACTACATCACGATAACCTCATAAGTTATTGGCGACGTCTTTCCCAGTCAAGAGGCCAGCAAAAGTATTGTGTGCTTGGCATCTAGAAGGGATATCTCAACACATAATAGTTGCCATCACCAAGTACAAGTAAAGTTATGCATAAAAGCAATCTGATTGGTTACACCAGTTTTTCATAATCTGGCACAAGTATGTGATGCTAGACAGACCAGACCTTTAATTTGGACAGCTGAGCCAAACTAAGTTGTGATGTGATGTGAAGAAAGATGGCTATTATTCACAGCAAAAATATTCGCATCTAACAAATTGTGTGATAGTTTTATATTATACACAGAAGGCATTTGGTAATCTTTATAGAGCCAGGTAAACTGCATTGGTTGTGATATGTTTTGACGAAGTGCCCCACCCATATTGAGAAAGTTGCCAAGGTAGTACCTGGAAGCCAGCCTCCATGTAAGCCAGATGTGGCTTGTTCACAAAATCACATACAGCTAGACTCATGATCAACTCAGGAGAGAGCCAACCAAGCATGCAACAATGTAACAGATAGTGCTAGGAAACAACCAAATTGCCACCTCGACAATTTGCCTGAACAATACTGCCCTTCCACTAGTGTTTCTCCCAAATTCCATCCCTTCACCTGCATACACAGGCTATGTGGTACACACACATACACTCCATCTCTACAATTATCTTGTGCTCCACTTCTTTGTAGGGTCTTAACTTAATCTTCCACATCATTGTCTTCCGGCTTGGTCCTCACTGTGCTGTGCTGACCCACTCTGTATGGTCTCACCTGTCAATAACTGATACTTTCCAGTCATGATCACTCAAAGTATCACACAATCATTAAACAACTAAGAAATATTCGTACTCGTAAGTCCATGGCACACGTACTATCACTTGTGACGTCACCCCAGGTAAGATGGGTATCAAAAACACATGTTAAAAAACACACACGCAAGGATCATGTGATCTAAATATCCGTAATTATACGGAGAAACATATCACTTGGAGATCTCGGATTTCACTTGGGATTTCAGTGAAGACCTCCAAGATTTCACCCTTGTTGCAGACCCCTTGAAACTGAAGCATGCTTTTATGCAGCTTTTTATAGCTGTGTCAGGCAAATAGTAGCTAGAAAAGCTGCCAGTCTTATAATGGAAATGGACCACCCACATGCAAATTAGTCTGGCGGTGCCCACCCCTTCGCATAGAGTAAGGGTCTGGTCACTCTAGCATTCAAAATTTGTAGCGTGTTACCGAAAACAGGTAACACCAATCAGATTGCATTATTGGTAATTACTAAATGTTTGTGACATTTGTTTTGGAGTTATCATAGATACCGTAATGCGTAAAAGAGTTTTTGTGAAGATGCGATAGTTATGATTTAGGCTGCCTGTAGTTGCCAATAGGATGTTCTTTAAAAGAACAAAAGATGGAGGTAGTGAAATAGCCTTGTAGTCAGAACTGATGTACTCATAAAGCTGCCTAATCAATATTGTTAGCAGCCTTTCATTAATCTATCTTGCAAACTGCTTACTTTTGTGTGGCTAATAGACGTGCCATCCTTGCTGCCATTATTGACATCATTGTTTAATTACATACCATTGTTACAACTCTGCTAGGGTGACCAGACCCTTCCTCTTTATGCAAATAGGTGGGCGCTGCCAGACAGACTACATGCAAATATGCCTCACAAGGGGGTAACACACAGGCACTCACTGTAGGTAGATCTGCGACCGCGGTCAAAGTCTAAGTCAAAGATCAAGGCCACCACAATCATGCTAAGTCAACAGTCTAGGGTAAAAATTTCTATACCCACAATTGAAAAGTACTAAAATATCGTTGCTAAGTCACCAGTCAAAGATCGAAAAAGGCTCTTAGTCACAGATCAAAGCAAAATTATGGCTGGTCAAGACTTTGACCGCGGTCACAGATCTACCTACAGTGAGTGCCTGTACGTCACCCCCTTGCCTCAGTCCAGGACGGAATTTATTTGGAGTGACCATATCAATCTGCAGCATTTAATTTTCGAGCTCTACAAGATGCTGTGGCTAAAACATACACTTTTAACCTTTAAAAATCCTTTTGTCTTTAACCATAGATATTTATTATTATTATCAAGTCTACCAGTTGGGCATAACAAGTCGAAATTTCATCTTGACTTGTCCCGTAGAACAGGTAGAACACAGCCTATTCGAAATATTTATACTTTTTGATTGTGGGTTTCAAATTTTTGTCCTGATCGAGTTTACTACAGTTGCAGAATGACCTACAACGAATGCCTGTGTCACAATATTTATTAGGCTGTCGAGGCTCTATGGTTACGAATATTTCAGGTAAAGTGATATAAGTAAGCTTACCTCGAAGTTTTGCACTCGTTTCCGCATCAGGAAACTGCACCGTGCTATCATCCATCATCGGATTTCATAGGGACTAGATTTCATTCGCACTCCAATTTCCCGCGAAACACTCACGTGTCATTATATTAAAACATCACGATGTAAGTCACGTGCACGACATACTGAATATCAATGATAGAGCATGCAGTCATGTAACAACCTAGCTGGATAAAATTTCCGTGCTATACACTGTAACAAGCAGTGACTTATAAAGGTTGTCATGTCACTAGTTCAAACCATGAATATCATGTACTCATGATAGCTACCATATACACAATTGAGGCTATAGTATTTGTTGTCATGTACTGCACGTATTTACTGGTGTCTGTGTATATTTATGTATTTTAATGTCTAAAGAACGACGCTTTAGCTGATCATGATTGTATGGAGTTTCTGAAAATATCAATCAGTAGAATAAGCAGACACTATGCACCAACTCGACATTAAAATGCATAAATATACACGACAACAGTAAGACTTAGTACAGTGCATGACAACAAATACTATAATTAGCTAACTACGTACCAACTGGTTTACAAACAATATTGTGACAATGCCAGCATGTACAAAATATTGCTGTAGCTAGCTACATGAAGTACAGAAGTAACAGCGTAAATAATACTCAGTTGAATACTTATACTGTTTTCATAGTGATTTGCTATATCAAAATATGCATATGTCTTGCCTAAATGTTTGTTAATTTATCATGTATTATAATGGCTAAACCCTTCAGCTTACAGAGCTATAATAGTCTGACTTGAGATGAGCCTGGTCAATAAATTACCTATAACAAGTAACATATCATTGTTATCAACCCAAGGCAAGGCCCAGGTGTTCAGTTGATAGCAGTGCAGGTGTCACAATGATTTAACTGGCTTTTAATAATGTGCAGTTATGATTTGCTTTCTAGCTATATCCAATACTTTGAAACAAAGAACTAGCTACAGTGAGGTTGTGTATATGGTTTCAATTTTGCTGTGCTTGCGGTTTTATTGATATGGCTTAAATCATGTTTTCTTTGATCCAATTGGAATGTGTAAATCAACTTGTCCTTCAGATTCTGACCTACTATGTGGTTTAACTTCCATTCCCCGGGGTTTACTCGTCCTACATTTATGCTTTGATATAGGGCTTCAGGGGATAGAAAATCTTTAGGCCAGACAGCAGTTTATCAGTTCTGCCCCTTCCCACATGATGTACTTCAACATTGCAAAATTGGTGTAATTTTGATAATGATCATTAAACCCTGCAGAATTGACTGAGGGTAAATGTTGTTCAAAAAAAGGAGATCGATAAAAATCCCTCTAACTATTATACCCTATTTTGTGAGTTATGTCATACTACATGTTGAAGACACCTGCATGGGATCAGTTCACAATATGGCTTTAGACTGGCCCTCTCTTATGAAGCTCAATCAACAAAGTAATCCTCTGCTCAATAGACTGTCATCACATGCAGAGTAGCTATAAGACCTTGATTTCTCAAAAACTTTTGACATGCACTGTTCACCATGCATGATTACTGCACTGATGTGGAGAGGTATACACAATGGACAATGACAGACTACAACTTGAGCTTCATTACTGTTACTTAATATGCACTCCTGAAAATTTATTAGCATTATAACATCATTGAAACAATGCATTTCTTGGCTACCGCCTTTGACCTCACAACTTTTTCACCCAGGCTTTTGAAGGCCACACCCTGTTTATTGAATTTCACCTCTTTTTGTATTTTAGATATCTACCATTCTAAACTGGCTTTGGAACTTCTTATCTATAGCTACAGGCGTGAAATGACGATTATATGGAAGACACCATACATGTGTTATTCATTTCAGAATACCCTAATATAGTCATGTTTTGAGGACTTCTAATGCAACACAATGCACATAGAATGTTCTAGACTTTCCATTAGCATATCCATGTGGTTATAACTTTTTTATAGCTATACCATTGTACAGTAGCATTTTCACTATAAAGTGGAAATCAAGGGCAAAGAGGATGAACCTTTTTGTAGTAAACTTTTGCCATTTTATATAACAATGAAAATATATTGCAGTGGAATTTTAAACGACAAGCATTTCAAATGTTGAAATTTTCCTACCAAACAAACTAGTGTATTATTAATTACTAAGGATGGTGTGTGTAGCATGCCAATCTAAGGGGTCTGCATGCCCCCAAGCGGGAAATTTTCTTGAAAAACTTCAGTAGATCCTCTAAGATTGAACCTTTGATTTTAGCATGAGAATACAACTAATTTTAGCGTGACTGTTGTATTAGGGTGACTACTCTATTAGGGTATCTAAGTCTTGAGGCATTTATATTGGTGTCCAGTTGACCTATATAAGGGTCTGGGGGCATCCCCAGAGGTGGATCCAGACTTTTAAAAAGGAGGGTTCTGGAATGTGCTTCGGTCTAGCTATCTAGTAGTAATATTTCATAGCAAATAATCACTCTCCAGTAATATTTCACTGTTCAAATGCAATTGAAGCTTAACTGTAATAGCATATTTTGAACTATTGAATGAAGCAGTTTCATGTGTGATTTTGCAGTAAATAGAGGTAGAATAAGTGATTAAGAATTTTTAGCAATCCATAATGACCATTAATACTTGTATTATATCTGTTGACTGTCGTAGATAGCTATTAGGGTGAATGCTCTGTTTAATACAGTAGCTATACCTTGATGCATTGATTTTTGATGATACTGGGCAGGCAACTCAGCTGGAAAAAAGAAATACAAGATTTTACTAGTATTTGTTAATTAAGGAGTGTTTGTTAGCAGAAGAGTCAAAATCCAATAATAAAATCCACTGGAACTGCTGGTATTGGTGTAATAATTATAATCATCACATTTGTTCAGAGATTATTTTAATAATCTCTTTGAAGGGCTATTGCTCTCTCTCCCACCCCACCCTTGATAGAAATTAAGTGCATATTGAGTGAGCTGACAACAACAGTTCAACGATTGAAGGTATGGGAGTTATGTATGGAAGTCCTTTTATTGTCTACGCTTTTGCTTAGTACTTGGTGACTGTTCTATTAGAGTATTTTGACACTGCAATCTATGTCATGTTGGTTATTTCCCTGTAACACTTGTTGTCACTGTGGTTTTATTAACCACCGAAGGTTTGAGCTGATGGCCATGGTTAGCCTATTCACTTTCAAGTCATTCTCTATGGTGTGTTTACCCTGCAGGAATGGCAAAAAATTGGTCAAATAATCAGGGCATAACTCCGTGCATCAGATTCACACCAACCTTGGTACATGAGTTCACCTCAAGATGTACACACCAATTTTTGCATGTGTCATACAGGGTTTTGTGAAATTAGGGCTTGGGAAAAAGAAATTATATAGCCTAACCCTTTGAGAGCTTGTATTTCACGAACACATGAAGGTGAATTTTGCTTAAATAAAATTTGGAATGTGAGGTGCCATTAATCAATTATATTATGCATGTACTTTCGAGAAGTTCCCATGCAGCTAACATGAAAAAAAAAACCACTTCTCTGTCATACCCACTGTGTGGAACACTAGCTTTCTTGGTACTTTAACTTTATCGTATCACGTGGTTGAAGTTGCTGCTTAGTGACTTGACAACAGACATCACATTACACAAAAAAATGTTCAGAGATATTTTTGTCAACTAATGTCTACACTACAGTTCCTGCAGTACTGCTATTGATAGTTGGCTAGTTGACACCATCCATGTGACAAATCAGGTCCACAACACGGCAACTGTACCCATACTCATTGTCATACCTAGTAACAGATACACACAACTAAATGGGAGTAATGTGGTCATACCAAGCAACCAGTTTTACAAACTGGGGATTAAGAGAGATGCAAGCCTTGCCATCCACAATGGAGGATCGACTATCAGTGATGAAATCAGTTGATACCACCTGATCCTCAGTGTATGCTAGGATACCCTTGAAGCGATCAGTGGCGGCAGCATCTTTTATTGCCTTCTTGATATCATCCATTGAAGCCTGCAAGAACACAGTACACACAGCTCACAAGATACACTGAACTAAACTGGTGTTTGCAGTCGGCAGGTCAGGTCCACTACAGATACATCAGGGGTGGGTACACGGAATGCCATTCCAGTTAGTTTCCTGCAGTATTATATAGTGTGCATTAAACAGAACAACAACAAAAGTCTCTTACCCATTGAGGTCAGGAATCACCTTGCCAACAGCCTTGGCAGCACCAGTAGATGCTGGGATGATGTTTTGAGCAGCAGTACGTCCATCCCGCCAATTCTAAACAATAAACACTAGTGTGTTAACAAGACTCGTTGGTTACAAGCTCACCTTTTTGCTTGGTCCATCCACTACCAGTTGAGTAGCTGTGTATGAGTGAATGGTAGTCTAGGAGAGAAACATAGTACACAATACAAGATTATGTTGCAATCTTACCATCAACCCTTCGACGATGGTGAACTTATCATGGACCACTTTAGCCAATGGTGCAAGACAATTGGTAGTGCAAGATGCATTGCTACAATGACCATACTCAAACTAAACTCATTTACAACATCATGGGTACCTGACAATATGCATATCAGGTTTGTACTGGTCCTCGTTTACTCCCATCACAAACATTGGGGCATCAGCAGATGGAGCACTGATGATCACCTTCTCAGCTCCACCAGTCATGTGAGCCTTTGCCTTCTCACAGGTAGTGAATATACCAGTTGACTCCACAACATATTTGACACCATTAGCTCCCCATTGCAAGTTGTTGGGATCACGCCTACACAAATAGAAAAGTTGAACAGCTGCTCTGTAGCCAACCCTTATATGTTTATAATATTGTTTGATTATTATGCAAATTTCAATGCACAAAGGTCACCAGGTTCAATCTAAAAGGTAGAATTGATTTTAAAATAACCTTGTATACAATGTAGCAGGACCTACTATCAAACGCTACTCATGACAGGTTTAGTAGTGTTAGCGAAATCCCTGCAGTGATAATGTTGCACAACAAATACACCTCACATCAACACAATTAGGATGTGAAGTTCTAGCAGTGTGCAGTGACACTTTAAAACAGCAACAAAATAAATCTTGGCCATCATAAACTGGTCACTCACTCTCCAAAAACTTTGATTTTGTTGCCATTCACAATCAAATGCTTGTCATCATAGGTGACTTCACCATCAAACCTTCCATGTGTGGAGTCATATTTGAAGAGGTAGGCCTACAAAAGGTATGCATAAGTTTACTCACCTCTGACCTCTGGAGGTCGAAGTGCACCAGTAAAGATGTCGCCGCAACTCACCATGTAATCCGTGGACAAGAAAGGATCATTCACAGCGACAATCTCAATCTTCTTTGTCGTTAATGCTGCACGCATAACGAGACGACCGATTCGTCCAAACCTGCACACACAAAAAGCGTGCTCATGGTTAACCACGCATTGGGGAAGATGGTACCCACCCATTGATTCCGACTTTAGGCATTTCGTCTGTTGCTGCTCTTTTGGAATCTATCTCACTAGTTGACTGTCCTGCGAAATAAGTAGAAGATAAGACTCGAGGCAAAGATATTTATAGTAACGCAGCGGTGTCTCACCTGATCGTTTTCTGCTCATCCCTGACCACGTGCGATTCACGCATCAAAAAAATTCTTGAAGCGCCTCTTGCTAAGAATGGGCGCTTGGCGGTGGGAACTCTTTGTGGACTTGTCACGACTGTGTGCACTATTACTATTCCTCTACTGCTCACTGAATATCAACTTGTACAGCATATCATGTGGGGTGATTTTGATAAGTGAGTTTCTGCATTAAAACTGCTGCAGGTATCACGTGTGGCCCTGTAGTGACGTTTTACTTTCTGGACAAGCGCACCACCACCACCACCCAACATGGTGGCATTAAAAAGACAACTAGTGATGCAGATGACATCCCTGATAAAATTGTGAAAAAGTACACAAAGAGCATACTAAATCTGGTACTTTATGATACTGAGAATTGTGAAGCTCTTGATCAGTTTGAACCAGTCAAGGCCAACACTCACTGTGTATTTGCTAAGACAGCTAAACTTTGGGGCTCACATGATTATGACCCTGCTCTCTCATTAGTAGAAAACACTTTGAGGTTTACCAAATGTGTAATAATGTACTTATTTGATATTTTAATATAATAGGTCAGTGCCAGCAGTCATCAAATTTATAGCAGTCAGCAAGTACCTCAAGTTGGATGGTTTTGTGTTTTCATTGCCAGGTGATGAGTTTGGTAGTGATCCAGATAAATTTGGGGAGGCAGTACGCACTGTTCTGTCTGTCCTATCATCCGCTGACCCTTCAGGATATGATTGTATGAGCAAGTCATTCATTGCATCTGCTGGATGGATGTTTGAGTTAGATTCAGAGCCAATTTTTGTCACCACATTTGCACCCTGCTACCCTTCACGGCACAGCCGGTATGCATTCAGTGCCAAACATGCATTCATCTTGCTGCAACCAATGCACTCTTTTGTAACACATGACATTGGTGAGGACACTCCCCAGACTAATTGGGAGAAACCTCGCACCGTGAGGGACAGGATTAGAGTGTCATACAAACAAAATGATCGTCCTTACTTGATCAGGGACACCGTCAGATATCCTGCAGTTCATGACATTGTCAGGGGAATGGACAGTATGTCTGATGACCCTTTGCCGTGGTGGAAACCTCACTGAATATTTTATTATGTGTCAAATGAGAATTATTTTACTACAAGTCAACAATGAAATGTTAAGTGACCGGGTTACTGCTGTGTTGCTGGGGGTGAAGTGGTATAATATGTCATCTGATGATTCCTCGTAGTCTGTGCTTACTGCTAGTAGACTGTGGCTCTGTAGGGTGACACACAACATACATGGTAACTATACAGTGTAGGGAAAATACCAACTGTATACATACATTACACACAAGCACACACAAACCGTCGATGGTGCTACTGATATATTTGTAGGTCTGTTTGCTGCATTCACTAGAAGTTTGAATGAATATCAAACATCTGGAGTCCAACAGTGCTTTGATTATATGGGTGTCCATTTAACCATCATGTGATCTTTTATAGTGCACGAGGATTCTTACGACCACTGAATTTAAGGCCACAGGACAAAGTATGGTGAGGAAAAATTAATACAGCCATGGCAGGCATTTACCGTATACATACAAATTTTCGAGGGACATAATTTTTGCGGTCGCTTGGCTTTCCGCGAAACTTTCATCCTAATGATTACTAGTGTTAGTTTTATGCTTTTTAATAACTAACCTCAGTGAAACATGAGTGATCCTCGAAAATAAAACTCTGAAATTTGTCAATCCACAAAAATTACGTATATACCTCAAAAATTTGTATGTACGTATATGGCAATGAAGGCTGTGTGTAAAGAAGGACATTTTGAAGTTAAGGAAGTTTATAGAGGCATGAGTTATTGTCAGTGATAACTATAGAGGTTATGTATATCTAAGATCATAAATTGATCAAAAATAAATAATCTCGTCTGGTACACAACACGAGAACACACTCACTGGTACTAAGTCCCCAGGTGACATCATCAATGTCATCATCTTCATCAAGAGGTGGGGCATAATGTCCCGGGGTGTGGCCTATCATTTTTAAAGGACTATTACCATATGATACTTGATTGGGGTGTCGTCTTGACGGGGGTGGGGGAATTTTAGGTGTATCAGACTATTGGGGAAGATAATATCAACCAGTAACTATACCAACACACAGCTTACCCGTAGGGAGATAGGAACATCATTAGATGTAATACATAAAATTTGTTGTCTGTAACATTCCAACATGTCACACAGCCCAATTGTGGGTGCGTCCTTACATGTCACTATGGCTATTGTTCTCTAGTCCTGTAATAGTCATCCTTGAAGCCAGACCACTGCTACGAGGTTTATGCTACATAAACATGAAGATAGGATAACAGCTGACTATAGTAGCTTATACTACAACATATAGTTTATGCTAATATTGCATACTCTACACAAATATACAGAGGTCACTTACTGTGCTGGCTCTGATGGGGGGAGGTGACCTCTTGTCAAACACAGTGTCCTCCAATGGGGGTAGTTGTCCACTACGTGCCCTAGGGGTGTATCAGTACTTACCATAGCAACAATAAATGACATACTAACCATGAGGGTGTAGTCCCGTTCACTGAAGTGCTATAAAGAGCAGAAACCTTATTACTACATGAATAAGTTTACCACACTATGAACTAGTGTTGTTCCAGTATTAAGAAATTTGTTAGTATAGTATTGGTATTTGACCTTGACTTTCAATGATGGTAAAGTACTTGTATTACTTTTGGTATGAAAATTTTCAAAAGTAAGTATTTAAAAATATTTACTACCAAAATTTGATTTAGTAAAGTATAAGGTCACCAAAAGTTATAGTAAGTAGTTAGTACATAACATAACCAGTTATTCTGAATATGCCGGTGCAATCTACAGATTTTTTCAAATAAATATTCCTGTCTAAATTTTTCTGCATTAGTCTGTTTCTCTTCCACTAGTAGCATCCCCACCAGTTGAGAAAATGTGTTCTATATGGGGCAGTTGAAGCTGGTACTGCTAAAATATCAGGCTATTAAGGAACTATTACTGGATAATGCTTCAGTTTCCCAACCCAGTAATCTAACGGATCCATTCTATGCTCTTTAATGGTTATTCTGGCATCCAAATTCCAAACAGTTACAATGAACTCCAACAGTTCCAGTTACCACTAAATTTATGCACTCTATACTACCTAATACTGATAGATCAAACAACATGAGCAAAGTGATTATTGGAGCCTAAGCACAAAAAAAAACACTTTTAAGGCTCGCCTACTTGTGGTGGCTTTGAAAAGAAATCTTCAAAGTTCATAGAACTCAGCTGGAATAAATGAATGAGTCACTTGTACAATACTTACTAAATCTTGATGAAGCAATTATGAGTAAAGAGTAAGTATTTAGTATCTAACCATCCCTTTACTAAAGTAATGAGTATCTCTTTAGTAAATCATCCAACATTTGGTACAGTATTAGTAAGTAATACTAACAGAAAAAGGGCTATACTTTTCCAAAGTAAGTATTAGTAAAAGTATACTGGAACAACACTACTATGAAGTCCTTAGAGTTTACCAATTCACATAATAATAATATAAGCAATGCATTTCTAATTACTCCTTTAGACACACAATGATAAACTCACATTTTTTGTCCACGCAGACACACCAGATCAATACCATAATCATCCTACAGTGATACATTGTCACTAATACACTACTCTCCAATGAGGTCATACTCACGTGTAAGTTAGCTGGAGTACGTGGTTTATCCAGTGGCTTTAAAGTAGCCATGTTTCTGAATGCAATAATATAACAATGTCACAATGGATTGTATTATTAACTACTATTTAAGCCTGTATACATAGCTGGTAGTCAGAACCCCAACGTTGAATGCAAACTTGCAATCTACGCATGTGCCTATTTTTGCTGCTATTCCCAAATTAGGGTCTAGTGTGAAGCTATGCACAAAAAGTTGGAGCCCTGTTGTGTGATGCTTAAGTACTGCATAAATACTAAAAAAATTAACCACAAATTCTATGAAATACAGTATATACGCAAATTTGAAATGGACTGATCTGATTTAAGCCACTAGCATTCTGGCATTTTTGTACACAGTAGTTTCACTATCTAGAGCCTACGGATGGTCACTGGTACAAGACTAATTTCTGCCTTGGGTTCCACACAGCAAGGTATCTGAATTCCCTCTATAGCCAACCAATGCTAAACAGCATGATTTCCCATGCATCCCTAGCATTGTAATTGATTACTTCATCTTGTACCTTCTATTCCATCCTCCAGATATTAATCTCCCTGTTGCCATGGTATCGGGACGACTTCCAGGAATAGGTGTGTACCTATTATTACGCAGTAGCCCATAATGGTCATGGTTGCCTAGCAACAATGGATCATTGGTATCAGATCCAATATGGTCATGTGATGCAAAGGAGGTGTGGCATCTAGCTAAGAGAGATGGCTGCCTTGTTTGTAGTGGAAATGGTTTGATCTTCATAAGATCTTGTAGGGCTGATAGGTTTGAGTCAGGACCAGTAGCCCCACCCACAGGCCTGTATTGTTGTAGGACCTGCAAACGACACTAAATGAGTGCAGCCTGGTGGAGGGACTATACACACCTGAGATCTACCAATCAAAGTTGACGGTGCATCAAGTGTGGGACTGGGAGGAGTGGTAGTTGTTCTGCTCTGTGCAGCATGTAACAATGGTTGTAAGATAACAACTACCTATTGATCATGTAATAAAGTGATAAAGGGAATATATTCCCCCTACAAAAGTGCCTACCTCTGCCCATATAAGATCAAACACTTGTGAACCAACAGTGTCCCTCACACAAGCATTAGGAGTAATAGGGGGAAGCCCCTGACGTTTATTGGTTCTGTGTCCTCTACCACGAGTTGAGTTTATCAGCTGGTCACCCCTGTATGTATACATTAGGTGACTGTACTGGCAACACAAGAACTAACGTGGCATCAAAGGCAAAGTACTCTTCTACTATACCATGTGATGCTATCAGCTCTTCATAAGGGCCAACTGCAAGTGATGAATGGCACACACACACACACACAGTTACATGACACACTACACACAATGAGACACTGCAACACAACAAGACATGAGTTGACACATAATGTGACACAAATTGACAGGTTCTCTTCTTACAAATCAGACTTCTTTTCTCCTTTCTACTGGACGAGGTCATATTTGCTGCTACTGTTGGTGGAACTGGTAGTGGATGTATTTGATGACCACGAACACACAACCTGACCAAACCAGAGGATCATCCCATTATATAACTTGTTAATACTCACTGAGACTGGTCCGTGTGATCATGCTGTCCTAATGATAACCCTTCCAATAAGAATCGGTTAACAACAAATGGGTCTGGTGCTACATATTCAGTTCCTTCATCCTCTGACTCTAATATCTGTACACCATTCACCCTATGAGTATGTACCATATAATTATGTTTTAAAAGCAGGAGAAAAATTACAAATAGTCAGATATTTATTTCAATTGCAATACTCTTGAATATAAACTGACCGTTACATTTCAGGTGTAGAAGTGATGAATCTCTCTTTAAAAACTCCCTGAATTAAGTACTAATAAGGACAAATACTTTGGTCCCAACAGGTGTGACTCTACATTTTTATATCTGCAAGAGGAAAACTTCTACCTAAACTCTGGGTGCCGTTTCACTGTACATGAATTTTTAATAAAATACATTAATAGTAAAACATGAAGTCCACAGTACTGGACCAGAAACTATGCAAAATTGTAACAAAATTGAGAGCATTGATAACTGAATATCACCAAAACAAACAACCCAATGAGCCCACGGGGATCCAACTCTTTTTAGAATTTTATAAACTTCATAATACTCAACCTCTACAATTAGTCTTGCATGGACAATCCACTTTTCCCCGTCACAGTGTCTCACACAATGTTTATACCAATTAGATACCAATTAGAAATTATAAGTGCCTCTGAAAGTGTCTGAAGCTGACTGCACTTATAGGTGACTTGCTGGAAAATGAGCATACCAGTCTATATCATGTCGCCTACCTACTAAAGTTTAGAAAATAAACTACCATGTATGAAGTCTGGTTGTCAAGCCGCTGCACTGAAACTAGTAATCACTATTTCCCTCCCCGCAGCTCCCCTGGTCCAGTTTTTACTTTATTTATACACACACCTCTCACTATATTATTGTCATGTACATATGAAGTGCACACACACCCACATAATTACACTCACAATACATCATACCTGATATGAGGGTAAGTAGTGCTCCACTCATCACATTCATGGTCTAGTACTCTACTACCAGTGGACATGTGATCAAACAAGGCACTGTTAATGTCCTGAAACATGCCGTCCACTCTTGTTGATGCCTCCAGCTCAAATTCCTAACAGCAAATTGAGCATATCAATAAACAACAGGGTAAATACATCACATACATCTTCATTGTTCCATGATAATAACGAGCTGTAGCCACTGAAGCTATCCACTGGGTCTCTTGTGATTGAATAGCTGGCAGAAGGAGCAAAAGCGCTGTCCATGTCTGGGCCCACAGCCTCCTCCAAAGAGGACAGGTATTTGGCCTGCATGAAGGAGTTGGCCGCTAAACGAGCTGGCGTTTGTTCATTGACGCTATGAATATCAACACTGTGTCCACGTACTCCAGCTCTACGTTACGTTGCGAGGTGAGAATGGCAGGAATTTACTGTCTATGAGTAACTCACAGTGACGAAGGGTTCTGTTTCCTCTTCGACATTTGATCTTGGATGATAAGAGCTAGTAGCACGGACAACATTTCATTATATACACTGGCTACTCTCTAGAGACATACACACATAAGTCATCCGCCATTTTGTGTTGTTTACTAAAAGCACGTGGCAACGGAAATAACAAATTAGGGCGGCAATATTATTATGATGGTGTGATGGCCGAATGATGAATAGCGAGTTGGAGAGCGACAGGACACTGCTGCTTCGTCAGATAATCCTCCGCCAATCACTCTACTTGACGACCAACCAGCTCTTTTATATCGCGTATCTATATACGGACGTTGAGTACACCAATGTGTTCAAAATGCTGACGAGCGGCTCAAGCAGCTCATTGGTAAAAATTCGGAATAATATTTGCTTTAAAGGTATTGGGTGGGGTGGTTATTGAAAGGTATTAGACTTCTGAGTTTGTTCTTGTACTTTGATCTACTTCGAGATCTACTTTGTAGTCCGGCAGCGCCCGCCCCTTCGCATTATAGAGGAAGGAATCTCTGAATCATTATGCTATCTCATTGGTTGGGGTGTTCGCTGCCAGACTAGATTTCCTGGTAGTTACGGTAACTACCTGCATACGGGGAACAATTTTAGACCACCGTGGTTACAGGGATTAGGCCACTCCAAATAAATTCTCTGTTTCCCTTCCTGGACTCAAGCATATTTGCATGCGGGCGGGCGGTCCATTTCCATTATTTCATTATACGATTGGCAGCTTTTCAAGCCATTATTTTCCTGGCACAACCATTAAAAGCATGCTTAAGCTTGATCCTTCCTTTTTAAGTTGCAAAAATAACACAAGCGTGAAGTGTGGCGGGCCAACTTGATAGCATTGCTGACACCGTTTCGAGATGGCTTTTACTGAGCCTGTCAGTATGCAAGAGTAATGGAAGAATACGGAATAATGGAAGTTTTAAGCTGACAGAAATCAGATGCGGGCGGTGGACGGGAAACAGAGAATTTATTTGGAGTGGCCTTAGAGGGTAATAGATTTGGAGTAACCATAACAACTGCTAATCGCTCAATACCAAGCACCCAACTGGCAGGTATCAGTGAGGTAGTGTTGTTCAAGATCATGCAGTCTATCAGAGCAGAGCATGACTAGCCCACCCCTCACTTCATCAGCGCAATAGATAGTTTTATATACTATCAGTGGCCTTGGCAACAACTTAATTGGGAGTGGCACTGATAGGTCCTCATATTCTCCAACATGTTAACAACTCTAATCACCATACCTAACCAAATGATAACATAGTGGAAGATATTCCATTAAAATGTTATTTTACAGTATGTACGTATTCTTTACTTTGATTTTTATTGTTGAATGGATAGGTTACAATTTGTCTCTTGTTTAACTACACATAAGGCCGAGATGTAGTTTCCTATCCTGATTTCAAAATCCAGCATGGGTGGGCATTATTAAAAACCAACTCATTGTGCTTGCAGGTGTGGACCTGTTGTTATAAGTAAGTCAATGTGCTAATTAACGCATGCTTATGGTGTTTATTACTCCTGGAAAGTAGCTATGGC
Organism: Dysidea avara; assembly: GCF_963678975.1. NCBI lineage: Eukaryota > Metazoa > Porifera > Demospongiae > Dictyoceratida > Dysideidae > Dysidea > Dysidea avara. The sequence goes on from NC_089284.1 coordinate 4,981,589, forward strand.
TTACCAAAATATTGGTGTTTCAATGCAGACAGCTATTGAATGAGTAACCATTAGGCTGTTTTAAGTGAGAATGTAGTTTCCTGTCCTCTGCCCATGTGACATCTGAGTGCCTGCATTAAAATGGTCATTATTGTCCGTTTTTAATAATCAAACAAAAAATGTTTTCTGTGTAGCCACACTGAAACAAAACTTCGTACTTATTAGGTGTGGTGTCTAGTGGTTAGTACAGTGTCTCTACTCTTACAGCAGCTTGAGTAATATAATATAAATAAATTTGTGGCATCTACATACTGGAAGTGTTGATACAGGCTGTAATATAACTTATTCTGAGAGAGCCAGTAGTTGACCCACATAACCAGTGGCAAGGTGCTCTGGATACAACCATGAACCACTGCAACATTATTGTTATTATCAGTCATCATCCCTCACCAGCTGTACTGACATCAATGATTTTATGTTCTAATTCATGAGCACCATCATCAAATACTATGTATATACCCTACCTAATACCTAATATGAGCAGCATGTGATCTGTACACACCTATCCCAGTGTATTTCAATAAACTCCACATTGATCCCATAATGAGACGATGTGTCTTCTGATTATAATATCGTAACTGCATGTGTGAAGTTCTTGAACTTTTCTGGATGCAAGTATCAAAAAGACAACGGCATATTTTTAATACTCCAGGACTAATGGTTGGTCTCATTCTCCAGATCTAATGGAGTAGTCAAATACTGTATTAGAACATTCACCCTATATTATGACTTGTTATGTATGTAAGTAAGCTACATAAACTGTCTAGCTTCTGGGGTCTGTTCAACCAGCATCCTGTCATTACCTTCACCAATAACTATAACTCACCGAGAGTCTAGCTTTGTCGGTTCAAGATGAGCCTGGACAATAAAACGGAATGTGGCTCTTCTTACTCCTTCTTTAGACCAGACAGCAGTTTATCAGTTCTACATGGCCTCTTTCCACATTATGTACACTTCATCATTGTAAAATTGCTACAATTCTAATTATTATACCCTATTTTGTGAAGTCATGAAACATATACTATGTCAAATTACATCCTGAAGACAACAAGCTTTAGACCAGCCACACTCCTTATGAAACTCGATTAACGAAGCAACCCCCAGCTCAATAGACTGCCATCACCAAGTAGCTGGCTAGACCTTATAAATTTATAATGTTGCAAAACTTGACATGCTCTGATCCATACCCACTTAGGTGTGTGATGGACAATTTCAGACTATGTGATCACAACAGCTCACCTTCAATGCACGCAGACTTATGTCAAGATAATGCAATCTCTATACTTCACTGTTAGTATCACACACTCACTCCATATCTCTATTGCCAATTGTGATTACTACACATTCAGTTGATTAAATTGAGGATGAAACACTTACCAAATACAGTATCGCCCTACCCCTGTTAAGCTGCTAACTGACTATCTGGCTATGGAATAACTAATAATAACTTGTACATGAATCATGATACTTGTTGGACTGGTCCCATGTATGCATCAGATATGCATGTATGATGTAGGTCCAATAACATACAAATATAGTCCTCCCTCATGATACAAGAGGGAATACTATGTCTAACAATACTGAGTTCTCGTTTTGCCTGTATCAGTACATGCAGTATAGCTATATGTACAGGAAAATCAATTTCAGAATTATATACTACTGAAACTCAGTACAGTGTATTAATATAGCAAACATGCAACTACAAATAAGGTAGTTGTATAGCATGCAGCAACACTTTAACATCTATCCATGTAAAAACAACAAAAGAGTGTGGCCTTGGTGAAAAAGTTGTGAAATCAAAGGTGCATGATGGTGGTCAAGAAGAATGACTGCAATGATGTCCATGCCAATCAATTTTAATAATGTATCCCTGGAAATATATTATGTTAACTTCAAATTGGCTGCCACCTTTTGATCTCACAACTTTTTCACCCAGGCTTTTGAAAGCTGCATCCTTTTACAGCTTAGGTATTTTGCATGGATTTCTTTTTTTTTTTTTTGTATTTTAAATAACAGCCAGCTACTATATCTACAGACACAATGATGATATGGAAGACACTATGTGTTCTTTATTTAATACTCTAATAGAGTGCACATGTTTGAGAGGATTCTAATAGAACACACATAGAATGTTCTACTGGTCAGACATGCAGTTCAGCTTGAATTTACAGATATATTATTTAGTAGCCTCCTCCCCAACCCCCTTTATGTGTCAAGGTCCTTTAACCTTTTTGCTCAGTACTCAATGACTGTTCTATTAGAGTATTTTGACCCTACAATTTTACATCATGTTGGCTTTTTTTTGTCCTGTAACTCTGATTCTATGGTTAACATCAACAAGTACAAACTCTCTGGAGTCTGTACCTGTTGATGTTGAATCTTCCATTGATCATATCCTTATTAAATGTTCATAAAGTTTCTGGAGCTGATGGTCTACCAACGTGGTTTGTTAGAGCTTCTCCTTACATGGCAAGGTTTGTGACTGATTTGATCAGTACGTGTATAGTTTGCTGCAGCCTTTGAATTACCTAACTTAATATGCATAAATGGAGACATTAACCTAGTTAATAATAGGGTGAACCAGAGAATAGGCCAAAGAAAGGAAAAACTCCCCCTAACCCCAGGAGTTAAATTAGCCAACTCTACAAGATCCATGACAGAATAGAGGGTTTTTAAATACTAGTTGTTCCTCACCACTACCTGCCGTGGCCATCACTATCTTTTCCAAATACCAGAGCCAACCATCAATTAAAATTCTCTCACTGTCAAGCCAGAACAGAAATATATCTAAACTCATCCCCCCCTCCCCAAATCATGAAAATTTATTGACAGGAATTTTTGTAATTGTATAGCATGACACCCCTGTACATTAGTGTAAAGGGTTTTGTTAAAATAAATACCACATATGCACAAAAATTGTTCAGATATCTTCCTGTCAACATCTACACTACAGTTCCTGCAGTCCTACTATTGATAGTTGGCTAGTTGACACCATCCATGTGACAAATCAGGTCCACAACACGGCAACTGTACCCATACTCATTGTCATACCTAGTAACAGATACACACAACTAAATGGGAGTAATGTGGTCATACCAAGCAACCAGTTTCACAAACTGGGGATTGAGAGAGAGGCAAGATTTGCCATCCACAATGGAGGATCGACTATCAGTGATGAAATCAGTGGACACCACCTGATCCTCAGTGTATCCTAGGATGCCCTTGAAGCGATCAGTAGCGGCAGCATCTTGTATTGCCTTCTTGATGTCGTCCATTGAATCCTGCCAGAACACAGTACACATAGCTCACAAGATACACTGAACTAAACTGGTGTTTGCAGTCGGCAGGTCAAGTCCACTACAGACACATCAGGGGTGGGTACACGGAACCCCATTCCAGTTAGTTTCCTGCAGTATTACATGGTGTGCATTACAGAACAACAACAGAAGTCTCTCACCCATTGAGGTGGGGCATCACCTTGCCGAAACCCTTGGCAGCACAAGTAGATGCTGGAATGATGTTTTGAGCAGCACTACGTCCATCCCGCCATTTCTAAACAATAATCACTAGAATGTTAAAGACTCGAGGGTTACAAGCCCACCTTCTTGCTTGGTCCATCCACTACCAGTTGAGTAGCTGTGTATGAGTGAATGGTAGTCTGGGAGAGAAACACAATACACAATACAATATTATGTTACAATCTTACCATCAACCCTTCAATGATGGTGAACTTATCGTCAACCACTTTAGCCAATGGTGCAAGACAGTTGATAGTACAAGATGCATTGCTACAATAACCACACTCAAACTAAACTCATTTACATCATCATGGGTACCTGACAATATGCATATCAGGTTTGTACTGGTCCTCGTTTACTCCCATCACAAACATGGGGGCATCAGCAGATGGAGCGCTAATGATCACTTTCTCAGCTCCACCAGTCATGTGAGCCTTTGCCTTCTCACAGGTAGTGAATATACCAGTTGACTCCACAACATATTTGACACCATTAGCTCCCCATGGCAAGTTGTTGGGGTCACGTCTACAAAAATTAATAGAATTTTATCAGCTGTCCCTTACAACGAGAATTTAATTACAAAAAGGTCCCAGGTTCAATCTGAAAGCAGAAATTATCTCTTGACAGGTTTAGACCAAAACTTTATCTTAACATTCTACGATCGCTACAATCCCAAGACATAGTTTTGCTCGCTCGGTTTTGCTATACTTACAAGCATAGATAATAGTATGGGGTGTCTATTATCTATGTTACAAGTGATCAGCGACCGAATTTATTAGAGTCACGCTTCAGTCAAATGGATTGTGGCGAGTTACATGACTTAACACCCTCGATTATCACAGTATTTATTTTAGCTGTTTTCTTTCAAAGATGTAGCGTTGTTACAAGTAAAATACATACTAGCAGACAAAATTTGTTGGTGAAGTCTACCGGTGTAATCTGTAGCATGTAGGCTTATGAACTGGTAGCATGCTAGTGCTTGCACGTGATTCCAATCGCAAAATAACACTGATCCGGGTTTTCCCTCGGGGTTTCCTTTCACTTACTCCCCAAACACTTTGATCTTGTTGCCATTCACAATCAAATGCTTGTCATCATAGGTGACTTCACCATCAAACCTTCCATGTGTGGAGTCATACTTGAAGAGGTAGGCCTACAGAAAAGGTAAATGTACCAGTAAAGATGTCGCCGAAACTCACCATGTAATCCATGGACAAGAAAGGATCATTCACAGCGACAATCTCGATCTCCTTTGTCGCAATTGCTGCACGCATAACTAGACGACCGATTCGTCCAAACCTGGATACACAAAAACGCGTTCATGGTTAACCACGCATTGAGGAAGATGGTACCCACCCATTGATTCCGACTTTAGGCATTTCGTCTGTTGCTGCTCTTTTGGGATCTATCTCACTAGTTAACTGTCCTGTGAAATAAGTAGAAGGTAAGACTCGAGGTAAAGATACTGAGATATTAATAGTAGGGCTTGTACGTGGGGTGGTTTGGATAAGTGAGTTGCTGAATCTGCTCTTTAATTTTTTTCCCAGGGTCCACCACCCCAGCACTATTTGTTTATTTATTATTACTGGGCAGGTAGCTCTGTAGATGTTCCCAGGAAAAAAAGATTTACAAGTACTGATTAGCCAGCTACAATGATTTAAGAGTCTATAACGTTAGTACTAAGTTATTAGTAAATAAGTTCAAATCATGATCAATTATTGCAGTGGGCAAGTTGTTCCATTCATTAATTGTTTTTGAGTAAAAGCTCTGTTGATACGTTACAGTAGATGAATTTGGAATAATGAAGTGTTGGGGGTGATACTGTCTGGTGTGTCATGTTTGGTGGAGATAGTGATGTGGAATTTCGAGTGCACTAGTTAGTAAAGTGCTGGACAAAAAAGATTAACTTAATGTGAAGGAAACACTTGACCTTCAGATGTTGTGAACCAAGCAAAGCATAATGCAAAGCTTTTGGGGATCATGTGATTATGTACTACATACTCCTATGGAAGTTCTGTACAGTAAAAATACAATACAATGACCCTGATCTCTCATTAGTGGAAAACGCTTTGCCATGTGTAATAAAGATTATTTTCATTAGTTGATCAGGGATACCGTCAGATATTCTGCAGTTCATGATATTGTCAGGAATGGACTGTATATCTTACAACCTTTTGCCACGGTGGAAACCTCACTGAATATTTTATTATGTGTCAAAATAAGAATTATTCTACAATATTGAAATGTCAAGTGACCGGGTTACTGCTGTGTTGCTGGGAGTGAAGTGGTATAATATGTCATCTGATGATTCCTCGTAGTCTGTGCTTACTGCTAGTAGACTGTGGCTCTGTAGGGTGACACACAACACACACGGTAACTATACAGTGTGTCTCTATTGCATGCATGCATTGCACACGCACACCCCACACGCGCACATACACACAAACTGTCTTCCCTGACATTTTTGATTATGGGTGTCCATTTAACCATCATGTGATTTTTTTTATGAATTGGTAGTACATGAGGATTTTAATGGCACTTACAACCACTTAGTTTAAGGCCACAGGACAATGTATTATCAAGATATGCTTCAATTGATAGAGCCATGGCAGACATTTGATGGAGAAAGCTATTTTCTAAGCAGTGTAAAAAAAGAAGAAACATTTTGAAGTTATGCAAAAGGCATGAGGTAAAGCCTAAACACAGGCTATTGGTTGTCAAAGTGAGGTTATGTATACCTAGGATCATAAGTTGATCAAAATCAAATAATCTCATTTGGTACACAACACAAGAACACACCCACTGATACTAAGTCCTCAGGTGACATCATTTTCATCAAGAGGTGGGGCATTACTGTATGTCCAGGGGTGTGGCCTATCATTTTAAAAGGATGTTTGGAGTGTCGTCTCTTGACAAGGGTGGGTATATCAGATTATTGGGGGACCAGTAACTATAACAACATTACCCGTAGGGAGATAATACATAAATTTGTTTGTAACATTTCAACATGTTACATAGCCCAATTGGTGGGTGTGTCCTTACATGTCACTATGGCTATTGTTCTCTAGTCCTGTAATAGTCATCCTTGAAGCCAGATCACTGCTACGAGGTTATAGGATAACAGCTGACTATAGCAGCATATACTACAACATGTGGTTTATACTAATACTGTATTGCATGCTCAACACACACACACACAGAGGTCACTACGGTTATTGTTCTGTAAAATAATCATCCTTGAAGCCAGGCCACTGCTATGAGGTTTATGCTACGTAAGCATGAAGATAGGATAACAGCTGAGTATGGTACATGACCTACATAGCTTATACTGTAGACAATACATGATTTAAGCATTCTCTACACACATACATACAGAGAGGTCACTCACCTGTACCGGGGGGAGGTGACCTCTTGTCAAACACCATGTCCTCCAGTCAGGATAATTGTCCACTACATGCCCTAGGGGTGTATCAGTACATACCATAGCAACAACACATGATATACTAACCATGAGGGTGTGGTCCCGTTCACTGAAGTGCAAAAAAAAGCAGAAACCTTATTACTACATGAATAAGTTTGCTGCACTATGAACTCCTAGAGTTTACCAATTCACATAATATGTGATGTATTTCATAAAATTCTAATTAATCCTTTAGACAGCCACAAATGATAAACTCACTCCATAATCATCCTATAGCATAGGCAGAAAGGCCCTGTCAGAATGATATATTACAGAAATTATCCTTGTTTGAGTGGGACTGAAAACTGAAAAAAATCAACATGCTCTAATAGAACACTCAAATACCCTAATAGAGCAGTCAAAGCCTACAGTGGGAATCTAACAGATCTCTTACTTTGAGAGTTGGTATATGTACCAAGTGTTTCCAGGTGTCTAAAGGCTGTTTGTACTGCTTATATTTATTAACCCTGTAGTCAACAGCTAAAAACTTTACCTTTTTATTGACAACAAATAGCCTATTTAAGAAAGTTGGTGTTTTAGTTAAATATAATTGTAGCTCGGAATCGAATATGGTGGAAATTTTCATGCCTTTATCACAAAGTGAACAATTCACCCACTGGTAGTGATACCGATATATTTGTAGGTCTGTTGGCCACATTTACTCCTTCTAAGAAAACTAATTAGGGTTCAAGGAACATGTTTTCTTCTAATTCACGCATTAAAATAATCAATAACCTTTTTAATTCCAATCTTAATTTTTGAGTATGGAATAGAGCTGAGAAACTGAACAGAATATCATAACTGGTTACTGAGCAGATCAAACTGTCAGTTATCCAGTTAACTGAATAAAATGACATTTCCTGCAATTTTTATGTTGCACCTAGCATGTCAGCTACATACCCTTAAAATTTTGTCAGATTGTCCATATAGTGACCAAAGTAATAGGCACCAAGTGATTATACTTAAGCAGAATCCTACTACAAGTGTGATCATCTTTAATGTCAATGTTAAAGCACAAGAAAAGTGCCCAAAACAGACATTTTGGAATGAATATCTCAGAGATCAGTTATTCAGTTATATAAAAATAATAAACTGATACCAAGAGTTATGGAAGTTATACAGAGGCATGAGTTAAAGTCTAAACATAAGCTATTGGTTGTCAGTGATAACTATACCTAAGATCATAAATTGATCAAAAACAAATGATAAAACACAAAGACACACTCACTGGTACTAAGTCCCCAGGTGGCATCATCAATGTAATCATCTTCATTGAGGGGTGAGGGAGGCATAATGTCCAAGGGTGTGGCCCATCATTTTATGACCATACGAGACTTGATTGAAGTGTCATCTTGATGAGGGTGGGGGAATTTTAGGTGTATCAGACTATTGGAGAAGATAATATCAACCAGTAACTATACCAACACACAGCTTACCCGTAGGACATCATTAGATGTAATACATAAAATTTGTTGTCTGAAACATTTGAACATGTTACACAGCCCAATTGGTGGGTGTGTCCTTACATGTCACTACGGCTATTGTTCTCTAGTCCTGTAATAGTCATCCTTGAAGCCAGACCACTGCTACGAGGTTTATGCTACAAGATAGGATAACAGCTGACTATAGTAGCTTATACTACAACATATGGTTTACACTAATATTGCATGCCCAACACACATAAACACACACACGTCACTACGGCTCTGCCAGACACTGCTATGACTACGTAAAGATAGAACAACAGCTGACTATAGTACATGACCCACATAGCTTACACTATAACACATGGTTTACGCTGCTCTACACAAACACACAGAGGTCACTTACTATGCTGGCTCTGATGGGAGGAGGTGTCCTCCAGTGAGAAAACCAGCTTCGCAATACCATCCTGGCACCTTAGCAGTATTGGTAGGTATAACCCTGCCGAAGTACGATACTAAATGTTCGTTACAAATTTTTTTTAAATTATTCAATGAAATTCTCTACTGCCTGCCTGCCTGCCTGCCTGCCTGCCTGCCTGCCTGCCTGCCTGCCTGCCTGCCTGCCTGCCTGCCTGCCTGCCTGCCTGCCTGCCTGCCTGCCTGCCTGCCTGCCTGCCTGCCTGCCTGCCTGCCTGCCTGCCTGCCTGCCTGCCTGCCTGCCTGCCTGCCTGCCTGCCTGCCTGCCTGCCTGCCTGCCTGCCTGCCTGCCTGCCTGCCTGCCTGCCTGCCTGCCTGCCTGCCTGATGCCTTTAGGCAAGCGTAACTCAATAATAACTAAGGCTAAGGGCTTGATTTTTTTCACTGTTTGACGTTTCTTCGTCCCGACACATGCCTTTTGGCATACCTCGGTACGTAAAATGCACACATCATGGACTTACCTTTCTCCTCCTTTGTGACCTGTTTCTTTCTGATGACTGCCCAAGGTGTCAATCTGCGGTAGATGGCTAAGTTTGCTTGTATAGTGGTTATTTTGTGTAGAGTGGCTACTCGGTGGTAATATATGCAGTAATGTGGTTGTGGTCCATACTCCAAAATGTGCAGAAATGCTTAGCATCTGTAGCTGAAGCGTTCTCATTTTATGGTAGAAAATGAAAGAAACATTTGATAATTTTTTTGACTGTTTAAATGTACGCAATCGTGATGAATATATTAAAAACAAGAAAGCATGACTTGGCACCCTACAACTGTACACCAGTGTAAACAGTGAGTGTTTGCTGGTAAGTATTTTAGTGCCTCTCATATGTGGCAGGATACAATTTTACACTCATAATGTAGAAAAGTGGTTACTGAAATTAATGTACATTACTACTAGTGGTTAAAGAAAGATCTGCTTGGATACCTTAAGGGATGGGAAAATGGTGACCAAGAATGCCCATTACCGAGTGTTCCTAAAGCTAAAAACTTAACTATGCTTTTCATCAAAGAAACCAGGGATGGTATACAGTCTTGCTAGAACCTTCAAAACAAAATGCCATGCACAAATGTAAATCATATTGTAATATTAATTTTTCAGGTACAAGATCTACTCTCATTCTTGAGTTCAGTGTGTTCTTTATAAACCATTCAATCTTTCTGCTCAAGATGACTTGGCTTGGCATAAAGCATGTAAATGTTGCCAGCTGATATGTTAACCATTTATCTATGAAGCACATGTATACACAACAAGAGCAATATATAGTATGCACAGTTACCAAATGCTATCTAAAATTCCCATGTGTAGATTGTTTTCAGGCGGCACATCATATTTTTGTTGCATTTTGGTAGCTTATCCAGTTGTGCTTCTTTTAGCAGCATGGTATCAACTTCAGATTGAAAAAAAACATCGGTGTGGTCTCTCAGAGTCGGTAACTTGTTCTACAAAGGGAGTGATATACAGATGAAGATAGTACTAGAGGTGTACCGATAATCGGATCGGCTATAATATCGGCCACCAATATGGTAATTTTTACCAATATTGGTATCGGTACAGAACAGCAGGAGGACCGATATCGCTACCGATATTTATACATTAACAATAGTTTGTACATAAACGGATTGTGCATTGGTTTTCTACATTATTCACGTGGCTCTTTAGTGCCAGTGGCTTATTATTCACTCTGAAACAAGCGCTACGCTACGAGAAGCCATATAAACACACGCGATTCTACTGTCTGTTGCTGGAAAGCTTATCACAGTCTTTATAAATGAAGCAGTTATAGAGTACCTTGTAATAAAAATAAGGGTCACAGGATAACCAAGGAAACTTGCCGTACCAGCTTTCTCACAAACCATTAGAATGCAGAGTAATGCAGAAATATCCGTATAAGGCTTCATGGGAGTATACATAAAAATGTTTGTGGGTGCCTAATTGTCTGGATTGCACAATAGAAACCCAAGCTGTATACCACCACAGGCAGAGTATAGCAATGAATACATGCACATGATGTTGTAGGGTAGGTAAATGTACACTTTTAACCGGCTATAATGCAAATATCGGATCAATTATCGGTTATCGGCTTCTTTTGGTGACATCAATATCGGATATCGGTACATGCAAAAAAACCACATCGGTACACCTCTAGATAGTACTGAGGTAAGGCATCAGCAAATGATCATGGATGCCAATGCATTTGTCATGAATCTGTGAAATTTCAGCTGTTGCTCCCTAAACTAACGTCTGATGGAAAATTCTGGAGCACAGAATGGTTGTGTTCCCCCATGATATTGAGTAACTCTTCATACAAATCTTGTACTTGCTACAACTGTATTTTTTTGTCCTTTGCAGGTGGCTTTAAGAACCTGTTAACATTCTTGCTTTTAGATGGTGATTTATGTTTCTGATATCTGCTGTACATTGCACGTAACTGTGCACAGTAGTTATGGCAACTACCACACTTATTAAAATATCACAACCTGTAGTTCTTACTGTAGCAGTGGTACTTTACCATTCAGAACTAATGGAAAGCCAGTCTCTTTGGTTTTACCATCAGCTTATTGTTTCTTGATTTCCCATTACAACAAAGCACATGTCCAAATTGCCTGAGCAGACTACTTAACAATTAATTGACACAATGCTCTAGGATATAAAAGAGCTGGAATTATAGATAAAGGGTTAGACTGTGAAGGTGCAGTCGAAACGCACGTGTCACAAAACAGAAGTACTTCGTTTGCAACCAAGAACCCTATCACAGTTTTATCATGGCATTTTGTAGGCATTGACAAACTAGTCTTCCGTAGTTGTGTTACGGATTATAAGTGAAAGAAAAGATTATGAGAAGCTTGTTCACCATCTTGATACGTTTTGTGCTGATTTTCATCTGGGTAAGGGTGTTACTTTCCTTTAAGGATGTTTCTCATACACAAAAAGACCAACTGAAGTGAATGCTTTAACGATACAGTGTAATTAACTGTAGTGGTAGACATCAGTGATATACATGTATGTGAGTAAAATAAGGTGGTGAAGTTGATGAAGTTTGTTTTGCAATAGGCTCAGATTTGCTGTACTCTGTTGCTTCCAGTGAACCTAAAGCCCATGATAGGCTTATCAGGATATCTACCCCTTTCCAGTAAACTATAATTCCAAACATTTTGTGCATACATTTATAAAGTATGTAGGTAAACAATCAATTGATGTAGTAGTCACCGAGAGGAAAATTGCACATTGTTCTCATCCAACTTTAAGTATAAATATACCAAATTAACAGATCCTGTATAAGCTTATACAAATACTTTGCATACCCAAGGTAAAAGTACAGCTTTATTCTGCAGCAAGTGCTTTGCAATGTACAATTGAAATGGTTGCAGCTGTTGCCTTGGTTACCAAATCTGTGGTGTTTTCAATTGTGTACTTCCAGACTTTGATTGACTCATATAGAGCTTACTCAAGGGGTCTATCCATTGAGGTTGAATGCACAGTATTCTAAGCACCACCAGCTACTTGGAGTGGATAAACGACTGAGTGTGTAAAGAATACTGAGAGTGTGACTGACAATGCAGTTCAGTATGTTCAGTATTATAAAGAACTGGATAGCAATGTAAAAGCAACATAAAAGATAAGGATGATTGACCTTGAAGATCCCTATTGTCACCTAGAACTGGCTAGAAGGCAATGCTAATAGTAGCCGTTTCTCCACTGCAGAATGGTATGAATGGCCTGAACTGAAGTCGCATGCTTTTAACTTTTAATCTACACAACAAGCTACTGTACATAATACAAACAGCTGAAGGCATACAGAAGTCTGGAGGCATTCAATTTTCTTGTCAAGGGGGTGAGTAACCAACATAGCTGTTGTATCTTGCCATACCACTAGACCAAAGTTTTTATATTGATGGGTACTGGTGAAGCATTCTCAGCATTCAACTGTACCAGTAGTTAAGGTTTGGGTGGCCACAAAGAATAATGATGAAGCTATGTGTGCACAATGGTTGGTTGAAAAATTGTCACAATCTGGAGGTAGCCCTGTTATTTTATCACCGATTGCTGACTACAATAAGGCATACATACATTTGTATGGAACAGGGAAAGTGACGAAGTCACATACAGAACTATATACTCTGTAGGAACTATGAAATTATCATAACCAGAAAAGTGAGGAAGTTTATGAAACATGTCAATTTTCACTTAGCCAAGCCCAGCAAGTTGAGGAGATGACCAGAACACAAGTAGATTCTTGGCTGTGGTACCAACAACAAGCAGAACATGTTACAGCTTCAAAGCTGAGACAAGTATTGCATACAGACAACTCACAGCCATCACTATGATCCTTAATCTGTTATCCAAAATCTTACAATGCAATGCCAGTTGCATGTAAGTATGGTTATGAGCATGAGAATATAGCAAGGGAGAAGTATGTTGAGTGACATATGGTAAGAATCATGATAGCTTTGTTATCAAGTCAGGCCTTATTTAGCATCCATCATTACCCATTTTTGGTACTACATCCAATGGGATAGTAAACTGCTCATGCTACAGACCTGGTGTTTTGGAGATCAAATGTCCCTTTCATTACAGAGAAGCATCATTTAAAGGGGAAGCTACTCAAGGATCATTCTGTTTAGAAGATGGTGAAGATAGTCTCCGGCTGAAGGAAGACCATGCATACTATTACCAGGTTCAACTACAGATGAAAATATGTCAAGTTGAATATGCTGAATTTGTTGTGTGGAAGGAAGAACTGTTTGTAGAGGATATCAGTGGAGAAGTTTATCAATGATGCTGTAGAAAGTGCAGAACCATTTGTAAAGCTGGCAATATTGCCTGAGTTTGTGGGGAAGTGGTTCACTAAGCAAAAGACAAGCTTAAATGAAGAACAAACTGCTCAACAGTCTGATGTTTCAAATGAAACTGAAGAGCAGATGTGGTGCTACCGTAAAAGGGTGAAGACATGGAGCTGTGATAGGTTACAACAACGAGCAATGTCCCAGGGTGTGGTAATTTTCTCATGTCTACAAATGAATCTAAGTCATGCATCTAAAGAAGTGGTACCGTAGAGTTGAGTTATTAAGCGCATATTATTTGATAAGCGCATACACATTTCGTGTCATTAACCATGGCTGATAAGTGCACATGGCCATATGTGAGGTTCAACACACGACAAAGCTACACACGGGAAGAAAAGCTGGAAAATTAAAGTCTCCTCAAGTGCTTACGTCTTCCTTGAGTTATCCTATCACCACGTATACAGCAAATCAGCCTTCTGGATTGCAATATTCTTGTTCATCACGAAGGATTTCATCCAGAAATGGAGTCAAATATTCTTATACACCGGCATGGTGACAGGCATAAACTACTAACTGCTTTATTACAAAGTAGTGATTTCATGTTAAAGTCACCACAATTATTAGGCACATGCGCCTAACAGATAGTATGATTTTTTACAAAAGTTTTCTCCAAAAATTATAAGTGCATGCACTTAACAACCCAACCCTATGGTAATTCCAAGAAAGGAAAATTAAGGGAAAAAGTTGTACACTGACATAATACTAGAACTTAATTAGGCTATATATCTATATAATTTAATAGTGATGTAGTACATGTTTAATAGAATTAATTAAACGGCATGACAAAGTCACAACATGCAAAGCACAACAAATTACAGTAACTATCTTGTCTACAAATGGTACACCATCATCATTACTAGCTATTATGCTGATTGGAAGAATAGAGTGTAAAATGGAGAACTTTTCACCAATACTTTACTGAATTGGCTCTTGCCTTTTGTAAATGGTAGGATACAAACCTCTGCACAGTGTAGCCCAGCAGAATCCTGAATCATGTGTTCATACAGTTCTTCCTGTTCACCATGGAATCCATCATCTCCTTCGATCAGGATCAACAAGAAAATGGTAAAAACTAATCCCACATCCCTTAGTATGGACAAGAGAGCAACCGGCAGTGCAGCAATTCTTTGGCACAAATAACAAACAATACTCCACTCAAAGTGGCGTCACCAAATTACAAGGTGCTTTGAGAGACAATTACCACTCCCCCCTGAATAAGGAATCATCAGACCCATTTTGCTCTCTCTCTAGTGATTGTATAATATTGCAATGCATTTTGTAGCAATTGGTACAGATACTGTGTAGTCAATCATCTTTCCCCAGCTGTACAACTGTAGCTCTAAGTATTTGGTAACAGTGGGCTATGATGGCAATATTTTAGCTACTTTTGGGTATGGCTCCACAAGAAGCACAAGGTTTGGAGAGATTGACATACCACATTGTTGCAGTGTTGGCATTAGTCACTGTACAACAAGCTGAAATTCCTTGGTCACTAAAGGTAATGCTGAGAAAATTAAAAAAAAAAGGTCAGAAGTTGTGCAAACTAACTGTACGTAGGTATACCGTATAACCGAACTACTTATGACTATCACTGATCCCTACAACTCTTGATCTTTATAAACAAACAAATGGTTTTGGTTTGTGAGCTACAAAAGTTAGCCACTTGTTTGGCAGCCTCTACTGTCTAATGTTTCTCTGACTGGGTTAAAGTTACTGAATATTAGAGTAGTATCATTTACCCAGTGGTGGGTAGGAGAGAAATAGAAAAGTATAGGATGCGAGATTATAAACAGACTAACAGAGTATACATTTTTCACAGACAGCAATTTAAAGTTGTCAAATCTGCCAAGACATATATAATACTATGTTAGCATTATGCCTGATGCATTGAAGCACTTATTATGCTCAAAATACACTAGCACAAGCTGGTGCCCAGTACTATAATTAAGATATTAGTGCTCTGCATAAAAAATTCAGTCCTAAAACATATAATGTACTCTGACCCCATTGCCAAACCCTAGATCCACCTCCTGCACACCTTATATATCAGACCTTACATGAGGGTACTAAAGTAGTGTTCCGCTCATGTACTCTACTGCCAGTGGACATGTGATCAAACAAGCATCCTGAAACAAGCCGTCCACTCTGGTTGACGCCTCCAGCTCAATTCCTAGCAGCAAATTGAGCATGTCAATAAATAATGGGGTAACTACATAATATAGGCTACATCTTCATTGTTCTATGATAGCAACAAGTTGTAGCCACTGAAGCAGGTCTCTTGTGATTGAACAGCTGGCAGAAGGAGCAAAATTGTTGGGCCTTTTGTTTACTGTCTTTGAGCAACTCTTTTACTGATTTATTAATTAGGCCACTCCAAATGAGAATGTAGTTTCCCGTCCTCCACCCGCATCACTTCTAAACATTAAATACCATATTATTGTCATTATTCTCTAATTATGAGAAGATAAATTATTTTTTGGCAGTGCTGCCATGTGTATGGATCTGTGCAAGCGTTCTGTTAGCCATCACATGCTACCGCCAAGTCGACACTTTGCTGTCAGCAAAGATGAATGGGACACAAAGGAGGACAGTGGTAAGTCCATGAAGAATGTATTGTACGTACTGCGGTATGCCAAAAGGCACCTCGGGCCAAAGCAACATCGAACAGTGAAACTGATTTATGGACCAAAAGAATGGCTTTAAGAGGCTTTTTAACTGATTGGTCACTTTGCTGAAAGCTGATGAAAAGTGGAAAGTTGAGGAATTTCCAAGTAGGTTTAGCAATATTGTACTGAACTAAATGACAGAATGTCAATCTCTACATGCATTTACAGCTATCACATTAGATAAATAGCTTGGAAATTTCAGGTTGCTAGGAGCAACAATTATTTCTATATGCTATAAAGTCTTATTATGGAATTTGTCTATTGCCACTTGAGCACCTGCCATTTATTTTTAGGTGATAATGTCAAAAGTAACTTCTCCAAATTTTGAAAGGATAGCTATTATAAGTCATAAGATATGACATTTTGAAATTTGTGGTTTTCCCATACATGTCTATTTGAGAGAACTACAGTTGCCCCTTCTGGGCAATCACAAAAATGAGGTATTTCAACATACGCAAAACCAAAAATTCGAAAGTATACATATCTCAATGTAACATAATTTGTAGGTGTTAATGTCAACAATAATCTCTCCAAGTTTTAAATGGATAGTGCATATAGGTCATAAGATATGACATTCATTGAATCCCATGATTTGTGTGATTGCCCAGAAGGGGAAACTGTTGTCCCTCTCATTGACAATGTATGGGAAAATTGCAACTTCAAAATGTCATATCTCATGACTTATATAAGCTATCCTTTTAAAACTTGGAGAGGTGATTTAAGACATTGACACCTACAAATAATGTAAAAATTAGGTTGCTATGTATGGGCAACGGTTGATTTTTTCATTATTATGTAATTTGTCTATTATATAGAAATAAGCCATACAAAACAAGCCTTAACAGTAGATAGGTTTGACAGAAACCCCCTTTTAATATTTAGTTCAGTGGCAGCTTCATAATTGTTAATTTGTCATAGCAAACAATTATAATACCACTGTATTTCAGTAGCATGCATGCAGTTGCATTTAACTATAACACCATTTATAGCTATAAACCCTCAGCAACACTTCACTTTTCACCTCCCACTGCATTAAAAAAATGATCAAAATACTCTAATAGAGCAGTCAAGTATAACTACTCTAATAGAGCAATCAAAGCTACAGCTTAGTCATAACTTTTTCCTATATAGTATTTACAGTTAAAGCATTGGATTTGCTAAAAGCAGCCTAAAATCCAATCTCAGAACTTCTAAAATTTTAAATGTCTTCAGATGCCTTATTTTTCAGCTATATATATATATATATATATACTAACTTTCTGAAACCCTCTTTTAAAAATCCTAGATCCACCACTACTTAAATACTGCTTTCATAGTTAGCTATAATATTAAATTTTGTTCGGATTGTTTACTCACTTTTGATGAAATATGAATGGTTGGACCACAACCTATATTGCTGTGATTAAAGTCTTCAGTCTGTGAATATACCTAGAGCTTCCAAATTTACTAGTATTAGTTATGTGAATTACTACATAGCTATGTGAGAATCACCAAGAAGAACTGGCAAAAGTTTTAACAAAATAATGCTTCCAAAATCATAACATGGGTGGCATCTCCTTACTACTATAATGATGCTCTGTGGGAAAGATTTGGATGCTCCAAAAGTTAATTGTTGTGGTGTTACTGCATGTGCAGCCATGGTTCATCCATTCCTTGGAGAAGTCATCCTTGGTGATATAGAAGTCAGAATATGTAATATATGGAAATACTCCATAGCTGGTACCATAATTGATTACTTGGAGCTCAGCATTCTAAAGTAGTGAAATAGTGGACTGCTACTAGGCATGTGCCCCAAAGCCTTTGGTATATATGCTGAAAGAAAGAATGACACACAAAATGAAAGATTCTATAAGATTATGCAAAGCGCAATTTAGTATAATAAGAGGTCACATGCTCAAGAAGTATGTCAGCCAATTTCCAGAAACTAGATCATATCTCATTCTCTGGCTTTTTGCAAGCCTGTATGTCATTTTCACCAAAGTAAGTTGTAGAGATTGTATTTGTATGTATATCGGTCTGTGTAGACCTGGCAGAAATGTTACATCACTGTGTTCAGTTGCTAAGTTTGAAATATTATGTGTAACTGCTCTGGTCCAGTAGATTCATAGAGTGATAGCGTAGAGCAACTAGGGTAAGTGATCTTGCATGAAACAAGATTCATTTCATAATAGAGAAAAACCATCATTAATAATTGTGACTGTCTCTGGGAAAACCGGTCTTATCGCCCATTTAAAAGTATCGAGAAACGTCGGTTTTAAATATTCTGTGTGTTGTAGCTGGCCAATGGTGGTAGCTACGCATACCAAATTTTCACACGTTTCACAACTATTTCTTACCTTCCTGATCATCCACTGAAGAAGTAGTCAACAGCTAAGTTTCCCACCATTTTAGATAGTTTTTAAACCGAGGTTGTCTGTATCAGGCGAGCTCCAGAAGGGTGTGAGGCGGGGGCCCTGGAAGGCGGGCAAGATGGTGTTTCAAAAATTGAAGAGACGTGCTGGGATGAATTAGGCTAAGTTATAGGCCATTCAGGGCTCAGAACTGGCTAAAATAAAAGGAAATTTACAGCACAGGTCATTGTCCAACACCACAGAGCTGTACAGCCACACACAGCCATCTCCTGGTTGGCCAGGGCTCCATCAAGACCCCAGACCGCTCGTACGGCTCGCCACTGTGCTCTAGAAAAGCAGCCAGCAAAAGCAGACCACTTTACTCTGGTCGACTGTGGCAGTGAAACTTGATAGTGCATTCATTAAGCTTTGTGTTTGTGTGAAAAAATCAAACTTCCTGTCTTGGGCGATAAGAACGGTTTTCGTAGATCCAGTCACAATTGATGAGTAAACACGCATGACTGATTACAAACAAATGATATACTACAAGAGAATGTGTCCTCGGACAACATGCGACCACATGTCTGACCAACAGCGGACAGCAGTGGGCATGGCAAGGAAAAAAATTAAATTACAAAACTAAAGTTAGCTATAGCTTATATACAGAATTAAAAGCAGTCCAGGTTGATTGTCCATTCTTTAGAGTTCCTACCATAAAATATTCTCTGTAAGCAGAAATTGAGGCGCTGGCCATCTTGAACAAGAGATTTCTAGCACTTCCTTTGGAAAATAGGGGTACTTGCTGGGTAAAATTTATCACATCTTTGATTGCAACAATAGAATTAGGTTGAAAATGGCCCAAAACACTGACTTCCACAGTTCTGTAGCAGTGAGGAATTTTCAAACGATCCAATTCAGCCAAAAGCTGAACATACTCAGGTTTACACAATTTACGGCTGCATGCAGATTCCATATGTTGTATTGAGTCCAATGGGCACATAAGCTCTATAATGCCCATTGATGCAGAGTGTCTGTTATAGATAACAACATCAGGTCTGTAAGGAGTGACTAAAACATTGGAGGGGATGGTTTCTGGAGGAGCGTCACTAAAGCGAAATCCTTGCAGGTCTGCATAAACACTGACTATCTGGCAATCCAAAAAGAGAGTAGTTAACTGAGAAACTAAAGTGAACAGTACTTGATTATGTCTATAGGTGTACCTTTGTTGGGATAGTGCTACTGGGCAACCACCTAAAATATGAGTGGTAGTTGGCCGATTAGAATCACAAAGGGTACACTTGGCACCACACTGTATGTGCCAGCGACGCAGGTTAACAGCAGTAGGCAGAGTATCCGAGGATGTTCTCAACAAGAAAGAAAGTTGCCCAGGGTGAAACCCAGTCATTACCTTATTCCACGTTCTACAGCTAGTTTCTAACCTAGCAGAATCCAAACTTGGCTCAAAAGCCATTGACGTAATGATAACAAGCCTCTCTCCCTCATCAAACTCGGACGGGAAACTACATTCTCATTAGGAGCATGTTTGTAATGGCCTCATGCATGATTTGACATTGCACTACACTTTGACTTGCATACGAGTTTTAGCCATTATAATATAATAACTCACAGTGACGAAGGGTTCTTTTCCTCTTCGTGGATGATAAGAGCTAGCATACCTTTATATTAAAAACAACCTACATCAATATTATATATATAATACCTATACCCGCCTGTTCGAGGTGTTTACCCATAGCCTAGGAGCCTAAGCGAAAATCTGTTCTGATGTTGTCCGTGCTACTAGCTCTTATCATCCACGAAGAGGAAAAGAACCTTTCGTCACTGTGAGTTATTATATTATAATGGCTAAAACTCGTATGCAAGTCAGAGTGTAGTGCAATGTCAAATCATGCATGAGGCCACTACAAACATGCTCCTAATGAGAATGTAGTTTCCCGTCCGAGTTTGATGAGGGAGAGAGGCTTGTTATCGGGTATAGGTATTATATATATAATATTGATGTAGGTTGTTTTTAATATAAAGGTATGAAACGAAGGTGGGAAATCAGCTAAGTGTCCAATCCTTTACAACTAAAGGAAACACCATATGGTTGGGATAACAGTTGTCCTTTGAATGCAAAGGATGAAGTAGTCGCCAATTAACCAGCTGATTTGTTGGTTTAGCTTGTAGAGTATTGTGAATCTATGATCTGTAGCTATATGTTTTGAATAAAAGCACAGTTATGTCGCAGTTAATACCGCAACTTTATACGTTTGTATTAAAAGGCAAATAATGCAGCAAGAATGACCAGTGTAGTGTGTCTCACGTGACTAGGGATAACGGCGACGGACGAAAACCTTTGAATGGAAAGGAAATTAGGTAGCTGCTATTCCCACAAGTCTTATTATCTTTATGAAGGAAGGTATGGCCTGTTGCAGATTTTACAGCTGGTTTATTATGCTTTTGTTAGAAAGAGATCATGGCGACCTATGGATCCTTTACATGGAAAGCCACAAGCATCGAAGTTTTGCATGTAGTCTAGAATCCGGAACAGGCTCTGCCTTCTGTGTACACCCTCCAGTGCCTAACTGGAAAAGTAGATAATAACAACAACATTTCCCTACTTAGGTGGCCTCCCCAAAGTTGGCTCCGAGCGTGCCGCTTGGCCGGAATCTGGGTGGCCTGCGAATGAAGTAACGATGGGGCTGGCTTTTTTTTCACCCTTTCTAGGTATTTGTCCCGTTTCACTTTAGGATATTTAGCTCAAAGATTTTCGCTTAGGCTCCTAGGCTATGGGTAAACACCTCGAACAGGCTCTGCCCTCTGTGTACACCCTCCAGTGCCCAACTGGCAAAGTAGATAATAATAACAACATGCGCATCCGCCATTTTGTGTTATTTATTAAAAGCACGTGGCAACGGAAATAACGAATTAGGGCGGCAATATGATGGCTAGCGAGTTGGAGAGTGACGTTGGCCCTCAGGACACTGCCCCTCAGGACACTGCTGCTTCGTCTGACAATCCTCCGCCAGTCGTGATCACTTTACCCGAAGACCAGCCAGTTCTTTATCGCGTATCTACGGACGTTGAGTATACCTCTCGATTTGTTAAAGATGCTGACGAGCGGCTCATAAAGCTAACGAGTAAAATTCCGGAATCAGAACAATATTTTGCTCTAAAGGTACCGGGTGGGAAGGAATTGGTGAACATGTTTGCACCAAATTTTATGTTTTGGGGCGCCATCTGATCTTGAATTTAATATCCTGCATAGCAACCATTTATACATGAACCTATTTGTCATTTAACTGGCTTTTAAGTACCCTGGTGGTTTGGAAGATGGAAGGTTGGATGTGTTAGTGCCACCAAAGCATAGGGGTGATGTAATAATTTTTTGATGACTCATGGTTTCAATTGACCTTAGTGGTATAGTATGGGTACCCTGTGATTTCAAGACCATTGAAATAGTTTAGATGAATGAGCACCGAATTGTTAAGGTATTCACTGGTCTTAATGTCTACGTAATGTATTGGAACCTGAAACTACAGCACTCAATAGCTTCGTGTGTGAAATGACCTATTGTGTACTGTATTATTGTATAGGATAATATGATGGAAGCTGCTGTGGTTGCAATTAAGGCACGACTGGGTGATAGGGATGCCAATTTGAAAGGACCATGGGTGCTAACAGAGTGAGTCACACTGACTGGAAACTGCCAACACTTACAATAGTAAAAATTATCTTCCTATTACAGAATAGACCACTGGGACTTTGAGAAGGAACGGCTGGTAGCCATCAGTGATCACAACATTGTCTCAACCTGGTACAACTTCCGTTACGGTCAAGTGGAAGAAATCAAACTAATACCACTGAAGTTCATCACAGAAGTGTTGGTGGGTAAATTCACTTACCCCTCAATGGCATTAGTCTGGTAAGCTATCAGTGCTACCAAGAGTTAATAATGGTGCTACACTAGTTTATAAGGTGTTACCTCTTTAGGGCGAATAGAGGCAACGGTCTCAAGATCACCTTCCAGGGCAACGAGCCAGGTTTCTTGGAACGATGGAATCCATTTAGTATACAAATGCCATACCTTATTTTTGAATCTCACGTGTTAGCAAGACGTCAAGTGATCACTGATGATAAACGACTGCAACTAGATGACTTTTTAGATGTACTCAAACAATCCTTACAGACTGTTGGATCACAAGTGGCCGTCAAGGAAGGAAATATCCAATTGAACACGTACTGTAACGTATGGGGAATGATTTACAACCAGAGTAGAATGGGTTTCCACAAGAAGAGAGGAGCCATGGACAAATGAGCTTGTCTATAATATTGTACATGCTGAATTGTCAAACCGCTGGTACTTTTATGAACAAGCACCCACCCAATGCACCATACACATCATATGATACAAATAGTTTACGCTGATATTTGAAAATCAAAATACACGTCCATGATATGGAAGTCATACTGCTTTGTATTTGTAAGTGAAGTTCTTTAACTTGGCGATGTCTGGCTTCAGTGAACTGCTAAGATAACGCATGTACCTGTAAAGAAGAGAGTGTAACTAACCTATTGATCATACACAATAGTATTTTTATTACCAGCATAGTAGCAGTGTCATTGGGTTGACAACAGCCAGCCATATCTCTTCACTCTGTGGACAAAAGAAATTTCAGTTCAAACTAAATTCATGTCACCATAATGTATCAATAGCTTTAAAAGAACATCGTGTTGTGTGAATACAACCATGCAAACCATCACCAGGGTAAAGCCATCACACAGTACTCATGACCAACTGACAACCACAAAGAATGGTAGCAAATGACATGTATAACAACTAGTGCATGGCACGAGTTTGAAATCAATTATACTCACCATTAATTTGTTCCACAGATAAAGACCATACATCCAATAAAAGGGTACCAATATTGATGTCAGTACACCGATATTAACATAGAGATGGTTGCTACAACAGAACACAGTGTAGCCATTCAAATCATGATTATATAGATCAACCAACCAATAAAAAGCTCCAATATAGCATAGCACATGACCTGAAGATGATAATACATGAACAAAACCTTAAGAAAAATAAGACAATCAGTAAGCTTAACATTGTAATCTCACTGATCGTCCAAATGGGATAGAGATCTCGGAAAATAGAATGGAAAGGTACATAATTTGGAGATATCCATTCCAATACAGCACAGAGCAGATTAACAATAGACAACACAGCGACCAGCAGACCCACACCTAACTTTGACACAGATAATGGTATCACGTAAACAATACTAAGTACAAACCATACTCTAGCTTTTCTCGACAGCTGTTCGTCTTGTTTCTCGTACTCAGCTATGATCTTTTTCTGCTCTGTCGGACTGAAATGATGTAGTAGACATAAAAACCACTCTCGTTACCATCCTCATCAATGTACTGCTGTTCTGTTGGCTTCGTTTGCCCCTGAAATCTCAACGAAGCCATGTTTTCTATTTAACGCACACGAACAGAGAATGATGTATTCTATATAATGCCCACTATAGGTTTATTGTTTCTGATTGTTGAATAACGATAACAATGTCAACCCCTGAAGGTAATAAAGCTGTATGACTAGTCACTGTGTAACTGTAATGTATGACCCGATCATG
The DNA here is from genome assembly GCF_963678975.1 of Dysidea avara. NCBI lineage: Eukaryota > Metazoa > Porifera > Demospongiae > Dictyoceratida > Dysideidae > Dysidea > Dysidea avara. The sequence goes on from NC_089284.1 coordinate 5,005,993, forward strand.
AACCAGTGGTTAAATATATCTTGCCTTGTACCTAGTAACAACCAGTAGCGATTCATCGTCGGGATGGTCACCTGGGGTGGTAACTGGAATATCACAGGTATGGTATATAGGTGCCCGAGATACATATAAATAGACTGTGACACTACATCTTAACACACAGCCTTTCGCTGTATATAATTGCATTTCAAATGTTAACACTTAGCGTTACCAGAAGTTCCTAGATGACATAACACGTTATCGGATGGTACGTTGGGTGGTAGCATGTCTATTGGTAGTGGTATATGCTATCAGAGTGTACCTGCTGCAGGTAAGTGTGTAGTACTCAATGGTCACTGTATGAATGGGTGTATATCTGTAGGGTTGGCATATCATCTCCTATGCACTAGCAATTTACATCTTGAATTTATTTATTTTATTTTTATCACCAAAAATTGATCCAGCATTCGAAGACGACGATTGGGAATCAGGTATATTTAGGTAATCGGGTATTACTTATCAAATTGTCAATGATTTTCCAGAGGGTCCTTCACTCCCCACAAAGGCCACAGAAGAGTTCAGACCATTTATAAGAAGATTACCAGAATTCAAATTTTGGTAGGTGACTTGCATGGAGCTATTTAGTCTGGCGCCACCGACCCTATTTAGGTGCTTATACAGGGCGCTTGTATAAGCGCCTAAATAGGGTCAGCGGCGCCAGACTAGGAGCTATTATTGTTTTATTTCATCACCTGTGTGCAGCCACTGCCATAAATATAGTCTTGGTGGCATTGCCAAAGGTTAGGGGGTAATAACTCTGTTCTTCTACCATCCACTAAGTCTGGTCATGCTCTATAGTACTGTATGTACAGTTGTCATGGTGTGTACTGTGTGACATTTGAATAGCTATAGTTTGCATGTATGTTTTACACGTGTTGACATAAGGCATTGTTTTCCATGTAGGCACAACCTGACTAGAGGGGTGCTGTTTGCACTGCTATTGACATGTTTTGAGATGTTCAACATCCCTGTGTTCTGGCCCATCCTAGTGCTGTACTTCATCTTGCTCTTTACTGTCACTATGAAGAGGCAAATTACAGTGAGTGGGTATATGTTGTCTGTGCGTCTGTGAGGCAGCATAGCCCAGTGGCTACACATACAATTAAAGCAATATTCAAAAGCACAACGTAACTACACAAACAAAACATAATTACACACCATACATCAGCCTGGTAATGGTTCCAGGTTCATGCCTGGTTATTCCAATTGCTGTTGTTTCCTTGAGCGAGAAACTTAACTGATCTACACAGCTATATGATGTAACTGGGGAAGCAGCCACCCATCAATGTTCACTAGCTAGGGAAACAAAATGTGCAACTGTTCTATGTTGGGGTCATTGCGGAACTTCAGCAGGTTTCAAGACTTCTCACAATGATACCTGGACAGTCCTACAGTGGGTTACTAGTGGAGGATTTACCTGCACAAGACTCAAGTGCCTGAGTGATACACAGGCATCCCAGTGCTGGTTTCGCTGGGCAGCAATAGCTGTGTCAGGGACTTCGAATTCCCTAAAGAGTAGTAAAGTGGTGTAGCACCACTCTACTTTACTCAAATTTCTTATGATGTGGCAAAATAGAATGCATATAATTAACAAAATTTAATGATGTTGGTGGTTTCAATTATGGCATTGTTATGCTGACCTTGAAGTGGGTTAGACCTTTGAGTTGGTGACACACCATCAGAAAATTGTTATGTATATACTACACACGCACACACACAAAACAGATCATTGTTGAGGATACTACTAGTACTGATCGATTCACTGTCATGCACACCGAATATTTTTTGTTCTTGCTGTAATTATTGTAGAGTGAGATTGTACTTGTATGTGCTTCATTACTATTCTATTTATGAATTGCTATGGCGACTTGTTTACTTCTAATATTTGTCTGTAGCACATGATCAAATACAGGTACCTGCCATTCTCCTATGGCAAGAGACGTTACAAGGGCAAAGAAGACACTGGTCATGTGATACAGCAATGAGTGTGATAAACTACTTTAGGAGACATCTGAAATAATCAATATTGCTATTATATGATATAGATTATATGCAATTATAATGTACTATGTGAAGTACATTTGTGTGTAATAGAGGTAACGTCCATCAGGCCACTTATTGTTGATAATATGGTTTAGATTTTCCACTCCATGTTGCTCGGTATTATAACATGCAAGTTTTCATGCTGCTGCTATTATTTCAACCACATACGTGAAATGTATATGGCTAATTAACACAAACTTGTGTCCCTGACCATAGAAAAGCTTAAATATGTTTCAGAGTTAGTCTGACGTGGCCGCCCCAGACTATTTCAGAGCAGGAAAGTTACCCTAGATCAATACAGCTAGGCAGGTGGCTCGTTATTAAACTGAATGCTCTATTATTATAAAATATTTTTAGAGTATATTCTGCAGCAGTGGAAGGCTAAAGGCCCAATGTTGGGCCTTAGCAAGCTTCCTGTATGCTATGTTGTGGATACACAAGTAACTACTCTTATACAACAGTCACTTGTATCACGTGCAATCTAGATACCCACAATCAAAACTACAAAAAAGCTGATGGAAGACGAAATTAACGCTAAGATAGTACAGGAACTCCGGTCTATTAAAACAACTCTCGCAGAATTGTAAGTAGTGATCAGCTAGCTTTACATGTTCGAATCGCATGTGTTTGCACAGGAACGAACTTGTTACAAAACTGTCGAATTTGACGGGTCCAGAAGGTGAATTAGCGAGGAACAAAGCGAAGGTAAAGTTACTTTATTGCTGCGAGTATTAATTGAATATTCGCAGGCATTAAAATCACAGAAAGTTTGGCGCGCTTTATTTGAGACCGCGCGAAAAATTGGCACGTGACTATAAAATAGCTTGTTTGAAAATGAATTCAATTTATTTACATTGTACAAATAAACTTAATTGTATTTCACCTAAAAAAGTGGCAGAAAATGCCACCAACAAAAAATTGCATATTGTATCATTATTGTGAATAGTCACTTTCCACTGGAGTGCTATCCAGCCATTCATAAAAATCTTTCAGGGCCACCATTGTTGCTCCATGCCCTACAATTCCAGCTGCTGATTCTCTCCATCTGAAGAATGCAGCATCTTCAAATATTCCTGTTTCTGATAACTTCTTACAAACAGCAGTAGCTAGACCTGCAAATGAAGAACTAAAAAGAGCTATCGAGTCATTCTACTACCTTACCTGCTGGTTGTTCAAGGTCGTGTAGGACCATTTGCATGGCACATAGGAACTCCACTTGTCTCTGATGTTGACTGTCATTTTGTGGTTTAACATACTTTGTTACTATGACCATTCTGGAGTCAAACAATTCTTCATTGTACCTAGCACTACTACCAGAACCTGACGATGTAGTGGATATGATTAGTTGATATTGACAGATTAACTAACCTTCAATTACTGCATGGAACATTGATGTCCCTAGTAATTCTCTGATAAATACTAAACTACATTCTTTTGATTCAGGATGTTCTTTCTGTATTAGGATAAAATGTATGCAATAGTCTTCTATCACACAATTAAGATATGCTGTCAAGGCTGGTTTCCATGTAGCCACACACATCTATGAGTCATGATATTAATAGCTCTTGAAAAGTCAACAAATGTGGACATCTGTATTAGTAAACAAACTGGAGGCAATGGTATGCATTCCATTAGCTACGATACGGTGCATTATAAGCTTTATAGTGACACAAGATGAAGTGTAGCCTATTTACTTCTGGCTACTCTGGTAGTCATAGTGATCTATGTTCACCATAATGCATATAGCCCAGCAGTAATTGCAGTTTGATACATGGAAACCAGCCCTTAGAATTTGCATGAAAAAGTTCTTAAATAATGATAATAAAAATACTTTGTACAGGTGTGCACTGAATATCTACCACTGCTGCCCAACTCACTTCAATACACTGCATAATTTCTGTATTTGTGTTATCTCTTGACTTTAATAATTCTGTTAATCGTTTCACATCAGCAACTAGAGAACTGGCCACATCCGGTAGGAACTGCAGCCCCTGATCACATGATCATGTTATAGCTCTACAACATATGACATCACATAGCTCACATGTTTTCTCTTAAACTCTTCTACATTAGATATTCTAAAATTGCTGTAACTGACACTTGACTTGGTCCACATTGTACTCGCATGACCACCACCCTGAGGGAAAAATAAACATTATTCAAACAGTTGCACAAACAACCCTGGATAAATAAATACAAATATCCTCACTACAGACGTTGTGTTTTAGGAACAGGGAATCATGAGTCTATTACTACTACGCACACCAATTACAAGTACACACTTCACTTCTCAGTTAGAAGCTTGCAAAGCTGCAGATGGCGGGTAAGAGACTACTAAGAGTTAACTGGTGGCAAGAGAAGCAAGAGGTTTCCCTATTAAGGTGCCCAGGGTGATAATATAGCAACACTGTACCAAAGAGGAACAGACTTTTGCCAAAGTATGTCTATGGTTTCTCAGTACAAGGACAATTTGAATTGAAGTAGGAATCATAGAAATAAAAAGAGGGAGGTCACCTACACCTGCTATACTAGTAGACATCAATCCCTACTTTAATCATGGTTATATGACAGAACTAGGTATTAAAAGTACACCACATGTAGGCAACCTTATATCCATGATCCCTACTCGAATTTTAAATTTCTGATTTTTGCTTGTGCTTGGCCAGTAAACAAGAAGATCCTGAATTGGTAAATAAGACCATGGCAAGCATTCTATTAACCAGTTGATGCTACTATCACCTGTCTACTAGTCTCACCAGCCAGTCTATTTTTTTTCTGGTCAGGAAAAAATACAGGCTGGCTGGCAAAACTACCTGTCTACAGGTATTATCTACAGGTATTAAGGTGAAGCCAAAAGGGAATGTTACACTGCTGGTTGTGGTAGTAGGGGGAACCATTAATGAATGATAACAAACTAATTAGGTTCCAATCAGTGAAAACCTTCCTCAATTACACTAAGTGACATAAACCTTCTTAGGAATACCAGGAATACTTTTTAGGCTGTCAGGTGTCAACACAGAGTATGGCCTCCTCTAAGTAACCAATGATTAGATAATTGGGGTTAGCCCCAGTATTTCCAGTTGAGCATGGTACATATGTTGTGTACATGCCCAGTAGTGTAGCTATACTTTTAGTGATGAGGGCCTAGGTGGAATACGCCTTCATATTAAGTCCGCCCATGCAATTATAAATACATGATATCGAGTCCATCTTGAACTCTTTATACATTTATATAGAAATCTTATTAAAGTGCATGGTTGGCCTAGCTAGCTAAATACACTGCTACACAGCTGTTTCTGTATCTAATTGACGCTACAACCTACGCTATTGCACTATCAGCATGCACCTTGACCCGATTTCTTCTTACACAGCTCTTATGGATTAATTCTTGATCTAATCTTTAATCGGTTAGCAACTTGTATTATCAGCTCTGCACTGTCGACTCACCGCTAAACCATAGCAGGCATTAAAACGAATGTGTACAGTGCATGTGCCTCATCACCTCGACAATCTCCTTAGTACTATCAATAGTTTTCACCACTCAACACTTCAATTATAGTCTGTCATCACCTTGACTTGATATAATCATAATACATATAGTCTCACTTATTGATGGGGGTTTAGAAAACCCGGACCGGACCAGACCGGACCGGGTCAACTTCTTCAAGCAAGCCAATTCACACAATAGCTATAACGTACAATTCACACAATAGCTAGCTATAACATACACTCTTCACCTTGTAGCCACTCTGCCAAGAAAATAATTAGCTAGCTACGATGGCTCAGACTGCAACAGCCATCGCGCACGAAACTTCATCCACGATAAACAACCTAACTAAGCTATTAAAATACTTTCTACTACATTTCACTACACAATTGCTACAAAGCTACAAGCTCTTTTTGCTGTATTCAACTGTTACACACACTAGTGACCGCCCGAATTTATTAGAATCGTGATATACAAAGTGAAAGGAACTAAGATAACAGCAAACCTTTGAACTTATGTAAAGGAATGGTCATGGATGACTGGTTAAACTAAGAAAGGTAAGCTAGTGCTCATGCAGGGTAGCTTTATAGAGATTTCTGGAGTAGTAACGTTTTGTTCTATTCAAAGCTTACCTTAACATGTAGCAAATACTCCATTACTCATTCATCACTACCGAAATAAATTCAGAGGTTTGCTGCTATCTTAGTTCCTTTTAGGGATGCCACGACATAGAAATTTTTATGTCACATGTCATAGAGGTTTATGTCACGACATGTCGTATGTCACAACATAATTAACGTTTCGCAACTGAAACTGTTATTTATGAAACTGTATAGTTATTTTGATTTAAACATGCAAAAATATCAACTTAAACATCAGTAATATTAATTATGACATCGACAACCAACATTGCTCATACTTATTTGTCAATTTTTCTCATATTTATTGTATCAAATTTGATCAAAATGAATGGAAAAGTGTGCATTATTAGGAGATAGTTATGTCACGACATAAAGAAGCCTATATCATATCATGAAGCTTTATGTCACGACTATCGTGGCATCCCTTGTTCCTTTCACTTTGTATATCACGATTCTAATAAATCCAGGCAGTCACTAGTGTGTATAACAGTTGAGTACAAGAGAAAGAGCTTCAGTGTAGCTTTGTAGCGATTGTGTAGTGAAATGTAGTAGAAAGTATTTTAATAGCTTAGTTAGGTTGTTTTATCGTGGATGAAGTTTCATGCGCGATCGCTGTTGCAGTCTGAGCCATCATAGCTAGCTAATTATGTTCTTGGCAGAGTGGCTACAAGGTGAAGAGTGTATGTTATAGCTAGCTAGCTATTGCATGAATTGTATGTTACAGTTATTGTGTGAATTGGCTTACTTGAAGAAGTTGACCTGGTCCGGTCTGGGTATTCTAAACCCACCTTATTGATAGCTTCCCTCAAAACCCGCTCACATTTGAACTTGTTATCACGTGATAGTGGGAATTAAATGGAATTTTACTTTATTTGCTCAATTATGTTATTTATGGCAGAAACTGTACATACACCAGTGATTTTCATATAAAAGCTACAGAGTAGCGCATCACGTCAGATCATGTGAGTTACAACACTGGAAAACTGATGGTAGGGCATAGGCCCCAGTGAAGCTACACCACTGTACACGTCAGTCTGCAAAATAAATGTTTCAACACCAATCAACTGTTCTCCATCACCAGTAGAGACTGTGTAGCCAGGTAATTATTTGATCAGAAGTGAACTTGCCATGTGTACAGAGCATACTGAGATAGCTAGCTACTCTCCCCCATACAAACATTGATCATAGCTAGCTATGTGATATTTCAACAAAGACCACTGTCTATCACTGCCCAAGAAGTCAACTCACTCCGGCTTTTAACCCTTTATTATCGAATGGCTAATATATTGCCATAACGAGTGCCCTTTATAAACGGAGCCCTAACTCCTTTTTCCTAGGGGCTACGAAGCTGAAATTGCTAGCAAACTGCTCAGAAGGACCGGGCGCTTCTAATGAAGTTTACCGTTCGGCGATAGGAAGAAGCATGGGCAAGTTATGGCACTTGGCAATATAAAATAGCGTACACAAAACAACAATACCTGTTTAAAACTCCATGTTCGCCTTCTCCCTGCTACTAGGAGGCTATAGTTAGAATTACTCCATTCCCCACGTGATAAGGATTCTAAAAATAAATAGTGTGATGTCATCGCGTTGATTAGTAAGATGGCGGCGCCCATCTTTCAATACCATGGCGATACGGAGAAGATACGCTTTCTTCGCTTCATAGCGCGTGAGTTGTGTGTGTGATCTGTAAGTATTCTAGCTGTGTTGGTAGAAGAGAGAGATGGCTATCAAACGGTATATAGCTTGATGGGTTAATTAATGGGTGGGGTCCACTCGTATCGCACACAGTTCACACAAGCCATAAAAGTTTTCACACTTGCGGTTTTGTAAAAAAAACTTCGGTAATAAAGGGTTAATGAAGTTACAATTCAAATGTTAGCTATCGATCCTATAGCTAGCTACCATATGAGCATGTGTATCTAGCAAGTCTTCTAGATCAGGCCCGCCCCTCAATGTTTTTAGTATATGTCTAGAAATAATTTACTAATGCTCGCAGAATGACCACAAAATGATAGCAGATGCACATAGTTGGGCTAGAGAAGGTAGGACACACAAATGTACTCTTGCAAAAAAAAGCACACAGAGATGCATTCAATGGTCACTGTAGATACACAAACTCAAAGAGAGAGCTTGGCAAGGCTATTGTGTTATTGTGTGATTTGCAAGCAACAGAAACTAAAAGTAATAGTTATACCAAGTGACCCGAGGGTGTGGGAATATATATATCAAGCGAATATTAACTACTCTTTCCTAACATTTTATTTCCTGCTTGCTATGTAAGATGAAGATGAAAACTATGATGTGAAAAGCGAACTAAAATTTATAAAATGTCTTGAAAAGAATTGTAATCCAATTCAGAATACATTTACATAAACAGCTCACCATGATCTTTTCTGATAGTTTCAACACTTCAGCTAGCAGTAGTGCTGCTTTACCAGACTCTATGACACTGCTGGGTGCCTTAGTAAGGATGTCCAGTGAGATGGTACCATCTTCAATAACAGGAACAACTATTTCACCAAGGTACTGCCAGATCTTGGGAACATCTATTTCAATGTCTTCAGCAACTTCCAACACTTCAGTAAACCTGTGATAAAACATGGAAGAGACCGTGTGTGTGTGTGTGTGTGTTGTGTGTGTGCGTGTGTGTGTGTGTGTGTGTGTGTGTGTGTGTGTGTGTGTGTGTGTGTGTGTGTGTGTGTGTGTGTGTGTGGTGTGTGTGCGTGCATGTGTGCGCCTCTCTCCATGTGCATTAGTAGCATACAACCACGAGTTATTCTTCACATCAGCCACTGACAATGGACACAAGACAGACAGGTAGACCTACCCAGCCACAAATTTCTCCTTTTGTACAACTTCCTCCTTGACAAGTTTATGGAACAGTTTGCCAGTGTCTGTTCTTGCCTTGTTTGACTTCTCCAACACATCATTGATGACCTGACACACCAGTCTATGGTGTTTCCCTGGTGACTTCAAATCCTTCACTTCCTCTACTGCTGCCTACATAATGGGTAACATGGTAACAGATGGTAATGTAGAGCATTAAATAGCAACCATTACCTGATAGTCTACATTTTGACAAAATTCAGCAATCAACGATGATGCTTTCTTTTCTACTTCTTCTTCACTAAGGGTATCAGGGGCTGGTCTCTTCAACACACTCACAGTCTTGCTCTCAGGCCCCTTACTGCTGTTGCTACTGCTACTACCAGGCCGGGACATATTGCTGGCTAGTTCAAGAGCTGCTTGTCTCTCTCGGTGTTTATCAGGGCCAGAGTGGGACCGCCGTGGACCTCCCATTTGTCCAGAGGTTGCAGCAGAACCAGCACTAATACTACCTCGATTGTCCGACCTCTTACTACCACTAGACCTGTAGTCATGATGATATTAGTTGTTTGATGTGGAGTAAGGAGTCTCACCTGGATGGCTTCTTAGTTGACTCTTGTCTACTGCTCCTATTATGACATTAACCAAGTACAATACTAGAACAAACTACACTAGTCTAGACTAGTCTAGACTGGACCTACACAACATCGTACTAATTGCCACATGTACACTTACACTACAGCAGTACACCATAAATACTACACTACACAAACTCACTTCTCTACACCTCCTCCTCCTCCAGGTCTCATACTCATCATTTTGTTACTAGGAGCTAAACTGAACTGGCCAGCCTGTAAAGTGCCAGATGAAAGAGACAACATATTCGTATCTATTGATAAACCTGCTCTACATAATTGCTACTGTGACTCATTTTCTTATAAGTCCCAGGCAGATGTTATGATTACTATGGCGCTTCTATTTTATTGCATGTGTGTGTGTGTGTGTGTGTGTGTGTGTGTGTGTGTGCGTGTGTGCGTGTGTGTGTGTGTGCGTGTGTGTGTGTGTGTGTGTGTGTGTGCGTGTGCATGGAAGCAAGTGTGTATGTAGCATGTGCTGTACATATCGGTTGGGACCACATCAAACAGGGTGCAATTACATGTATACTACATGCTAACATACAATATACTCTTCAGAAGTATGTATACCAATATCTACACTATGATGTAGCATGACTTACTGTAGGCACTTTTGTTGCAAGATTTCTAAACTTGGTACTGTCCAGTTTTGGTGCCTGTTGGTTGGGGATTGACTTCTTGTCCTTGTCTCCACCAAGTTGCCAGTCACCACCCATCTTCCCACCAGCATCCTTGCCACCCTTCCTCCCAAAGTCTATTGATCCCTTGGACATTTGCCGACCTCCCATGTGGGGACCAGCAGAATGGACCGCCAATTGACGCTGCTTCTCAGCCTCTTCTTGTTTAGCCTCCTCGTGTATTTGGTCTATCTTCTTAGGATTGTTATTCTCTCTTCTTGGTACCCAGTTGCACTAGTACAAAAAAAGGGTACTTCTTATGCCCTGTTAGTCACAATTGGCAGTGTCTATCTTATTGACAACCACTGTTCCAAGCAAGATAGTAACTAGTTAGAAAAGAATATCTCTCCATTTCAGCTAGGATTGTACTACTATGGTGATACAGAAGAAAATTGGCAAGGAATTGTAAACAAAAAGAAATTTCAACAGTATGCTGCAAATAAGGCAACAGAGACAGAGTGCTGACCAGAACATAACAATAATAACACACAGACAAAACAATGTAGCATATCCACAATACCAACAATTATCAGGTAAGACTATAACTAACTTAACATGAATTGTAATGAAGCCAGCTGTTTCTAACAATATTTTGCAGATGTTCAAATCCAATCAGGCAGAAAACTTAAGTAACTATACCAGCATGTGAAAACCGTCAAGCATCGCAACAACTACACAGAAATCACAAACTTCAACTTATCAATGTACAGTGTATGTGTTCACATTGGCATGCACACGCACGCACGCACACACACATACTACATATAAACACACAAACACACAAACACACATTTCTTAGCTCCACAACGTCTTGCAAAAAGAACTTTATCCGAGACGAAATTTTTCCGGCTTTGATGATCAAGTCTACTCTATCCATGTACTGTTGTATTAGACCCTAAGAAAAATAAAACTCTAATATTTTGGCACAATAAGATAACCGACTATTACATGTCCTTTCTCATGGTCCAGATCTTTACCAATGGTGAACATCAGTTTGGAAAAACATTCCAATGCTTCTTCATCACTGGTGTGTTGTAGCAGTCTTCTAATACATTCATGCATTATTCCCTCAGACAACATCTAGCACAAGACACACATCAACATGCTGCAAGTACAGATTTTAATGGTCACCTTAATTTTGAACAATTCTCCAATGAACTTGATATTTCCTAAATACTTGTGGCGAACACGATATTCCGTCTCTTCCAATACATCTTCTAATTGTTTCTTCTCCTCTGGAGCAGCAGCTTCCTCGGCCTTCTTCCTCAGCACACTTAGAGCATCATCTGACTCTTTATCCTTCTCAAACTCTTGTTGACATTTGGTAAGTAAAATACTACGGAAGGTTTTCTTCTTAGCTTCAGATCCAGTCCCCACCTCAACAGAGACCTTGGATAACACCCGGCACAGTTGAGCATATGCCACACTAAAGTTTGGCTCTTCTAATGCCTGAAGAAAATAAAAATGTAATTTTAGACAAGATTAATGACAAACATGTAAGCAATTTTTTAAGGCTATTTTTTTTTACATAGCAACGTACAGTACACACACACACACACACACACACACACATACACACACACACACACACACACACATGTGCTCACAGTTTTTTCACATGCTTCCCACATACATACATACAACATGCAACACACAAGTACATGTACACACAAGTACATGTACACACTATTTCCTTACTTTACTGAATATCCTATCAATACAGCCTTTGAGACGATCTTCTGTGTCAATGGGCAACTGCAGTGCTTGGTTAGCAAGTGTCTCAAATTTCTGAGGTGTCAACTTGTTCAGGATGCTGACAAACTTTCTAAACAATTCCTACACCACAGCAAACAATTACATACAGTACGTAGAGCTTTCCCCAGCAAAATAAAGCAGAGTGGCAAACTGTCAATTTGCTACCAACATCAAAGTCAATTTGTTAATTACATACATTCTTTTTACCATATCAAAAGAGTTTTGAGTAAAGTAGAGTGGTGCTGCACCGCTCATTAGGGAAGCCCCTGATATGTAACAAGAAAAAACATCAATAAAATGTACAGTACAGTACTACAGCCTGTACAACAAGGAAATACATCCATCTGCACCGTGAAGCATCAAGCCTACTTTTTAAAAGCATTTGCCAAAAAAACTTGTCCCTTAAAATTTTATAGCCAATCTGCTTGAGCCCATGAAACCATTGCTCCAACAAGATAACCAAAAAGTACACACTCTATGACACTAAAAGCACTGTCTTCTCTGTTTCATGGTCGAAAATAAAACATAAAAATTATTTTGACCTTTTTACTTTTTTATCATTCTAGTAGAAGGTGGCAAAAAAACAAGGCAAGACATGGTAAGGCAGTAGTGTATGACTATGAGCTGGTGGTACACAAAACAGTGTATTTGAGATTTTAATCCCCAACTAGTTTTGAAAGAGCTAGCCTCCACAACTGAAAGTGTCAAAAGTTTTGCAATTTTTTTCATATTTGTCAAAGAAACTTATCGGAACTCGTTTATTACCACTTTGCATTCATGAACTTTAAACAATTCCCCCTACTTGTTGTGGCTGTTGGATTCTAAGTACTCCCAAAGTAATGTGCTTAATACATACCTGTGTCTCCTTTTCTTGCTCATCACCATTATCCTCTACCACTGCCACTTGAGGTCTCACCCAACGATGCTCAGCCTTTCTTAGTTCAACTGGCTCCTTTGTAGGAAGGTCTATTTTCCTCCCACCCTTTGGTACTTGGTGAGATCCTCGCCTCCCTCTATAGTCAGTATAATACCCTGGAGGACCATCAAACCTCATCTCTGATTGTTTCATTTGCTCCTACATACCAACCAATGACAATTCATACTCACAATCTAATGTAATAATACTGCTAGTACCTTCCTGATGTACTCTGCATTCTGAAGGTTGGGAGGACGTTGTTTACACTGGTCCAGAAACTGCAGGGATAAGAGAAAGTTTCGGGAATATTGTTTACTGCTATCATCATCATCATCATCATCATCATCATCAATTTCCCCCTCCTCCCGATCATCACCATTAATCATCGTGTTGTCAGTAGCAACATCCTCACCATCGCCTTTTGCAACCTCTGAAGGTGATGCTGGATGATCCAGTTTCTCCTTGTCCTCCTCGTGGTCACTATTATCATCATTGTCATCCATCACTTTGTCATCTATCACTTTGTCATCTATCACTTCGTCATCTATCACTTTGTCATCTACCACTTTGTCATCATCTAACACCTGCTCTGTGGTCACCAATGGCTCCGCCACTAATTAAAATAACCATGAGAACAACAGTCGTAAGCCACAAATGAAATTCCTAACAAAACTACAGTGTGTACCTAGCTTGTAACACATGTAATACGTTGGGTCATCAGATCTGTATTGGTATTGGTAGATTGATTAATCAGATAATTGGGAAAATGCTATATATCGGTACATCACTAACTAGGAAAAATACAGCACATTCTAAAACATTGCCCACTCTGTATGTTTAATCCTTTATATAAATTTCATTAAATCCTCAGTGAAAGGAGAAATGCTCAACTTTAAACAGAATGAAACATTTCATTTGCCAGTGCTCAAGTATCATACAGTACATGTCAGCACTTCTGATCCTCCCACACAAAGAGCAATATGGTAGGGATCATGGAGGTTCAGACTTTCTTGCCCAAAAATATTACCCAAAAACAGCCTCACTTTTCCTCCATAACAGCTTGGCAGTATTGGTCAGACATAACCAAGCACAAAGACCCCAAGCCCTTCCAATGGAATTTTAAAATTTCCTATTTAGTTGAATTTTCTACTAACTAATTAACTGATGTTTTCAGCCAAGCATAGCTCGACTGTTAACAATACTACAAGCTTGATTTCTTCTCTCACTTCGCATAAGACATGACTTTTCCCAAACTGCAGTAGCTACAGTGCATGCATCACGGATTTACCTTTGTCCTCCTTTGTGCCCCCTTTTTTTTCTCTCTCCACTACCGCATAGGTGTTGATTCGCAGTAATGCTTGATGGTTTCATTGCAGCATGGCTGTCACGAGAATCATCCATTATTTCATTTAGACTGGATTGATTGCAGAAGCTTGTAATGTTATGTAAGCAGTATAACATACTTGAAAACAAAACAGAATCCCCACTTCACTTCTCAGTAGCTGATAGTCAGGGCATGCATTTAGTAGCAATTTCTGTAGTGATTGTAGTTAAGTATGGCAGGTTTTATGATCCCTACTCAAATTTGAAAAATTCCCAGCTTTGTATAACATGACATATTTTAGGAAATCATACTAACTATTAACACCTTTTTAATGCATACCGTTGTCCTCTTTGGCTGCCTTTTCTTCTGCAACTGGCAGGTCTTTGTTACCTTCTTCAGGCTCATCTCCACCAGATTCCATTTGAACCAATGGTACCAGCACCTTTTCAATGGCATGTTGCTTACCCTCTGAACTTGGTGGGACATCTGAAGTTAAGGGGTCTCCTTTATCCTCTTCAGCCACACCCTCCATATTCTCTGCAACTCCTTGCTGCTGTAATCCAGTCAATTCCACACCATCAGGTTTGTAAACTATACTCTTTTGCTCACTCAACGTATCATCTACCTCTTTAATATCCATTTTAATGTCTGGTTGGTTTACTTCCTCAGTCTCTTCTCCTTTACTATCTTCATGACTAACACTACTACTATTAACTTCTACTTTCTGTTGCTCTGGTAACAATGGTTTTTTACTTGCTTCAGGGGGTGGCTGGGATTGTTCCACCTGTGCCTCACTACTCTTTGAAGTGTCAGACACATTTGTCAATTCTTCTGACACAACCTCACCTTCTTCTTTTGCAATCATTTCACTACTAGCAGTGTCCTTTGTCACAGCTACCTCACTTACGAATTTCTTTTGATGCACACTTTCACTAGTCAATGGATGTGAAACATCACTGACAGGTGGAGTAATTGAGGGTTTTGGTTTCTCATCCGTTGAAGTTGTACTTGCTAAATCAGTGCTACTGTCAGCCACTACCGTAGTGGTGACATCATGTCCTGACATTAGTGGTGTTACTGTAGCAATGGGAGGAGTTGGTTGGGTAGAAGTAACATCATCGTTTGTCGTTGACATAACGCCCTGGACAGTCTGCTTAAACTGTTCTAGAACTTGTTGTTCTGACTCTGGTTTAGGTGTCGACCTTGCTGACGACACAGGCGATGATGTCGCTTTATTTACATTCAAGTTTGTTGTGTCCACTTCCTTCATAGTGTTAGGGTTAACAATCTTAATAGCCTTCGAAGGTGCCTTCGCTGTTTGAATTTGTTGACTTCCTGTTGAAACTGGCTGCTGGATTGATTGATGGTGGGTCATGTACGATATGTTGGGTGGCGTAGTGCCTTGAAGCATTGATGCATCTAATATAGTCATACCCCCTGCTGCCGGATTCATTGGCATAATCTGTGTTGGCTGTTGAGCATAAGGGTTGTGGGTTGCGGGTGGCTGAAACTGCCTCAACAGCTGCTGTTGCTGCTGCTGTGGAGCTGGTTGGTATTGTGGGAATGTAGTATTAAAGCCTGCGGCTCCAGCATACGATAATCCCGTAGGTGGTTGTTGATGCATATACATTTGACCGGGCACATACTGTTGCTACATTGAAAGACATCATACAGCTAACAATAAAAATAAATGCATTCTACACTTGCACCACACACACATGCACGCAAAATATAATGCTATATCGTATACCCAGAAACTTTTGAACGTTTGAGGTTACATATAGCTGTAAAAATGTTTTCGTGAATTAAAAATGCAAAAATCATATTTTACAGCTTTGCAAAAATTTCCTCCTTAGAAAACTTCTGGCTATACGGGTACAATCAGAATTACACCCCATAGCTGGTTAGTTCAACGTTCTGGATAGTGATTTACTTCAACTTATATACACAATAACTGGTTACAGCTGGCCTATTGACTTATCACAAGTTTACCATCCAAAAAGCTTTAGATAAATACTGTCACAACCATTTGGTCCAGATATCTGGCTGAATCACAGCCTCTGTACTGATTTCTACATGCACTATACACTGTAAATACAAATATTTACCTGATGTACTTGGTGAGGAATCAGTCCTGGTCGTGTCTGAGACATCGAATTCATCATATGGTAGTTTCTGTTGGCATGACAACACATTAGGTCATTACAAAGTACAACACACACTTATAGCACACATTTCAAAAACAAAAAATAGCATTATTTTTAAAAATCACATTTTGACCTTACATAATTCATTGCATAGTTACAAAAGCTTAAATTCCAAGGCTATATACAACAGAACCAAATAAATATAGACACTTAGTTAGCATTTAGACCCAAATTTGGGCTTTAACTGAAATTCTGCATTTCATATCAGAAACAAACAAGCTAGACACTATTTCACCTAACACCTCAATCACATTTATATAAGGGAGATACACCTGTTAAACAGATTTCACTAGGGATCACATATATATATATATATACCATTCAATCTATTATATCTATTGCACTTCAGATTTCTCAATAAATTTGTGTCTTACAAAGCAAAAAATGTCACTCCCAACTTTAAAAACACACGTACTGTACACTACTACTTTATCAACATAACAATGGAGAATACATGATGCAAGTAACAACCACCCCATACAATATCAGTAGAAAATACACTACCAAAGTATGACCATGAGCAGGCGATCGTGAGGGTATGCAACCACTTTCTCTTCAACCTGGCTACTCGTTTTTACTATAGCCACCATCCTTAAAGACAATTATAACAAAAGGTCACCATTTAGCACCTCAAAGTTTGATCCTGTTTCTATCTGCTAAACCAATATAGTTTACATATGCCTAAAAAATTAGCAGCATTTCCTGCATAAGGTACAAACTTTGGTATAAATACACCAATGTGTTGGAATACACACAATTGTGGTATCCTTGGATTCTGGCCCCCTCCTCTGGGCCTGTTGAACCTGCCACCACTCATAACAGCTTGGTGAGAAGTTGGGCTATCTGGAAAACACGTTGTCTGAGTAGAAATTCTGTGCAGTAAAGTGACCAACAACTATCCAAGCCAGGATGACGCGTGCCCAGTAGCAACTATATTAACAACATACTGCACATGGCAACACACACGCTCAAGAACACATATTTAGGCTATAAACGTGCCATATGAAAGGGGAAATTCCTTCAATTACAATTAAAATCTTGAATTTCCTCTTTGCAATAGTGGCACGAACACTGTGGTGTCACAACAACATGGTACATAATGTAACATTACCAATATTCATCACACACAGTCTCGTACCTGGTTATTTCGTGTGTACAGTAATTATTACGACGTAGCTACAACGATAGACGTAAACTATACAAAATCCGCAAAAACGTAAACGTATACTTGTTAAATAATTACTTATCTAATATTCAGCTAAGTTAAAAAGCTGATTACTAGGGAAGAAAGAGATTGAAAACCTCGAAGACCAAATATTTTCGGGCAGCTTTGCCCCAATATAATAGGTTAGCACCTAGCGCTAATTTCCACTAAGCACCTATTTGTGTAAAAGAAAAAGATGATAGAAGTGAAGTGAGTCTGTTTGATTGTATGTTATGTGTCTGTTATTATACAGGGTGGGAAGTAGGTAAGGGTCTTGTAATTCTCTTAGTCACAAAGGGGGCGCTTATACACTTTTCCCGATAATAGAACCATGCGCTAAGAAATTATATTTAATCACGTGATCAAAATGCCAACAGCTAGTTCCGGGCCCGCGCTAACGCACAAGATGTTTTGCACATCCGAGACTAGGTAGAGTAGTAATTTAGTTTTGCCAGAGGGGCACACTTACATATAAACACATCAAAATAGCTAGACACACAAACTACAGACTGAACTAACAAAAATTATCAATTTCTGATTTGAATGTTGTAATGCACTCACTCATAGATGTGTGAATAATTGTACCGTATAGCCTAAATATTTCAAGGGGGGAAATTTTCACTGATTGTGCAAGTTAGGCCACTCCAAATAAATTCTCTGTTTCCCGTCCTGGACTCAGGTATATTTGCATGCGGGCGGGCGGTCCATTTCCATTATTTCATTATAAGATTGGCTAGCTTTTCAAGCCATTATTTGCCTGGCACAGCCAAAAAGGCTGCACAAAAGCATGTTTAAGCTTGTTCCTTCCTTTGTAAGTTGCAAAAATAACTCAAACATGAAGTTTGTGCTGACTTGATAGCACTGCTGACACGTGAGCTGACACTATTTCAAGATAGCTTTTATCAGTATGCAAGAATAACCAGAAAATAATGGAAGAATACGGAATAATGGAATATTTAGAGCTGGCAGTAACCAGATGCGGGCGGTGGACGGGAAACAGAGAATTTGTTTGGAGTGGCCTTATCAATGAAAATTTTATCCTTGAAATATTTAGACCTCCATTTATTATAGTGTAATACATTTTGAGAGTGTTAAAAATCCGCAACATTGCTCAACCTCGAAATATTTGCCCTTCAAAATATTTAGGCTATACAGTACTTGGTCAGATTAGTTCCAGCTGGCTCAGTTCAGTTAGCTCAGTACTTGTTCAGAATGCACTGGGTTAAAAAGTGAACTGTTCCACCATTAGGTCCCTTTTGCCATGTGTGTGGTTGTAACACTCTGCCTCCAATTAAAGTCATGGGGAAACCGTAATTAGTGACTTATGTCATGTCTTCATCAGTAATTACAGACTTGGTGATGAGTCACAGCTGAAATATGCAGCGGTTAGCGTCTTGTGAACCACACACTATTTTTATATTCCTTAGGCCGTGGGTCTTATCAATTATAGAGAGTATGTTCCAAGGGCCGGGACACTTATCAGTTCTCTCTGACCAATAATAATTGCCACCCCCAATTACAGAGTCTGATTGATGAGACTGGTATCATCACTACTGTTGTCGATGTCAGCAATGTTGGCTGGGCAGTGCAATCTTTAGAGCTAGGTTGTTGCTAAGCAAAGAGAAGCTGTATACTGACAGTAATGTACCGATTTTAATTGGTAAATAACCAAAAAATCAGTTTATCAGCCATATTTCAGCAATATCGGTATTGGTAATTATTAGCCCTCAATTGTCCAGTGCCTTAACTATTGACACTAATTGATGCATAGTATATTTTCTTTTTCACAAATTTCACCCTCTACTATACTGAACATTATGCCTTTTAACAATAATTCTCCCACCCACAATGAGTTTTGCAATAATGTAACCTGACTAACCTCCATAATCACACCTGTGCATTATAATCTTTTTGATTTCTGCCACAGTAATCATAAGTATCAGGTTGCTATTAATGAGGAGCAGTTTGAAAAATAACCATCACTCACACAGACTCATGGTATGGCTATTCAGTCATGAGTGACTTCAGGTTGCTTGCAAAAACACACTGAATAACAAACACATGTGAGAATTTAGTCTGGTAAATAATGCCTATTATTTTATTTTGCTGACAAGTTTCAAACTACAAGATGTTCGTATCAATATATCACATATTTGATCATGTATTTTGCAAGCAACCTGTAAAGCACAAGTTTTTTGTGCTATGCAGTGCATGGTCTTTATGAAGGTCATGTGTGTATGACAAACTGAACACAACTTTTGAGGGGAAGCGTAGCTATGTGCACTATGCTGGCAATTTTCTTAAATGCAAATATGAATAAACATACTCTTATGTGAAAAGTATGAAACATTATATACTTGTAGTGTTGAGGTATTCTGCTTAGGATAGCTATTACATGCAATAAAGCGCTCAATGCTTTTGCAATGATTCAGAGATATTAACAAAATCTCAAGCCATATATGGCAGCAGCTTAACACGTCCAGCTAAGAGCACACCTAGGAGAGCACATGGTCTAATTTAGTTTCAAGTTGATAGGTGCTAAATGCTTCACATCTGAGCCATCTTCACACCAGTCATTGTAGTGACCCAAATTTCTGCACTCATGACTGTATATACAGTATATACAGGAAATGCTACAGTGATTTATGCCATGAGCTATAGTATTCATGTCCACAGAAGCCATGCATTGGAAAGTATAACAAGGATATCATTTCCAAGAAGTAAATAGACTGTTTATATGCCCTACAAATAGCTACATTTGAGATCAATAGCTAGTTTTTTAATGTAATGAGTGCAGAGTGTCAACACCACACAAACACTACAGCTAGATACGGATGCACACTATACACCTTAACATAATTTGTCAGTTACCCTATATCTAGTTCTGTAACTACTTCTGTGCAGCTCGTGTTTCTGTTACTCAATATCAGTTCATTTTGATCATCATAAGTTTAGGCAATGCCGCAACTGCCAGATACAAGGCCACTTGGTAATGACTATTGTAAACATGTAAAAGATACTCCAGTATGATGATAAAGAGTGGCAAGTTGTATTGCACACTGACATATTGACCAGTAACCAATGATGGTATACATAGTAGCTATATTACTTTAATCAAATTTCAGTTTAAATGTGCCTGGCTCCTATGCATATAGTATAGTGGAACCATGATAGCAGGGATAGATATTCTTCATATCCAGTGGAACCTGTTGTAGTGTGCATGCATGGACACTTATGAGCTATAGTGTTCAGGAATGTTCCCACAGTGGTCGGCAGTGGTCCATACCGGCCACCACTCTGATGAAATAGCCACCACTACATCTCACCAACCACTACAGAATCACCTGTGACATACAAAGTTAAGGCCCCACACTACATTTCTTGACCCAACTTTATTTCTTGTAGCCACCACTACTCTAAACCTGGGCACATCACTGAGTGTTATGCCTTAAGCTGATAATTATATATGAATAAGGACAAATAAACAGATTTATAAAATTACTAGCTATATGCATCATAATCATAATAATATTATTATGCCATCCACTGTTTTAGTATACATATATTTGCTTTCCCCTAAGTATTCAAAAATGCTGCTTTCAAAAAGTATTAGAAGTTTAGTATCATATGCATGCAACCGCAAATACTTCCTAACAATTAATAACTATAATTATGATGAACCATATCATGTATACTCAGTGATGTTATCGAGGAAAAGTGCACTCAAAAGACATGATGTCATATGGGCTAGTCAGTTAATGTGTGTATTGATTTTTAGACTTCAAATTTAACACTAGAGCTTCTTGTAATAGTACAATATATTGCTTGATAGAGCCTGAGGACTCTCTGAATTAGCGAACACATTCTAACCTTCATAATTAGGATAAATATTTTGGTTCCAACTCTTCAATCATATATTTACTAAAAATAAGGGAAGCCGCTATGTTGCAGCACTGAACACAGTGTCCTAAAATGTCCATGCACTGTAGAGAGGTTCCACTGTACATTATACATGAATTAATAAAGATATTCAGTTGCTGAGGAAACACTGCCATGCATGCAGCATGCATGAACAGCTGCTTATAATCAAGTTTACAATTACTATACTTATTAGCTCACTAACTAGTAGGCTACTACACAGAGCAGGCCAGTAGCCATATATGGTATATTTGGATATATACTGACAGGAGCAGAAACAAGCAGATAGATGAGTTCTGTATTATGGTTGGTAAGGAACTGTCACTATACCTGACTTGCGGCTTACATTTCTAAAAAGCATACTATGCATGTACTACTATGCCATATTTGAGCTACAATAGTTTTAATATAGCCGGTAGCTACACACTGGCCTTAACATGGTTTGTCAGCTGGCCTGCACCCTATGACCTGGGTCAGTAATAGTAGCTACAGTATTTGAGATGATTTCCTGGGTGTATGGTATGATGTATAATAGTTTGGCTACGCCCTTCCAAATGCTAGGCCACTCCATTGTTGTTGCCATATGATGTACTATGTAAATGTGTATAACAACACTGGCTAAGTTCCTGATCATGATATAGAAATGAATTCACCACTGCATTACCTGCTTAGTCTACAATACTAACACATATATCTTTGTGACCTCACTGATACCTAAGCAATATAATTGCTTGCAAGTACAGGAAGTGGTGTTACCTTATTATAATAGTATCATTGTAGATGTTACTTTTGTTTCCGTGGATACCAAGAGTTCAAAAATCTTGGTAATTGTGAAGCAAAACTCTAACAAACACTACTGAACACAACAAATATAATCTCCATGCACAGTCCACAATGAAAAGCATAAAGATTGTGGTGGTGGTTTAGTACCTCGGCTACCATTTCTGTGAACCAGCTTAGTTTTAATTTAAGCCTAGTTCCAAAGTGTCCATAAAGAGGTACCGGTGTGGATGCTTGAAAATTAAGATACCTAATGCTTCACTCAAAATTTATACAGTTACCACCAAAAGCCGGCTTAAGTCCTGATTATCAAGGTAGCTGATATTGCATGCAGATCAGTTTATGTGCTAAGGCGGGAAATGCATTTTCAACTATAGGTTACCAAACCTAGTAATAGCGGTGCCTGGCTGCCTGGAAGCCCCTCTTCAGTTAAAGGACTCTCGATACAATCAGCGAATCTCCATCAGTAATAAGCACAAAGATTTTGGTTTTGTTTCTTCAATCATCATAGTAATGAGGGAAGCCTCTATATGCTGCAGCAGCAAAAACTGGAGCCCTAAAGTGTCTGCTATAGAGAAGTTCCGCTGTATATGCATGTGCATGAAAAATTAGTAAAATTTTACTGAGGAAACACCATATATGGTATTTTATGGAACTATGACACATGCATGAGTAGAAACAAACAGATAGAGGGGTTCTGTTTATGACTCGTTGGCAAGGAACCCAGCACTGTCACTACAACTGACTTAAGATTCAAATCAAATTACAAATCAGTAAACTGAGCTAAAGTTTACTGCAATACTGAGTGTTGGTCATTTGTAAAATGAGGCATCACAGGCATCTTAAGATCAGAAGTTACATGCATGGTTGTCGTATTCACCTTTATTGTAGCTTGTATATGATACAACTAAACAATCCTACATTGAATGCATTGAAGTAAATACAGTGCATGGTGGCTACATCATAGTGTGTGGACTGAATTGTGTAGCTTGTCCTGTATGATATGCATCAGTACCTTAACTTGATAAAGTGTTGTAGACTATAGTTTGTTGTAGACTATAGCTCAAAAGGACCTGCACAATCTAGTACCAAATGAAATCCACTGATCTACATATATGTAAAGGTCTTTCCATTTAAGCTGCTGTTTTAAGCATGAGCAAATCTCCATTAAATGATGGTACAAATTCTTTTAGTTTGATTAGCCTAGTGGAAAATGAATTTAACTCTAGCTCAGCTAGTATAGCCCTTCAACCCAGTCCAAACTGTGAGCAGTTCTTCCAGAATTCACTAGCTACCCACTATGTAAACACTACTGATTCATAATACTGATCTTGTAGCATTTACACACAAATGAGCTGCCATTAGATCATCCTACATGTAACTTTCCTTTTTCCTTAATTTTCTTAATTATGATATCAAACACTTAATTAGTAGCTACAAATCAATTCATTTTCATTACATCATTGAGCACACCTTGTAGACTTACTGTCCATTGTGGTTAATTAACTAACTGCATGGCCACATGTATAGCTATCTAAAATAAGGCTAGCTAGGTGTTATTCTTTATTCCTTACTAGGCTATACCTCTGCAAAAACTATTAATTTATGAACATGCAGTTATATATAGTAGGTCTCCGCTTCATGCATGACTTCAGAGTTTGTATACATTCTGGGTGGTTGATACTGATCATGAGCGAGATAATTATGAGATGGAGGATTTGTGTGGCACACTTGTAAGGATTGTGGTTTGCAGCTCATGCTGTGTTAAGCATATTGACATTACCACAAAAAGGATACCTCAGTAAACTAACCATATATAGCAATGTTGCTGCTCATTATGTTCCATCTCTGGTTAATTTGTCATTTAAAAAATAAACAACCAACCTTAATGATATTTTGTTTCATCATATGACTTGTTAATATGAAAGCCACACAGACCATCAGAGTAACTTGATATAGTTATTCAGATTAAGCTTTGTACAGTTACCATACATTTGTAACTAGTTTGGAGTCTGCACAGAAGTGCACATATGTATATGTAGCTACACGACATCATATGGTAACACAGCAGTAGAAATTATATAACCCACATGATTACACATATTCCTGATGATAATCCCTGACCTTGCATGACATGGACAAGTCCACCATGGAGACAAGTGGCCTGCTAAATGTTATTATCTACTTTGGAGACCGCATATGCCTTATTTGGCTGCATCAATTCTGTTTGGTAGAAGCCATCCAACTAGAAATTAGTTGCTACAGAGATGGGTGACCTGTCCACCACATGACAGTAGTGATGTCAGAGAAGCCAGACAGGACTTCTCTAATAAATGCTGAAGATTTTCACTTTGTGATAACAAACCGTAGCAAACTGATTGTGGGAGAGTGTACAATGGCTGAACTCTCTTGTTCATTTCTTTGCCTTAATATTGTACTAGTATTAGTGTTGTTGCTGCTGCAGTGTGCTGAATGCCAGTATATACGTACATTATCCAGTCCTTGTGGAAATGCTGGTAAGAACAGTTCACTTTGATGTATCTAGTTAACACATAATTGTGTGGTGTATTGTAGCTTACTATGATGGGACAGATATAGGCAGGCCAGTGATAGTTGATAACTCAACTGGTGTACCACAATATGAGTACATTGAGGTAGATGGTTATCACCCACCATCTAACAAGTCAAAGAGAGCTGCTACTTCACACTGGTATCGCTTGTGGCCAGATGGTATAGTCTACTATGAGCTTCACAGCAGCTTATCAGGTAAAAGATAGACTGAATACCATAGTTAGGTTAGCTATATGCTATAACCCTTAGAAACACAAAAGGAAACAGTTTATGATGCCATGAGACATTGGGAGGCTGAAACTTGTATAAGATTTTACCCAAGACCAAGCAATCGAGGAGGTGTCTTATTTTTCAAGGGACCAGGGTAAGTCATTCACTCTAGATAGTGTACATACAGATCATACATAGTTCAGAATAAGAATGAGAAACCATATAACTTAATTTAAGGAATAATTCAGCAAGATTGTGTTAATTCATCAAAATTTTTAAAAAATTATGCCCACTTAGAAATCAGTGTGGAGATTAAGCCTGTTTTTCATATGAAAATTAAATATTTTGTGCTACAGACTTTTGCCACCCAAAATCTCTAGTCATGTGATAAGTCATTCATTGCATTGTATGGCGGTATACTAACTACTAATTTTCATGATAGTTGCTGCTCTTATGTGGGGATGATCGGCCGCTATTATATTCAGCCAGTTTCTCTTGCTGTTGGTTGTGGATTCCCTCAGGCAGTTCATGAAATTGGACATGTTCTTGGCTTTTGGCATGAGCAAAGTCGTCCTGACAGGGATGAGTACATTAATGTTCACCTAAATAATATCCGTCCTGGACGAGGCCATAATTTTAATAAGGAGACCACTTCATCAGTTGACTCGCTAGGAGTAACTTATGACTTCAACAGCATAATGCACTATAGTGAATATGCTTTTACAAAAACATTGGGTGCAAAAACATTGAGTTCAAAAGAAGCTGGCATTCCAATTGGAAAATCATCAGGCCTCAGTCCATTAGATATACAACAGACTAATCTTCTTTATAAAAGCCAGTGCAGTAAGTTTCTGTTGTGGATTATAGTGGTATAAAATGTGAAACATGTTCTATTAGAATCACGTGGATCATCAACAAGCCGGCTCCCAACCAAGAAGACTGTCACACCACCTCCAATAGTACCACCAGCTAATGGAGTTCACTTGAAGGGAATGAGTGGTCAATTCTCTGCCCCTGATTATCCTCGGCCTTATAAGAGTAACACTGATAGAGTATGGATCATCGAAGTTCCTGAAGGATACCAAATTTATATTGAAGTGTTTAACATCCACATTGAGTAAGTGTGATAGTTGCATACAAGCAAATGTTCAAAGTATCATTATTACAGGTCACCATGTGATGTGAACCATGTGGCTGTGTATAGCGGAACAATAGATGATCAGAGGTATCTGCTCAGTAAAGTGTGTGGTAGGTGGACTCGCTACATATTTTCAACATGGCGTCATTTTGCTTACATAAAGTTTCAAACTGGGCCTTCTGACAATAGAGGATACACTGGATTTTCTAAAATCACATTTGAAGCTAGAGGTACACACATGTATATAATTAAGTATTAAAAGTAGATATTGTATATTTCAGATATTAATGAGTGCCGCTATTCTCGTTGTGACCATACCTGCACCAACCTGAAGGGATCTTACAAGTGTACATGTAATGATGGTTACTATCTAGACATAGATGGCAGGAACTGTTTAGGTTATCATTTTAATGTTTTGATTACCCATTTATCATGTGTCATATTCAGATGTGAATGAGTGTGGTGATAACAATGGAGGTTGTACATACAAATGTGTCAACATGGCAGGTAGTCATCGATGTGAGTGTTCCAATGGACAAACAGGCTGTTATAGTAGTGAGTATTTGTTATGATGTTACTGATGTGTGTGTAGGAGTCACTTGTATGGTAGCTAATTATACCATGTAAATCACCATATGATATTTACAGGACGGTTATGTTCAAGTAATAATGGTGGGTGTGATCACAAGTGTACTGATAGGACATCTGGTCCAGTGTGCTCTTGTAACAGTGGCTATGAGTTACAGAGTGATAGGAAATCTTGTCGTGGTCAGTAGCCTATATTGTTATCCAGTATTAGATAGTTAGCGTCTATGTGTATATGTACTACTGTAGACATTGATGAGTGTAATGCTAACAGAGGGATCTGTGGTGCTGGTGGAACATGTACGAATAGAGCAGGATCCTACACTTGTCAGTGTAATCGTGGGTATCAGTTGAGAAATAAGAAATGTGAAGGTACTAGGAAATTATGATCAGTGAAGCAACATAATTAGATTTATATACCAACCAGATACTAATGAGTGTAATGCTAACAGAGGGATCTGTGGTGCTGGTGGAACATGTACGAATACAGCAGGATCCTACGCTTGTCGGTGTAATCGTGGATATCAGTTGAGAAATAAGAAATGTGAAGGTACTAGGAAATTATGATCAGTGAAGCAACATAATTAGATTTATATACCAACCAGATACTAATGAGTGTAATGCTAACAGAGAGATCTGTGGTGCTGGTGGAACATGTGTGAATACAGCAGGATCCTACACTTGCCGGTGTAATCGTGGATATCAGTTGAGGAATAAGAAATGTGAAGGTACTAGGATATGTGACAAAGAAACAAAATCACATCTTTATATTGTTAACTAGATAATAATGAATGCTCTAATCCAACATCATGTGGTACAAATCGTCATTGTGTTAATCTACCAGGAACATACAGGTGTGACTGTAATAGTGGCTATATATTAAGGAGTGGACAGTGTAGAGGTACGAAGGAGAATATGGTGAACTTAATTTTATTTTATAACACTTAATTAGATATTAACGAGTGTGCTGATCCAACATCATGTGATCAAGCAAATCAGCGCTGCATTAATCTACTAGGCTCATTCAGGTGTGAGTGTAACAGTGGCTACAGGCAGTTGAGAAGTGGAGGCTGTGAAGGTTGGCATATTTCAAAGGTTTTGTAATTGAATAACCAGTGTGCTGAAAATTGATCTTGTTTATTTGATGAAACAGACCTTATAAAATTTATACCAGTACTAAATCAGATCATGGGTTCCACCCATAACTGTTATCATTGATTGCCAGCCTATGTCCTCTTAAAAAATAAGCAGCTCATTACTCATTTGATCTAGCAGTACAGCAACTACTATGACACATAATCTTTCACAAGCAGATAATTGTATTTATTGCATTTTATTTGTTGCAGACATTAATGAATGCAATGACAGATCTCAGTGTTCTGATCCTAACAAGAAATGTGTTAATCTACCTGGAACATTTGGATGTGAGTGCAAAGATGGCTACAAGAAATTGCGAAATGGAAACTGTGAAGGTATACGTTGTGCCAGTGTTTAATACCAGCACACTCAACATATGTGAATTACATGAATTACGTTATAGACATTGATGAGTGCACTACTGACGACCCAAATGTGTGCAAGAAAAATGAGAAATGCATAAACAAACCGGGAGGATACTCTTGTCAGTGTGAACAAGGCTATAGAAGAAATGAAAGAGGAAACTGTAAAGGTACATTATAAAGGTACAAATTATTTTCAGAATCACATCACTGATCCCTGCTGCAATAGATATTAATGAATGTAAAGAGAAGAATGTATGCAGTGACTCTTGTGTCAACACTGTGGGGTCTTATCGGTGTGAGTGTAAGAAAGGATACAAATTGGCAAGGGATGGCAAAACATGCAAAGGTGAAATATAATGCTGTTGTCGTTGTTAAGAAGAAACCATGATGTTTGTTATGCAAAAGATAATTATGTTCTTACTTGACTATAATATGTCTGTGTGTTCTATTAGAGCTTTTTCTTGTATACAGATATCAATGAATGTGCTACTGGTAATCATACTTGTCAGCAAAAGTGTGTTAACACAGAGGGCTCCTACTCCTGTGAATGTCGCAATGGCTATACACTTAGGAGAGACAAACGTACATGTAAAGGTAAAGTAGTTATCAGTGACCATATTTAGTGAAATTACGGCTGATTATATGCTTACAGACATTAATGAGTGCAGAATTGGTAATCACACTTGTGAACAAAAATGTGTCAACACAAACGGTTCATACTATTGTGACTGTCTTAATGGTTATAAAGTTAGGAGAGACAAACGTACATGCAAAGGTAATAATAATGACCATCTGTTGTGGGAATTATTGTTAACTCATATAGACATTAATGAGTGCTCATCTGATACTCACGGTTGCGAGCAGAATTGTGTTAACACAGATGGCTCCTACCACTGTGAGTGTCAAAGTGGTTATGAGCTTAGACAGAGAGACAAGCGTACATGCAAAGGTAAACTAGTACTGGTCAAGTGTGCTAAAGTTATACCAATCACTTGTAGATATTGATGAGTGCAAGGTTCCAGAACACAACAACTGTTCCCAGATATGTACTAACTTACCAGGCTCTTATCAGTGCGAGTGTAATGAAGGCTTTAAACTGCGTCAAGACCAAAAACGATGCAATGGTAAAGTGTAGTAGTGTACATCCTTCCTAACCATACTGTGTTAGTGTGTATGAAAATAATTATGTTTGCACCATTGCAGCCATGTTGTTGGAATTGTCACCAAACAAATGTGTGTTATATTTGGATATTTTATTGTGTAGACATCAATGAGTGTAAAACTGGTCTCCATGATTGTGAACACATTTGTGTCAACAAACGTGGATCATATGAGTGTGAGTGTCAAGATGGCTATGAACCAGGAAGGAACAAGTCAACATGTAAAGGTAATCTCTTTTAGAGAATAAATGATGTCAGCTACTTTGGTAAAAAAGTAATTTAAAAATTTAGTACTTTAATTGATAAGATATTCTAATAGAGCAGTCACCTACCCTTAATTCTAATAGAGCAGATTAATTTGGTGTGAATATAATGTGTCTGTCATAATGATTAATGTTATATCATTGGTGTAGACATTGATGAGTGCAAGAGAAGATTACACAATTGTAGTGCTCAATCTACGTGCATGAATACAATAGGATCATACAAATGTGTTAGTGCCATTGAGTGTCCTTCAGGACGCGTGGCTACTGAGGAAGGATGTAAAGGTGTGTACATACTATCTCCAACGATATTAGTTACTAGTGTATATACAGATATCAATGAGTGTGAAGGAGATCATGGGTGTGCTCATGAGTGTGTCAACACATTGGGAAGTTATGAGTGTACCTGTAGACCTGGATATAGGCTTGGTCGTAATGGCAAAAGATGTAAAGGTGAGTATAGTTAAACATAGCACCAATCATACACACATGAATGTTGTTCATGTCTCATACAATGTTTTATGCCACAGATATAAATGAATGTCTTACAAACAATGGAGGATGTGATCACATTTGTACAAACACCAAAGGATCTTATCAGTGTTCCTGTAACACTTCCTATGTGTTAGCAGCAGATAATATGAAATGCAATGTTGTCAGTTGTACTGGCTATACCACACAAGAGTTTAATGGATCCATTGCTACTAATGGCTATCCCAACTCATTGTATACTCCTCATTCCAACTGTACATGGGTCATTGACCTTTCAAGAAGATACAAAAGCATCGAGTTGAAGTTTGATGGATTATTCATCGAGGAATCAGCTGACTGTGTCAAAGATCAAGTGACCATACTAAATGGCATAAAAGCTGACTCATTACCACTGGGTAGTTATTGTGGTTCTCAGTTACCGACCACTGTACACAGCTCAACAGGAGCTGTGACAGTCAAGTTCACTTCAGATGGTGCTATTAACCAGAAAGGGTTTAAGTTACACTATAGAGGATTAGAAGAAAGAGTAACAGGTGAGATATACAGTCTTTGAAAATCACCATTTTTATTGTTGTAAACTCATTATAGGATCATTTGACTGTAACACAGTAATTACTGATGAAGGTACATTTGGTCCTACCACTTTTCCTTCAAAGTACATTGACCCAATGGCCTGTCAATATCGTATTGTGGCTCCAAGTAAAAAACAACGAGTAAAGCTGACATTTCTATATGCGGATGTTCAAGATTCAGAGTGCTATTTGGATAATGTTTCAGTGTACAGTGGAAAAAAAGCCACTCCTGACAAAAAACTAACACAATTCTGTAGTGGTATTCATAATGATACTGTGGTAACTTCTACAGGATCACGAATGACAATGACATTCACTGGGAACACACCAAACAAGTATCGAGGGTTTCTTGCTTCAGTGCAGTTTGTATAATTAAAACAGTTAACAATCCAGTGATCAAATTACTATGTATACTGACTTTTTAATTATTTTATTTATTAATGCAGTTCATTTGATTTTATTACATATAAATTAGAGCACTTTTTTGTATTTTATTTAATCACATGTACAAGAATATTAAAATTGGTACTGCGACTATGAGTTCGCACTACAAAGCGTTGAACAACACAACTGTGCTATACATAAAGGCTGTGATTTGAATATCTTGTGTTATATCAGCTTGATCTAATGTTGACAGATGCAATGCCAAGGCTGCAGAAATGGTTTATAGTGTGATTTAATTTTAAAGTTGAGGTTAAATCACATCTCAGCTATGTAATAATAAGCTGTACATATACAGTAACTCAGACATTAACAACACAAAGCCTCAAGTCAGCCAACAAAAGTACAAATGCAGTGACACTTAGGAGTACCTTAGATATTAATTTTGATTTTTTTTTCTACTGCTATATATATAGTTATATTCAGTACTTTCGGAATTTTTTAAGCAATTCAATAGTTTTCAAGCAGGCCAAAAGTTTCCAAAACTGGAAACTGGGCATAGTTCCAAATTTTGCAGTCTGAACAACCACAAGATGGTGCTTAAAAGCTACCAATTCTGGCAATAAGCATACTACTTCTATTATAAGAACAATGAACTAATCAATTGTGGGATCTAGTTCCAAAGTTGGCAATTCATGGCTGCTCACAAATTACCAAAGGACTGTCAATTTTCATAACAAAATGTTGTCACTTTTGGCTAATTTTTAAAGCAATCTGATAGTTTCTAAAACTTTGGGCTAGATACTCGAGATTGACAAAATGGCAACTTTCTGCTACCAAAAGTTAACGTAAGAGATGTTCTTAAAGGCTACCAAATGTGACAAAAGTAGACTCCTTCTTTTATAAAGAACAATGAACTAATTGATTATGGGATATAGATATAATTTGCCAAAAATGTTTTGATACTCCATTAATATCACACAATAATATTCCCAACACAAAATTACCAAAATATGCAATTTTGTATGACCCAAGAATTGTAGTTTATGCCTGCTAGCTCTATATAACAATGAACATCTGACCTTTCTATAATATGAATAACAATAGCTGTATATAGGCCTGTAGCTATATACATAAAAAACAAGTGCAGAGTATATTACAAATATAAAGTAAAGCCATTAGAGGTAATTATAAACTTTTTTTTATCAGGGGTAGATCTAGAATTTCCCAGGGGGGGTGCTAATTTAGAGTCATCTATAGTGAGGGTTAAAAATCAACTACGTAGTAGCGGGGGCGGATCCAGACTTTTAAAAAGGGGGGTTCCACTTTGGAATTGCAACTTCAGCCTAGCTGTAAGTTGAAGACAAAAAAAAAAAAAAAGTCATCACCTGAAATAGCTGCCCCTCACCATAGCTGCCCCTCACCATAGATGCCCTCACTAACTATATTTCCTAGATACATAGCTTCCTACACTGTTCCTCAAAAGACTACTGTGACTGCTCTATTAGAGTATCTCGAGTAAGAGAGGCTCTCTCAAAAGGGGGGTTCCATGGAACCCTTTGAACCCCCCCCTGGATCCGCCCCTGAGTAGTGTAGTGCAAGAAGCACACCCTGCATTCAGCATGAGGAACATGCTTTATATAGGGGGCATGTCCTAACAGGTTTTGCAAATTTAACTTTCTGAGATCGAATTTGGCAATAATATTGACTGAACCTTAACTAAGTGTTGTGAGCCACTTTAACTAGCAGTGGTAACTAGCTATCATATAAAGGGCACAACATATATGCTGCAGTGTGGTTCGAGTTCAAAGTTGAAGTTCAAAGGGTCTAAGAGTTGGTCTTTGTTCTGTATTTAAAGAATATAAAGTTCTATTAGAGTAGTTGACTCTTCTATTAAAGTATTTCGATGTTTGTCAGCTGTTTTTTACCCCCTCTTGTTGATTCTTAGAAGAGATTAGCTCTTCTATTCTCACTCTTTCTATGTCCATGTATGCTTTTGATGCAACTGCACCTGTATTGTAGCTTCTACCATCTTTCTAGCCAGCACCACATAGTAAAAGCTTCAGCCTCCCATGCACCGTCTAATTTAAAATTCATCCTTGTTCATTACCTTTATTAATTGGTGCCTGCAAACTTAAAGACATCTTCTTACCCGCATAAAAATTCGTTCATTTTTCTGCCATCACTATGCCTTGAAACTGATTGCCCGAAGAGATATAATAATCGCGACCTAGGTGTATGGGCGAATATATAGACCATCTAGGTATAATAAGCATCTTCTCCTTCTTATTTGAAGTGCTTTTATATAGCTAGTCACTCCAAAGACATTTTTGTGTTTAATTCTACCTTTACCAATACTGCAAGGTGCCATGAAGGGATTGTGGGGCTGGTTTCTGGTCAACATTTTTTGTGAAAAGGTGCAAATTTTTATGATCCATAATATATAGTCCTACTGTATGATATAGCTACTTTCAACAGAATTATCATACAGTACAGTAGTACTGTATATTAGGGATCATAATCAGTTTCAGTTGGGCTTTCTTGCTCAAAAATATCACCCATAAGCATGTACTAACTTACCAGGCTCTTATCAGTGCGAGTGTAATGAAGGCTTTAAACTGCGTTAAGACCAAAAACGATGCAATGGTAAAGTGTAGTAGTGTACATCATTCCTAACCATACTGTGTTAGTGTGTATGAAAATAATTATGTTTGCACCATTGCAGCCATGTTGTTGGAATTGTCGCAGAACAAATGTGTGTTATATTTGAATATTTTATTGTGTAGACATCAATGAGTGTAAAACTGGTCTCCATGATTGTGAACACATTTGCGTCACTGAACAAAAGCGGATCACTGATATGAGTGTG
This sequence comes from Dysidea avara, assembly GCF_963678975.1. Classification (NCBI taxonomy): domain Eukaryota; kingdom Metazoa; phylum Porifera; class Demospongiae; order Dictyoceratida; family Dysideidae; genus Dysidea; species Dysidea avara. Next base: position 5,040,188 of record NC_089284.1, read on the forward strand.
AGTGTCAAGATGGCTATGAACCAGGAAAGAACAAGTCAACATGTAAAGGTAATCTCATTTAGAGACTAAATTATGTCGACTACCTTCATAAAGAATTTTAAAAATTTAGTACAGTATTATATACAAATGGTAAGTTATTCTAATAGAGCAGTCACCCTCAAATAGAGCCCTTAACTCTAATAGAGCAGCCAGGGAAAATTTCTGGTCACTCCTTTGGTAAATATATATGCTTGGTCTGCAGCAATTAAAACAGGCAGTTATATCCATACATTTTACCCATTAATGTTTTATGTTTTTACAATGAAATAAATTCAACCAACTGTATAATAATTTGATGTGAATATAACAGGTCTGTCATTAATGATTAATGTTATATCATTGGTGTAGACATTGATGAGTGCAAGAGAGAGTTACACAACTGTAGTGATCAATCTACGTGCATGAATACAATAGAATCATACAAATGTCTTAGTGCCATTGAGTGTCCTTCAGGATACGTGGCTACTGAGGAGGGATGTAAAGGTAGGGTACATACTAACATAGGCAGCAGAAGGGGGGCTTAGCCCCCTTCAGAATGATATCATGCTGATTATCTGGCCTTCTTGGAGTGAGGCTGAAAAGATAAAGATCGACATACTCTAATAGAGTGCTCAAATACCCTAATAGAGCAGTCAAGGCCTTCATAAAATGTGTTCCTAAAAGTAGCTTTAAAAAAAAGAGAAAAAGTTACCTACAGTGGGAATCAAATCAGGCTTTAAGAGTTGGTGTTTTACCATTGTATCAAGTGTTTCTAGGTGGCTATAGGCTGTCTTGTACTGCTTATAATATATGTAATAGTTATACCATGGGCAAGAGTGCTTTGGCTGATATATACGCACAAGCCTGAGGGCGAGTGCGTATATACAGGCAAAGCACGAGTGCCCATGGTATAACTAATATGTTCTACTTTAGCATGTAGACTCACCTAATTGGCAAAACCTATAGTTGCTATACCCTTCTCTTATATAGGGAACCAAGTAAGCTGTGATTGTGGGATTGAATTTTGCCAAACAAACTGTGATTGTGGGATTCAAATTTAATACATCAAACAGTTGTTTGATTTTATTATTGCTAATATAGCAATTTTAAGAGACTAGTGTTAATCATGTTACTTTAATTGCTACATTTACAAAAGTAAAAAAAAACAAACTATGGTTAATGTATTAAAATTGAATCCCACAATCACAGGTTGTTTGGCAGAATTCAATCCCACAATCACCGCTTGCTTGATTCCCTATATAAGAGAAGAGGATAACAGTAAAACATCAAAGAAATCTGATGATTTCTGGATATAGTGTGCACACCTATTAGGTATGCAATGTTTCAAGTTAACGAGATATACGCACTGGTAGCATTGCATATATCTCGTTAACATTTTGAGTTAGTGTGATATGTGATATATATGCACTGGCTTTCCTTTGATCTGAGGTGTGAAAGTGGTACATATATGTGATATATGCACTCTTTGATCTGAGGTGTGAAAGTGGTACATATATCAAAGAAATCTGATGAGTTTTGGATATAGTGTGCACACCTATTAGGTATGCAATGTCTCAAGTTAAGTACCACTTTCACACCTCAGATCAAAGGAAAGCCAGTGCATATATATCACATATCACACTAACTCAAAATGTTAACGAGATATACGCAATGCTACCAGTGCGTATATCTCGTTAACTTGAGACATTGCATACCTAATAGGTGTGCACACTATATCCAAAAATCATCAGATTTCTTTGATGTTTTACTGTTATCCTCTTCTCTTATATAGGGAATCAAACAAGCTGTGATTGTGGGATTGAATTCTGCCAAACAACCTGTGATTGTGGGATTCAATTTTAATACATTAGCAGTAGTTTGTTTTTTACTTTTGTAAATGTAGCAATTAAAGCAATATAATTAACACTAGTCTCTTAAAATACTATATTAGCAATAATAAAATCAAACTACTGTTTGATGTATTAAAATTGAACCCCACAATCACAGTTTGTTTGGCAAAATTCAATCCCACAATCACAACTTACTTGATTCCCTATATAAGAGAAGGGTATAGCAACTAAAGATTTTGCCAATTAGGTGAGTCTACATGCTAAAGTAGAACATATTAGTTATACCATGGGCACTCGTGCTTTGCCTGTATATATGCACTTGCCCTCAGGCTTGTGTGTATATATCAGCCAAAGCACTCTTGCCCATGGTATAACTATTACATATTACCTCATAACTATTACCCCAACTCATTGTATGCTCCTCATTCCAACTGTACATGAGTCATTGACCTTTCAAGAAGATACAATAGCATTGAGTTGAAATTTGATGGATTATTTATTGAGGAATCAGCTGACTGTGCCAAAGATCAAGTGACCATACTAAACGGCATAAAAGCTGACTCATTACCACTGGGTAGTTATTGTGGTTCTCAGTTACCGACCACTGTACACAGCTCAACAGGAGATGTGACAGTCAAGTTCACTTCAGATGGTGCTATTAACCGGAAAGGGTTTAAGTTGCACTATAGAGGATTAGAAGAAAGAGTAACAGGTGAGATATAGTCTTTCAAAATCACCATTTTTATTATTGTAAACTCATTATAGGATCATTTGACTGTAACACAGTAGTTACTGATGAAGGTACATTTGGTCCTACCACTTTTCCTTCAAAGTACATTGACCCAATGGCCTGTCAATATCGTATTGTGGCTCCAAGTAGAAAACAACAAGTAAAGCTGACATTTCTATATGCGGATGTTCATGATTCAGAGTGCTATTTGGATAATGTTTCAGTGTACAGTGGAAGACAAGCCACTTTTGACAAAAAGCTAACACAGTTCTGTAATGGTAGTCCTTGAACAGGATTGTGAATGACAGTGCTATTCTCTGGGAACATATCAAACAAGTATTGAGGATTTCATGCTTCAGTGTAGTTCATATAATAGCAACAGTAAACAAACTGGTATGTTGACTTTTTAATTATTCATTTAACAATGCTTCACTCAAAAGAATTGCGGTGATTTTATCACATGTAAATTAGAGTACTTTTTTATTATCCACTAAATCACAAACATGTACAGGAAAATATTTATTAACTATATAGTCAAGTTGGTACTACGACTATGAGTTTAATTCCTTGTCTAGAATGTGTGGGTATTGTATCAGTTTGACCCAATTTTGAAAGACACAATTCAAGCAGTTGCAGAAATTGTTTATAGCATGGCATAATTGAAGCTGAGGTCAATACATGAATCACATTTCAGTTATCTAAACCTATATATACATTAAAGCAACCCAGGCATTAACAACAGCACAGAGAATGCTTAAGCCGGTTAATAAAAAAGTGCAATAGCAGTAGGAGTGTTTCTGAAGCACTCTTTTGACAATCTTCTATATGTACACATGTTTGCAATTGACAGAACTGTAAGCTTCCTAAACTTCTCACTGTCAGTCCATTGATGTCTTGGTAGCCAGTAGTGTCTCTTAATGAAGTATTGTGCTAGCCTTATTAATAAATCTGCATGTGGGATTAAATTTAAAAAAAAGTTTGTTTAAATTTCATTTTAGTGTTTGCACTTTCCAATATTAGACTATATAATTATACTACCAGACATCCAAACCCTTCTACATCTGAGGTCTTATACATACAGCTAGAAAACCCCTTCAAAAGTTCCTATAAAACTGCAGCCAATATCCAAAAGACATACCATCTTGACGTAAATAAAGAGTCCAGCACTAGTCATTCCCTAGAAGATATATCAAACTATAAATATACTAGTAACTGTAGATAAACCAGGTTGTCCCTCTATGCATCACATCTTTTGCTTTGGTAATTGGGTGATAGCACAGTTCAACATACACTATAGAGCTAATAGATGTTATGCAAAGTTGAACCCCGCATCATAAAACAGATCTCCATTAGATGTGACAGTAATGATGTCAAAGAATGCAATGTGTAGGATGCAAGCAATAAGAGGCAATAACAAACTGATTGTGGGAATTAAGCTCAGTATTCAATGGCTAAATATCTTTCATGTTTTTGTCTTCACACATTGTACCATAATCACTGCTGCAAGGAAATGAGTGTTGGCATATATTTAGCAGCCCATGTGGATATAGCTAGCTAGCGGTAAGAACTCTTCATCTTAATATAATAAGACATTTGGTATGTTAACACTTTGGTGTATATCACTGTAGGTTACCATGATTAGATGACAATTAAAATTTTCTCACTACCAATCAAGAACAGAAATCTATCGAAACTCCTTTTTCCCCCAAGACGACCATTGAATGGAATTCCTTACCCTATATCCTGATCTTCATGAGATTGACACAGACACATTTAGGTTGTACTTATTTACTTAATTGTAATTGTACATTAGCGTGTTACCCCTAAGGGTTTTGCTAATCAATAAATAAATAAAATAAAAATAGATGCGAAGTTGTAACTGCAACCTCGGGAATAAGTCACATGATGGGTATATGGTAGCTGGAGTATCTGTATAGGTGCATGGCTCCAATGAGGAGACTAAGAATAGTATAAGCAGCTATGCATGAGGACTCCTCCTGGAGCTACTTTACTTGACAAGCATACCAGTGCTGCATGTATACTCCCATCATATGACTTCTTGATTATCTGGAAGCAGTATAGGTGCAGTTTTCAAACCCTATAATAGGCACTGTCAGTTAACTAGAGTACTTTGGGAATCTCAGCATTAATTGTAAGTTTATAATGTTAAATGTTTATGGTTTCAAAGAACTTAGCAGCTAACTTTCAATATTGATGACTTATAGCTAGTCTATATACCTAACCTATGACAGCTATAGTCCATCAATTCACAGGCCATCAATGTGGGTTCCTGGTGGGATAGTTAACCAAACATTCTCGACTGCTCTATTAGAGTGTTTCGATTGTTTTAGCAAAAGGATCCAACCAATGCTGCAAAGAAACACTGTGCTGCAAAATCAACCTGTATACTGAATGATGACCTTTATCAGGCATTTTCCATGGGTTGTTCCTGTTTCTGCTTTCGTCTACTTACCCTTCAACTTTTTTGTCATGAATTTTATGTTTACTTAGACCCTTCATGTTAGCACTAGCTTCTTTTTTGCACACAAACACTGGTATATAATGCTGGTAATTCATCACTACTTGACAATCAGTGAAACTAGCACAGGTCAGCTTTTTCCTACTCAATAATTAATGCTGCATTCAACAGCTGTCAACATACAACACTATAGGCAAACAGTTGTTAATGGTGGGTACATGTTTACTGTCCTATATAGCCATTGAAGTTTGCCCCTCCTATCTTCTGGTACCCACCCTGTGTTATGACACATAAACAGTTGTTATTCTAAATTTTACAATTGTAACTGGCTACTAGAAAAGTTGTATTAGCTATACATTAGGTACATGCACAGGTGTTGCGAGACAGGAGCACTGAAGCACATCAATTTTGTGATGTGGTTGAGAGCAGGTATAAAATTTCTGCAACACACTCTATCTTATAAAGAATATTATCTACTACGTCTCAGCAAAATCCCCTCTAGTTAAAACAGCTTTTTTCTGCATTATCTACAGCAGTGAATTCCCTTAAACATACCGAGTGTGAGTGTGGAATTTCTCTGAAAACACTTATTGGTCACTAATGATGCTTAAATTGGTTTCAGTGTTTATAGTTGTACAGGAGCTGTCTCTAACTGGGTACCATAATCAGTGAAACTAGCAAGCTGACCTGTGCTAGTTTCACTGATTGTCAAGTAGTGATGAATTGCCAGCATTATATACCAGTGTTTGTGTACAAAAAAGAATCTAGTGCTAACATGAAGGGTCTAAGTAAACATAAAATTCATGACAAAAAAGTTGAAGGGTAAGTAGACAAAAACAGAAACAGGAACAACCCACAGTATGGCAGAAGTATCAGACAGATAAGTATTGTAACTACATGTGGTATTAAATTAATGATTGCCAGATTATAGTCATTCCCAAAATTACACCTTCACTGTAGTACTAGACGTGTATGGCAGGCTCTGATGGCTATGTCAGTCATTCAGGTACATATAGATTGCATGACAATTCATAAAATTATAGTCTATCTTTGCTGTGACATTTTAACTCGCAGTGTACCAAATATACAGATACATTACTGTATGTTATTGTTATTACGAAGTGGCAAGCACATTCACATATATTCCAATACTAGTCTAAAACCATAATCATTTTTGTGCTCTGAAAAATTATTTGAAGCTGTACAAGATTTCAATGCGAATAAATGCACAGTAAAACTATAAATGATTATTATATCAAATTTTGCATTGATGACATGCAAGTACATTTATCTAGCTTTTAATTTGTATAGCCCATACAGCATACACATGAGGGACACCAGTGTATACTGTTGACCAGCCGGACAATACTACTTTACACACATCAAATTTGTGAAGTATTCGGCAGAGTTGTATGTGTGATGTGGAAACACCTGTATCAAAAAATGATAATCAATTCTGTAAAATGCTGAAGAAGTGCATAGAAGCATATTCTCCGTAGAAGGAGATCCCCAAACAGAAAATACTACTGTAAGGGTGAGTCCATTTCTCTGAAGTTATCGGCTGCTAATCATTTTAATTGACAGAAAATAGCTATAGCTAATAAACTGAATCAAAGGTTTTCCACCATTGCATAACCCCAGCCGGTTCTCTATCTCCATTGTAGCTAATTGGCTGCATGATTAGATTAATTATAGTCACATAATTTCCTGTGCAATAAAATATTTAAACATGATTAGTGACCAATAAGTGTCTTTCAGGAAAATGTCTTCACTGTTATGATATTTGGATCCTGTTATACTTCTTATATGCAATGCTGCAGGGGAATATGGGCAAGTTGTAGCTCATGTTATATCCGTGGCTTGTACAAATAACATGTTATACATGAGCAAATAATTGTTTACATGTAGTTATGCCAAGAAAATCATCAAGCAGCTTCTGGGCTGAAGGAATCAGAGAAGCTACAAAGGAAATTTTATAGCAACACAAAGAATGGAACACTCTATTTGAGCACTCAAGTGTTCTAATGGAACATTTTATTGCAACATCGTGTGCCTAAATGAATTTCAAATATCTTTTTTTTCATCTGAGAGGTCTTTGTTAGAAATGGGGTGAATTGGTCAGGGGTATAGTTTTGATCATCAAATTGAGTGCACTGCTTAGTTACTATACATACATAATTATATTATATCCTGCACCTTGTACCAACCATTGAGGTATGCTCCTTCCCTTAACAACTCCTGCATCTTCCAAATAGACTATAAGTCTAAAAAACACTTATTGCATGGTTTATAGAGTTCATACTATATTATGAACTCTTGTTTATACTAATGATACTTAAATTTGGTTTCACTGCTTGTTGTACAGGAAATAAAAAGTATCTATCAGTATCCCACCATAGGAATCTGCAAAGATGCATACTGAAAGTCTGTGTATCTGCACAATAGAGACATATATAAGTACAGTTATACAGGTATATGTGGTTCTAAAGGTAAAATTGCACCATAAAATAGTCAATCCTCAAATTGCATTGTTACTGTAGTGACAGACACACAGATGTTGAACATTCCTGCAATACTCTGTCCTGTCACACTGTCTTGGCTTATAAGTAAGAATCCAGCCAGCACTGCATGGTCATTCTCTAGAGGATATACTGCAGCATTGCATACAAGAAGTATAACAGGATCCAAATACCATAACAGTGAAAACATTTTCCTGAAAAACACTTATTGGTCACTAATCATGTTTAAATATTTTATTGCACAGGAAATTATGTGACTCTATAATCAATCTAATCATACAGCCAATTAGCTACAATGGAGACAGAGAACGGGCTGGGGTTATGCAATGGTGGAAAACCTTTGATTCAGTTTCTGCATCATTAGCTATATTTCCCGTCAATTAAAATGATCAGTGGCCAATAACTTCAGAGAAATGAACTCACCCTTACAGTAGTATTTTCTGTATAAAACTATACTAGTAACTGTAGATATACCAGCTTGTCTCTATATGCATCGCATCTTTCACTTTTGGTAATTGGGTGTCAGCACAGTTCAAGGTACGTAATAGCAAAGTTGAACTCTGCATAATAAAAGACCTCCATTAGTTGTGACAGTGGTGACATAGCTACTCTATCACCTCATGATGTGACAGTGATGATGTCAAAGAATTCAATGTGTAGGATGCAAGCAAAAAGAACTTGGTAATGATATACTGATTGTGGAAATTAAGCTATAGATCCTTCATGTTTTTGTCTTCACATTGTACCAGTACTAGTATCACTGCTGCAAGGAGTTGAGTGTTGGCATAGAGCAGCAAAGCTGGAGCTGAGTGTTGGCATATAGAGCAGCAAAGTGCAGTTCATGTGGATATAGTGGTAAGAACTCTTCATCTTATAGACATCATGTATGGTATACTAACACTTGATTGTGTGGCTGTAGCTTACTATGATGAACAGATATATGTAGCTAGTTCTCCTTACCATAAACTTCCAGAACCAACTCGTGATTTTTTAAAAATTCTTTATCTAGGCGATAGAATGTGCTATCATCATAAAATTTTCAGGAAATCTAAACCACTTTACACACCACTTTACACTTTGAATTTGGTGTTAATTTCAGACTTTTATAAAGATGTGTGGGTGCAGTAGTGAATAACACTGTAAATAAACCTGTTTTTTTACAGCAAAACATAACAGTTTAAGGCAACCTAAATTAAATACATTTAATATGTTCACATGTAGTTAAAAGTTACAGAGGATTTTTTTGATTGCTACTTTGATATGATTGATTATGTGGAAACTTAAATGTTAAAAATGATAACAAATACCACACACCTGCAGAGATCAACATTGCTTTATCTTACTCACCATTAAATTTTTGTTTGAATGGTCCCATACTTCGTTGTGTTCATCCAACCCAGAAACACTCGCTTCACTTTGAAAGAGTAAAATAACTATCCTTCCGTTTTCCTTCTTCACATAACGATGTACAAAGGGCCATGCATGCAGGGGCATAGCCAGGGTTTTTAGAAGTGGGGTTCCAAGAGCATTATAGAGTTACCAGAAGCGGGGGTCTGGGGGAACAGTCCCCAGCCACTGAGAGACTTTCAATATTTTAATGAATCAAAACTCAGCAAATTGCTATATTTTATGCAAAAAAATACATTAATTATAAAGCATATAAGTGCCTTTGGGATGAAGCTAGTACTAGATAAAGCTACCTAGTGGAAACAGACAACATAACACATAGAGACACATATAATAACTTGTAAGTGATAGTTATCTCACTGGTATAGGAACCATGAATCCACTGATACAAATAGAATGACTTACAATCAAAACATTGTAATTAAGTACAAAATATGCATAGCTAGCATAGATTCATTTTGCATAACAAATTATTGGAGTTGTATATCTTTATACACTGTACCAGGGGCGGAGAAATAGGGGGGGTAGTGCCCCCTCACTTTTCCAATGCCCAGTTGCCAAAATAAAGCAACCATTTTAGTCATTACTTTGCCTTTGGATTTGTGCTACAGGTTATGCAAGCATGAAACACTGCATGAATTAGTGCTGGGAGTGCACGAGATCGATATACTCTAATAGAGTAGTCACCTAGCTACTCTAATAGAGCATTCAGCGGAATCATAAGTTTGCCCTGCCATATGTATTTAATTCAATATGTCTTCATATGTATATAATCAACAGCATGAGTCTCTGAAATGCCTCCATTTACTGATGTATCTAATTGTACAGTGTCTCAATGATAGTCATTGCATAGGGAGTATCCTATTCAACTACACATATTCTACTGAAAATGCTCTCAGATTCAATCTCAAAGCATCCAAATCTCAAAATTTTCCTGTGGGGTATGCCCTTAGTATTGACATGCTTTGCATGCTAGAGTGCAAAGCACACTAAGGTACAGTTAATGATTTTAAAACACTTTTGTAATTTACAACCAACCCACATGACTTGCCCCCCACTTTTGAGTACTGTTCTCCGCCCCTGCACTGTACACCAAAGCTATAGCAGTATAAGGTCATGTCCAGTTCTGCATTTAACATTAGAATGTCTGATAAACTTCACTAATTCCTTAACATATGGATATGAAAATTCAATGCATATTTTATTAGAGTATACGTGACTGCTCTATTAGAGTATATACCTGACTGCTCTATTAGAGTGTATCGATCTTTTTAACAAGTTTTGAAGAGGGCTCATGTTACCTCTGTAAATCCTTCCCTGGGAGAATGCTTTATCAAATGTTGTGCTGTGCTATACACTATATTACTTACTCATTTTGTCCTGCCACACTAAAATGGTATGTTAGGGTCCTACATGCTGTAAACTCAGAAGTCTAAATTTTAGAGAGGGGTTCCTGAACCCCTCGGAACCCCCCTCCCTATGCCCCTGATAACTCGGCCGTACTTCGTCGTATCGACTTTTGCTTGGTGTCATGTTACTCCTCACGTGATGGCGCTATAGATATCACGTGATAAATACGAATGTAGAAGGGCTGAAAATAATTTAGCGCAGGTGAGTTCCTTGTTTGTATGTTGAAAGTTCATATACTGGCAGATAGCTTACTCTTTGCCAATTAATAAAATCTGTTTTTCGAAGCGATCAGATAAACTGCTTCATGAGATATGCTTGTTTGTAACCGCCTATGTAGCTAGCTCTCGAGCTAGCTAGTTTGGCAAAACTGAGTATTGTGCGTTTTCAAATTCGTTTTTTATCAAATCCAGTTTTCTGGATTATGAGGGTTTAAGGGTTAATACATGTGTGTCACAATTTTCATCATATGTAGCATTGAATTTTTTGTGCCATTAAAACTTCTATATCAATCTGTGCTATAGTTTTATTCATAAAATAAGTGCATGGGGTGTTGAGGGATTGCTATGTAGTAAAGTTTTATGAAGCATTATTTTGAAGTTTAGGAAGTTTGTGGAAGGAGAACTATATAGGCAGGTCAGTGATAGTTGATAACTCAACTGGCGTACTGCAATATGAGTACATTTGAGGTAGATGTTTATCATCCACCACCCAACATGTCAAAGAGAGCTGCTACTATACCCATTGCACTCAGGTATGGTTTATGGACATAGTTTACTAACTTTACTACTAATTTAACATTACCTTTCTACACCTATTAACATTCATTGGGCAGTCATCTTGAAAGTTTATAGAAGATTTTGGCTCATCATTACCCACCCCTTGCATGCAGTACAGTGTTAAAGTTAAATTCAAGAAAGCTATCTGAAACAATGAAGTATGCATTTGTTAATCAAAAGTTCAAGTAGCAAATGTTAGGCATGTGTGCTGGATCACTGGACGGCTTGCTATTTCACTTCCAGCAGTACAAAACGGGTTTCTTTGTATCGTCCATCATAGTAGGCTTCTATGTTGTTTTGATATCCTCTGCGGAGAACGACACCAAGGTATTTACCATTGTCAGCCTTCAGGTAGACACCTCCTTTATTTTTATCATACTCAACTTCAAATTCACTATATTGATCAATGTGTGGTTTAGCAGCTTCAATGTTATCTTGGCCAAACCGATTGATCCTGCTCAGAAAGTTCCAGCCGCCATTATCACCTTTAAAGGAAACTTTATTATTGTATAAAACACTAGCTCGAAAATAACAGAAAACATCAATCATAGACTTCTCCGCTTCTATATAATCAACTAATCCACGTCGAATTCGGCTAAGAAATTTTCTGTTGTGGGCTAGGAGTACATAAGTATTCCCAGCCTTGATTGGGCTTTGGCCAAGGTCTGTTTCATCCTCAATTTCAACCAACCCACCAGAACTCGCTGAGGTTGCATGAATTGCGGTGAACAGCATAACCAAAAGAGCAACATTCAAAGTGAATATCATCTTGAACAGTGACAACTGCATCTGAACAGTGACAACTGAATTGAGGCTAGATAGAAAATTAAAAAGCTTTTTATAGTAACTGAATGGCCTTATCTTCAAGGAAAACCACCTTGTAACTGATGGAAGTAGAGATTAGCAAGTTACAGCCAGGACAGCTGCCAATGAAGCCAGATGATTGTTTGCTAAAGTTAAGGGTTAGGTTAAAAATCAATATCCTCCAACCAACTTAACAACTAACCTTATTTTGTGTTAGGCTAAATGTAATGTAAAACATTTGTGTGTTAGCCAAATTTGTCACTTTCTTTAATATATATATGATATGTTCTAATGTCATTATTGCATCTTAGTGGTGTTTGTTAGAAATGGAGTGTATGGTGGATCAGGGCCAGTATATTGATTCATATTTCTTGTAACAAAAATTCAAGTACATGAATTTTGTGCCCTTCATGTTTACACAAACACTGGTTATAATAGTGCTGTGACAATGCATCACCACCTGAAAATTGGTGAAACCACTACTCAGTATTAATGCTGCATTTCTCTATTACAAGTAACTGAGACAAACAGTTGTTAATAATGGGTACACTGTTTACTGTCTATAGCCTTCATCTTGTATTTACCATTGAAGTGTGCCCCTTCCTTTGCTATCTCCTTCACCCACCCTGCTAGCTGTCTAAAGCAATAAGGACTTTTGTGCTCTGAAAATTATTTGAAGCTGTACAAGATTTCAGTGGTTGAATTAGTGAATAAGTAAAACTACAAAATGATTACTACATCATATAATTTGCATAGATGCATGCAAGTACGTACATTGATCTAGCATTTAATTCACATAAACTATACAATATACATGTGTTACCATATCAGGAACATTGGACAGTTTTGCTTGGCCCCAAGGTGTACCAGTATCTACTGTTGACCAGCCAGACAATACTACTACAAGTCTGTCAAACGTTGAGCAGAGTTGTTTGTGTGAAGTGAAAATACTTGTATCGAAAATGGTGATCGATTCTGTAAAAGTGTAGAACAGTCCACAAACAGAAAATTTTAACACTACTGTAAGGGTGAGTTCATTTCTCTGAAGTTGTTGGCCACTAATCATTTTTATCAACAGGAAATATAGCTAATGATGCAGAAAACGGTTTTCCACCATTACATAACCCCAGCCTGTTCTCTGTCTCCATTGTAGCTAATAGGCTGTATGATTAGATTAATTATAGGGTCACATATAATTTCCTGTGCGATACAAATATTTAAACATGATTGCTAATCATGTTTAAATATTTTTATTGCACAGGAAATTATGTGACTCTACAATCAATCTAATCATTCAACCAATTATAGGAGACAGAGAACAGGCTGGGATTATGTAATGGTGGAAAGTCATTTTCTGCATCATTAGCTATATTTCCTGTTGATAAAAATGATTAGTGGCTGACAACTTCAGAGAATGAACTCACCCTTACAGTAGTGTAAGGGTGAGTTCTGACAGCATTCACAGATAATCTGCCCAGGACATTAAAGCCAGAAAATACTCTAATAGAGCAATCACCGATTATACAATTGCAACAGTCAGAAGTTCTGAGAACCATGCTCAGGTATGTTGATTCCAATAACTGATCATTTTATCTAAATGCTTATTCAAATAGTGATATTATTATAATAAGTGATTGTTATTATTTGAGTAATGGACTGCTCTATTACAGGATTTGATCTGGCTAATGTCCTGGACTACACTTTTACAGAATCGATCACCATATTTGATACAAGTGTTTTCACTTCACACAAACAACTCTGCTCACAGACTTGCAGTAGTATTGTCTGGCTGGTCAACAGTAGATACTGGTACACCTTGGGGCCAAGCAAAACTGTCCAATGTTCCTGAAAAGGTCTTCACTGTTATTGTATTTGGATCCTGTTATACTTCTTATATACAATGCTGCAGGGACATATGTTGTAGCATCTGTGCATGGCTTGTACAAATAACATGTTATACATGAGCAAATAATTATTTGCAGCTATGCCAAGGAAATCATCAAGCAGCTTCTGGGCTGAAGGGATCAGAGAAGCTACAAATGAAATAATTCATAACAACATGCAACACACAGCACTCAAGTATTCTAATGGAACATTACATTGCAACATCGTGTGCTTGAATTTTCCTAAATGAGTTTCAAATATCTTTTCTTTTTTCATCTGAGAGCCGGGCCTTTGTTAGAAACAGGGTGCATTAGTCGGGTAGTTTTGATCATTGTAAAAACTGAGTATACTGCTTAGATACTTTACATATACCAATGTATATTATATCCTGCACCTTGTACTGACGGTTGAGGTGTGCTCCTTCCCTTACCAGCTCCTACATCTTCCAAATAGACTATATGTCTGATAAACACTTATTGGTCACTAATGCATATTTGATATTAAATTTGGTTTATTATAAAGTATCTATCCCACTCGGGATCTGCAAAGAAGGATACTGTAAGCCTGTGTATCTGCACAATAGAGACAGACATAAGTACAGTTGTGGTTCTAAATTTCATACCAGTAAATTGCACCGTAAAATAGTCAATCCTCAAATTACATTGTACGGTAGCAACAGACACACAGCCTGGTGTTGAACATGCGATGCTCTGTCCTACTCTAATAGTCCTATCAGTCATCCAAACTCACCTTTAAAAAGTTAAATATATACATGCAGCTTTTGCTGTTATAATTTAACTCATGGTTGGAACAATTTTCACTAAATTTATAAAGTTAAGGCATGTTAGCATGCAGGCACTGAAGAGTGGAAAAGATGCTATTATTATTTCAAAATGGCAATGCTATAGCCAGCTTAATTAGGGAATGTACTTATTTCCATGACAAGGTTTCAATGTTAAGATGACACCCAGACTAAACTTTTGATCTAGAACAACTTATTAAGTTACAGCAGAGACAGAGAACTGGGACAAATAATCTCCTTCCTTCAAATTGTAGTTCTTGTTATATGCATGATAGTTTTATATAAATCATCAGTGCAGATTTAGATACAGATGGTATCTTTCCCCACCTTTTTTAAGGGGCTACAGAGCAATAACTAAAACTGAGATACTCTATTTGAGTGGCCAAGTCCTGTGTGCTTGAATTTTGCTATGAGAATATTTAAAATCAAAAACTGCCCCTGAATCTTTTAACAAAGACCATGTACTCTGATGTAATAATGATATTTGGACATCTCATGTTTGTAGTAAAATTGAGTTCACTGTTTGCTAACTGTATCTTGTACATATTTATCATTAACACACATGTGCTAGCTCCTGAATGTACTTCTGTTTGGTGTGTGTGCTTACTCTAATTGTACCATAGAATAGTTTTCATGCAACAGCATTCTATATAGATTCATTAATTGTTTACCCCATAGGTGTTGAGTAATTACAATCAGCCTCCTTGCCATCTTTAGGACCAAAACATTAGAATATTCTAAATGAGAATTATACATGTAGTTTACTGTCCTTCACCTAGCATGTATCATGTCTGAGCATCTGTACTAAATGACCATTATACTGTTTGTGGCACCCAAGTACAGTGGCGTATCCAGGATTTTTCCTAATAGAGCGGCATAGCACCAAAAAATTAATGGGCATTTCGTGCACTCTGTGATACAATTATGAAACTTTCCACACAAATTGTGCTCCTCATGACATATGTTATTTGATATAGAGCCATCACAGATTTGACCTTTGGTGACCTTTAGAGCCATTTTTTCACTGAAAATTAATCATTATTGCCTTTATCTCCCTGCATGAGGCATTATTTTACACTGTTAAAACATAGTATCAAAGTAAAGGTGTTGATCCAAGAACTATATCAACTTTTGTTTGAAGTTTGTATCTCATTCCACTACAAAGTTATGGTCATTTTTGTATGTTATAAAATTCTTTGCCCTTGGGGTGTAAATTACTCATTTGAGTAATTCATAGAATTTCATGGTTAATATAAATGATCATGACTTTGAAATGCAATCACCTGTTGACTTCAAATAAAATCTGAGTAGTTCGTTTTAGTAGCACCTTTAATTTGAAACTGTGCAATACAGTGCCTCAGGGAGATAAAAACAAAAACAATGAATTTCAATACAAAAATGGCTGTAAAGGTCACCAAAGGTCAAATATGTGATGGCTCTATATCCAAACTGAAAATTATGTCACAAGGAGTACAACTTACATGGAAAGTTTCATAATTGTATCAAAAATTGCACAACTATCGTACTATATATATGCTGCTCTACTATAAGTGGTTTCCAGAGTTATATCAGTAACAGGAGTCTGAGGCACACTGCACCCCCAGCTGCTGACAGATTTTGAACATCACAGTAGAAACAAGCTGCACATTACTCACTATTTTGTGGCTGAAATTAGTAGTGACATTCACTACTACTTTTTTACAGTGCTAAAATGCTTCAAACTTACTTGATTTATGATTTCATGGGTAGCATAAGCGTATTCATGCTTGGTTCGTGCATTTAAGTCATAAATGAATTATGGTTTGTGGCTAGTCAGATATTGTAGTAACCCAAAAATATATACATACCCAAATTCTCCAATTTAAATAAAAACTTAAGATTTATAGCTGCTAACTTATTCAAGTTAACCTTTAACATCATATTTAAAATTGCAGTCTGTTATGAATGTTCTATTAGAGTAGTAAGACTGTTCTATGAGTGACTGCTCTATTAGAGTATCTTGATCTTTATATTAGCTTTGGCCATGTTCCCTTTTGAGGAACCAATATGAGTGTAAGTTTCCTAACACATTGTAGCTATATATACTACCCTGCACTGTTCCCATTTACTCTGCACATTTGTGCTGCCAAACTAAGATACTGTAGTTTGGTGTTCCTGCTGCAAACTCACAAGATAAAATTTCACGGGGGTTCCTGGAACCCCAGGAGTATGCCCCTGCAAAGATCTTGAAATTCAACTACTAGAGAAAGCTACTTTGAATATGGACAATAGTTTGTTTGTTGTTTTTGTTTTTATCTGCTTTAGCAGTTGTTAGGCACTGGAAGGTGAACACTGGATGGTGTGATGGTCTGTCTTTGCAAACAATATAAGGATGTTCTCTACTTAGTGTCATTCAAGCATTTCTTAAGCATGCAAGCATAGCAGATCATGGAGAACCAATGGGAGTAACTTATAAATGTATAATTAGTGGTTATTGATTTATATAGAATGTGTAGTAGTGTATGCTGACATTGCTCGACATGTTTGCCCAATTTTAATATTATGAATGATAAGCAATAACAATGATCTTTGAAATTGAACTTAGCAAACTACTGCACAACAAACTTTTCAATACAAGTTGTAAATGCCATATAGACAGTCAATTAACTTTTGTATCATCTTTTAGAAATGTTGTAAAATAAATGTGCAGCTTTTAAATCTTTTGATGTCTCAAGCCTCAAAGAAGTGCATGCAGTTAACACTGACTTTTCTATCAGAGTATCTTAATTTTATACAGAATTTGAAGTGTCTTGGCTATACTCTTGTTATAGCACAATCCATAAATCAATATAGATGCTATAACAGCAGTTAGCAGGTGATAGTACATGTGTTTAATATAGCTAGTTAACAATATAAAATGTCACAACATATGCACCAACAGCTTAGAGTCAAGGGTAGCTATAGTGTGAGGCCATTCTATTAGAGCTCTTTGATTTGTGATGCGTCTATAGTCACACGTATATTAAGGACAGTAAACCACATCTTATATGGTATAATTATGTACATAATTGTGCAAAAATAGGATAAAGTTCTTATAATTTTTGTATACGTATGTTTATAAAATCCATTTTACAAAATTGCAGTAAAATGGAGTAGATATTGTGTCAGCACTGGGTCACAATCTAGAATGGTTATTTGGCTGGCAGTGCATCTACTATCAAACACATGCACTGTTAGCTCTTTTCACTACTGCTCTTATATTCTATGTAAGTTGAATATACCTGCATGGGTCTATACTCCTGCTTTCTGCATTTCCTTAAGAGTGGTACTTGCATTTTGTTTAGCTATCTCTTCAATGTCTTAACAACATTAAGCTTTCATTCTGATGAGTGCAGTGTGGATATCTCTTGTATTGATTCTGTCAGCATTGAGTGTGTCTACACAGTCTTCCATTGCATTAGATCGGTACATATAATTATGCTAAACAACATCGAAGGGTGGTCTTTGCATCTGTTTACTCATTTACTCATTACAGTATATGTACAAGTATCTCTCACATTTTTACACCCAAGCAGTATGACTTTTTAAATAAAAGAGTTGTTGAAGCACCATCCAAAATATAGTAGGAAGTGTGAACTTTGGCTTGCATTTTGTATTGCAAAGCAAACTTCAAAGTGCCATGCAGATATCAGACACCTTATAAACTTTGATGCTTCAATTTTTCTAATGCAGATACGTGGCTTAGCTTGTTTACCCCTGTTCTGGTTAGCTATACCCCTGTGAACACCTTTGTATAACTGCTATCAGTTTATTCACAACATAAGAATGTAACATTGCAGCATAAAAATTCCAAACCCAAATATTATAACATGGCCCTTATATATATATAATATCTCTACCTGACTGTTTATTATTGCATGACTTGAAACATGTAACACTATAAAGTTAAGTCTAACATGTTTAAAATGCCAGATTGAGAAGAATGTCTATTCAACACAAATGCATAAATAGTAGCTATACATAATTACTTAAATAAACACAACAATTAAGGTGGACTTTGCTATTCCTGCAAAAAAGTAAATGCAATCAGCTTGCATGGCTTTGGGTCTTAACACATACAAAAGAAGTTATATCTAGCCATATTAAAACAGCCAAACTGTAAAAAAAGGTGTAGCCTCCAAAACAGGGTGAAAAAAGAAAGTCGACAGCCAAGAAATGGCTGCAATGAATTTATGTGGAATGCTATGTTGACAGTTGTACTGGCTATATATAGTACACAAGAGCTGAAAGATCCATTGCTATATACTAATGGCTACACTCCTCATTCAAACTATACATGGATCATTGACCTTCCAGCGGGGGCTGATCCAGCAGGGTTTCTGAGGTTTCAGGCAATTAACAGTTTCCACCCAAAAATCTGATATTTTAAACATGCATATATGTTAGGAATTGATTGATATAGGCTGCTTATGCTTGCTTCTGCTGGTGCAGTATCAGGAACTGGCTAAACTAATGGTAAAGAGGTGGAGCAATGTGAAGTTCGGCAAACATGGGTGCCATTCTGGGGATCTGGGGGCATGCCCCTAGAAAAATTCCAGGCCTTAAATAATTTGAGATATGATATAGACTGTTTTTACTGTGTTGGTACAAATAAACTAAGTAACTTAAAACTACAAATGTGACTGTTCTATTAGGGTAGTTAACTGCTCTATTAGAGTATTTCAATCTGAACCTTTGCAAATCAATACAAATCTCAGAATACATATTATTCAAAAGTTGCCTGAGGACTTCTCTAGGTTTAAGTGTGTATGCAACAGAAAATTTGGGGCATGCTCCCCAGTACTGAGGATTTCATGCTGCAGCAATGCAGATCATATAATGAGACATTTATGGTTCAGAAGTAACTATTTACAGCTACATATACGTAGCTGTAAAAATGTATGCATTGATATATAGCCTCCTTGGAGAGAGAGCTTACTTACTAATAAATAATTCATACAGCAAAGTAGTTTTTTTACACTTGCAGGTTGTGTCAGCAGTTATATACTGAGACACATCAGTAAATATTGTATAGCATATGTTTGAATAATTAAACCTAATAGTTTGTGTTACAAAGGGTTGAACAATAATAACAACACATTATAGTTGACAAATCTAACTGTTCATTATAGCTATCCACTTTCACTGTATGCCAAGAGTGCAGATGCTCTATGATGTTTGCATGCATACACATAAGGAATGATTTTGTGATTTCCACAAGCTGAAAAACATGGATGCTAACTCAGACCCTGGCAAAATAGCTGAATTAGATATTATGTATGAAATCTAAAACAAAATCTAACTCACATAAAAAATGTACCTTTGTTATGGCCCAATAACTGACAACATGTGGTATACTAATCACACTGTGCATGTAGCTATGTAATAGTGATTGAAATAGTTGTGAATTAGCAATTAAGTATTTGATTATTCTAAAGGTATTTCTATTACTTGAATAAGTATACACACAAACTACTGATATGTATTCAAACTTCGTTTAGGGAGTAACCACCAACATAATCGCTCTCTCTTCTTTTCTAAAATAGATATATATTACATAATATATAATTGTGTCACTTTATTTACTTATTATTGTGTAGGACTCAATCAAACAGTACAACACAGAGATACATGTAAGTGGAAAAATAACTTTGAGCAATGCAGTTTATTAAAATTAACTAAACATGTACTATATATTTAAATAAGCTCTTAGTAAATCAAATGCCAAATATACATAGCTAATAACCAAATATGTAGTTATGTATAATATCATATCCTTTCAGCACTATTATAAGGTAGTCAAGATTTATACCTATATACCGCATGGCTCCAGCTACAGCTAATGGTAGACTCTATGTGAAAGAGCAATAAGATCTCTGCAGACAAGTTGTTGCTTTTAGTATATATGTGAGCGGATTTGCAAAAAAAAAACACCTTTTTCCACACATTTTACATATCAACAAACAAAATGATGTAACACTTGATTCCTTATAACTGATTAACTTATTCTTAGTTTCAACATGCAGCCAGATACTGTAGCTACACGTATACATCCATGGAAAATTTCAGGCAATTAAAAGCCATGATAAAAAAGTTATGAAGCTTCAAACTTCCAAAAATGGGTCATATGTTGTAAGAGGAAAGGCAAATCCAGCCACATATGTGACCGAATTTGAGAAAAGGGGTCAACCAATATATCAAATTTGATGACTCATAACTTCAGATTGAAAAATGCTATTGACTTGGAATTTGGTTAGTAGTGAGTGCTAACATAGCTTAGTGGATGGAGCAAATTTCAGGTTAATATGTGTATTTATCACTAGGATATGGATTTCCAAGTTTATGTGTGTGGAAGACTCCTTTTTGCAAACCTGGTCACATATATGGTTTGCATAGAAGTGTACTACAAGCTAATACTTACCATGTATATCCTACTCCTCAGCTGACAAATAAGTTGCTTTCAGTTTATCTTGGCAAAACTCGTATTTAGTGGGATACGGATTGTATACATTCAAGTTCGGCTAACTAATTAGCTGCTAATAAATTTATGACAATTTGCTAACAACATTTACTGTCTACTTAAAATCTGTATTCAGCTAGCTCTGGACATTTTTGTTACTTCCTGTAACCACATACATGTGTGTTTTAACTATATACTTTTCTGTTATTACACATGTAAGCCAAAATTCTGCTTAATTGTGTGATTTTATATTCTGTTTGTGCTTACACATTATTAGCTACTTTTGTTAACAACCTGTATAGCTAGCGGGACTAGAGCTATAAGTCATAGCAAAATCTGTACAGTAATCTACAGAGAATATAAGTGTTTCTAATATTTTCGTTAACAGCATGTTTGCATGTCAAATGTTATGGATTTTGACAAACCTCAAACCCTCAACTATTCTCATAAAAGTCATGATGTCAAGAGAAGCCATGTATGTAAAACATGCATGTCAGCTATAAAAGCTGATGATCATATCACTGTATGATAACAAAGTGATTGTGGGAGGCTGTATGCAATGGTTGAAGTTCAGTCTTCTTCATATTTTAGTGTTAAGATACTGCTAGTATTAGTATCACTATTGCAGTACTCTGAATGCCAGATTCTATTAGGAAATCCTTGTGGAGGAAGTGGTAAGAAAACTGTTTGACAAATTTGCACACTTTGTTGTGTGGTGTACATGTAGCTTACTATGATGGGACAGATATAGGCAGGCCAGTGATAGTTGATAACTCAACTGGTGTACCACAATATGAGTACATTGAGGTAGATGGTTATCATCCACCATCCAACAAGTCAAAGAGAGCTGCTACTGCTTATAAGCACCGTCTGTGGCCAAAGGGCAAAGTCTACTTTGAGTTTCATAGTAGCTTAACTGGTGAGCTATAATGAACTGTCATATATTACTCTATTAGCAATCTTTAATATTCAGATGCAGAAAAGGAGGTAATTTATGATGCTATGAGACATTGGGAGGCTAAAACATGTATAAGATTTTGTCAAGGATGTACACCAGATGGATGCATCCGGTATTTCAGGGGACCAGGGTAAGTGAAACAATTATTTTTAATGTTACTACCCCTTTATGTGATTACATGAAGGGTCAAGCAATGTAGAGCAATGATAAATAATATTGCGTGCATAATAATTATTATGTTTTTGACATATGATGTTGAGCCATGATTTTTTATAGGTGCTGCTCTTATGTAGGGAGGATCAGTGGATATATTCAACCAGTTTCTATTGGGCAATATTGTGAATTTCCTCAAACAGTTCATGAAATTGGACATGCTCTTGGCTTTTGGCACGAGCAAAGTCGTCCTGACAGAGATGAGTATATTAAAGTTCATCCAAACAATATCCTAGCTGGACGAGTCCATAATTTTAATAAGGAGACCACTTCATCAGTTGACTCGTTAGGAGTAACATATGACTTCAATAGTATAATGCATTACAGTGCATACGCATTTTCAAAATCTCGTAGTGTAAAAACAATGACTTCAAAGGAACCTAACATTCCCCTTGGAAGGTCATCAGGACTAAGCCCTTTAGACATAATTCAAACCCAACTTCTGTATAAAGAACAATGCAGTAAGTTATTTTGTGGTTGGAGTTGTTTAAAATATCATATTAGAATTACGTGGATCATCAACAAGTCAGCTTCCACCCAAGAAAACTGTCACACCAGTCCCTCAAATAGTACTACCACCAAATGGCAAACACTTGAAGGGAATGAATGGTCGATTCTCTCCCCCTAATTACCCTCAGCCATATAAGAGCAACACTTGTTATGTATGGATCATTGAAGTCCCTGAAGGATATTTTATCTCTATTCAAATATTTAACATCCGCATTGCGTACGTAAATTGTGACACCACCATGTTAAGTAGACATTCATAGTTATACTACTATACTATACAGGTCACCATGCAATGTGAACCATGTAGCAGTGTACAGTGGAACAACAGATGATCGAAGCATTCTAATTAGGGAGGTGTGTGGTACTTGGGCCCGCTACCGATTCTGGACAGGACGTCACTTTGCTTACATTAAGTTTTGTACTGGGCCTTCTGCCAATACTAGGGGATATACTGGGTTCTCTGAAATATCTTTTGAAGCTAACGGTATATACACACACATATTTAACCGATGATAAAATATTTTTGTACTACAGATATCAATGAATGTCGCTACTCTTATTGTGACCATAATTGTACCAACCTGCAGGGATCTTACAAGTGTACATGTAATGATGGCTACTATCTAGATAGAGATGGCAAAAGTTGTTTAGGTAATCAGTGATAGTTAGAAATAATTGTTTCTAAATTATGTGTGTCATATTCAGATGTGAATGAGTGTGGTAATAGCAATGGAGGCTGTGCACAAAAATGTGTCAACACAGCAGGCAGTCATCGATGTGAGTGTTCCAATGGACAAATAGGCTGTTATGGAGGTGAGCATCTGTTATGACATTGTCACTTACTACTATAACAATATGTGTAGGAGTTAGTTGTATGGCAGCCAATTACACATACCAATAATTGTATGATATATATTCACAGGACAGTTATGTTCAAGTAATAATGGTGGGTGTGATCACAATTGTGCTGATAGGACATCTGGTCCAGTGTGCACTTGTAACAGTGGCTATGAGTTACAGAGTGATAAGAAATCTTGTCGTGGTCAGTGGTCTATATTGTTATCCAGTATTAAATAGTTAGTGTGTGTACTACTATAGACATCAATGAGTGTAATACTAACAGAGGGATATGTGGTGCTGGTGGAACTTGTGTGAACAGAGCAGGATCCTACACTTGTCGGTGTAATCGTGGGTATCAGTTGAGAAATAAGAAATGCCAAGGTATGCAGTTTTGATAATGTCACACAGTTAATGCACATTGTCCAATCAGATACTAATGAATGCTCTAATCCAACATCATGTGGTGCAAATAGTAAGTGTGTTAATCTACCAGGAACATACAGGTGTGACTGTAATAGTGGCTATATATTAAAGAGTGGACAGTGTAGAGGTATGAAGGAGATCATACCTAGAAATTTTAATCTTGTACACTACCAGATATTAATGAGTGTGCTGATCCAACATCATGTGATTCAACAAATCAGCGCTGCATTAATTTACTAGGGTCATTCAGGTGTGAGTGTAACAGTGGCTACAGGCAGTTGAGAAATGGACGCTGTGAAGGTATGTAGCTACATCAGTAATCAAAGGCGACTGATCTCAATTACACATGGCTTATATGTCAGTCCCAAATCACATCAGTCAGTAATCACCATGCATGGTTGCTGTAGCTTATAATATCCTACATCTGTGTGTGTGTGTTTTTTGTTGTTGTTGCAGACATTAATGAGTGCAGTGACAGGTCTCAGTGCTCTGATCCTAGCAAAAAATGTGTGAATCTACCTGGAACATTTAGATGTGAGTGTAAAGATGGTTACAAGCAACTGCAGAATAGGAACTGTGAAGGTATGTGTATGCGTTGTACGAGTGTTTAGTACCAATAAATGATTTAAAAGACCAAGGGAGCTAAGACATAATATGTATAGCCAATGCAGGGTCTAAAAAGGAACTAACAAAATATGCTGTACATCATGTATGTACGTATGTATGTTGTTTATTGGCCCATGCTGTCAAGCAGTTATTTACACTGTACATAATCAGCATTTCAATAATATCCTGTCCACGTTGTAGATATTGATGAGTGCACTACCAACCCAAGTGTATGTAAGAAAAATGAAAAATGTGTCAACAAACCAGGAGGATATTCTTGTCAGTGCAAACAAGGATATAGGAAAAATGATAGGGGAAACTGTAAAGGTATGTATGTGTGTACTAATCATTACAAGCTGTGTTAAGGAAAACAAATTCTGTGGTATTTGTTACAGAAGAATGTATTGCATCAGGGTATATTATTGTGCATACAGATATCAATGAATGTGCTGAGGGCACACACAAGTGTGAACACAAATGTGTGAACACAGAAGGATCACATTATTGTGAGTGTTCTGCTGGTTATGAAATAAAAAGGAGAAGCTGTAGAGATATGTGATGCATATTCTGTTTGATATTCATTGTGGATATAGCAATTAACCCTATTAAACATATATAGTAAATCATTTGTATCTAATTAACCTCAAAGATTGTTTGTGCCACTTCAGTAACCAGGAGCTGTTTGATACTTGGGTGTACTGCATGTTAAGTGTAACCTAATACTTGTAATGTGCATTGTGGTTTACTTAATATGCATTAATATGTACCCAACCCTAAGACAATCAGCCTGGTGTACAGTACAGGCAGACTACATTATCATGTATATAATTATGTATGTGCATGTGAATACAATGTTCTCATGCTATCTGTCTAGATATCAATGAGTGTGCTACTGGTAATCATACCTGTGAGCAGAAGTGTGTTAACACAGAGGGCTCCTACTCCTGTGAATGTCGCAGTGGTTATGAGCTTAGAAGAGACAAGCGTACATGTAGAGGTAAAGCAATTGATGTGATGAGCCATCATGTACTAAAATCATATTCATCACTTTCAGATATTAATGAGTGTAGAACTGGTAATCACAGTTGTGAACAGAAGTGTGTTAACACAGATGGGTCCTACCACTGTGAGTGTGAAAGTGGTTATGAGCTTAGAAGGAGATCATGCAGAGGTAAACTATATATTGATCATGTGCTAAAGTTACTGATCACTTGTAGATATTGATGAGTGCAAGGTTCAAGAACACAATAACTGTTCCCAGATATGTACTAACTTACCAGGCTCTTATCAGTGTGAGTGTAATAAAGGCTATCAACTACGTCGAGATCAAAAATCTTGCAGAGGTAAAGTGTCCAAGCAATCATATAATTCTTTGGTGTAGCTGCCATGGCAATAAACTTTTGTATGCTATTATTAACGTTGCCATATCATTGACACCATATATTTATGTCTCTTTTAACTGCAGTCCTTACCAAGCTGCTATATATAGGTAATCTGTTTAGTATTGTTATATACATAGAACATTAGTCACTAAATGCTTTGACTAATGACAGATCCATTTGGGGAAAATGTTGACTCTTGCAGCTTTTCAAGTGGTATGCACAAAGTTCATGTGGTAAATGTGTATATAGAAGCTGTATTAATAGGATGGCCTGCCATGGATGTAGGATGGCCTGTTCTTCCTCCATATATAGAGGAAGAACAGGCCATCCTCACCATGTATAGGCTTTAACTGATTTACCATAAAATGTATATCATACCTACAGCCGAGTCTTCATAATAATTCAGTGCTCCAGAATTCAGAACAATAATATGAACTCTCTCGCTACCATGATACTCTAATAGAACAGTAGTAGTATGCATTTACCATGTTTGTTCAACAAGAACTTTGAATAAAGATAAACATTGGCACGGATGAATATGCCACATCCAGACCACTCTGATACAATAACAAATGTCTAAATATTTCACTGTAAATTTAAGTGCGACAATAGCTAGAATTTTTTCTTCCTGGCCACACTTGCCTGCTTACATGTAAGGCTGGCTGTGCACCTCTCATCAATAAACCTATATACAGCTTACCCATCTAGAACTTTGGAGGTTGCTTTTTTGCATTCAAACATACCCAGCATCTATTATAACTGAATAGCTTTGCCTTTCATTTAAAGAACTAGAACTGTCTGTTGAATGTGTTAAAGAGTATGATGCCTAGTTGGTATTTACATTATTTTGTCATTTCCTTATGGCATAGGTGTAGCAGTGAGGGAGGCAAGTACCTTTTATTGATTTATGATTTTAATTGTAAAATGTTGCCCTAATAAAACAGTTAATGAAACAATCAGTGATAAAATTGCCCTTAGAACTGATCTAGAAAGTTACAATTCCGAACTTAGCTGTGAGGCTCAGATCCCCCTAAGAGACAGCATGCCTAACTTTAGGCCAGTTTAGGCCAGTGCCCCCATATTTACTAATATCTTATGCCTGGAATGGTGTCTCTTTGTTGAATGTATTGTCGCAAGGAGTTGATGAGACTGACTATGTGCCATTTTATATGTATGTTCTATTAGAGCTTTTTACTGTGTACAGACATCAATGAGTGTACAACTGGTCTCCATGACTGTGAACACATTTGTGTCAACAAACGTGGATCATATGAGTGTGAGTGTCAAGATGGCTATGAACCAGGGAGGAACAAGTCAACATGTAAAGGTATAATCACTGTGTATGCACTCCAACTTGTTTACTGCATGTGACTTGACTGACTTTTTCATTAAAACACTTTACTTACAGTCCATGAAGGATCAGTGTAATGAAGTTAACTACAGTTCATAAATCTAGACTTCTTGGAGATATCCTGGTTATGCATGTTCCTATTATATAGTACTACTTTGAAACATGTAATTGTCAAGGAAGGAATTGTCTCTGACAAACTGTTTATACAATAGTAGTATACAATGCAGATCTGTCATAGTGATTAATATATATCATTGGTGTAGACATTGATGAGTGCAAGAGAGGACTACACAAGTGTAGTGATCAGTCTACGTGCATGAACACATTAGGATCATACAAATGTGTTAGTGCTGACTGTTCTCCAGGATACAGAGACACTAAGGATGGATGTAAAGGTGTGTACATACTAAATATCTCCAACAATATTAGTTACTAGTGTATATACAGATATCAATGAGTGTGAAGGAGATCATGGGTGTGCTCATGAGTGTGTCAATACATTGGGAAGCTATAAGTGTACCTGCAGACCTGGATATAGGCTTGGTGGTAATGACAAAAGATGTAAAGGTGAGGATAATTACATAAAGTGCCATTTCTAGTTAACATATCGATGGTATGAGTTTTAAACAGTTATAGTTTATATTATTGTTCAGTCATGTGAATTTGTAACTAAACGATGGCTTCATGGCAATAACATTAGGTCAGTACTTGTGCTTAATGCATATGTTTGTATGTTACTCTGTGTGCGTGTGTGTGTGTGTGTGTGTGTGTGTGTGCGTGTGTGTGTGTGTGTGTGTGTGTGTGTGTGTGTGTGTGTGTGTGTGTGTGTGTGTGTGTGTGAGGTAGCATAACAAAGTGGCTAGAGTATTGGCCTGGTAATTAGGCTTGAGCCAATTATGCTCAAAATTTTTCCCAACATGCTTTCAGGAATTTCCCTAAATTTTCACCTTTTTTTGCTCTTCAGTGTTCCCATTATGCTTGCATTAAGTTAGCCAAATTTCTTACAATTATCTTGTGGAACATTAATCAGTTAATTCTGTATTAGAGTATTTCTCTACAAAGTGACTGTTCTGTTAGAGAGTATTGATATGAGGAGCTATTATACAATGCATTTGAGTTCACAACTGTAGTTTGCAGTTTTCAATACAGGACTGTTCTATTAGGGAGTATCAATCTATTTTAATTCCATAATTTGAAATATCCATCTAATATGCTAGGCATAGCACTCCAGCCTGTTATGCTCTTTATTATGCTGGCATATTTGTTGCAGGCCTACTGGTAATCAGAAAGCTCCAGGTTTGATGCCCAGTTATGTAAATTTGGTTCCTTGAGCAAGAAACTTTACTCACATTGCTCCAGTCTACCCAGCTGTGTAATGGGGACCTGGTAGCTCTTTGACTAATGCTGGTTACTTTGGCTGGCTTCCACATGCCATCCTTTGATGTCATTAACACTGAGTCACCTATTTTGAGGCTTTTCAATGGTTTTGCCTGGCGGTCGTAAAACATCTTTTGTTGTTTTCTGTGTTTTTGAAGTTCCTCCTGTACTGCAGTTGGGTTAATTGTTGCTGGCTTTAGTAAAATATTTGCTGTAGGTATGAGAGTCTTTGTCCGCCTCCCCATAAGTCGCTGGGCTGGTGACCCAAGGGTGTCTGACCATGGTGTGTTCCGATACTCTAGCAGTGCTAGGTAGTGGTCATTTCCATCATGTGCTGCCTTCTTCATCAATCGTTTGATGGTTTGTACTGCCTTTTCAGCCATGCCGTTGGACTGTGGATGGTATGGGCTGGATGTACGGTGGTCAATCTGGTATTGCTTGATAAACTGTTGGAACTCGTGGCTGGAAAATTGGGGGCCATTGTCGGATATCAAGACATCCGGTATTCCATGACGGGAGAACTGAGATTTGCAATGCTTAATTACTTGCTTTGCTGTGGTGTGAATGAGCAGGTCTAGTTCAACAAATCCTGAGTAATAGTCCACTATCACAAGGTACTGCTTTTGCTGCAGCTCAAAAAGATCAACATCAACTTTGGACCATGGACGGTCTGGGATAGAATGTGGGATGAGAGGCTCCTTCTGGTTTTTTCTTTGGTATGTATTGCAAGTGCTACAAGCTGAAACGGTATCTTGGATTTGGGATGACATCCCTGGCCAGTACATTATATCTCGGGCTCGCCGTTTGCATTTCTCTATACCTAAATGGGAACAGTGTATCAATTTCAACATCTCTGGCTGCATGGCCTTAGGGATTATGAGCTTTTCCCCTTTTAGAAGAACTCCGTCGCTGGAGGATATTTGATCTCGGAATGACCAATACGGTAAACACTCAGTTGGCACTTGTGACTTGTGATCTGGCCAACCATCCAGTGTTAGTTTCATTAATTGCTTTAGAGCTGAATCAGATTGGGTCATTGATTGAAATTGCTCTAACTTGGTTTTTGATATTGGCAGTGATGCTACTACATTCACTTCAAATTCAAATGATGTGGAGTCATCTGGCTGTTTTGTTAGATACGCTCTGGACAGAGTGTCTGCAATCACTAGCTGTTTACCAGGGCGGTAAATAAGATTGATTTGATACTTTTGTATGGACATAATCATCTTCTGGAGTCGCAGTGGTGCTTGATGTAGTGGCTTCTTGAGTATGGCTTCTAAGGGTTTATGGTCAGTCTCTACTTCAACAGACGGCATGCCAAAAATGTACTCGTGAAATCTGGTGCATCCAAAAACCACAGCTAGCATTTCTTTCTCAATCTGGGCGTAGTTCTGCTGGCACATAGTGAGGGCTCTGGATGCATAGGCAATGGGGTGATTATCTTGTAGAAGTACAGCTCCCAATCCTTTAGAACTGGCATCGACGGATAGTTTGGTAGGTTTACTGGGGTTGAAATACTTGAGCACAGGGGCAGTGGTGATTAATTTCTTCAAAGATAGAAAACTGTTGGCTTGTTCAGTGTGCCAATGCCATTCCACATTCTTTTCCAATAGGGTTCGTAGAGGCGAAGCTACAGTGGATAAATTTGGTATAAACTTGCCCAGATAAGTTAACATACCTAAGAATCTTTGAAGATCATCTTTGTTCTCTGGACATGGCATTTTAAGAATGGCATCGGTCTTTTTTGGATCAGGTTTGAGACCATCTTTGCTAAGTATGTGACCGATATAGGTAATGGCATCCTTTCTGATTTGGCACTTGGTTCTATTGAGCTTGAGATTTCTGTGCCGTGCTCTTTCTAAGACTTGTATTAAGCGGGTGTCGTGTTGCTCTTCATTTTCTCCCCATATGAGCAGGTCGTCCACAACAACTTCGACTCCTGGTATATCTTGAAACATCTCTGACATTATTTTCTGGAAAATGTCTTGGGAAGACGAGAGCCCGAAAGGAAGACGTTTGAACATGTAGCGTCCAAAGGGTGTGTTAAACGTACAAAGCTTTGCACTTGGTGTGTCTAATTGGACTTGCCAGAATCCAGAACTGGCATCCAGGACAGAGAAAACCTTGGCATTTGGCATTCTTGTAACGATGTCATCAATTGTGCTCATTGGATAGTAATCACGTTTGACTGCCTTGTTTAAATCGCGTGGGTCTATGCAGATTCTGAGGTTACCATTTGGTTTAACAATTGTTACCATACTATTTACCCAGTCTGTGGGTTCATCAACTTTCTGGATTACATCAAGATTTTCCATGCGACTGAGTTCCTGTTGAATTTTGGGTCTCAAAGTGACTGGAACTTTTCT
Organism: Dysidea avara; assembly: GCF_963678975.1. Taxonomy (NCBI): domain Eukaryota; kingdom Metazoa; phylum Porifera; class Demospongiae; order Dictyoceratida; family Dysideidae; genus Dysidea; species Dysidea avara. The sequence goes on from NC_089284.1 coordinate 5,071,371, forward strand.
CGGTGGGTGTACAATAGGCTGGGCATTTTTGTCAATTTTGATGTGGTACAAGGCGTCTGTGATACATCCCAATCCGTCAAAGACATCACTGTAGGCATTGAGAATATCATCAGGTTGGTTGTTGATAGCATCTAATCGTTGCACTAGATTCAGTTCCATACAAGTCGTCAAGCCTACTATGTTGGGAACATTCTGGTCAATCACTTCAAAAACCACAGGGTAACATTTTCCTTCGTGCTGGCAGTTTAGTGTGACCTTACCACATGTGTCGAGTCGTTGGCCACCAAAGGCAACTAGCCTTGCATGAGATTTTTGCAGTGGGGTTGAGCTTAGTTGGAGGTATTTCTGTCTGGAGATGACATTACATTGTGCACCTGTATCAATCTTAAAACTCATTTTCTGGCGATTTACGAGGATTGTTACTTTCCAATCGGGTGACTTTGAGGTAGCACATTGTATCATACCAATAAACATGTCGTCAGGGGAATCGGAGTCTTCATGTGTAACACTGTGCACTTTCTTTTGGTACTTTGTAGCAGTGTGACTTTGACAAACCTTTGCAAAATGGTTTCTACGACCACAATTGTAGCATTCTACGCCTTGTGCTGGACAGGGCTGGTGACGGTAGTGTTGATTTCCGCATCGGTCACATCGAGGTTTGGGGTTTGCTTCTTGACTTTGACGTCGTGCTGTAACAGCAAGGACTTCCTGATAGTGTGTTTCTTTACCGGTAGTACTGGAACTAATTGTTTTCAGTTGGGTAGATGTAGCTTCGTTCGCTCTACATATGTCGAGGGCCTTCTGAAGAGTTAAGTCGCTTTCTTTTAATAGACGCGCACGGGTCTTATCGCAAATAATGCCACACACAATTCGGTCACGAATCAGACCATCCTTCAATTCGGCAAATTCACAAGATTGAGCTTTTGTTTTTAAATCTGTTACATACTGATCAATGGTTTCTCCTGGTTGCTGGTTTCGCGTGTTGAACTTGTGTCTTTCCCACGTAATATTTTTGCGAGGGTTGCAATACTCATCAAACTTTTCTATTATTTTATCCACCTTGTTCTTGTCGTCGGAATTTTGCCATGAGAAAGTATTATAAACTTCCAGTGCCTCCGGTCCGGCCACGTGAAGAAAGGCTGCGGCTTGAATTCCCGCGTCTTTTGTAGATAGTCCACTAGCAAGGGAAAATATCCTGAAACGTTGTTTCCATCGTCTCCAGTTGTCAGCAATAGTTCCGTCTAAGTTTAATGCCTCTGGTGGCGAAAGCTGATCCATTTTCGCAAGAAACTTCTGACACCATGTAACAACGTGCTAAGAATGTTCTAGAATCATTTCACAACACTCACGTGCCTTGTACAATCACGTGCTAATCTATATATTACACTGGTGTTAACTGGGGAAACAGCCCACCCGACTGTAGCATCAATGGGTACCTGGTGTTGGGGAAGCAAATGCCCTTGTCGCACTTAGCGGTGTTGGGGATGTTGTGCCAGAACTTTGAGTTTGGCAATCTCTCTCTGTGAGACCTGGACAATCTTCCTATGGGATAATAGTCCTGCTACAGGAGGATTTCCTGCACAAGACTCAAGTACATGAGTAGTACACAGGTATCCCAGTGCTGGTTCACTGGTCAGCAATAGCTGTGTTTTGCATGACTGCTGTAGGCTTTGCTTGCTTACTTTGCTTTTATGTGTGTTTGTGTGTGTGTGTGTGTGTGTGTGTGTGTGCGTGTGTGTGTGTGTGTGTGTGTGTGTGTGTGTGATGCACGTGTGTGTTTAAATGGTACTATTGTCTTTCAATATATGTTTCTGGTACCACAGATAATGATGAATGTCTTACTAACAATGGAGGATGTGACCACATTTGTACAAACACCAAAGGATCTTACCAGTGTTCCTGTAACACTTCCTATGTGTTAGCAGCAGATAATATGAAATGCAATCTTGACAGTTGTGGCTATATCACAAAAGACCTAAGTGGATCCATTGCTACTAATGGCTATCCCAACTCATTGTATGCTCCTCATTCCAACTGTACATGGGTTATTGATCTTCCAAGAAGATACAAAAGCATCGAGTTGAAGTTTGATGGTTTATTCATTGAGCAATCAGTTGACTGTGTCAAAGACAAAGTGATAATATTAAATGGCAAAAATACCGACTCATTACCACTGGGTAGTTATTGTGGTTCTCAGTTACCGGCCACTGTACACAGCTCAACAGGTGATGTGACAGTTAGGTTCACTTCAGATGGTGCCAATAACAAAAAAGGATTTAAGTTACGTTATAGAGGATTAGAGGAAAGAGTAACAGGTGAGACATATAGTCTTTGAAAATCACTGTTTTTATTGTTGTAAACTCATTATAGGATTATTTGACTGTGACATAGTAATTACTGATGAAGGTACATTTGGTCCTACCACTTTTCCTTCAAAGTACATTGACCCAATGGCCTGTCAATATCGTATTGTGGCTCCAAGTAGAAAACAACGAGTAAAGCTGACATTTCTATATGTGGATGTTCATGATTCAGAGTGTTATTTGGATAATGTTTCAGTGTACAGTGGAAGACAAGCCACTATTGACAAAAGGCTAACACAGTTCTGTAATGGTAGTCATGGTAACACTGTAGTAACTTCAACAGGATCACGAATGGTAGTAGTATTTTTTGGAAACACACCAAAAAAGTATCGAGGATTTCATGCTTCTGTGCAGTTCTTACAATAAGGAATTACCAATTAATGACAGCAACTGACCATGTTTTGTTACTGGTTATAGTTTAACTGTGATTTTTATAGTGATGACGCAAAACTTTACATACACAAATAAAATTTGTTCTATGTGCATGTTATTGTGAAAGCTGCACAATAGTGGAAAGCACTTCTATAGTAAGGCTACATATATTCTGCACAGCATATGTTGCAAAGCTCATTGCAGCATTTACATGAGCTTTTTCAGATGTATTATAATACAAATTACTAATAAAATTTTTTGTATCTGACAATCTTCTTACAATCACCATCTGCAAGCTATGTATAACAGTGTGTGCAAGCACTGCAATCATTATACTCACTTCTTTATATATACACAGCACCTTATCTGGCAGTGTTATCCCACTAGGGACTTGTGAGAAAGCTAAACCCTGTAGCTATATGGAGAGAGTAAGATTCTTGAAACTGGTTATAAGCTTGCTCCTATAACATGCTTGTAACCAGGTCTGCAGGTATACACTCATAACTTAAACCCTTTTTTCATTAAATTGGTAGCTCTGTTTCCTCAAACCTCTTACTAACAACAGAGGATGTCACCACATTTGTACAGACACAAAAGGATTTAATTTAATTTAATTGTGCACATTAGGTCTATGCATGTATAAGACTGTTGCATAATCCAACATGATTAGTAAAACATGATCGTCTTTTCTGATTCTTTCAGGTCAGATAAATAGTAACCAACAAGTATCTCCAAACAATGTTGAAAAGCAACTCCTCACTATTATACTATGTCAGAGACCCAGAATCTCAGATGATGTGCTCACCTCCACTAATATTGCTAGCATTGCATGCTCTACAATTATAAAAATGTTCTACAGATGTGTATAGCTACAGACTGCCAACCTAGGGTATAGGTGATGCTTACTTAATGAAGAACTCAACACACTTATGTACAAGCAGGGTCACATTTTATTACAGATCTCTATACTATAAATTATAGTCACTTATATATATATATGGAATGTTTATATACTATGCAAGTTGTCATGCATGCAATTGTAGGGTCATATCAGTAAGCATAACTTATATGAAAGCACACAAGAACCCCCTAAAGCAACATTTCCTAGGGATCAACTTAATTAGGTCCCCAGTCAGTGTGTCATTACCATACTATAGGGAACCATTTTGACATGGAGCTATCCCAGGGCCCTTTAAAGTCTGCATGCATGGGCATCTCTGCAGTCACATCACTATCATTAAATGTGGTAAGAACAGATGTCATGGAGCACAGAATCTAGCTATGAAAGTGGGGAATCTGAAATGATGCTCTGATAAAGATGCTGACAGTAGCTCCATTACTATTTTAAAATTTCATTATTATTATTATTATAAAGCTTTACAGTGGCCAGTACTGACAATCTCTGACAGCAACAATTAATACACCATATCGATAAGTTCTGTTATAAATTTAGTTACAATTCATTTAACTATACAAAGCAATTTTGTGTGTGTTTAAACTTAAATATTAGTTTCTCATCCACCAATTACTCAAAATAGCAGTTGGGGAGGGTGTATCTTATTTTTAGCTAGATAGCTCACAAGACTTCGGAATACAACCTCCTTGGTATGCTCAGTCTAGCTATAAACTTAAAAAGTAGTCTACATGCAATAGCTAGATTCAGCCACTAACAAAACAGCGATGCGGATGTGGATACTAATAATTTAGTTTATGAATACTTTTTTTCATTTTCAGCTTTGCAGCCACCCCCCAAAAAGGGGCAAAATTAGGGGATTGAGATGCCAAAGTATCCCCTCCAAAATTTTAATATGTGCTAGTGGAAGCTACAACTATACAGGTGCAATTACATCCATAGCATACATGGAGAATGTAAAGATTAAAAGAGCAAGAAGGGAAGAGCTAATCTCTTCTAGGAATTAACAAGAGGAGTAAAGATTAAATTTTAGAGGTAAAGCCATTAAAAATCTACAAAAATCAAAGTACTCTAATAGAACAGTCAACTGTATTCTAATAGAACATTCATCATTGAAACATTTCTAAACTAAAGACCAGTGTGTACATGTTGAATTGTCCTATGCACTGCTATCTCATCAACATTATTCCATACCAATTGTTTGCACAATGAATCACACGAATGAGAACAATTTTTTTGAGTATAGTAGAAAGTTTCAGATGTGGTTACAAACTTGATACTAGAGTGAAATACTTTATTAAACATTAACTCTTATGAAATTTAAGCATCTATAAAGCTAACAGAACAGAGCTACAGCATCTGGAGGCTGCACAATTATTTGATCAAATTCCATGCTTTAGAACAAACAAAATGTGACCACTGTTGCATTTGAATGAGAAGCAACTGCAAGATTATTGCTGGTCGCAGTTTCATCTTTTAATGTTATTATAATTATTTAGGTTAACAGAATAAATATCTTAGCTTTCTAGAGGTTGCACTGCTAGACTCCTAACTTTGGATATACTGTAACATTTATGCGGTGCCTTTTATATGACATATTATACCACTGCCAGCTTGCAATGCTTATGCTTATTCAATAAGTTTAGTCAAAATTATTACTAATTTTTCCTGCCCCCAGGCCCCCCTAGATAAAGCATGCAGAGTCAGTGTGTATAGCACACTATATAGCTACTATAGTTGTATTAACCAGTCGCCTCTTTCCTTTCTAGTCCCCACTATAGATACTCCTAGCTTAGCACCTCTCTGTGGGAAATCCTAGATTTGCCCCCTACTCATGCAACCTCGAGCACTTTTTCCAGACATCATATACTCAGTCAAGCTCCGTACAGTATGCATGTCTCTTTATAGTAAAGAATTGCAGGGCATGAATAACTTTGGCCGCTGTCAGTGTCCTTTATGGTACTTTTATCTTGGAAACATGCTGTATACTGTAGTACTGTACCCTGGGAAGCTTGCTTCATGGAATATGACATGCATATATTCTTGTTACTGAGCAACGGTAATGTATACCAAAGCACTCAGACACTTTACTATATTGACCATTTATAGAACAATCACTTTTTCATCATTCTTCAACGTTTCAGTTACACGTTTATGACTCCCTGTATTCACAGGCTTTAGCCTTCTCACAGGTCCCTAGTGGGATAGTATTCACAGATCATTCCTGCAGCCTAATCTGCATTCTGGGACTTAAATTTTGATCAAAAGCAAACTAAAACTTATATAGCTATACTTCCAAACTTAATAAAACTAAAAGAAACCTGAACATTCACTGCTGTGGAAGTGACAAACCCCAGACCACTATTACGCCTTTCCTTTGCTTCACACAAACAAATACTGGCTGTACTAGTGTCCTTACCAAATTATGAACGTGCATGTAATCAATTATTTGCAAACCAATTAAGTATTGCTTAAGATTTATGCAAGTAAAAAGACTCTTACCTGGAAAGCAAATTACTCTTATTACTTAGCAACAACTTCTAAATTAATCTAGTACAATAATCTCATCTTGTCTTTAAAATCACTACTCAATGGGCAGCACACCATTTGTGCTGCATGCATTCAAAAGTTCATAATATCATGAACCCTTGATCGATGCATTCAATTGTCAATGCAATTATATAAATATTATAGTGTACATGCATGTATGTCATAAACAAATTCATTTAAAATTTGTCACTGTCATTTAAAATCCTTAAAAGTAATGCTATCAAACAATAAACCCACCACAACAGTCAGTATAAATTAGAATCAAAGATTTGAAGTCCCAAATTGCGTAAAATCATGCTAATTACTATAACCCTACCTGGCTCTGCTATACCACAAAAGGATGAATTCTTTCTTTGCCATATAATTACTATCAAGTCTAAGACTTCAAGAGGTCCATGCAGAACAGATTTGAAGGAAGTGGGTTAATAGAAAGAAGAGAGACACACTGCAAGAAGGGACACAGCTATTTTACAGCTTGTACACGTCATTGGTGGATACAGAAACCTTCTAAGTGGTTTACTACACAACCTTTAATTTTTGTGTCAATGTTTAATAACAAACAAGCTGTGTTTACTACCGGGGCAGTGATCATCACTAAGATAATGGTCCACTTCCTGGTTGCCATAGTGAGCATCTATATGACAATAGCAAAACAGCTCATCACCACATGGCATAAATTCACATTTTCATTGCAACTGTAAACCAGAAATTACATAAAGAAGTTTCTTCTTAACTGGTATATAGTTTGTCTATCGTGTTTTCATATGCAAATTCTCTACACAAAGCCTTATAGTTGTCTCGTGTGGCCAGACCACTATCTCACCTCCTCTTTTTCTTTGTGACATCATAGGTCAACAAGATAGGGTCTGGTGAATTACCATTGACAAAGTTGTGAATTTCCACCAAAATTTGGTGGATTCAAGTTGATTTCATTAGTTAGCTTTACATTGGCATGGCAGAACATAAAGTTTACCACAAAATTTAGAACAGGAATATATGCACAGAATAGAGGTCTTGTAGTTTTGGACACATTTGTCTGGCTAGCTGCACTGGCAAATCGAAGCACAATATACCACAAGTGAATTGGGGAATGTCATCATTACAAATTATTACTATAAAATCGTCTGCATGGTCATACACATGCATGGCTTAAAATACCAAGAATCCTGTTTAATAAATCCATGCCAAAAATGTCAGCTAAGCTGCAAAAAAAGGTGTGACATTCAAAAAAACCAAGATTTTACTTTGATAGAAAATCAAACGTGACAACCAAGAAATGGCCACCATGATGTTAATGCTAAATATGACAATCTGCTCATGATGGTCGGCACATCACACATGATCTGCTATACAAGTTTTGACTACCTACTTTGTAATGCTTCTCAGATCAACATTGCTGACAAAAGTTTGTGATATCATTTGCCACATGAAGACATCATGCATGTTCACTATACCAAGTCAGAGATCATTACTGAGAATATATTCATTACCTGGTATAGCAATATAGCCATTGTAAACTGCAAACATTACCAAATATAGTAGTGTATGTGTTTCACCCATATATAGCCTTATGGATAATGTGGCCAACTTACTATAACCACATGTGGTAGTGACTTTACCACAAAAAGGATGTTGAGGTATAATGTACAGCCAGTGTATGCATGGTTAGACTGTGAAGGTAACTGTTCCTGCATCATAATATGTAATATATAGTTTGTCATGTTTTCAGGTTTGCCTAATAATACATTTGTACAGCACATAATTACACTTGCATGGATCAATATTCAGGCTGTAGGACCATGCTGTTGCAGGTGTCCTTTACAGACCATCAGCACTTGTGCTGTACCTCATAAATAAATAAATAATTAAGCACTCTACCAAGTATATATACATGCATCCAAGAAAAGGCTGTCATACATCCTGCACTATAAGCTCAACTGTTCATGCAATTATATTGGTGGACTGTAGTGCAGTACTCAATATGATGCATATATAGATCATCTGCTGACACTAGAACGTGTAATATATTTGGATAACTCCATCAAAAATGTAGCTACTAGCTATTGAGAAGTTTCTATCTTTGCTGGTTATGTTCTTTCTTGATTTGGAAATCATCAAGAAACCATTAACTGGCACTGTTTTGAAAAACAATGCATCCTCTAATGGTAACTTACTTACGTATCTCACTGTTATATATTGAATAATGCGTGGACACATACGTCCTCTAATAATGCAGTCAGATGCTCTAATAGGGCATTCAAACAAACTATATGCATGCAGCTATAAATGTTGTACACACTTATAGCCTGCTCTTTAACCACTGATGTATGGTTAAGTGCAAGCGATATTCACTATACATAAAAATCATGTTGAAACCGAGCAGAAACTATTGAAATTTTACAAAATAAAGGTTAGTGAATCATATAGCGGGTGGATCAGTGAAGACTGTATATATACCGCTTAGATAAATACGTTAAGTACTTTTCTGCAATCATATCAGTTGCATCAGTAATGCATGTAATTATGCATACCTGCTTGATATAGTTCATATCTTAATTAATTCCAGGAACTGAGTATATGTCCATGCACCCTTTTAATTGATGATTGATTGATTGATTATAGGTATACTGAGTATAAGTCAGTGCAGCTGATATCTCTTATATAGCCGGAAAAATAAAATGAGTAAAAACCAATATTAGTGTTGAATAAAATGTAATACTTGCACATATAAGTAAGGTGAGTGAGTCCTCAGGCATGCACACACAGCCACAGATGGGTGTGCAAGTGGGTGTGGCAAGGAAATACAGCTAACAATAAAATTAAAAAAAAACTTAACACCTAAACTATAGATATGAAATATTAAGATGATTAACATCTGACCATTCTGGGATATCTCTTATACCTTCTAGGAGAAGAAACTAATACTCCAGCTGCCAAATCAAAATTATGCCTGCAGCTGGATTAAGTTATATTGAGCTCATTCTGAATAAAGTTGACACAGTTTTGAAAAGAAGATATAAAGATGCATGATGGCATAGGCGGATCTGAGGGGGGGCCAAGGGGTGCTGTGCCCCCCCTGGCCCTTCCCTTGCCCCCCTTGGACTCACAGTACTATATTGATACCAGAAACTGGAATCATGCATTCATACTGTATTCAGAAGTATAGAAAGCCAATGGGTAAATAGAAGACAACAGTTATAAATGTACTTTACAGTTATACTTACTGTACATTATAAAGAAAGTAAGTTTAAGTTTTTGTGCCAAGATCGAGATACTCTAATAGAGCAGTCACTACTCTAATAGAACAGTCACAATTCTAATGTCATAACAATGCTAGCTACTTTATATTTTGATTTATTACACTTTACCATCAAACAGGTTTTATCTCAGATAGGATAACTAATCTTTATATACATTGCAAGCATACACTTTTTAGCTAAATGTTACCAAAAATGCTCCCAAATTCAAACCTAGGAAGTCTAATTTTTAAAAATTTTCTCTAACTACAATCTTAAAATTGTATGTCTATCATTCATCCAGCTATACTGAATCTAGTTATACAACTGAATATAACCTGTATACTAGAATTCCTCTTAGTGGAATAGATGCTGTTGTACACTAAAACTTCTTGCCCCCCCTTGGCCCCCCCTGACAGTGCCTCCTAGATCCGCCTATGCATGATGGCAAGAAGTGGCCTAAAACACTTAATTCAACAGTGTTGTTGCTGTATATGGTGTAAAAAATTAGCAATACTTTAAATGACGCACACAGTATGATATACACATTGTAGCTAGGTATACTGCATTACTTTAGCAGGACTGAGCTGAAGATGGTGAAGTTCTCTGGTTGTGATGGTTTGCCGGGGGAAATTAGCTAGGTCTGGACTATGATGATCTGGGTGGATAAAATAATCATCACAGGTGAGCAGGCCGCAATGTGCCAGGGGATGGAGTGAAAGCAAAAGGTATCCTAGTGCATGGGCTTCAGTTTCATCACTGGTTTTCCTGTAATGACGTCATTGTAAAAACGAGTATATAGGTCACATGCTACTGCATGGCCGGTGTGACGAATTCAAGTTATGCATGGTGAATTGGTGATTGAGGTCGATGGCTAAAGTTTCTGATTCGTTGTGTTCTCTGCCGAACGTCATACCTGTGTTCGTAATCACAGTGTTGGCATTACTGGTGCGGTGTTATGAATGTCTACCGGCACCACCTCCTACAATGAAGACCTGTGGATTTGGTAAGGTGAACCGCATACTGAACAAGCTATAGCTGCACTTTGTTCACAAGTCCGATGATGAATGCATACATGCATGGCTGTGTGGTTTGGCTGTAGCCAGTTACGACGGAACAGATATAATGATGCCAGTTGTGATTGATAATTCCACTGGAGAACCACAATTCAAGCATGTCGAGATAGGTGGTTATGATACAATGAAGTCAAAGCGAGCCGCTACTTCGTATCAGTCTCGTCTGTGGCCAAATGGTACAGTCTACTTTAAATTTCATAGTGACTTAACAGGTAATTAGCAATCAGTTGCATTTTATACTAGCTAGCTATAGCTATACATTTTACATTAATAGATAAACAGAAGGAGATTTTTTATGATGCTATGAGACATTGGGAAGCTGAAACTTGTATAAGGTTTTATCCAGGGTACAATCTGCAGGGAGAAGGAGTCTTAATTTTCAGTGGGTCGGGGTAAGTAATGTGCTTATTATAGATTCCTTGTTTCTCTCATCACCTTCCATAAATTGGTCAAGTGCACAAATATTCAATGTGGAGAAAGATTAGCCATCCTTTACAGCAAAGAAAGCACTCCTCCCTGTTTAAGGAAAGCTGTATATATAGTATTAGCTTTGAAAGGTCCCTTAATTATAAAATAGCTCTTGTCTGCTATAGCCATTTGCTGCATGTAATGAGTAATTCCTTCACCCGTATCGATATTAAACAAGGAATCAGTTTGCCTGGTTTTATATGTAGTCTGAGCTATATTAGCAGTTTTATCAATAACTCTTGCATGTAATTCTTAGCCATTTAACTAATTTTTATCTTTCCAAGGGTAAAGCTTGATTTGCTTCATTGTACCCTTTCAAAAACATAATTCAACCACTGATATACTGAACTTGTGTAGTATACCACATCACAGGGAAGAATCACACTAGATGTATTGGTCCTATGAATTGCACAATTTAGACTCCAAATTATCTAGCTACATTTTCTGTCCACTACCTGTCAGTATAGCTACAGAAGACATAGTCTTAAAGGAATTATGAAGCTATTGGCATGCATGCTGGCTGCAAATTAGCACCTTAATCCAAGAAGAGAAAGAAAGATAGCAAAGTTTATATCCTATAGAACATTTGAACTTGATGATAGTATGCAGCACCAAGTCATCACAATCAGGCTGTCTATTTGTAGTACGTATTTTTAATCATGATCCATACTTAAATGATATACAGCTCAGTTGTGTATATGTGTATAGAATAGTCTGATGACTCAAAAGTGATCATCACAAATTAAATATGACATTATTTTTCTAAATGTAGGTGCTGCTCTGTTGTAGGAAGGGCTACTGGATATATTCAAGTACTTTCTTTTGGTCGCTTTTGTGGTTTTCCTGAGGCTGTTCATGAAATCGGACACGTTCTTGGCTTTTGGCATGAGCAAAGTCGTCCTGATAGAAATGAGTATATCAATATTCATCTAAATAATGTTGAACGTGGAACAGAACTTAATTTTGCAAGAGTAACACATATCAACTCACTAGGAGTAACTTATGACTTCAATAGCATAATGCACTACGATGAATTCGCTTTCTCAAGAAATGGTGAACAGACAATGAGTTCAAAAGAACCCAACATTCCCCTTGGAAGGTCAACAGGGCTCAGTCCTTTAGATACATTGCAGACCCAACTTCTTTATGAGGATTTGTGTAGTAAGTTACTTTGTGATAATGAAAACTGTTAAAACTGCTTGCCCTATTAGGATTACGTGGATCATTGGAAAGTCGGCTTCCACCTAAGATGGTTGTTACACCTCCTCCAATAGTCCTACCACCCACTGGCAAACACTTGAAGGGAAAGAGTGGTCACTTCTCTGCTCCTGATTACCCACAACCTTACAAGAGCAACACTAATCGTATATGGATCATTGAAGTTCCTGAAGGATATGTTGTTTACATTCAAATATTTAATATCAGCATAGAGTATGTGTACATGCTGCATTTTGATGCAGTGACTACACAGTTGCTGTTATTATATCACCATTGTTATTATAGGGAACCATGTGGTGTTAACCATGTAGCTGTGTTCAATGGAAGGACAGACAATCGAAGTATCCTGATAGATGAATATTGTGGTTCTAATGTTAAAAACAAATTTATAACACTGAGCAGTAATTTTGGTTACATAAAGTTTCAAACAGGATCTTCTGCCAACACTAAGGGATACACTGGGTTTGCTAAAATTACCTTTGAAGCTAGAGGTACAATTATATATACACATATAGCATCAAGTTTGTCACAAAGAGCTGTGTTGGCATTGCAGATATTGATGAGTGCCGGAATATTCTCTGTGACCATAAATGTACCAACCTGGAGGGATCTTACAAATGTACATGTAATGATGGCTACTATCTGGACAGAAATGGCAGAACATGTTTGGGTAGTCAATATACTATTCAGTGGTAGATTAAAGAGAATTTCCCATTAATATTAGTAGACGGTAGCCATAATTACTGTGCATCAGAATGCAACCCTCTCTCAGGAGAGTTTCCAGGGGTTTAGGAGATCGCTTTGGATTTTACACACTACTTGAAGCATTAAGAAATTGAAACTTTAGGTTTTCAGAATCTGGAATCTATCATGAAACAGGACACATTCTCTTTTATAATAATTTCTCACATGACCCCTTTCAAATTCCTGCAAGTACCCCTGCTCTCTGGATCCACTACTGAACTCACAATGGTTTTGTATAGTTAACCACCTCTCATGTATCATATTCAGATGTGAATGAGTGTGGCATTGACAATGGAGGCTGTACATATGAATGTGTCAACATGGCAGGCCGTCATCGATGTCAGTGTCCCAATAGAACAACAGGCTGTTATGGAGGTGAGCATATGTTATAGTGCCAGTCATAGTACAACTTGCAATTGGCTTAGAAGTAGTGGAGTACAGGCAGAATTCACAGCTTCTTAATGAAACTGTGTTAGCAGCAGCAGCAAACTATGTGACAGTGGTCTGACTAGTCAAATTCAGCTGTGTGCATGCTAAATATATATACAATGCCTAAAGAATAAGTGATGCAGGGTAGTATAACGGTGCTTATCAAACAAATAAGGTATCACAGTAGTGTATCACTTGAACAAGGAAAAGTGCTTAAAATGATGTCCTTTATTAATAAGACCATTTTTGCAGTAAACCTTACAACCTAGTGCTGCTGCTGCCACTGCTGCTACAGTTGTACTATTACTATTGATTGTATGACGCTACTGACAATGAGTCTGCATGACGTTTTGTACATTAATCAGTGGCAAATCAGACTTGCAGCCTTTAGCGAGTACCTAGTGGGATACAGAGTTTTTCCCAGCAAAATAAAGTACAGTGGTATAACTGTAAATATTGTACTAACATCAGTGTCATTTTTTTAAATTACATACATACCACATCAAAGAGATTTTGAGCAAAGTAGAGTGGTGCTGCACCACTCTACCATTCTTTAGGGAATAGCAATAAATGGGTGTAACAAACAAGATTGAGATATTCTATTAAAGAAAGCAATCAAAGTACTTTCAGTTATTATTAGACTTTGAAATTAATAAACACAGCAGAAGTAGTAATGTGCTGTTTCCATGGTGATAGTACATTTTTAATACTGCCTATACTTCTAACTGACACCTTTCGAGAGTAATGCATGCAGTTACTACAACCTTCCTCCAACTGAAAACAAACGTGTGTGTTTTTTTATGCAGACTTTGATGAGTGCCATGCCTATAGAGGGATTTGTGGTACTAATGGAACATGTGTAAACATACCAGGATCCTATACTTGTCAGTGTGATCCTGGGTATCAGTATAGTAATGGGAAATGTGAAGGTATTGAAAACATGATGAAGCTAGCCTGTGGATATATACACATTTCTACCCAATCAGATATTAATGAATGCTCTAATCCAACATCATGTGGTACAAATAGTCAATGTGTTAATCTACCAGGAACATACAGATGTGACTGTAATAGTGGCTATACATTAAGGAGTGGACAGTGTAGAGGTATGAAGGAGATAGTTATACTACATGTAACAAACTTAATTTTTATTTTTAATCAGATATTAACGAGTGTGCTGATCCAACATCATGTGGTCCAAATCAGCACTGCATCAATCTACCAGGCTCATTCCAGTGCAACTGTTTTAGTGGATTCAGACAGTTAAGAAGTGGCAATTGTGTAGGTACGTGTATAGGTATTGCCAAGTTATGGCAATTTGTTTGTTGTGCTTTGAATGTGTGGATATAAGCTTAGTATATTTTAGTGGTGCAAATGTGAGTTTTATATACCAAACATTGAATTTCAGAGGTTACAGGCCACAAGAATATTTTCTACATGTTTAACCTTAATGCAGCATGTTTTAAGCATGCAGCATGACTGCTTGAGTTAGTGTCCACACCCATATTAATCCTTGTTGAACTGTCCTCATAAATGCTTCAGATAGATTGCAAACTGTGAAGAGAAATGCTGTATTGTGTGTGCTAAAGCATTGGCACTCTAATAGAGCAGCAATATTAACAATCACTCATATAAATCATGATCTTTCACTACTGGCATTAAAGTATGCTCAGAAGCAAATTTGGGTCAGCAGTAACTTAAAAGAATGTCTTTGGGTGCTCTATAACAACATCTTAATCCTGTAGTGAATGTGCAACCTGCAATGTTTCATCACAAATTATTCCTATGTGGGCAGTCATAGAGCTGATCTAAAAGCATCACTATAGTGACATACCAGCAATGTATACTAAATGCTGAGAATGAATACGTATGTTCGCTTTTACGAAGTATGGAACAGGCTAATCAAGTTACAAAATGAAGAATCATGTTGTGGTGGACTAATTAGTTAGTGGCACAAAGATTTATGACTTGTATATGAATAACCAACTATGTGGTGTATTAAGAGTATCATATACTTTACTTGTAGAAGTGACTCTTTTCTTGCAGATATTAATGAATGCAGTAACAGAACTCAGTGTTCTGATCCTAACAAGAAATGTGTTAATCTACCTGGAACATTTAACTGTGAATGTAAAGATGGCTACAAGCAACTGCGGAATGGGAGCTGCGAAGGTATTGTATCATTATTTATTTTCAGGGTACCATTTCATGTAATCAAACCAAAAAAGGCAAAACAACATTTTATGATGATTTAAAATGATGTTGGTCATAATGGAGACTATAGTGTGTAGACTTATGCAGTATGTGTATGATTTGATGCACATCAACATGAAGATTATTTTTGCTATGCACTGTGCATGCTTATTCCACTAAACAGTGTTCTTTGCTACTTTCCAGACATTGATGAGTGCACAACTGACCCAAATGCATGTAAGAAAAATGAGAGATGCATCAACAGACCGGGAAGACATGTTTGTCAGTGTGAAAAAGGCTACAGGAGAAATGATAGAGGAGATTGTGAAGGTATAATATGACAAGCAAATTTTTCAGTTGATTGCTACTTCCTTCTACAATAGATATAAATGAATGTGAAGAGAACAATGTCTGTAGTGACTTTTGTGTAAATGCTATGGGGTCTTATCGGTGTGAGTGTAAGGAAGGATATGAATTGGCAAGGGATGGCAAAACATGTAGAGGTATAACCTGAACTACACATGTGTGTGTTTGTGTGTGTGTGTGTATGTCTCATCTCTAAGTAATAATATGGGACTGCTTGTAGCAGAATTTGGTCACTGACATGACACAAGATGGAATTTTTGTGTAGATATTAATGAGTGTGTTGATGGAACTCATACTTGTGAGCAGAAGTGTGTTAACATGAAAGGGTCTTACTCCTGTGAATGTCTGAGTGGTTATGAGCTTAGAGGAGACAAACGTACATGCAGAGGTAAATCATTAATGGCCACTGTGGTAAAAATTATTGTTTACTTGTAGATATCCATGAGTGCTTAACTGATACTCATGGTTGTGAACAGAAGTGTGTTAACACAGATGGCTCCTACCACTGTGAGTGTCAAAGTGGTTATGAGCTTAGGAGAGACAAACATACATGCAAAGGTAAATGATGAATTACCATACTGAAAATATTGATCACTTAATTGCAGATAATGATGAGTGTAGAACTGGTAACCACAATTGTGAGCAGAAGTGTGTTAACACAGAGGGCTCCTACTCCTGTAAATGTCTCAGTGGTTATGAGCTTAGGAGAGACAAGCGTACATGCAATGGTAAAACAGTAATGACCATCTGTGGCAGAAAATTATTTAAATTTATATAGATATTAACGAGTGCTTGACTGATACGCATGGTTGTGACCAGAAGTGTGTTAACACAGGTGGCTCCTACCACTGTGAGTGTCAAAGTGGTTATGAGCTTAGAGGGAGAGACAAACGTACATGCAAGGGTAAATTATAGTGCTAACTCTATTTATCTTGTATTAAAATTGCTGACCACTTGTAGATATTGATGAGTGCAGAGCTGGCAACCACACTTGTGAACAGAAGTGTATTAATACAGAGGGTTCCTACTCCTGCGAGTGCCAAAGTGGCTACAAGCTTAGGAGAAACAAGCGTACATGCAGAGGTGAGTTAATAATGGCCGTCTGTAATAGAAATTATTGATAACTTGTAGATATTAATGAGTGCTCAACTGATGCTCATGGTTGTGAACAGGAGTGTATAAATACAGATGGTGCCTACCATTGTGAGTGCCAAACTGGTTATGAACTTAAAAGAGACAAGCGTTCATGCCAAGGTGAATGATGAATTAACATACTAAAACTATTGACCACTTAATTGCAGATATTAATGAGTGTAGAACTAGTAACCACAGTTGTGAGCAGGAGTGTGTTAACACAGAGGGCTCCTACTCCTGTGAATGTTTCAGTGGTTATGAGCTTAGGAGAGACAAGCGTACATGCAATGGTGAATTAGTAATGACCATGTGTAACAAAATTATTGTTAACTTGTGTAGATATTAATGAGTGTTCATCTGATACTCATGGTTGTGAGCAGAAGTGTGTTAATACAGATGGCTCCTACCACTGTGAGTGTCAAAGTGGTTATGAGCTTAGACAGAGAGACAAGCGTACATGCAAAGGTAAACTAGTACTGGTCAAGTGTGCTAAAGTTATACCAATCACTTGTAGATATTGATGAGTGCAAGGTTCCAGAACACAATAACTGTTCCCAGATATGTACTAACTTACCAGGCTCTTATCAGTGTGAGTGTAGTAAAGGCTTTCAACTGCATCGAGACAAAAAGACTTGCAAAGGTAAAGTGTAGTGGGCATTCTCCTTCCTTTATTATTTGGCATTAATGCTTAACCATATTTCATTCCAGGCCTCACAGAATTATGCTGTAAATTTCCCTCCCTATTCTACTGGAGGTGTATATCCCAAGTTTCTTGAAAACTTCACATTATGCTTTTGTTATTCCCTAAATACATGTCCACTTTTTAAAATAATTTTCCTCAACTTTTGTGATCATACCGTTTACAAGCAAACAGTTTTGCTCTATTACACAACAGAAAAGTTATATTAAGTTGACAAGGTAGTTAGTGACTGTTGCACTTGTGAAGAATTATTTCACAAATAGCTCTAATGGAGTAGGTAACTGCTCTATTAAAGTATGTCAATATCCCATTACTTCAGAATGCTGGTTACCCCATCATTATGTCCTAAACAATTCAGGCATAGTTTCCTGAATTCTATATTTCTGCTCAGTAGCTCTCATTGTTAAAAACTGGGAATACAAAATTATTAATTCTGTATATTTTAACTGTCAACAACAGTTTGATGCATGTATATTGTGGAGCATTTTACTGTGTACAGACATTAATGAGTGCAAAACTGATCTCCACGATTGTGAGCACATTTGTGTCAACAAACATGGATCATATGAGTGTGTGTGCCGAGATGGCTATGAACCAGGGAGGAACAAGTCAACATGTAAAGGTGATCACCATAACTGTGATTCACGTGCAGACATTAGTAAAATTCAGTAACTGGTCTACAGGGAATGCATTCAAACTACAAAAAATAAAAATGTCTAGATGTAATGACTGATATATTATTTGTGCAGACATTGATGAGTGCAGTAGAGGATCACATGAGTGTAGCCACCTGTGCTTCAATACATTAGGATCATACTCATGTGGATGTCCTCAAGGTTACAGGGCCACCAATAGGAGAAGAGTTCCATGTGAAGGTATCTATACACTGAGTAACTTTGGCGGTATTAGTTACTAGTGTATAATATACAGACATCAATGAGTGTGAAGGAGATCATGGTTGTGCTCATGAGTGTATCAACACATTGGGAAGTTATGAGTGTACCTGCAGACCTGGATATAGGCTTAGTGGTAATGGCAAAAGATGTAGAGGTGAGGATGGTTATATATCACACTGGTGACAGTAGTGCATGCATATTATCATATCGTAAAATCTTGAAACATTTGTGTGAGCACGCTCTCATGAAGTATAGTAATAAAAGCTTCTGTAATAATGGCTGTAAGACAAAGTTTACCATTGTGGAAGTTTAGTACAGATTTCATTTCTTGTGTACTGATTGCTTTTGGTGTAAAACTTTCTGTTATGTGCATGGAAAGTGGATAAGCATAGAAACATGCATCCACACAGTTGTTCAAGAAACGATTTCACAAAACCAGGCATGTCTGACAAAAACAGTGCTGTGCAATACAGCTATCAGAAAACTTTACATTAATTCCTCAGAAATGGATAAAAGAGATCATAGTTCTGGGTACGTCCTGAACTCCAACCTGGATCCACTACTTCTGTATATCGAACAACCTTTTTACATTGTATCTGCATAAATTAGCTGCCTTTGTGGCCATGTATAGCTAGCTATCTATGGCTTATAGTCTGTTCTTGTGTCATTGTCTGTGTTTCATATCATGTGTGAAGTGAGAGAAATAGTTTGTAAGAATGTATGTATTTGAAACAGATATAAATGAATGTCTTACTAACAATGGAGGATGTGACCACAATTGTAAAAACACCAAAGGATCTTATCAGTGTTCCTGTTCTTCTCCCCATGTGCTAGCAGCAGATGACATGTCATGTATATTATGAATTGACTTTCATTTTACCCTATACTTGTGTGCGTGCATGTGATGTGTATGTTACATTATCACGCCATCTGTTTTGGTGGTCTTTTCTGCATGCATGTATATATATATATGAATTTATGATTGTTGTCTGAGATGACTGGTGTCATACGTCTGGTAAACCATGGCTTCTAACCACTTGGTTAATCTTTATCAATCAATGATCAGATATATAGTGGAAGTAACAGTTTAAAAATCTAAGGGCATCTCCAAAGAAAATGCTTGACAAGTAAATTTTCTGTGCTTATTCACCTTAACACAATAATTAACAATTACACTTGCGTATATTTTTACTGCAAAACACATAAGAATATGGTCTAGCCAAATTGTGAACTACCTTTGTGTGGACTGTTTAGCTATATAGGCATGTGGTACAATTCATTGTTGCAACAACAAATTATTATATAATATATGTATAAGCAGGACTGAAGTTTTAGTGGTAATATCTTGAATCAAAAACGTGAAGGAAAATTGTTGATCAATCCGCACTAAAAATGCTAGAACAGTAATCCCGCCAAAACAAAAGTCCAGTCCTTATCAGGCATCAAAAATGATGGCTGATTTTGTTGACCTTGTTAATCCAGTTATCTACCTGCATGTTTTACATATCATTATCATGTATTTGGCCTCTTGCATCCAAGCATTCTGTTAACTCACCAACTTTAAAAATCACATTCCAGCTACTAGTCAGTGAAACCTAGACCACAACTCTTAATTGAACAACTTCATCTAAAACATTTAATAGATATTATGTGCAATGACGCTTCACAAAAAATTAATACAGACACGAATTCTCATGTGTGCAGTATTGAGATTGAATTTAGTATGTGACCACACTAAGTCATGTACAGTAGGCAATACTCCTGTTGGTCCCTGGCTTGATTCCAAAGACTGAGTTTTGTAGTTGTCTTTTATTTATACTACTCAGATGCTAAAAGCATCATGGGGTGCATGATAGATGCTCAGTCAATCAAGTAAATGTGAACTTATAATTTGTGTACTGAGCTACTTGCACAAGTTTCTAGTTGTAGCAAGACATAAAATGACTTAAAAACTAAGATATGAATATCCCTTGTCAGACTCCCAGCTAGTATACATTTGTACTAGACAAACTGTTTATGGTGCCAAACAATGGATGTGCAGATAGTCTAACCATCACATCTTAAATCTTTTGTGAATTGGAGTATTTATATACAAAGTCGAACATGTGTAAAAGGTGCAATCAAGATACTCTAATAGGCCAGTCACCTAATAGAAAGTTCATGAGCAAAATCACATTAAAATAAAGCATAAATACATATGAACAATGTATTAATATGACAAATTGTACTTTTGTTGTTCATGACCATTATGGTATTCCTGTAAAAAGGAAAATAAGAAAGGTACAACAAAGCCAGCCTTAGGCCGTATAAGGCTTATGAACACAATATAGTTGAATTCTTTTCATTCAATACAGCCAGGATGTTTTTAAAAAGGGTGCACAGTGAAAAAGTGAAATCATTCTTAATTTCACAAATTTTCAGCTAGGATTTTTTTGGGGACACACCCATTTTTACAGCTTGGCTGCAGTTATGCTATATATATTGCAGGTAATTCAGTACTTTTTTTGTGATATCATAATCCACCCCTGGGCCCTGGCAGCTGGAAAATTCTACCATTTTTACAAAGTTGTTTAATAGTGATAGTACATACAACCTGGGTGGTACCAGACTCTTAGTCATCATGGTCCCCAGAGTTCAGATGTCACTGTACATCATACTTTACAGTTTAAGGAGTTCATGTTTGTTAGCTACTAACATTTCAAGCTACATCGGTGCTTGAACAGTAAACAAAATGTAGTGTTAGACAAAGCAAACCTTCAGGTGTTGTGTGATTCTTTCTCCCTTTCTCATCTCATTAACATCTTTCTGTAGCAGTCTGATCTCCTTTTCAGTGTCTGGAGTCGAGGGTAACTGGATAGCCACAGTTCTGTTAATGTATTGTTATCCTTTAGATCCTTTAGTAATTCTTGCACAGCTTTGCCACTAATGGGGTTGCTGTCAATATCTAGCCTGGTTAAAGTGGTGTTAGCAGCTAGGGTGGTAACAATATCATCGGTTCATCATCGGTAATGTAGTTGTGGCTAATGCACAGCTCCTGTAACTTTTTGGCATTCTCTGCTCTCCCAAATAATAGTTTTAGCTGTTTTTGAAGTTAACATGACAGCAGCCATGTGTAGATGTTTTATCGTCAAGGAGGGATGAGACAATATAGTGTACTGGTCAACACTGTCACCAATTTTAAGATAACCTGTAATCCATATTTCTTTTACTTTGCAGCTGAGGACAATATCACTGATGAAGGGAGAGGATAGTTGTGACTAAGGCTGTTTAAGGTCAAATCCAGCTTGGTAATAGTGATGTCACTACCGTTGAAATATTTGTGAATAGTGTGGAGTCCATAATCTCGGATGTAGCATTTGTTTAAGTTGACCTCCATCCACTGCTTGTGGGAAGAAGAGGAAAAGAACAGCTGAGATTTATTTCTCTCTCGCTGAAGTCTGTTGCCTCTTTGCACATTCTTTCATCATTAGCCTCATGAAAGCAGTGGAACAGGCAAAGACACTTTCTCTGATCAGTAAGAAATTTATAGCAATGGCTATTTTGTCATCTCCACCACACAAGAATTTTTAAAAAGCAGGTCGCTATCCTTTAGTCAGTGCAATATAAGTGGTGAACATGTTAACATGGAAATCACTCCAGAATTTCTCCTGAAGAAAATAAATTCTTCATCAGGTGGTAAGTGATTTATAATGTAATAAGCTCCTGATGAAGGAAATTGAATGTCATTGTTGTTCCAGTGAAGCTAAAGTGCCATACAGCTTGCAGTAGCCCAAACCCATTAATTGTCTGTGGAGAAGCTATGACATCAGGACATGTAACTCTGATCTTGTCATAGGTAAAAACTAGCTGATTATTTTCAAGTACTATTTTGCAGCAGGTTTCTGGCAATTTGGACAAACCAATAATTGTAAAAGAGTTGTCATATTTTTCATGATGTCGATAGATAGTGTGACAAAATAAAATTGCTCTAGAGTTGAGTAGCACTTTTTGGAAGGGAAATTCCATAATTATACAGATACAGCAATATCACTATGTTGAATGGCACACAACCCAGGTTACTGATGGTTAGATGTTCCTGAAGATACTGGACATACTCATCAATTTTGTGTGGTTTGCCTTTAAGTGTCTGTTCAATGTAGTATTGCCGTTCCTTTTTGGTAAACCCTAAAACTTCTGCTCTAACAACTGCCTGTTCCTGGAGCAGAAGTGAAGCATGTGGACGAGATGATACTACCATACCACAGAAAGGTAACACCTTTTAGTTAAGAATGTCTACAATTAAGCTATTCCTTTGTAGCTTTTTTGGATACTCATTGAAACCATCAAAAAGAGAAGTAGCACTTTTACCTCCATTTGACAATAGGTAATCACTACATGTTGTAGCGATTTCTAAAGCCTTTGTGTCCTTGCAAAATAGTTGGATGGATTGATGTTACACTCTGAATGTCGGGATTACGGAGACAAACTAGTAAACTTTGGATATACACAATATCAGTTTCTTTCCCCATTCAACTGCGATGTGCTTTAGTAAAACAGTCTTGCCTATTCCAGGTGCCCCTTCAAGTAATACAAATTTCTCACCATTATTATTTTCTAATGGGGTGAGGATATCTGTGACTTGTTTAGTTACAGTACTGGTATTGAGGACATGTTTTAATGTATTGTGGCAGCCTATCTTAAGATGTTTGTGAGCCGACTGACCACTAACAACTGAGTCAATGTCACCTGTTTAAATGAGTTTAGCTATTTCAGAAACTTGTTCTTGAGTATGCTGTTCTTGATGGTGAATCAGAACCTGTGGAGTAAAGTGTTTAGTAGGTGGGTGAGATGGCCATGTGCTTTCATCAACAATCTGTAATGCTTGTGTATTCATCATAGCCACCCGATTAGACAATTTGGAGATCACCTCAGCTCTTACAAGATAATCACTGTTATACTTGTACAGTAACTAAGTTATAACCCATGTCAGTGACAATTGCCATATAGATATATATGGTCACACAAAATGTGTAACCCTTGTCCTGTTGCATAAGCAGATGAGTAGTCTATCGTCTGGTTACACAGCAAGACAATTATGCTATTGATGAAAGTATATTATACTCGGTAGCAGAGGAAGTAGTTGATGTGAGGGGGGGGGGGGGCTGACCAGAGTATAGAATCTCTGGCAGCAATCCCTCAATGAATGAATAAGCCATCAAACTTCAATTCAATGTTATTGTATCTACATAACTGCAGCTGGAAGGTCATGATGCATGCATAGTATATAGTGCAGCCATTAGTATATAGCAACGGACCTTTCAACTCTTGTGTACTACATATAGCCAGTACAACGTATAACTGTCAACATAGCATTCCATATAAATTATATTAACACCATTGCAGCCATTTCTTGGCTGTCAACTTTCTTTTTCACCCTGTTTTTGGAGGCTACACCTTTTTTTACAGTTTGGCTGTTTTGATATGGCTAGATATAATTTATTTTGTATGTGTTAAGACACAAAGCCATGCAGGCTTACTTTTTTCACAAGAATAGTAAAGCGAGATAAAAACCACCTTGTTGTACTATTAATTTTATGCATTTGTGTTGAACGACATTCTATTAGAGTATCTCAATCAGGCATTTTAAACATGTTAGACTTAACTTTGCAGTGTTACATGTTTCAAGTCATGCAATAATTAACAATCAAGTAGAGATATTACATATATACATGTTATAATATTTGGGTTTGGAATTTTATGCTGTAATGTTACATCCTTATGCTGTGAATAAACTGATAGCAGTTATACAAAGGAGGTGTTCAAAGGGGTGTAGCTAACCAGAATGGTAAACAAGCTAAGACACGTACGTATCTGCATTAGAAGTTGAAACATTGAAGTTTACAAGGTGTCTGATATCTGCATAGAGCTTTGAAATTTGCTTTGCAATACAAAATGCAAGCCAAAATTCACACTTCCTGCTATGCAATTGAAATTCAAGTAGTTTTAGATGCTCCAACAACTCTTTTATGTAAAAAGTCATACTGCTTGGGTGTAAAAATGTGTGCAGCAGAGAGGTACTTGTACATAATATATGTACTGTATCTACTAAACAATGAGTAAACAGATGTAATGACCACTCTTTGATGGGTCTCATGCCAATTGGACCACGTAGCTGTTGCTTAGCATAATTATATGTACCAACCTAATGCAATGGAAGATTGTGTATACACACTCAATGCTGACAGAAGCAATACAAAAGATATCCGCACTCACACTCTTTCATCAGGATGGAAGCTTAATGTTGTTAAAGACATTGAAGACATAGCTAAACAAAACGCAAGTACCACTCTTAAGGAAATGCAGAAAGCAGGAGTATAGACCCATGCAGGCATATTCAACTTAATGCAGTAGTAAAAAGAGCTAACAGTGCATGTGTTTGATAGTAGATGCATTGCCAGTCAAATAACCATTCTAGATTGTAAGACACAATACCTACTCCATTTTACTGTAATTTTGTAAAAATAGATTAACATACATATGCAAAAATTATAAGAACTTTATCCTATTTTTGCACAATTTTATATCATATAAGATGTGGTTTACTGTCCTTAATATACGCGTGATTATAGATGCGTCACAAATCAAAGAGCTCTAATAGAATGGACTCACACAAAGCTACCCTCGACTCTAAGCCGTGAATGCATTTCACCTGATCTACTACCCTCCTGTATGTTGTGATATTTTATATTGTTAACAAACACATACTATCACCTGCTAACTTCTGTTATGACATCTATATTGATTTATGGATTGTGCTATAACAAGAGTAAGCCAAGGCACTTCAAATTCTGTATTAAAATTAAGATACTCTGATAGAAAAGTCAGTGTTAACTACATGCACTTCTTTGAGACTTGAGACATCAAAAGATTTTAAAGTTGCACATTTTTCTAAAAGATACAAAAAGTTAATTGACTGTCTGTATGGCATTTACAATTTGTATTGAAAAGTTTGTTGTGCAGTAGTTTGCTAAGTTCAATTTCAAAGATCATTGTTATTGTTTATCATTCATAATATTAAAATTGGGCAAACATGTCGAGCAATGTCAGCATACACTACTACACATTCCATATAAATCAATAACCACTAATTATACATTTATAAGTTACTCCCATTGGTTCTCCATGATCTGCTATGCTTGCATGCTTAAGAAATGCTTGAATGACACTAAGTAGAGAACATCCTTATATTGTTTGCAAAGACAGACCATCATACCATCCAGTGTTCACCTTCCAGTGCCTAACAACTGCTAAAGCAGATAAAAACAAAAACAACAAACAAACTATTGTCCATATTCAAAGTAGCTTTCTCTAGTTGAATTTCAAGATCTTTGAAGGGGCATACTCCTGGGGTTCCAGGAACCCCCTTGAAATTTAATCTTGTGAGCAGGAACTCCAAACTACAGTATCTTAGTTTGGCAGCACAAATATGCAGAGTAAATGGGAACAGTGCAGGGTAGTATAGCTACAGTGTGTTAGGAAACTTACACTCATATTGATTCCTCAAAAGCGAACATGGCTGCACTGTTCCCATTTACTCTGCATATTTGTGCTGCCAAACTAAGATACTGTAGTTTGGAGTTCCTGCTACAGACTCACAAGTTAAAATTTCAAGGAGGTCCCTGGAACCCCAGGAGTATGCCCCTGCAAAGATCTTGAAATTCAACTACTAGAGAAGGCTACTTTGAATATGGACCATGGTCAAAGCTTTTATAAAGATTGAGATACTCTAATAGAGCAGTCACTAATAGAACAATCTTTCTACTCTAATAGAACATTCATAACAGACTGCAATTTTAAATATGATATTAAAGGCTAACTTATTTTTAGCAGCTAAATCTTAAGTTTTTATTTAAATTGGAGAATTTGGTTATGTATATATTTTTGGGTCACTGCGATATCTAACTAGCCATAAACCATAATTCATTTATGACTTAAATGCACGAACCAAGTATGAATATGCTTATGCTACCCATGAAATCATAAATCAAGTAAATTTTGAAACATTTTAACACTGTAAAAAAGTAGTAGTGAATTTTACTACTGATTTCTGCCACAGTACTCACTATTTTTGTGTAGTGACCTTCACTACTTTTGTAGTGACTCTCACTACATAGTAGTGAATCTCACTACCATGTAGTGATGGTCACTACAAAAGTAGTAGTGAATGTCGCTACACAAAAGTAGTGAGTGTTGTGGCAGACATTAGAAGTGACCTTCACTAGTTTGTTTTTACTGTGAATGTTCAAAATCTGTCAGCAGCTGGGGGCGTAGTGTGCCCCAGACTCCTTATCTATATAACTCTGGAAACCACTTAGGAAAATCCTGCATATGCCACTGTACTTGGGTGCCACAAACAGTATAATGGTCATTTAGTACAAATGCTCAGACATGATACATGCTAGGTGAAGGACAGGAAACTACATCTATAATTCTCATTTAATGTTTTGGTCCTGGAGATGGCAAGGAATCTTTACTCAACACAGGGATGGATCTAGGATTTCAGAAGGGGGGTGCTAACATAATGGTTGGTTGGCTAAGAAAAGCGACAACTGGTTAATACAACTAGCTATATAGTGTGTGAACTATCTAGGGGGTCTGGGGGCATGCCCCAACAAAATTTTGCCTATTCATTATTAAAATTTGGCAATATTTTTGACTGAAAAATGATGCCAAGTGATTCACAATGCTTGTAAAGCATTGTGAGTCACCTAAGTGTAATAATGATGAAAATAATGACACCATTATTCCAGAACAGTTGTAATACTAGCTGTCATATAAGGGCACAACCAGTAACTAAAAATATATTTTTTACATAAAGAACAGGATGCAGCTACACATGCCATTAATTTTGTGTTTGAAATACCTAAATTTAGTGGTACATTAAATTTAACAATTTTAGAGTTTGGTTTTTTGCTAATTGATTACATCAATTCACGAATTAATAAAATTTATACGGTAAATTCATCAATATACAAGATCACTAAATTTAGTGTATCGCTTTGCTTAAGGAATAGCTAGTGTGCCTTATAGTCTCATGGCTCAAACTGTAACGTCCAAACAGTAATAATGAAGAGAGCGCTTAAGAGGGCAGGTATACACTTACCATGCGGTGTGTAGAGTACGCAAACGTAGAATTTTCCAGTTAGGGGGTCTGGGGTGATGCTTCCTCAGGAAATTTTTGGAATATAGCTATCACAAGATTGAATCTGGAAGCCATTTTTAACCAAATGCTCTATTGTACTGAAAGATTGTGGGGGTAAAAGATGGATGAGTTCAGTTGTAAGCAATTTTAGAAAAAACAGAACTACACTTGTAAATGCAATTGGATTATAAGGCAATACATAATAGTGGATTGTCAAAGGCATACACAGGATCGGATCTTAAGGTCACTACAGAGATTTAAAATGCACACAAAAACAAATTCAACTTTGTAGTATATATATAGCCACAGACTGTTCTGTTACTATTTCAATCTGACTTTTTACAACTAAATGGCCCCATCACCATATTAATTTTTTACAACCAGAGTCCAAAGTCACTTACATGCACAACTAGTTTTTGGCCACAACTAACTGCCTTATAACGTGACAGTGTAAATGCAGTGGTATCATTTGAACTTTTGAAGTTGAGCTTCAAGGGATTTGGGAGTGCAAACCCTGTATGACCTTAAATTTTATTAGCTTCGATTGATGCTAGATTCAGATAAATGCAGCATGGAACTTTGGTACTGATAAAGCAAAGACAAACAGTTCTCAGATACTACAGCCTTTTTAACTGTATACATGCTAAGAAATTAACTGTTATACTTAAGCATATCAACCCAAGCATCAATGTAGCAACAACTGAAAATACCCACTATAATATTAAACTATTTGACAGAAGTTGTTCTCAGAAAGTGATTAAATAAGGCAGGATGTTTGGAGCAATGGTAAGGTAGCAGTGCACAGGTCAAGAAAACACACTGGCAACTTCTTGAAAAAAAAATTATGATGGATGTTCTATTAGAGTAGTTGACTGTTCTATTAGAGTATTCGATTTTTAGTGGCTTTTGGGTTAAGTCTAACACCAAAAGTATAACCACTTAAAAACAGCCAAGCTGTAAAAAAAAAGACTGCGGCCCTCAAAAGCCTGGGTGAAAAAAGTTTATGAAATCAAAGGTGGCGGCCAAGAAATGGCTGCAATGATGTTAATGCTAATAAATTTTAACAATGTATACAGCCATTATTAAATTTTTTTAGCATTAACATTATTGTAGCCATTTTTTGGCTGCCACCTTTGATTTTACAACTTTTTTCACCCAAGATTTTGAGGGCTGCACTCTTTTTTTTACAGCTTGGCTGTTTTTGAGTGGATTTCACTTCTTTTTGCATTTTCAAAAACCAAATCCTGCACCCTTTTTACTGGGATATGATTTCCAGGCTGTTATATCACAAGTTTTACTAGCATAGCACTTATTATGATTATTATTATTTATTACAGGTAATTTGTAAGGCTAAACAGCCTGTTACACCGATCAACAGGTACAACAGTACAAGTAGACTAATTACATACACATATACATAGTGTTAGATGAATACTGGTCAATCAATTTCTTAAAATCATCAACTGATACTGCACATACTATTTCTTGGGGTAAGTTATTCCATGGTTCAACACCTCTTCTTGTAAAAAAATATTTCCTGACATTTGTTCTTGAATGTGTGACCTCTGGTGTGGGTAATGGGTGAAAAAGTAAAAAAGTCAGAATAGTCTATATCATACTTATCATGTAGCATATTGTAGACAACAATCATGTCACCTCTATAACGTCTACAATGCAATGATGGCAAGTTAAGTACTTTCAATTGTTCCTCGTAGTCAAGATTTCTTATAGATTTGATCATTCTAGTTGCTTTCTGCTGGATTTTTTCTAATTTTTGGATGTCTGTTTTATAGTAAGGTCTCCAAACCAAATTACTATATTCTATGATGATTATGATGATGATTGGCACAAGTCGGTCATACTCGTCTGCTCGCAGACTGCCTGGGGGCGAAACTAAGTTAATATACCACAAATATACCACTGATCGATACGAAAATGGCTCTGATTTGATGAAATAGCTACTAGATTGAGCCTCAAAGTGTTGCAACAATAGTATGGTGCTAATGCTCTAATAGAGCACACGTTTTTGCTTTCGCTGAAATCATCTAATAGAACACACATAGAATGTTCTAGAACAATCTAGATTTTACATTGGTAGCTAGATCAGTTTTACTTATTGAGCTAGAATTTTCATTTATAAGGTAGAAATTAAGTGAATTGATCAGCCGAGATAGCAGTGATTCAGTGGTTAAGGAAGCAGGCGTTAGGTATGGATGTCCTTGGTTCAAACTCAGTTCATTCTTTTTTCAACATTTATACACCTTTTTTTGCCTCCCATGCAGTGACTGCTGTATTAGAGTATCTCGATCCCGCGATTTTACACTTGCTTGGTTTTTGCTTTATAACTTTGTAGCTGTAAGTCTGTTGCTGTTCTAACCACCAAAGGGTACTCCTACAATGATCAGCCTATGTTCACACGAATTTTAAAGTTATTCCTCTACTCGGTTTACCCTGTAGCCGTGACAAAAGTTTCATCTTTTTTTATGTGAATAAACATTCATAACTCCTTGGATATTTATAAGATTCATAGCAAACTTGGTATGCGAATGTACCTTTATACACTTCTTTACTTGTGCCAAATATCGATACAATGGAGTTACAAGTTTGTGTTTTATAGCAATTTTTGCAAAGTGTGCGAAAAGAAATCAAAGCCCCCGTAGCCCCCCTACGGTGAAGAAGAAAAAAATGAAGAAATTAAAACGAAACTTTGGCCACTCATATCTCAGAAACGGCCATGGAGATTTCCTTCAAATTTGGTATGTGGCGTGGCCTACCTGGCGGGCACCTCTGTAGTGAAACTAGTTTCAATCGGATAAGGGATCATGGAGCTACAAAGGTGTGAAAATCGCGTTTTCTTTCTTCCTAGCTGTAAAATATACTCACGGTGTGGCGCGCCGGCTTCTTGGGCCGCACGACACACTACCGTGTCTTGATTTGAACCACTCTTAATAAAGATTAGCCATTCTCCTTTCTCTTTCCATCTTTTCATTGCCCATGCATACATATAAGATGCAATTGTATCTATACAACTTCTTGTATAGCATGTATTTTAATGTCATTCATTTATAAACTTCCTAGCTTGCACATGGTAAAATTTTGGAGGGGGGGGGCTTCACACCCCAAGATGCATGAAAACTTTTCTATGTACAATTAGAGTGACTCACTCCTTTGATAATATTAATATGATTGTAACTATATGCATGTTTGTTTTTTGTGTTGTAAGTTGTTTACTTTGGTTGTCTTTGTATTGGTTATACCTTGCTTTGTTTAGTTTTGTGTGTACTATCTATGTATTGTAATGTGTCCCTCCGGGCAAGGAAGAACGGCTGTAGCCGATTGCTCGGAGGTTAAATATATAAATCAAATCAAATCAGAGTAAACACACACACCAAACAGAAGTACATTCAGGAGCTAGCACATGTATTTTGATGGTAAATACGTACAAGATACAGTTAGCAAACAGTGAACTCAATTTTACAATGCACATGAGATGTCCAAATATCATTATTACATCTGACTGAGTACATGGTCTTTGTTAGAAATTTTTTTGATTTTAAATATTCTTGTAGCAAAATTCAAGCATATGGTATTTCAAATAAAGTATCTCAATTTTTAGATAATGCTTTGTAGCTCCTTAAAAAAGGTGGGGAAAGATACCATCTGTATCTAAATCTGCACTGGTGAATTATATGGTACATAAAACTATCATGCATATAACAAGAACTACAACTTGAAGGAAGGAGATTATTTGTCCCATAATAATCCATGCAGTTCTCTGTCTCCGCCGTAACCTAATCAGTTGTTCTAGACCAAAAGTTTAGTCTGGGTGTCATCTTACACCTGTAACATTGAAACCTTGTCATGGAAATAAGTACATTCCCTAATTAAGCTGGCTATAGCATTGCCATTTTGAAATAATGATAGCATCTTTTCCACTCTTCAGTGCATGCATGCTAACATGCCTTAACTTTAAATTCAGTGAAAATTGTACTAACCATGAGTTGAATTATAACAGCAAAAGCTGTATCTATTTACTTAACTTTTTAAAGGTGAGTTTGGATGACTGATAGGACTATTAGAGTAGGACAGAGCATCGCATGTTCAACACCAGGCTGTGTGTCTGTTGCTACCGTAACAATGTAATTTGAGGATTGACTATTTTACGGTGCAATTACTGGTATGAAATTTAGAACCACAACTGTACTTATGTCTGTCTCTATTGTGCAGATACACAGGCTTACAGTAACCTTTGCAGATCTCTAGTGGGATAGGTACTTATCGTTACTTTTTATAATAAACCAAATTTAATACAAATATACGTTAGTGACCAATAAGTGTTTTTCAGACATATAGTCTATTTGGAAGATGTAGGAGCTGGTAAGGGAAGGAGCACACCTCAACAGTCAGTACAAGGTGCAGCATATAATATACATTGGTATATGTAAAGTATCTAAGCAGTACACTCAGTTTTTACAATGATCAAAACTACCTGACCAATGCACCCTGTTTCTAACAAAAAAATTAAACATGATTAGTGACCAATAAGTGTTTTTCAGGAAAAGGTCTTCACTGTTATAGTATTTGGATCCTGTTATACTTCTTATATACAATGCTGCAGGGGTATATGGGCAAGTTGTAGCTCATGTTATATCTGTGGCTTGTATATACAAATAACATGTTATACATGAACAAATAACTATTTGTAGCTATGCCAAGAAAATCATCAAGCAGCTTCTGGGTTGAAGGGATCAGAGAAGCTACAAATGAAATTTCATAACAACACAGCACTCAAGTATTCTAATGGAACATTTCATTGTAACATCGTGTGCTTCAATTTTCCTAAATGAGTTACAAATATCTTTTTTTTTCATCTGAGAAAATATTTTTATTGCACATGGAATTATGTGACTCTAATTAATCTAATCATACAGCCAATTAGCTACAACGGAGACAGAGAACAGGCTGGGGTTATGTAATGGTGGAAAACCATTTTCTGCATCATTAGGCCAGGCCAAGTTGATTGACAGTTTATCGTCCGGGATATTTGAAAAAGTCATGCGGGCGGGAGGTCATTTTTCATATTTCATAATGTTTTTAGCATGGAAAAAGTAGCTTCACACAGTTACTATAGCTACTTTAACAATGATTGCAGAGCTTATTTGATTACGTCACTGTTAATACTTAGCTATTCGTTTATGCAATCTCTCTTTAAAAATCCATTTATTGAAGGTACTAACGTAGTAACGAGTCCAGGCTGGGAATAATCGTCACGTTTGTTGCACACATCATGTTTTTAATATGCAAAAACGAGTTCAGAAGCGTAAGCAATGATTATCACGTGAGAAATAATGAATTATGAAATTATTGCTCTATTCCTAAAAACTCATGCGGGCGGTGACGATAAACTGTGAATTAATTTGGCCTGGCCTTAGCTATCTGTTGATAAAAATGATTAGTGGCCGACAACTTCAGAGAAATGAACTCACCCTTACAGTAGTGTTAAATTTTCTGTTTGGGGACTGTTCTACACTTTTACAGAATCAATCACCATATGTGACCCAGACTGAGAAAACCAGTCTTATTGCCTATGTCAGCAGATTCGATTTTTTACCCAGGACACAAAGCTACATGAATAAACTATCTAATTCCACAATCAAAATCAGCTAGACTTCAGTGGTCTGGTTTGCTGGCTGCTTTTCCCAAGCCCAGTGGCGATCCGTACGTGCGGTGTGGGGCCTTAATGGAACTCTGGTCAGCCTGGGGGATGACTGTATGTGGCTATACAGCTCTGTGGTGTTGAATAAGTATCTCTGCTGTGAATTTCCTTTCATTTTAGCCAATTTTGAGACCTCAATGGCCCAAAACTTGGCCTAATTCATCCCTACGCCTTCCTTTTCAATTCATAGTCTTTGTGAAATACTTATAGGCACCGGATTGGAGAGATTCTGTACTACTGCTCCCATGTTTACTCTTAATGATACTCAGCACACACACACACGCATGCGTACACACTTACTATGACATAACACTTTACAATACCGGGGTTTTCAAGTCCGTTGTCCTATTATAATTGCGCATGCGCTAAAAACCTACTAACCGAAGGGCCATTCACTGGTGATAAAGGAGTCACAACAACACAGTGAGTAATAGTTTTACCACATTTACAATCATCCATCATAATAGGGCACACACAGTTACCTGATCTCACTTGAATCTGCCATTTCTTTCGCACTGCTAAGCGCATGCGCCAAAATACATAGGACAACGGACTTGAAAACCCCGGTACAATATAATGAGTTACT
The DNA here is from genome assembly GCF_963678975.1 of Dysidea avara. Lineage (NCBI taxonomy): Eukaryota > Metazoa > Porifera > Demospongiae > Dictyoceratida > Dysideidae > Dysidea > Dysidea avara. Next base: position 5,105,512 of record NC_089284.1, read on the forward strand.
GTTCAGTCATTACATCTTGAACACCATTAGCCAATTTTGAGACCTTAACGGTCCAAAGCTTGGCCTAATTCATCTCTCAGACGTGACGGCTTCCTTTTCAATTCTTGAACACCATCTTGTCCGCCTTCCAGCCCCCCCCCCCGGCCGCCTCCCACCCATTTTGCAGCTCGCCTGATACAGTCAACCTCGGTTTAAAAACTATCTTACATGGCGGGAAACTTATAGTTATAGGCTACTTGCACAGTGGATGCTGTGGAAGGTAAGGGAATTGGTGTAAAATGCCGTGTGAAAATTTGGTACACATATATAGCTTCAACCATTGGCGAGTTACAACACAGTAAATACTTAAAACCGACGTTTCTCGATACTGTTAAATAGGCGATAAGCCCGGTTTTCCCAGACTGGGTCACATATTTCGATACAAATGTTTTCACTTCACACAAACAACTCTGCCAACACTTCACAGACTTGTAGTAGCTAGTTAGTATTGTCTGGCTGGTCAACACTGAGTAGACACTGGTACACCTTGGGACCAAGCAAAACTGTCCAATCACTAGCTACTGGAAGAGTTCTCATGAAAATCCAATGAAAGCAATTTTGAAAACCATCTGAAAATGTTGAAAACCCCCTGAAAAGTCAAAATTTCAATGGGTGGCCAAGAATTTTCATTATATTTTCACATATTAAACCTATGAAAATCCATTGAAATTTTACCAATGAATACTCCATGAAATTAGAATTTTCATTGGTTATTTTCATTAGATATTCATTGATTTGTTCAATGAAAATACTAGGAAAATAAAAATTCATTGGGGACACCAATGAAATTTTGACTTTTCATAGGTTTCTTTGAAAATTTCATTGGATTTTCAAGGCCAAATTGTCCAGTAGTGAATGTTCCTGATATGGTAGCTAACACATGTATATTGTATAGTTTATGTGAATTAAAAGCTAGATCAATGTATGTATTTGCATGTATCTATGCAAATTATATGATGTAGCAATCATTTAGATTTCCTGAAAATTTTATGATGATAGCACCTTCTATCGCCTAGATAAAGAATTTTAAAAAAATCATGAGTTGCTTCTGGAAGTTTATGGTAAGGAGAACTAGCTACGTATATCTGTTCCATCATAGTAAGCTACAGCCACACAATCAAGTGTTAACATACCACACATGATGTCTTAGCATAGTCTACTACCTTACCACACTGTTAAAAATAAAGAGTAACCACCACTCTGAGAGTTCCCAGTGTAGGGAGGATTTAACACCCCATGGAGAGTAACCAACACTCTGAAGAGAATAACCATTACTCTGAAGAGTAAGCGACACCACCTTCAGAGCATGTGTTACTCCCCAGTTACTCCTTTAGAGTAATAGTTACTCTCCAGGGGTGTTAAATCCTCCCTACACTGGGAACTCCTTGAGAGTTGTGGTTACTCTTCATTTTAACAGTGCACTATATCCACATTGACTGCACTTTGCTACTCTATGCCAACACTCAACTCCTTGCAGCAGTGATACTAGTACTGGTACAATGTGAAGACAAAACATGAAGGATCTATAGCTTAATTTCCACGATCAGTTTATCATTACCTAGCTCTTTTTGTTTGCATCCTACACATTGAATTCTTTGACATCATCACTGTCACATCATGAGGTGATAGAGTAGCTATATCATCACTGTCACAACTAATGGAGGTCTATTATGCAGAGTTCAACTTTGCTATTACCTTGAACTGTGCTGGCACCCATGCAATTACCAAAAGTGAAAGAAGCGATGCATATAAAGACAAGCTGGTATATCTACAGTTACTGATATAGTTTTATACGTATATCCTCTAGAGAATGACCAGTGCTGGCTGGATTCTTACTTATAAGCCAAGACAGTGTGACAGGACAGAGTATTCCAGGAATGTTCAACATCTGTGTGTTTGTCACTACAGTATTACAATGCAATTTGAGGATTGACTATTTAATGGTGCAATTTTACCTATATGAAATTTAGAACCACATATACCTGTATATAGCTGTACTTATATCTGTCTCTATTGTGCAGATACACAGACTTTCAGTATGCATCTTTGCAGATTCCTATGGTGGGATACTGATAGATACTTTTTATTTTTTAGAAACTAAGCAGTGCACTCAATTTGATGATCAAGACTACCCCTGACTAATTCACCCCATTTCTAACAAAGACCTCTCAGATGAAAAAAAGATATTTGAAATTCATTTAGGCACACGATGTTGCAATAAAATGTTCCATTAGAATACTTGAGTGCTCAAATAGAGTGTTGCATTCTTTACGTGTTGCTATAAAATTTCATTTGTAGCTTCTCTGATTCCTTCAGCCCAGAAGCTGCTTGATGATTTTCTTGGCATAGCTACATGTAAATAATTATTTGCTCATGTATAACATGTTACTTGTACAAGCCACGGATATAACATGAGCTACAACTTGCCTATATGCCCCTGCAGCATTGCATATAAGAAATATAACAGGATCCAAATACCATAACAGTGAAGACATTTTCCTGAAAAACACTTATTGGTCACTAATCATGTTTAAATATTTTATTGCATGGGAAATTATGTGACTCTATAATTAACCTAATCATACAGCCAATTAGCTACAATGGAGACAGAGAACAGGATGGGGTTATGCAATGGTGGAAAACCTTTGATTCAGTTCATTAGCTATATTTCCTGTCAATTATAATGATTAACAGCCGATAACTTCAGAGAAATGGACTCACCCTTACAGTAGTATTTTCTGTTTGGGGACTATTCTATGTACTCCTTCAGCATTTTACAGAATTGATTATCATTTTTTGATACAGGTGTTTTCACGTCACTCAACTCTGCCGAAGACTTCACAAATTTTATGTAGTACTGTCCTGCTGGTCAACAGTTATACACTGGTGTCCCTCATGTGTATGCTGTATGGGCTATACAATAAATGTACTTGCATGTCATCAATGCAAAATTTGATGTAATAATCATTTTATATAGTTTTACTGTGCATTTATTCGCATTGAAATCTTGTACAGCTTCAAATAATTTTTTCAGAGCACAAAAATGATTATTGTTTTAGACTAGTATTGGAATATATGTGAATGTCATTGTGCTTGTAACTTCATACCTTAATTTGCTTTTTTTTCGTAGTAAAATAATTTTCGTATGCAAAAACTTGTGACGAAAATTTCTTGCGCGAAATTTTTTTATATAACATCGAACTACTCTAATAGAACAGTCATTCACGTAAATCATACGAAAATATTTTTACAATTATCACGAAATTTTTTTTGCACGAAAATAAAACAAATTACGGTAATAACAATAACATACAGTAATGTACCCGCTGTATATTCGGTACACTGCAAGTTAAAATGTCACAGCAAAGATAGACTATAATTTTATGAACTGTCATGCAATCAATATGTACCTGAATGACTGACATAGCCATCAGAGCCTGCCATACATGTCTAATACTACAGTGAAGGTGTAATTTGAGGAATGACCATAATCTGGCAATCATTAATTTAATACCACATGTAGTTACAATACTTATCTGTCTGATACTTCTACCATACTGTGAGAATCAGTTAGAGACACTTCCTGTCCTGTACAACTATAAACAGTGAAACCAATTTAAGTATCATTAGTGACCAACAAGTGTTTTCAGAGAAATGATTCCACACTCACACTTAGTATGTTTAAGGGAGTTCACTGCTGTAGCTAATGCAAAAAAGCTGTTTTAACTAGAGAGGATTTTGCTGAGACGTAGTAGATAATATTCTTTATAAGATAGAGTGTGTTGCAGAAATTTTATACCTGCTCTCAGCCACATCACAAAATTGATGTGCCTCAGTGCTCCTGTCTATAACATTCAATATGTGCCTAATGTATAGCTAATACGACTTTTCCAGTAGCTGGTTACATTTGTAAAATTTATGTGTCATAATGCAGGATGGGTGCCAGGAGATAGCAAAGGGAAGGCCACATTTCAATGGCTATATACTAGTATATAGGACAGTAAACATGTACCCACCATTATTAACAGCTGCTTGCCTATAGTGTTGTATGTTGACAGCTGCTGAATTGAGCATTAATTATTGAGTAGAAAAAAGCTGACCTGTGCTGGTTTCACTGATTGTCAAGCAGTGATAAATTGCCAGCATTATATACCAGTATTTTTGTGCAAAATAAACATGAAAAGAAGCTAGTGTCAACATGAAGGGTCTAAGTAAACATGAAATTCATGACAAAAAAAGTGTGAAGAATTCAAGGAAAATGGGAACGGGACGGGAACGGAAAGCGGAAATGGAAACAATCCACGGAAAATGCCTGATAAAGATCATCATTCAATATACAGGTTGGATTTTGCAGCACAATGTTTCTTTGCAGCATTGGTTGGATCCTTTTGCTAAAACGATTGAAACACTGTAATAGAGCAGTCACCTGCATTAAAATACTCTAATAGAGCAGTCGAGAATGTTTGGTTGACTATCCCACCAGGAACCCACATTGATGGCCTGTGAATTGATGGACTATAGCTGTCATAGATTAGGTATATAGACTAGCTATAAGTCATCAATATTGAAAGTTAGCTGCTTAGTTCTTTGAAACCATAAACATTTAACATTATAAACTTAAAATTAATGCTGAGATTCACAAAGTACTTTAGTTAACTGACAGTGCCTATTATAGGGTTTGAAAACTGCACTTACTGCTTCCAGATAATCAAGAAGTCATATGATAGGAGTATACATGCAGCACTGGTATGCTTGTCTAGTGAATTGGCTCCAGGAGGAGTCCCCATGCATGGCTGCTCATATTATCCTTAGTCCTCATTGGAGGGTAATGGTAAAACCAGGAACGGAGAAATAGGAATCAGGAAACGAGAAATGGGTGGAAATAGAATTCCTTTGCTGCAGAACACTCTTCATTTGTAACTGAAGGGTAGTAAAGCACAGATTTTCTCACGACTTTAGTTGCTGAAGTAGCAGTGACTGCTGTATTAGAGTGTTTTTCACATTAGCTGTTGCTAAAAAAAAATCATAAGATAAGCATACAACTGTACTAACAATTGTATAATGTCTTGGTACAATATCAAATCTATCAATTAGATAAAGTCCAGAGGAGTGCAGCCTATTTCATTGTGGGGATTGTTTTTCTACACAGTACATTTCAAGTACATGAAAAGATGCCTCAGACATTCCCAACCTAAGTATATATTTTAGCACCTTAGGTTACTACAAAGTTTAAAATAGTATCAATACAACTAATGAAACCCATAATCATTTCTTTTTGTGCCCATAATGTAAACCCACAATTGATGTTTGCAAACCTCTGTATAAAAGTAATTTGTGACCAGATTTTACAAAACCGATCCAAATCGCACATCAGGCAAAATCAAACTAACACCACCAGTGGATAGCTACACTATCATACTAGTAGTTTTGACACTCAGTACCACTCAAACTACTCGAGGCTGGTTTCAACAGACGTCTTTTCTGGGGTGTGTGTAGAGCTTGAATGGCAGTTTTAGGCCTTGTGAAGGACCTGGCTTTAATTGGCAAGAATCAGTGGTTTACTGGTGGACAGCCTGGTAATGTAGGCCACTCGAATGACTCGAGGCTGGTTTCAACAGACGTCTTTTCCTGGGGGGTGTGTAGAGCTCAAATGGCAGTTTTAGGCCTTGTGAAGGACCTGGTGGACAGCCTGATAATGTAGGCCAGACGTTTTTCTGTGAATTTTGCTTCATATCAACCACTAAGGAGCCAGCACAGCCCTGTAATCTTGTCTCTGGACTCCAATTGTGGTCCGTCTCCATTTTGAGGTCTAGCCCTTGCCCACCCCGCCACCCTCCACCCTCCACCCCTTTGTGAGCACTCATGATACTACTTCGCTCGTCCAACAGCTCAGATTTTTTATCTTATTTGGCGGGAAACTCTACAAGCAGCTACAAGTACTGGAACTGATCTGAAAGATAACAGATTGATGTATCTTTAGTGTCAATTTCATACACGTGCTTGCTATCCTTGGAGAATTATGCTGGCCTGAACTCTTTAAAACTTCTAATGTGCGATTTGGGTCATTTTTCCAAAATCCAGTCACATTTGGTGAATGCAGGTTTGCCTTCCTTCACCTATTAGGTGAGCATACCAGAGCAGTATACATTTCTTATACCATGGCCACTCGGGGTTTGCCTGATTTATATTCCCACACCCTCGGGCTTGGGCATATATATTAGGCAAATCCCTCATATAACTAATATTGCACAGTTTGGTGTGGTGTTACGCATAGGATTCTGTTATGCAATATGAATGTTTTATTAGAGTAGTTTTAACTGCTCTATTAGAATACATCTGATTGATATAAATTATTTGAGTATCTCAATCTTTTTTCGCTACATACCCTTGCTCTCCCTTAATCCATTTTTTGAGGAATCAGTGTATGTTTCCTTATTATATACACTGTAGCTATACTACCCTACCATTTACTCTGTATATTTCTGCTGCCCGACTATAGTGTTCCCACAAATGAGTTAATATTTCAGAGCTGGTACTCCCCTGCCATATAGCAGCTAAATATAAGCTAATCTTCTTTAGTGGAAAGAGGAGGTAAAAAAGAGGTCATATAGGCATGAATGTCACCAGTTGATACTGTATTAGCAAGACTTTTCATTGTATACAGACTGTTGTCTCAAGCTGGCATTCTCCTATAGAAGCTTAATTCATGAAAGCAGTAAAAGATATGAAGGTATTTCAATTTTCAGCTTAAGAAATTCACCAGCAATAGTGATTTTGTCATTCTCACTACATAACAATTGTTTGCTGTCCCATTAGCATGAAGATCACCTCATAATTTATTCTAAAAAAAAGATGGGAGTTCTTATTTCATTAGCATGGTGAAAGGTGTGAATCTGATAAAGTGATGATTACATGCATGTACAAACTGCAATGATGAGAAAATTAAATGCCATTATTTTTTCAGTGGCTACAATGTTGTCAGCAGCCCATAGTCATTGATTGCTCTAGATCTAGCATATGTGGCTTGATATACATAAGGCAACTTAATAACCCTACATCTTGAACCAGGGAGGAATAAGTCAACATATCAAGGTTATCATTATTATATAGCTTTAACTTGGAGAAGCGTGCTCCCATGCAGGCCCCTGGAAGTTAGTGTGCATGGTTACACTGGTAAAGCACATTGTTTTTCACATTAGCTACATATTTATTTTTTAATTATCACATTTTCATTTATGTAGCCCACTTTTGTTGCATATGCTGTTCAAAATATTACCTAAATACTCTTAAAAACACAATGTGGATTGGATAATGGCATCTCTGGCATGGTGTGAATGCTGCTCACACTATAATGCCAAATTAGTTATTTATATTGCAGTATTGCAGTAACGTGCCCAATTCTTGCTTGTAATGTAATGTTCAGTGCAACCATGTGCATTTAATAATTTTTTGTTTGGAATGCCAGCAATGCACAAAGTAGCAATACAGCTAATCTGTTTTGTTTATTAAATATAAATAACATCACTGTCAAAAATTCAGCATAAAGTAAGTCAATTAATTGCCATTGTGCTCAGTATAGCAGTAATGTTTTATTATTATTACACTGAAGCATTACTGATATTCTCAATACTTGTTTGGCATGCTCCCAGTAAATAACACTGTTATTTGTTACCACAGTATCACTATGACTACCATTACAGAAATGTGTTTGTTTTTGTCTTACGCATGCAGTATGCTGTAACATCTGAATGACATTATCTGAATCATGAACATCCACATTACATAGACTGGAGCATTTCATCTCTGTTTTTTTGATGTGAACATGTGTATGATTGGATAGTGGTATAGTATGTGCTGATTAGTGAGCTGAAATTGACTTCTTCTTGATCTCTGCTCTGTTATGTACCTCACCCATAATTTTATGTAGCCATATATGCCTAACTAAGCATTGCAAAATAAAAAATATAATAAAAATTGAAGCATATAACAGACACATGAATGTTATCCTGGGGAATTCCCCCAGGAGAAAGTCATCTCTGAGATATGATTTTAGACTATTTTTGCTGTGTTGGTTAAGTAACTTTTAATCGTGACTGTTCTATTAGGATAGTTGACTGCTCTATATATTAGAGTATTTCTATCTGAACTTTTGATACCTTTATAAATCATTGTAAAATTGGCTGAACATATACTTGACCAGTTTCTGGAAACCTCAGAAATCTGCCTCTGCATAGAGTTTTAATTATTAATGAAATCCTTTGAATGTTCTATTAATCTAAGAGTATAGTTGACCACTATAATTAAAGTGTTCTAAAATTATTATAATTACATCTACCACACAACTTTGACCACCTCATTGATTTATTATTCCTCCACATTGCTTTTCCATGCTACACTTAAAAATAAAATTACACCTGTATAGTTTCTACCAGCAGCTTCCCAACTATCACGCAGTAAAAGAAATGAGGGGATGTCTTATAAGTAGTCACCTCTTCCCTGACTAATGAGTCTGCACTTACGCTATTTTTATATTCACTTTGTCTTTGACACAACCAGGTAATTTCTTAACTTCAACCTGATGCTATATATTGCTACTGGAAGGTCAGTGATCCATTGAGGAGCATGCAATGAGTTGGGGTAGGCTTTTTGTGTAGTATAACATTATAACCACCACAACCGTCAACATCGCATTTCATATTAACACAAAGTAAACTTTTTTGATCAAATGCTACAATATTTGTGTTATAGAATACCAAAAATTGAAACTTTTTAGAGGAGAAAATCTGATGAACTGCAAGCAAATCATCTCCCATAAACTTTGGCGTTCTATATGATATCCTGAGCAGACTAAGAAAGTAGTTTTCTAACTCAAATTGTGTGAGATATCAAATTCTAGTTATTAAAAATGATTTTACTGGCAGCTGCTTGGCTAGTATGGGTAAGTAAACTGCTGACAGAAATTATAGAGCTTCTACATATTTTCTAAGGATCAGTAACATTGCAGATTATGTAGCTAACCCACTGAAGCATTACAAAATGAGTTACATAAGTATATGCACAGTATACACAACGAACACATGGCTCCTGCAGGCTCTTGCCTAGACTGCAAGCTGTGGATCAAGTCACTACCTCGTTCGGAACTTTTGTCTGTATTCAGAAGAGTTTTATTGTATTGTATTGTATTAATGCTTTACAGTGACCAGCACTGAAGGTCTGCAGCAACATGTGCTAGTAACACGTTTCTGACTCCCTGTTTTCAGTAGCCTTCTTAGGTCCCTAGTGGGATCAATCAATAAGCACATCATAATCAAGACACACGCGGTAGTGTGTCGTGCGGCCCAAGAAGCCGGCGCGTAACACCCGTGAGTATATTGACAGGAAGAAAGAAAACGCAATTTTCGCACCTCCGTAGCTCTGTGCTTCCTTGATGAAACAAGACCATTTTTGCTGTGGACACTCCCTCCACCTTCAGCACTCCACATTTCAAATTAGAGCGAAATCGCTTCAAGCGTTCCCGAGATATGCGACTTCAAAAATTGGCTTAGTTTCTTCGTTTTTTTTCTTCTTATTTTTCTTCCTCTTTTCGCACACTTACAAAAACTGCTATAAAACGCGAACGTCATATCCGATTGCCTTGAAATTTGGCACACAGAAGGGCGGTATAAAGGCGCATCTCTGTACCAACTTTGGCTAGGATATGATAAACAGGAAAAGAGTTATGATCGATTATTCACGAAAAATAACACCAATATGTTGTCACGCCTACAGGGTAAACCGCGTATGGGAAGAAGCTGAAAATCGGTGGGTGAATAGGTTAACTATTGAACCTCAAACCTTTTGTGGATTGAAAGATATCGAGCTAAAAACCAGGAAGATACAACAAAAAAACCAACAGTGTGTAACAATTATGCAATCGAGATTAGCTAATAAAAAACGACTACTTGCCACGCCTACCAGATAAACCGCTAGGGGGAATGCTTTGAAAATCGCTGTACAGATGGAGTAATCATCTTAGAAAGGCTCTTCAATGGTGTAGAAGAATCAGACTTAAAGCCACAGAGTTATAACACGAAATCCAACTTGGTGCAGCAAGTGCGAGATCGAGATACTCTAATAGTCTATTAGAGTATCTCGTTTCCAACTCAAAATATGAAAGTGTCTCTTTTTGTTGTTTTTGGCGATTTTCACACAGGCTGACCTTTAAGATATAACAAACAACCGTTTATTTGTTGTTAAAATGCTTTAGCACTTGGTATTAGTGTAGTTTTTAGCATGCGTAAATACTCAAAAAGTGGTCACGTGACCAGCAATTCAATAGGCGATATTCAAAAATAATTATGGCTAAAGCCAGTTCATATGGTGAACTAGGACACAATTGTCATGTTTCTTACCTGAGTAACATTTTCTACATCTTGTAGTTCCGTAGCATGCACAAAGTGTGTAACTCGAACTATTGTGGGATCTTTGGTCACGTGACCACTTTTTGAGCATTTACGCATTCTAAAACTATGTTGTTACCAAGCGCTAAAGATATTTTAACAACAAATTAACACTTGTTTGTTATATCTTAAAGGTTGGCCTATGTGAAAATTGCTACAAATAATATAAATGAGCACTTTTGTATTTTGAGTGGAAACCCTATAATAATTAAATAGAGCAGTCATCCTAATAGAGCAGTCACCCTGAAGAGAATTCAAGACATCAGCTAGAAACAAGTAACCTGTATAGAGATCAGCTAGAAACAAGTCACCCTGTAGAGAGATCAGCTACAAACAATTCACCCTGTAGAGAGATCAGCTAGAAAAAGTTACCTTATAGGGAGTTCATGCAACTATGGAAAGGGATAGTTCAGCTAGAAGAAATCACCTTGTAGAGTTCAGCTACAAAGAAACTACCATGTAGAGAGTTCAACTACAAACAAATTGCCCTGTAGAGAGATCAATAGAAGAAGTTACCTTGTAGAGAGTTCAGCTACAAAGAAACCATCATGTAGAGAGTTTAGCTGCAAACAAATCTCCTGTAGAGAGTTCAGCTACAAACAAATCTCCCTGTAGAGAGATCAGCCAGAAGAAGTTTCCTTGTAGAGAGTTCAGCTACAAACAAATCACCCTGTAGAGAGATCAGCTAGAAGAAGTCACCTTGCAGAGAGTTCAGTTACAAAGAAACCATCATGTAGAAAGTTCAGCTACAAACTAGTGACCTTGTAGAGACATCAGCTAAAAGAAATTACCTTATGGAGAGTTCAGCTACAGAGAAACTATCATGTAGAGAGTTCAGCTGCAAACAAATCACATGTAGAGAGTTCAGCAACAAACAAATCTCCCTGTAGAGAGATCAGCTAGAAGAAATTATCTTGTGGAGAGTTCAGCTACAAAGAAACCATATTGTAGAGAGTTCAGCTGCAAACAAATCATCTATAGAGAGTTCAGCTACAAACAAATCTCCCTGTAGAGAGATCAGCTAGAAGAAGTTATCTTGTAGAGAGTTCAGCTACAAAGAAACCATCATGTAGAGAGTTCAGCTGCAAACAAATCACCTGTAGAGAGTTCAGCTACAAACAAATCACCCTGTAGAAAGATCAGCTAGAAGGAGTCACGTTGTAGAGAGTTCAGTTACAAAGAAATCATCATGTAGAGAGTTCAGCTACAAACTAGTGACCTTGTAGAGACATCAGCTAAAAGAAATTACCTTGTAGAGAGTTCAGCTACAAAGAAACCATCATGTAGAGAGTTCAGCTGCAAACAAATCACCCTGTAGAAAGATCAGCTAGAAGGAGTCACCTTGTAGAGAGTTCAGTTACAAAGAAACCACCATGTAGAGAGTTCAGCTTCAAAGAAATCACCCTGTAGAAAATTCAGCCACAAACAAATTGCCCTGTAGAAAGATTAGTTAGAAGAAGTTACCTTGTAGAGAGTTCAGCTACAAAGAAACCATTCTGTAAAGAGCTCAGCTGCAAACAAATCACCCTGTAGAGATATCAGCTAGAAGAAGTTACCTTGTAGATAGTTCAGCTACAAACAAATCACCCTGTAGAGAGATCAGCTAGAAGAAGTTACCTTGTAGATTGTTCAGCTACTAACAATTCACCCTGTAGAGAGGGCAGCAAGAAGAAGTCACCTTGTAGAGTGTTCAGTTACAAAGAAACCACCATGGAGAGTTCTGTAATAAATATATGTATTATATAGTGGTATACAAATACAAAAAGAAATGAAATCTAATCCAAAACAGCCAAGCTGTAAAAAAACAGTGCGGCCCTCAAAAAGGCTATGGTAAAAAAGATGTGAAACCCAAGGTGGCGGCCAAGAAATGGCTGTGATGGTAGGTTAATGGTAAAAATTTTAATAACGACAATTCAGGTGAATTTTTGTGCCGCTTGGCAAAAATTCACCTGAATTGTCGTTATTAAAATTTTTACCATTAACCTTGGCAAAAATTCACTTGAATTGTCGTTATTAAAATTTTTACCATTAACCTACCATCACAGCCATTTCTTGGCTGCCACCTTGGGTTTCACATCTTTTTTCACAATAGCCTTTTTGAGGGCCGCACTGTTTTTTTACAGCTTGGCTGTTTTGGATTAGATATTAGGGTCATTCCATACATACCAAATCAACAAAAAAAAATCCAGACCCTTTTTGATTTTCATGAAATTTGGCACAAACGTGGACCCTATCAAGAAACTTTCGCACACAAAAATTTGGCTCATTTCATTGGTCTCCCTTTAAGTTATGACCACTCAAAGTTTCTGTTGAAAATTTTATTTTATTTACATGACTTCAATAAAATGACCATAACTTTGCTTGTGATTCATGTAGAAACTTCTGGTTTAGATGTTTGAAATCCTTATTAAATTCTCTGTCAGGTGATATATAATGTTTTATAATTGCTAAAAGGAAAAGGTCAAACCACAAAAATGTAGCTTTTTCCTTTGATCTTAATTTTCAAAAATATATATTCTTTAATTAAATGTATTTTTGGTTTACATGTTGCTCCAATACCTATCAGTCATCACTGTGAGTTTAAAGTTGGGACCAATAGTAGATCATGAGTTATAGGTGTTAATGTGCATCCTTGTAATTACTGCTGTTTGTATGGTTCAAGTATGCAAAGATGCAATACCAATTGCAAGTAACTTTATATAATACTGTCACAATCATTTTATACATCGTTGGTTTATAAGTAAAGTGTAAGAAAACCCAGTAAAAGCTTATACTTAAATATGTATACTTAAGTAATTTTACCACTTATCAAGCTTGTTCCTGATTATGATGCCAAGTCTATTATATAGTAGTGAAATATTGAACTTGATGACATTTTCACTAGCTACAGTAACTGCTACTGCTACTGTTAGCATTTAATGCTGATTGTTGATATGCAAGTATGTATTTTGATACACAAATGTAGCTATAGTGGAAATTGTCTAAGCCAGTCAGGGCCAATTTTTTTGGCCTTAATATGCGGTGGCTATTTATATAGTTTGATGTGTATAAATGTCTTACTAGAACAATTTAAAGTTGGCCCTTAATAGAAAGGTGGCCTTTCGTTACAGGTGGCCACTAAGACAAGTTCCATTGTAATTTGAAACACTTACAAATAAAATATGATGTTACGTAGCTGCATTCTTTGTTCTTAACACAGGCATGAATGTTTCAATATTGTAATCTACTAGAGATTTTCTAACAAGTATAGTAATGAATGACTGATGCAGTATTAACAGCCTTTTCAACTTATACCTTAAAAATTCAATTGTGTACTGACATCAATGCATCAGGTTTCATTGCATATCAGAGTTACATGTGAATGATTGTAGAGACTGTCATGCAATACCGTATATCAATTAAATTTGGCGGTGAACTAAATTTGGCGAATTGGCGATTCGTCACGAATCCACCAAATTTAAATTTCGTCAATATTATTTTAAACCTTGGGTCAAATGGTTGTTGAAGTAGGTTTTCGACAAAGCTTCGACTGCTGAAACTGGTAAATTAGTGTGGTTCCACGCATGCAAATGGGTGTGGCTTACTGACTAGACTAGAACTTGTATTCGATTAGTAGGCGTGGCTCCATCTAAGCTTGCAGACAGCAGCAGACATGAATTTGTGTGCAGCCATTGATAAATGGGCGAGTATGCCTACAGACAGCATTAATAATCCTGAAAGTGGGTGTGGCCACGAAAGAAATTGGAGCACAGATATTCGAGTACAGTAGGCGCTATGGAAGCAGGACCAGAATATTCTTTAATTATAATTAACCCTTTGGCCCCTATATTAATTTAAAGCGAGTCAGCACAGCATCGTATACTTACGCCATTCGCCAATTTTTCAGTGAAAGCATTTCGCCAAATTAAAATTTCGCCAACTGCAATTTTATAGCGAATCGCCAAATATTAGTTTCGCTAATATTTGTTGTCATACGGTATGCACCACTTTCAGTCTCAGCTTGTACTATAACGCTCTGATTTTTAACTTTGAAATTAACTGCCTTGACCCTTTCCTTAATCGATTGTTGATGTCTTTCACTTAAGGCTATAGACATGTATCAGTGTGCAATTGCTGTAGTGAACCTTTCTACAATGTAATTTCTATGGAACATTTCTATGATTCTAATTATAGAAGAGCTACATTGCTATTTTTATCATGATACAGTTGATGTATGGAGTTTAAGCCAGGTACCTTAGGGCCAAAATTTTTGGCCCTTAATGTGCAGGTATCTGCATGCTTAATACATTTGCATAAGTGTATAGCAGCAATTTAAAATTGGTCCTTATGAAGTGGTGGCCTTTCTATACATGTGGCCACTTTCCACTCTATTCCATCAAATTTTTGATGAGTAAGTGGTTTTAGAACTGTACATCTTTCCAGCTAAGGCATTGTTTATAGGTACAAACATATAAAGGTGGTCTTTAAGTGTTCAGTTGCAGGCTTGCCCTTTCAATGTATGATTCAAAAGTGATATACAGTGTAACATATCTTAGTGGCTACCATAAAGGCCACCTTTTTATAAGGGCCAACTTAAAATAGGATATTTCTACTCTAATGCAACTATATGAAGTAGCTATCTACTAAGAAGCTTTGGATATAACTAAGACATGGCATTTCAATTCAACAGTTCCACTTTACATGTACATATGTATGAATAACTGTGTCGTTTGCATCCATTAAGATTGGAAACTATCATCATAATCTGTGGCCGAATATCATATTATTATTCAGTGAGTAAAATTGAAAGAATAGATTGGAATATCATTAGTTGTACAGTAAATCCCTTATGAATATAGCTACCTCTATAATAAGACCACCTTGTTGTAGTGGCCACCTCTATTATATAGGACACTGAACTTACAGCAAAAAACATAATCAGTGATTCCTTTAATAGGCAGCCTTATTATTGCTCCAACTTTCTTAGCTTTAAAAGTGGCTCTGTTAATATGGTTTCACTGTAGTGAGCCCTTATCAATACAAACCCTAACTATTTCAATGCATAAAATGATATTTGACGTACCAATATAAGGTTACTTGCAACTGGTATTAGAAATTACACTGTAAAATACCATACAAACAGCAGTGATTACAAGGCTACACATTAACACCTATAACTCATGATCTACTATTGGTCCCAACTTTAAACTCACAGTGATGAATGATGGGTATTGGAGCAACATGTAAACCAAAAATAAATTTAATTAAAGAATATGTATTTCTGAAAATTAATATCAAAGGAAAAAGCTACATATTTGTGGTTTTACCTTTTCCTTTTAGCAATTATAAAACATTATATATCATCTGATAGAGAATTTAATAAGGATTTCAAACATCTAAACCAGAAGTTACTACGTGAATCACAAGAAAAGTTATGGTCATTTTATTGAAGTCATGTAAGCAAAATAAAATTTTCAGCAGAAACTTTGAATGGTCATAACTTAAAGGGAGACCAATGAAATGAGCCAAATTTTTGTGTAAGAAAGTTTCTTGATAGAGTACACATTTATGCCAAATTTCATGAAAATCGAAAGGGGTCCAGATTTTTTTTTGTTGATTTGGTATGGAATGACCCATTATGTACGTGTACACAAAAGGTTGTGATTTGCAAATGCTCACAAATTTATTGTAATAAAAGTCTATAATCTACATGATGATATTACATATCTATGTATGTACAGGTAAAGTGGCCATCACTATAGCTAATCCATCTGGCTCTTAACTTGCTTTATGCATTACCTCAGCAGCATCACTATACTGCATTACTTGATGTACTATATACTAACGTTCAGAATACTATATGCATCAGAATTGTTCTCCAAACTGAGATATGATAAATGTGGTTACCAAGTGCATCTGCACAAGGTTGATGTGCATGGATAGTCATATCCCCCTTTAAATTCACACTCTATGATGTCTGTACCATGTACGTAGTTATTAGTTACCAGACACTGTACACAGCTCAACAGACGCTGTGACAGTCAAGTTCACTTTATGTGATACCATTGACAATAGGGGCTCAAGTTTCATTATAGAACAGAGAAGCAGGTGTCTATGGAAAATAATTGACTTCTGTTATATCACATTACTACTGTTTGACTGCTAGTATCTACTGAGAAATGTCCTATTACATTCCTTTAAATTATCATATACATTAACTTGTTTTTTTTTGTTACAAGAAAAAAACGTGATCTAATTATTATTAAATTGCGTTTGGCATTCTGTATATGCATAGTAATGTGGCTTGCTAGCACAGATTTGTGTTACTGTGGTAGCTTCAACAGGATCACAATATGACAGTCTGGAAACACACCAAACAGGCATCAAGGACTTCACACTGCAGTGCAGTTCATTTAGTAGTGACTATTGTTGAAATGTATGTTGCATTTCCCTGCATTGTATCAGCAATCATTACAAGTTTTGTAATAAATGTTTTAATCATATCATGTGACAGTTAGTGGCCTACAGAACTTGCATATATAAAAATTGTTATGCACTTAAACACATACTAGAGAAAATATCTTATATAACAATTGAGTTGGTGTATGCATGGTGGTTAATATCATTCTACTAAGTGATAAATTGTTTTGGACTAATTTGATTAGTCTTTGTCATGTAGGCAATTACATTTAATGTAGTACAAAAATATTATATTTCCATGCCATCAATCTCGACAAATTTCCTCGATTCTTCTGTCAACCGCAAGTAGGTCAATCTGAATCCTGTCCCACCTCTTGCTCGGCTCCTGAAATGGATCATCAGATTTGAAGTCCTAGAGACTATGGTAACTCTGCTATGAATTCCACACAATCTTCCATTGTTTGGCAGAGTTAGCTTGTCGGCATGATTAGATATTTTCAAATAATCCATCTTACAGTCTGGGGAGTAGTTCAGGTTCAAATTTGCAATATGTATTATATAATAGTGAGGCTTGTCAGAGATTATCTTCCATACACAATTATGAAATGGGGTATAGACACCAGGATAGCCAGGAGAGGAGATAATGACAGATTGCTTGTTTGTGTAAGTCTCGTGACACCCTGCAATATGTAACAGTTTAAAATGCACACTAACAATGCGAAACTTTTACTTTCACAGGTGATGTTGTCTGGATTTCTAGAGTATCCTAAGTGACATTTACAATGATATGATCCGTTAGTGTTCACGCACTGTTGAGCACAGCCTCCATTGTTAGTTCCACACTCATCAATGTCTGCAAGGGTTAAAGTATATACATCAATTAGTCCGTGATCTTTGCTTGAACTTTAAACCAGCCAAACTGATTAACTAACCTCCACAGGAAACTCCGTCATCCAATAATTTATATCCGGCAGTACACTGACATTTTCTTGTAGTACCAAAGGGAACACATATATGTGCACAGCCTCCGTTGTTCAGTGTACAGTGAGGTTCTGTAATAATACCATATACATTATGTAATGAGTCTGGTTTACCCTCACGTTGCTCCCGAAAGATATGTGCCTTAAATCCTTTGCCATTTTCTGCGTAATCACTATGGAATCGGATACTGAGCTTGCTACCTTTTTTCACAGTGATTGTGTCGTAGTAATTGTCACATAATCGTTTACCCCTATATTGATAATGAAATAACACTGGACCAGTTGAATGAGTAATGAAATGTGAAATATGTAGTATATAAACCAACACCTTAACCAGTAAACAATGTGGTGAATTAAGGCGGTACCATGTGCATACTTTATTGCCCTACCCTTTCCTATTATTAATTTAGTGTGTAAACTGTCAATAAAATATTACTACTCTTATAATAGTAACCTTTCTGTTCTCCCTGTTGCATTGACTTCAACAACATCAACATAATCATAATTGCATCCGTACGGTTGTCTTTCAACATGTATGTCCGCAAAAGAAATGCTCAAAGGTTTCTCTTCTGTGTTATAGATGCTCCACACACACTCCACATTGGCTTCATACAAGTTGGGATAACCAGGAGATGTGATGAGAAGGGGCTTCATGTTAACATTCTTAATCATTATACTGTTGCCACAGGTTTCTGTGATTGATTTAAACAGATTAATTACAGCACATTAGAAAACATTAAGCTCACACCTTGGCACAAATAATTATTATTAATCGCTGATTTTTTTGACAGAAAGCCACCTGATTTGACTGCACCACCAGAATTGCTGCTATCAAAAACCGTAGTATGCTTCTTGCTTGATAAAGGCTCTGCATCACCGATTCCCAGAATCTTGATAAAGATCGTGTTTAACTCAGTAATATTGGTGGATACTGATGGGGACAGAGACACTTCATGTTTCGATTCACTACCATAACCAAACGATGCACAGCTCCTGCAGTAAGATCACACATACCACATCATAACACCTTGTGTTAATCATAACACCTTGTGTTAATTTAATTAATAGCAAGAATTTCTCACGCATGTTATAATAAACAATACGTGAATTCCACATAACATACAGTAGTCACTATGTCTAACTGATGGGTTATTAGTAGCAGCCATTATAGTACACACCTTTCTCCGGGTATAAAAAACACGAAGCCATATTGGCTAGTGCGTGGCATGAATCTGATGCATGTAGAAAGCTCCCAATGCTTGATCTGCTTTTTGACAGCCATATAAATATCATCTGCGTGGAATAATTAGCTAAGTCATCAGCTTAATTTACACATACAATTAGTAATACAGAGACACAATGAATATACCTGAAAAATGTGTGTTCATCACATATGGAACGATTCCGCCTGGCCAGAGTCTGTTTGTGCCTGCATGTAGACAATGTTTGGGTAATCAACCATTGTGCACTGTTTACTTATTAAACAGGATTTTGAAATAACAATTTATACAATTGTATAGATTTTGAGGTTCATCTTGTGATGAATACATAAAGCATGTAATCCAATATTCTTTATCAGTGATACAGATACCCATACAAGTAAAGCTGAATTATTAATCCATAATTAAGCCTGTGACATTCATGAACGGCAAGCAATATATGACCAGGCGCATTCACCACCTAGCTAAGCCATACATTTCCTTTTTTGAATTTCCAACCATGCATGCAAAGAGCTATATATGCATGGTTTGCTAAACTGCAGTACCTGCATGGCCTTCTAGCTTGACTAGCTAGCTGGTGGTACGTAGCTACAATATCTCAAATTCTATTTGTGCTGGCATGCACTAGCAAGTTGAGATTGCCTGAGAAAGTGGTTAGGCCTTTTCATATTTGTGGACAAGGTAATATAACCAGTGGTCAGGGACCAAGTGTACTGAAGTATTAATGAAAGCTTTTGGTCAAGTGTTTAGCATATTTTGTTAACTTTGACACCTGGCTGCCGGCACAAAGGGAGCCATGGCAACTGTTTGGTTTAGTTTCTATGGATATAACAATCACTCACTATGCACACAAGTATATTTCATAGCCCAATCCATTCATTAAATAAACTAACCTGTTGCAGTAGCTCCTTCAGAGTTGCATGGATCAGCAGACACGCTCCAATGAACAGCTAGTAGAGAGATTAGCATCAGCTTCAGTTGGAGGATGAACATGGTCATATTACTCATGTAGCTAAATTGAAGTGGTTAGCTGTAAAAGAATTTGCAAGTACTTAAAACACATGGAATAGGTAGATAATCTACAGCTAGCTATGAAGTTTTGTTGCATGGATTGAGCCGTCATAAAACGCAGCCCAAGCAATACTTTAACGGTAGCTATGCTATAGCTATCTAAACTTTGGAGAAGGCTCACTGCTGAACACCTAACAGTCTCTTGCTATTGTGCTTGACTAGTTTAGCTAGCAATCCTTACCCTGACCGAGATCTGCCGATCGACAGTCCAAAGTCTTGATATGAAAGCCGTGCTTGCAAGTGAAATTGTACAAAAAATGCGCGTACACCCCGCTTTTATAGCGCTATGATAACAGATTACGTCAATAGCGAAACCATTGAAGAGTCCCTGAAAATTCGGATTCTGCACGTGCGATTCGTGGTGTGATTATCCTATTATGGACGAATTAACGGACAAGCAGTACTCATGGGAAACTGAATATGAGAAAAGCTGGTAATTTCAATTATAAGATCGCCTACTTTATCGTTTACTGGGTAATTGCAAACCACAATCGATACTTTTTTAGCATGCACTAGCCAAATGCATCGATGTTTTCCACATACACTCCTGTACAGAGCCTGTACAAATCGGTATGAAACTATATCAAAATCTCCCAAACTAATAATACTAGCTAGCTATCCTCCACCCAGGCATATGTACTAACAATACTAATGCACCTATCAATGTATTGCCCCACCACCCCCCCCTCGGGCGTAAGTGGGGCTTTACAGGGGGAATTGACTCGAAACTGCTGCCCCACTATGGGGCATTTGACGATCGTTCAGTAAGCACCAAAATATTTTTTTGTTGTAACTTCCTTCGCTATGTCAAATCCCGAGTAAATCCCGCGTTGCAACTGGGGCCAGCGGTGGTGATTTGACACGATAGGTTTGCCCTACTATGGGGCATTTGACATTCGGCTGTGTCAAATCCCCACTATAGCCCCATATATGCCCGAGGGGGGGGTAGTGGGGCAATACATTGATAGGTGCATAAATTGTGGGTAAAAGGTCCAACATACATATTCTATTTATAAAATTGGCGTATCTGTGTAGAATAGTGGTTTAGCTAGTACTTTAATTGTGACAATGTAGCTCTGGGACTAACAACTCATGACTGGCTGTTAGCATGCCGGAGGAGAATACAGAGTTAGTATTGCTGTGATATATTCATACCATGAATAGCTATGCTGCTTCTGCTTTTACATTTAAAAATTCAAAATTTACTTTTATATCTAAGGTAGATACTCTATAATTATGGTTGTGTCTATTGCCTTATATGGTCATCAGTGGTTAATTGTTTAGGGAAGAAATTCAAGAAGGTGAAGACGGATTGTTATCTGCCGCTGCCAGTGAACTCCAGTTCAAGGCAAAGAGAAGGAAGTATGTGGGTGATGTACAGTGTTGGGAGTAACGCGTTACGTAATATTATTTTGGTAACTAAGTAATATAACGAAATACGCTATAAAAACAGGTAATATAATTCAAGTTACTTTACTTACTAATGTAATACATTATCTAAGTAATATAGTTACTGTAACGAGTCTAATATTACGTAATTTTATTACTACAAGTAACGAAGTTACTAATCCCGTTAGTAATCCACTGTGTAATGCCTAGCCACAATGAAGTAATGAAGCCTACTGAATGAAACTTATTCACCGGCTTCTTACTTAAACCAAGATTTGCACATTGTCCAACAACGCAATCATGTCACGTGATTAGGTGATAGTTTCACATGTGATAGCTTTAAGGCTGTGGACACAAAGTAATATAATATGTAATATTATTATAGTTACTTTATTTTTTGGGTAACATGTAACTGTAACTAAATAGTTCTGTTGCAAGTAATATGTAATATGTAACTAGTTACTTATAAAAAGTAACTGTCCCAATACTGGTGATGTATTGTGCATACTTGTTATAATTGCGGAATTGATGCATGTATAACAGAGTCCGTGCACATGTCGCTACAATTGTTGAATAATTAATATATGTTTGATAAAGTTAAGAAAAAATTTTCAAGACGATGCTAGGTGTGTCCTCAGGTAACACAGTGCTGTAGACCGCACCTGATTGTATTATGGATCACACATGTATATATGGCTTAGCGAATAATGGCTTGTATATTTGAACGTAAAGGGAAGCCTGACTTGGTGTGGTACTTTGTCAATAAAATCACCTCATTACAAATCACATGCCTAAGGTGTACTTGACAACTGGCATATAGTGACCATGTCAGAGTGTTACTACCCAAACACATCTGCATGTACTGTATGACCCCTCCTGCCTAATAGCTTGTTTTGTGGTCCTATTGGCAGTCGTATTAGTTGAGGTTTACTGTACTGCAGTGAATAGTTGAATTACATTAGGCCCAACACACCTACCAACTATTGGAAGTGTTAATGAATTTTCACAGACGTGTTATAATTAATTATCTACATTGATATTTGTTGTAACCATGGAAATGTCAAAAATATGTCGCAAATTGGTACGGCCAGCGTAACAGGGACCATGTTATATTTTAGTAGCAGATATAGTCTCAGTAGTTAGGCCAAATTGTTTGGGTTAAATATAACATCTAATCTGTACTTGTCCATAGGATGTTGGAGCTACCAGCTAACATCAAACTAGGTGTGGTGAGTAAGCAGATTGTGTTGCATATGTTGCCTAGAAAAGGACAAAGGTGGTTCGTGTAGTTTCCTTATTTTGGCAGGTGCTATGTACCTTTAGGTAGTCTTGGCTTCTGCTTTAATTTTAGGGCTTGTTTTCATGCTAATCCTCATTATGGAAGTTGGTACGGAAGTGTTGCAATGAGGATATGCTGTGTTTTGCAGATGAGGCACTTATTTCTGATTGTTGACACATCTCGAGCAATGGACTTGCAGGACCTCAAACCCAACAGACTGAAGTGCACAGTTGAGGTAAATATGTGAAATGTGAGTGCATTTGTATGTTCCCATGGTGATAACAATAACTACAAACTGGCTCAATAGTGATAAGGGAGTTCTAAAAAAATTACTGTTCAGTGTGTTTAATGTGCATTTTGTAAACTATAAGAAAATAATTATTTTGTGTAACATTTAAATCTGTATGTAGTAAAATATGCTGTCTTTTTTAAACACAGCTGATTAAGAAATTTATCACTGATTACTTTGATCAGAATCCGATATCTCAGGTAACACCAACGTCTGTAGTCAAGAGCAACCAATTTGTTACTAGGAGTGCATACATGAACTTTTTGTTCTATTTAAAAAGCCTTAATTTTCATTTCTGAACATATACACCTTCGCATTTAACATAACTGGTTGCTAAGGTGGTAAAGTACTAACAAACTATCATACAACTTCCTATTAAATGGAGGCTTATCATCTTTTGAAAGTAAGAAGCCTCCTGAGACCACCAATTTTCTTTTTATTATAGCTGTGTAATGACTAACTAAAATGAATTTTTTTGTTATTGCTGCTTAACGACTGACTAAAAACAAATTCTTAATCAGTAGAATTCCTATTAAGTGGAGCTTTTGAAAATAGGAAGCCTCCTGAGACCGTCAAATTTCTACCTGTGTAACGTCTGACCAAAAATATAATTTTAAAATGCTCAATCAGTAGAATTTGTACTTTTTAATGTTTCAAGGTAACGAGTACAGAAGCCTTTTATTCTTTTGTGTAATTTTTGATAAGAAGTAGAGAAGGATATTGCTATATATGCTGATGGTCTATCAGTAAACATTGCCATGTGTAATGACATACAAGTTGCGTGCTAATGAGCTGCCACCCATCCTACTGGGCTATGTAGGACTGGAGGAGACCACGTTGTGTGACTTCCCTTGTTATATTGTGAATATGTTGGTGTTACAGTTAGGTATCATTACAACACAGAATGGACGTACACAGAAGCTGACTGAACTATCCAGTAAGTAAACTGTTTTACCTGTTGGTTGTAATATCTTATGTAGGTAATTGTCAAGCACATTTAACTGTTGTTCAGAATTTGGATACCAAGCCTTGCCTTGGAGAACCGTCACTACAAAACTCTATTGAGATGGCAGCTAGGGCATTAAGGTTAGCTATAGTTCAGTTGGTATGGCAACACACTGGCTAATGGATGGTCCTGTTTCCACTTTAGGAATGTACCATCTCATGCCAGCAGAGAGATATTGATCATATTTGGTTCATTGACTACATGTGATCCAGGAAATATTTTGGAGACAATTGAGGTGAAATGATGACAAAGTGTATAGCTAGTTTAGATCTTGTTTGTATTCATTGTGCTGGAGTATGGCTTGCTAGGGAGAATTGTTTGTTCAGGGATATACAGGAGGCACCTGTTTTCTTTTCCCTCCTTTACCATTGCTTATTGTTCTGTAACCACTACACACATAATCATAATAGCAGTACTATATATGGAGTAGAGTTTTTGACTTGCTAGGTGCTATGGTAGCTGAGGTATTGTGGCCTTGTTTTGCTTGAGCAGTTTAATTTGTAAGGTACAATGTCTGAATTGTTGTGAGTGTTTGTAAGCTGGTGAGTTGTACTTGTTCTGCTTGTGAACAGGTGTTATGTAAAGCCTCCATTCAGTGTTCAATCATTGGGCTTGCTGCCGAGGTGAACATCTGCAAGACGCTGTGCCACCAAACTGAAGGTGATAATGCAGTCTGCTTGTACCCATAATTTGTTCACATTAATCTGTTGGCAAAATTGGTGGTCACTTTGTGTAAAGTTACTTAACAATGAATGTAATTATTTTTTACTTATTAATGTTGTTAGTCAAGCTCTGTGCTAGGCAGGGAACAAAACATTAGCACATTAAGAATAATTGGCCTTGTTTTCAGCTACTATTTAAACATTTAAACTGTAGAAACAGTGTACGTATCTTAGCAATTCATGTGTTGTGACCACAATATATTGCAACAGAGCTATATGTACTCTTTTCAGAGGTAGTACAGACATCATGTGAGCCTGCCCTTTAGACAACGTGGGCTCTGCATGTTGCTTTAATTTTCTATGTTTAGGAATGGTTTAGAGCTATTTTATTTGCTTTGTAACAGTAGACGACATGTAGGATCAATTGACTACTAATTAGTTAAGAGAATGCTCTATGTTTTTGTTAGTCACCCAGGTGTCAATGATGTATAGAATACAATATTGAAGCCAGCTCACTCACTGAATTGATATCATTCTAGCTAGCTATTGAGAATCATTTCTTTTTGGAATTATATGTAGCATAGCCTTATGATTGGCTTGTCGTTTCTCGTATGGGCAGGAGTGATAACTACATAGTTACTTGCAATGTCATTGGCTGGCTTTCACAATTCCTAATTTTGACACAACTACATTGTTTAAAAATTTTCATCTACAATTCCTATTAAAGGCTGAGCCTGTATGACTACCTATGCACACCTGAGCTGTCATCAAAACCCACACTGTAATTTGGAATGCAACAAGTTGGTCTCTACAAATTGGACATAATTATATTGATGATGTAGTACAATGTAGTTATGCCATATGACATAACATCTGACATTACTATACCATTCAGGAAGTTTAGGTTTGTTGTAGTCTATTAAACTATTGTATAGTTCTGGTGAAATTAATGAATTTAAATAAATAGAAGTCTTTAAGTTATCAATTGATGTATGTGCACACAAG
Organism: Dysidea avara; assembly: GCF_963678975.1. Taxonomy (NCBI): domain Eukaryota; kingdom Metazoa; phylum Porifera; class Demospongiae; order Dictyoceratida; family Dysideidae; genus Dysidea; species Dysidea avara. The sequence continues at coordinate 5,131,290 of NC_089284.1, forward strand.
TGACAATTGTTTCACAACTTTGATGACCTTGCAGTCATCATTTCCAGTAAGAAGTTATATGATTTGTTATTAGGAATTTATTCTGTTGTACTGGATGAACAACATTTTGGAGGACTGTTAACCCAGCAGTGTAGACCTCCTGCTGCAAAGGTACTTGGGTGTGTGTGTGTGTGTGTGTGTGTGTGTGTGTGTGTGTGTGTGTGTGTGTGTGTGTGTGTGTGTGTGTGTGTGTGTGTGTGCGCGCGTGCGTGTGCGTGTATGTGTTTATATGTAATGTGTACGTGCGTGCAACGTGTGTAATCATGTGATGTACTACCCATATAGGTTGACTCTGAAGCTTCTCTGATCAAAATGGGTTAGTCATTAGATTAGTGTGCAGGCAAAATTTGCTTACTTTGTAGTCCAAGACAGCTAATGTTAGCCTCCGTAATGTTAACCCTAGCTGAATGTGATGTCTCAGGATGTTCTGTATAGTGTAACCTGTTAATTTCTCATAACAGGAGATTAATTTTCAGTTTAGCTGAAATCATTATTAATCTACTCATAGGGTTTCCGCAACACAGAATGAATGGACTTCCTTCATTGTGTATGTGGTAAGAATGTTTTGTAGCAAAAATGTGTTAATTAAAATGCGTGACATTGCAAGAATATTGAAAGTCTCATACACATCCGTACTAGCCCGAGGCTGTCACAGTAATATTTGATAAATGTCATTTGTCACATTTAACTGCTTGTAAACTGAAAGTGTATGCCTGAAGGCTCTTTTTGAAGTCTTCTCTGCTTTGTATTGTCAAATTATCACACTTTGTTAATGTTATTAAACGATTTCTTTTTTTTAGCCACTTGAACAATCCAGACAGCTGTAAGCTTTCCAATGAAGGGTATTTCTGTCCTCAGGTAAGCTCTGATTGCAGGTGGGTGGCATGTAGTACTCAGCGTTTACTATGTCTATGACAACATTCTCTAATATCCTATGGAATTCAGTGGCGGATACAGGGGGGGTTGCAATGGTTTCAGCTGAAACTCCTCTGAAAATTTCTAGATCCGCCACTGGAATTCTAGAGTGGATTCAATTTTTACCCTTTGCTCTTTGTATACTCCTATGTCATTCTGGCTAACACACACTCTGCTTTTGTAGTACTGAATTTTTTGTTAGATATGAACTGAAACACAAGTGCCTAAGGACTTTGATGATAGACTTTGATGATAGCTAGAGTGGACTTTGTGGACTTTGAAGATAGAGTGCTCTTTAATTAGAACCTAATGTTTATTTTAGTAGTATGCCAAGCATTTTAATGATGGACAATTCACAAAGACATTTTTAAATAGTGCCATGAATTAGTGCACCTCATTTTATATAATGGCAGGTCCCAAACACTGTTCTACATAGCCTCATATGTCATCAATAAAGCTACCTCTTTATTAAAGCCATAACCCCATAGATGGTCCTGTACTGTTTGTAAAACGTCATTAATAGAGCCACCTGTTGAACTACTTAATATGGCCTCATGAAGTGGCCTTAGTAATAAGAGAATGAAATATATGCCTTTTCCATATTTGGGACCTCTGTAAAAGGTAACTACTAAGTAAGGGTTTACTGTTAATAAATGGTGATGGTAGTAACAGTGAGCTTAACAGTGTACTTGATTACCGTATGGTAAAAACTTTGGCGATAAAAAAGTTTGGCGAAAATGCACTATTGCAAAATTGGCAACAAAAAAAAAACTTTGGCAAATGGGTCTTCACCTTAAATATTTCTATGATCTATGATAGAACGTAGCTACCACATACTGTACCGCTCGAATGCAACTGTGCTACACTTAATGCCAGTGATTAAACAACTGTGATGTGTTGAGTTTTGCTGATTTTCCTGTCTAACTGTTTACTCTGAAATGACAATTGCTGTACTAACACCATCCAGTCATGTAATTGCACACAACAACAGTTATTGACACTGAAAACATTGCTATAGTATGTTCACGTTGAGCTGAATCCTGAAAAACAGCTAAAAATTAAAAGTTGATTTTTTCTAAACAGAGTTAACACTTCAGCCAACCAGATGATTATTGGTAACAGCAAAGGTGTCAACAACAAACACGTACAGTTTGGCTCCATTACAATTTCGGGAAAGGGCAGTAATGGATGGACACTATACTTATATGGCTTCCCCATAGGAAATGTATAGTGAAAATTTTGATTGGCCGTAAATATTATGTCAAACATTTGAACAAAAAGATTTTGAAATATTTTTAGCGGGTCAAGCAGTACTACAAATGAGCCAAATATCAAGATCGTGTGTAATTGTATCCATGAGTTATTAAATGTTTTTGAGGATTCGGCTCAACTTGAACATACTATAATGTCAGTTGTTGTCTATTGCAATTCCTTGAAGTGATGGCAAATAAAAGGTGTATATAACATTTCCTAAGAATGAAATGAATCATGATGTGAACATGTATGCTAATGTTGGCAGCTCATAAAGCATTTCTACTAACAACAAGGGAATTCTATAAATAGGACCATAAATGGAGTGTAGTGAAAAGGGAAGTTTTGGTGAAACCATGGCACACTGATTTGTTGCATAAACAGTTTGCGTGCTTGAAGTTGTATGATTTGGTTTGTGACATGAGACATCTGGTGGGATGACATGGCTGATGTCCGGCATATTTGGTATGAAGTATGTATGCTGAGCCTGTGTATTTGGCTGGCAGGTCTGAGCTGGGCTGACAACTGCATACAACTTACAAATACAGTCTCATACTGTCTTTAAGAAATTTAAAGTAATTTGACAGTTGTTTTGGCAAATTCTATGTGGTGTATGGTATATAAGCCTGTGTATTTGATGGTGTGAATTTTAGCACGTAATTCATAATGATAGACCCAGGTCATTTGGATTTGGCTGAATTCTCAAATGATTTTAACAATTACAAATATGCACAACCAGAAAGGAGAGGCTCAGGGTACACTGGATGACCATTGCATAATAGTATGACCAGCTGAGATACCTTTTGATCATATGCATATCATTGGGTAATCAGGTATGATAACTAGAGGTTTAATCTACGTAACATTAGTAGCTACACTTCGATTAAAGATAAAATTGGTGGAACATTTCTAGGAACTTGTACAGTGTGAAATTGAAAAGAAACCGATCTGTTTAATCTGATTGCTTTGTGGTTCATTGATAGCATTCTCGATGTCCTTTTTGTCAGACACACCAACAGTAGATGTCTTTGTAAATGAGACATCAAGTTACATTTTTTTTGAGTGGTTCGTGACAATTTTGAATTAGATGGGATGTGCCCTGCTTTATTATGTTACTGTGCTGGTGTAATTTAACTTCTGTAGTTTCTATGATTACTGTTTACTCAGAGTTTTCTATACCATGTTGTAAAGCCATTGAGTGCTTGGGAAGATTGATCACAGCATGCAGCCATTCAGTTTGGTAATTGAGTAATATTTTTGTTAACCTCCTTATGATAATCATAGTAGAAGTTAGTTACTTCACATATTTGATATCACCTACCATGCAGACATATGTGTGTATCCAACGGTTGGATTGAATAGCCTGTAATTTAATAGGCTCACTCTATATGTAAACTCATGCTTGCCTGGTCAATTGGTGATCGTTGTGAATTAAAGTATTCACAATAGGTAGTACCATATTTCTTAACAAAACACCTTCTAGTCTGTAGTGTAATGTTGCTGTTTTTAGTTGCTTCTTATCATCTTGGTGTTGTCATGCAAGAAATATTAACCACCAGAAATGCTGCATCATGCAAAAGCTGTTCTTCAATTGCGTTCTCAACATACGTAATACAATTCCTTGTTTTTTTTTAGGTAGGCTGGGGCAATCGGAGTAAAATTTCTTGCTCAAGGAATCAGTCACCATCCAGGAATTGAACCTGGAACCTATGATTACCAAGCCAATACCCTACTACACTGTTCAATCACGATTTCTCCTCACATGCTATCATTGTAATGTGAAGTCTAGTTATGTTGTTAGGCATGTACGGTCAGTATCATTAAATTACAGTTATGTAAGCTGGCATAAACCATATAGTTCTTTGTAATGGTATCGGCTTGTAGCGGTATACTTGAGCAAGTTGTCACATGAAAGTGTGTCGGAGCCTTCTGTACTGTTGTAGACAGAACAAGCAAATTAATTTTAACTACACAAGGCATTCATGCACTATTTGCTAATTTCACCATTTTATGCATGTGGATTTTTGATTGTCTGCACATGTGAAACCAATGCGAAACTTTGAAGTTGTTGTGATGTACACTAATAAAGTCCTTCAGGTCTGAGATGCTTGTCTTTCCCTGTATTGACAGTTAGTTGATCTATAGTCACTACAGAAAGCCAAGCAATTTTTTCTCTCTCTCTATACTGGTATTTTGCCAATGGTTCCACAATTTGTTTCTTTGTGCTATTATTTCTCTCAACCCTAAACAGTTTTCTCTGTCAGTCTCTCTCTCTCTCCCAATTACACTAAAATTTAGGTGTACTTTGAAGAGCACAGACAGGTGTAACAGCCTTGCGCATGTTGGAAAGTAATAAAGTAAATGTTTAGTGTGTATGGGCTGCACGTCTGTATTCCCTTGTGGCTCGGACTAGTTTGTGATTTTCAATGTTTATATATGCCAAAGGCTTGATTGCAGAAAAGTGTTTAGTCTAGCCTATCAAGATAATAGTATGGTTATTAGGTTGGGTATCCACGGGTGGTAGTTTATTTGTAATTTACATGCTTTTATTGAATTCTGATGAAGAAAAGAAACCATGGCAGGATGCACCAAGACAAATTGTAATTTTATATAACCAGTTTTGTGTGGGCAAATTAAAGAACTTATTGTATTGTAACTTAGAGATCATAACTAAGTTACAGTAAGGTGTAAGGGCTGGGATGCCAATGTGTGCTTATCTATTGAAGCCACTTACAAGTTGAGGGATATAGTTATATCACAGATACGTTGCTGTGATGTTGCACTGCGTCTCGACATGAAGTATGTATAAACAAAAGATCTTTTTCATGTTTTGTACTAGTATGCCAAGCATTTTAATGATGGACAATTCACAAAAACATTTTTAAATAGTGCCATGAATTAGTGCACCTCATTTTATATAATGGCAGGTCCCAAACACTGCTCTACATTATATAGTTATACAACGGCCACGAGTGCTCTGCCTGATATAAACGCACGAGCCTGAGGGCCGTTAGGCCCGAAGGCAAGTGCGTTTATACAGGCAGAGCACGAGTGCACGTTGTATAACTGTTATGTACCACTCACCTAATAGGTAGGGAGAGTCTCACAAGACAGTTGTAACACTTATAAAGGCCAGGTTTCTAACATCGATTGTGGGTAACCAAGCCGGACGTTGCGATAACGTTCCCCCTGCAATACTGCAGCCACCTGAGATATTGAAAGCTAGTACGCTATGGGTTATATCACTAACCTGCATTTGCTGTTCGACTCTCATCATGTAGTGCTCAGCATGCCAGCGTGATCACTCAATCGCCATATAGACTAAGCGCCAGACTAATTGCCATAGTGATTCTCTCGAGCGAAAGAAAGCAGCTAAATAGACGGTTTAAGTAAACAAAACCTAACTACTAAATGATACTAGTCTAATTCTTACTATTCACACTGGCTAAACTTGAATCTGGTGGCTTGACAAAACTGGTTACCACAATCGAACGTAAAGGTTAGTATTATTTAGAATATATTAGTTTTATTGAGTCATGGACTACAGTTTAATCTGGGCTAAGATGGCACCAGACTAGTAATGTGTATAAGTATAAGTACGTTTATATATATGTAGACTAGAGTTGTGGCCACCCGCGTTGGCTTTTTCAATCGCCATTGGCTGCTTGTAAACATTATACGTATTGGTGACGTTATGGCCCACAATCGACTTCTACATGTCAGGCTATAAAAGAATTCGAGTGATCTGTGAAGTGTCTTTCCACCTATTAGGTGAGGTGTCGTGGTGGTCTTGGCCACCGGCACTTGTGTTATGCTGCACAAAACTGCAGCCAGTGCAATATCTGTATATTGCACTGTGGTCTACAAAACCGCAACCGGTGCGTTATAAGTTATAATGCACTCGCTGCGGTCTGCAGCAGTGCAATATACAAATTATGGCACTGGCGGTTCCTTTGAACTTCCCACGCAGAGTGGTACATAGCCTCATATGTCATCAATAAAACTACCTCTTTATTAAAGCCATAACCCCATAGATGGTCCTGTACTGTTTGTAAAACGTCATTAATAGAGCCACCTGCTGAACTACTTAATATGGCCTCATGAAGTGGCCTTAGTAATAAGAGAATGAAATATGTGCCTTTTCCATATTTGGGACCTCTGTAAAAGGTAACTACTAAGTAAGGGTTTACTGTTAATAAATGGTGATGGTAGTAACAGTGAGCTTAACAGTGTACTTGATTACCGTATGGTAAAAACTTTGGCGATAAAAAAGTTTGGCGAAAACCCACTATTGCAAAATTGGCAACAACAAAAAACTTTGGCAAATGAGTCTTCACCTTAAATATTTCTATGATCTATGATAGAACGTAGCTACCACGTACTGTACCGCTCGAATGCAACTTTGCTACACTTAATGCCAGTAATTAAACAACTGTGATGTGTTGAGTTTTGCTGATTTTCCTGTCTAGCTGTTTACTCTGAAATGACAATTGCTGTACTAACACCATCCAGTCATGTAATTGCACACAACAACAGTTATTGACACTGAAAACATTGCTATAGTATGTTCACGTTGAGCTGAATCCTGAAAAACAGCTAAAAATTAAAAGTTGATTTTTTCTCAACGGAGTTAACACTTCAGCCAACCAGATGATTATTGGTAACAGCAAAGGTGTCAACAACAAACACGTACAGTTTGGCTCCATTACAAGTTCGGGAAAGGGCAGTAATGGACACTATACTTATATGGCTTCCCCATAGGAAATGTATAGTGAAAATTTTGATTGGCCGTAAATATTATGTCAAACATTTGAACAAAAAGATTTTGAAATATTTTTAGCGGGTCAAGCAGTACTACAAATGAGCCAAATTTCAAGATCGTGTGTAATTGTATCCATGAGTTATTAAATGTTTTTGAGGATTCAGCTCAACGTGAACATACTATAATGTCAGTTGTTGTCTATTGCAATTCCTTGAAGTGATGGCAAATAAAAGGTGTATATAACATTTCCTAAGAATGAAATGAATCATGATGTGAACATGTATGCTAATGTTGGCAGCTCATAAAGCATTTCTACTAACAACAAGGGAATTCTATAAATAGGACCATAAATGGAGTGTAGTGAAAAGGGAAGTTTTGGTGAAACCATGGCACACTGATTTGTTGCATAAACAGTTTGCGTGCTTGAAGTTGTATGATTTGGTTTGTGACATGAGACATCTGGTGGGATGACATGGCTGATGTCCGGCATATTTGGTATGAAGTATGTATGCTGAGCCTGTGTATTTGGCTGGCAGGTCTGAGCTGGGCTGACAACTGCATACAACTTACAAATACAGTCTCATACTGTCTTTAAGAAATTTAAAGTAATTTGACAGTTGTTTTGGCAAATTCTATGTGGTGTATGGTATATAAGCCTGTGTATTTGATGGTGTGAATTTTAGCACATAATTCATAATGATAGACCCAGGTCATTTGGATTTGGCTGAATTCTCAAATGATTTTAACAATTACAAATATGCACAACCAGAAAGGAGAGGCTCAGGGTACACTGGATGACCATTGCATAATATTATGATCAGCTGAGATACCTTTTGATCATATGCATATCATTGGGTAATCAGGTATGATAACTAGAGGTTTAATCTACGTAACATTAGTAGCTACACTTCGATTAAAGATAAAATTGGTGGAACATTTCTAGGAACTTGTACAGTGTGAAATTGAAAAGAAACCGATCTGTTTAATCTGATTGCTTTGTGGTTCATTGATAGCATTCTCGATGTCCTTTTTGTCAGACACACCCACAGTAGATGTCTTTGTAATGAGACATCAAGTTACATTTTTTTGAGTGGTTCGTGACAATTTTGAATTAGATGGGATGTGCCCTGCTTTATTATGTTACTGAGCTGGTGTAATTTAACTTCTGTAGTTTCTATGATTACTGTTTACTCAGAGTTTTCTATACCATGTTGTAAAGCCATTGAGTGCTTGGGAAGATTGATCACAGCATGTGCCATTCAGTTTGGTAATTGAGTAATATTTTTGTTAACCTCCTTATGATATTCATAGTAGAAGTTAGTTACTTCACATATTTGATATCACCTACCATGCAGACATGTATGTATCCAAACGGTTGGATTGAATAGCCTGTAATTTAATAGGCTCACTCTAGGCTGCAGCACATGTTGCTGCAGACCTTCAGTGCTGGTCACTGTAAAGCATTAATACAATAATACAATGTAAACTCATGCTTGCCTGGTCAATTGGTGATCGTTGTGAATTAAAGTATTCACAATAGGTAGTACCATATTTCTTAACAAAACACCTTCTAGTCTGTAGTGTAATGTTGCTGTTTTTAGTTGCTTCTTATCATCTTGGTGTTGTCATGCAAGAAATATTAACCACCAGAAATGCTGCATCATGCAAAAGCTGTTCTTCAATTGCGTTCTCAACATACGTAATACAATTCCTTGATTTTTTTAGGTAGGCTGGGGCAATCGGAGTAAAATTTCTTGCTCAAGGAATCAGTCACCATCCAGGAATTGAACCTGGAACCTATGATTACCAAGCCAATACCCTACTATACTGTTCAATCACGATTTCTCCTCACATGCTATCATTGTAATGTGAGCTCTAGTTATGTTGTTAGGCATGTACGGTCAGTATCATTAAATTACAGTTATGTAAGCTGGTATAAACCATATAGTTCTTTGTAATGGTATCGGCTTGTAGCGGTATACTTGAGCAAGTTGTCACATGAAAGCGTGTCGGAGCCTTCTGTACTGTTGTAGACAGAACAAGCAAATTAATTTTAACTACACAAGGCATACATGCACTATTTGCTAATTTCACCATTTTATGCATGTGGATTTTTGATTGTCCGCACATGTGAAACCAATGCGAAACTTTGAAGTTCTCATGATGTACACTAATAAAGTCCTTCAGGTCTGAGATGCTTGTCTTTCCCTGTATTGACAGTTAGTTGGTTGGTGATCTATAGTCACTACAGAAAGCCAAGCAATTGTTTCTCTCTCTCTATACTGGTATTTTGCCAATGGTTCCACAGTTTGTTTCTTTGTGCTATTATTTCTCTCAACCCTAAACAGTTTTCTCTGTCAGTCTCTCTCTCTCTCCCAATTACACTAAAATTTAGGTGTACTTTGAAGAGCACAGACAGGTGTAACAGCCTTGCGCATGTTGGAAAGTAATAAAGTAAATGTTTAGTGTGTATGGGCTGCACGTCTGTATTCCCTTGTGGCTCGGACTAGTTTGTGATTTTCAATGTTTATATATGCCAAAGGCTTGATTGCAGAAAAGTGTTTAGTCTAGCCTATCAAGATAATAGTATGGTTATTAGGTTGGGTATCCACGGGTGGTAGTTTATTTGTAATTTACATGCTTTTATTGAATTCTGATTAAGAAAAGAAACCATATGGCAGGATGCACCAAGACAAATTGTAATTTTATATAACAAGTTTTGTGTGGGCAAATTAAAGAACTTATTGTATTGTAACTTAGAGATCATAACTAAGTTACAGTAAGGTGTAAGGGCTGGGATGTCAATGTGTGCTTATCTATTGAAGCCACTTACAAGTTGAGGGATATAGTCATATCACAGATACGTTGCTGTGATATTGCACTGCGTCTCGACATGAAGTATGTATAAACAAAAGATCTTTTTCATGTTTTGTACTTGTGTCATGTAGGACCTTGGTCTTGATATCACAATCATCATTACTGTCTCCCACTGTGTGGGTTATCGTGCTGGGTGTGCATGACCTGTGTACCTGCCATAATACAATAACAATTTGGATATTGTATGTATGGACAGGTGTGTAGCTTAGCCACACAAGTGTAACAAGCGTATAACTTGCGGTGCAGACCATATATCAACTAAAACAATAGTTGTGTCGGCCTATTGTTTTAATTAGCCTGAAGGACTGCTATTTTTTTGAAATTTAACCCTTACGTAGTAATTGAGAAATGTTATTAACTAACTTTTTTGATCTTTGTCATTGAGAAGAGTCTGGATTTCTTGTACTCTAGTAGATAGTCTTATTGCTCTGACTAATGTATTTGATATGGCACACAAAACTAACAGCTAATTTGGCAAAAAATGTACTCTTTTTTTCACTAATTGAGATTAAGTAATTTGGTGGGGTGTATGTTAAGAAACTAAACTAGGTGTTCTCCTACATGTTATTGTGAACTTGTGGTATACCCATACCACCTGTGTAAACAACACAGATTATAGACCACTTGAAAACATGTTGTGAGTGGTCTATACGGTATATCTTCAGTATAGCTAGAGATTTCATCATTCACATGCAGTTGTCACATACACATGGTAAATGTTATAAAACAGTCTGTTGTTATAGCGATGAAGTAAACTGTGAAATTCACTATGTCATTATTATCTCATGAACTTGTTGTTGTTGTTGTTGTTGTTCAGTAACTTATAAAATTATCACTACACTTTAATATATTAAGTTCCCATGTAATGAAGCTCAGGGAGAGTATGTCTTCTGTGGAATGTTATGCCAACTAGGTCTTGAAGGACACGTCTGTATGTATCTCTGCTTGTACCCTCAACTATCCTAATAGAATGCACATGATCTTTGATATGTTCACTTATACACATATCCATAGAATGATATGATCTGTGGTCTGGCTTGCATGTATAGCTGAGAGCATTAAGAATAAGAGGAAATAAATAAAAACAGGTGCATGTGTGGAATCTGTTTTAGTTATCTATTTATTTTAATAATGTATACAGACCTCATCAAAAGCATACATGGAGTTAGCTGTTAGTTCCTTCGTATCTAAACCATTCTAGGCTGGTGCTACTGGCTGTGTTAGGCATCATCTGATAGAACCAGCTAGCATTACCACCAGACAATGGCTACATCCAGACTCCAGAATTGGTTGCATGTAGCTATAAACTATTGACCTGTGTGGGACACTTTCTCAGGTTACACTGTAAGAATTTGTGCTTATGTGGTCAATCTACAGAATTGATGGTATCCCTTAAGTACTGAAACTTTAGTTATCAAGGGGATAAAATTTGTTAGTATATTCTTTAGGATTAAACATCTGCCATGTCTCTGCCCACCGCCAGTGCGTTTAAACCCTGCTGTAGGAGACCAACATCTTGTTGGGAATTGATGATTCTTTACAACAGGGAATAACTTGTTTATTTTAAATAGCAAGGGCTTTGGGGGTAAGTTCAAATACTGGAATTTAAAATCTAGTAGGAATCTGATCTGCGAGACATAAACTTGTTAGTACAATGAATACAAAGAAATTTCAGGTCCCATCTTTTAGGAACGTGTCTGCCTAGAATGCAAGCTGTTTGCAAATAAATTAAGCCACTACTGGTGTGGACTCAATGTAGCCATGTAGTTTTAATTTAGTGCAAAGGTTCTGACAACAGGTTTTTGCAAGTCTCTAGTATGGTGGATGCTTAGCGTATTATGTTATTAGTCTTTCTTCATCTCTAGGTTATGAGCAGGCCTCTGTCAAGTTCATCAAAAAAAGTGCATGCAATCATGTGACAAGAAATAATTTTTTTCCTTGCCTGTCTGTACCTACATTATGCAGCCAAGCTACAGGAATTGTTATCTTTATATATAGTTGCGACATATTCAATTAATGCTTATAGCTAGCTTGCTTTAGTAAATATTTATACACAAAATTATTTAGCCTAAACTTTCATTTAGGTGCATGGGGACAGGAAAAACTTTATTATGTCTTTAAAACTGTGAAACAACAAAGGCAGAAGTTGTAAACTGTAGCTTTGACTGCTCTATTAGAGTATCTGTGTCATTTTTAAATGCAGTTTGCTGAGGGCTGGGTTTAGTAGCTATAATGGATGTTAATTAAATGCAATTGCATGCATGCTACTGAAATACAGTCTTATACAGGGTGTTTTTTTTTTGTTTTTTTTTTTTCGCTATGATCAATAATAAAAGTAGTTAGACTGCCACTGAGCTAAATTCAAAAAAGAGTTTCTGTTGAAGCTACTGTGGCCATTGAATGAAGTCTTTAGGATGTCCTGATTTTCAAGGTCAGTTTATGTCCTAAAGGAAATTTTAAAAGGTTTACTAGCCACATAGCAGTCATTTAATCTCACTTCTCAGTCCTGAGACATCACGACACATGATGGTGAGTCATGTGGCCAAGGAAAACTGGTGCAGGTGGGAATATGACAGACAAGTGCATATTATATGTACAGGAGCCAATTTTCAGACATTTGTAGCTATGCTATGCCAGATTTAAGTACACCAATATTGCTGTAGAAACATCTTTCATACCAAATTTGAGTGCTAAATCATTCTGAGATATTCATTTTTTGTCTTAACTTATCTTTCTTACTCTAATAATTTTTTTACAACATACATATGTATAGCTTGCATGTGTGTGTGTTTTACTTCATTATGCAAGCATGACAACCTGCTTTTGTGCTCCAGTTTTTATGAAAGAACTGGTGAAATTTATGGATGGGATTTGTACAGGTAAACTGCTTGCAGGAATAAGTTGAAATGGTTTTGTAGATGAGTGAAGAATCACAGCTAGAACCTTATGTGGTTTGAGAAATTGGAGTAATAACTGCTGCATAAGGCAAAAGCTACGTATACATGAGTAAAGAACACGCGATCAAAATTCTGTCAAAGTAAAGGACTTTAACATTATTGCATACCATAACAGCCAAGCTGTGAAAGGAAAGATTCACTTCAAGCAATAAAATCAAAGATAGCAACCAAGCAGTGGTTGCAAAAATGCTAATGTTGACCTTTTAAATCTTGGTTTTTCGAAGACCACATTCTTTCATTACAGTTTCGGTGTTTGTATTGGATATCAATTCTAGCTGATTTGGAGCTTGTGTTTACTTCTCTACATAATTATTGAAGAAATGCGTTAACTATTGCTTGAAGTGATTTTAAAAGTTGTAGCACTCAAATAAAACTTGTTTAAATTTTGCTTCCCATTACTAGTTTTATTAAATTATCAAGACACATGGTAGCTTGTTGTACTGTCAAGAAAGCCAGCATGCCACACTGTGTGTATTGACAGGAAGAAATAAAATGTGATTTTTCATACATGCATAGCTCCATGACCTCTTCTCCAAAGCACATGATTTTTGCATTAAAGCTGTTCACCAGGTAGGGCAAGCCACCTACCAAAGTTTACTGAATTCACTCCAGCTATTCTTGAGATGTGGGTGGGGAAAAGTTTTGGTACTGTTTTTCTTGGGGTCCAAGATTTTTCGTCTTTTTTAAAATGCAAATGCATGACTGAACATTTGGTGCAGATATGAAGGTGAATTCGTGTACTAAGTTTCTTATAAATCTGAGGAATATCACTGTGTTATGTTTATTCCCATAAAAAAGACCATACAAAAACAGCCAAGCTGTATAAAAGGGTGTGGCCTTGGTTGTGAAATCGAAGGTGGCTGCCATGAAATGGCTGCAATGATGTTAATGATAATAAATTCTAATAATGGCATGCATTTTTAAAATTTATATTGACATCATTACAGCCATTTCATGCCCGCCACCTTTAATTTCACAACTTCTATCAGGCTTTTGAAGGCCGCACCCTTTTTATACAGCTTGGCTGTTTTTGCATGGATTTCACTTCTTTTTCTATTTTAATATCCCAAAGCCAGCCATAAACTGGCTTTGAGGCTTGTTTTTACACAAATCATTGTTTCTCTTAACTACAAATGCAATGACGATGATATAAGACAAAATGGTGCTATACTGATGCAGAAAAATGCCTATACGATCCAGCTATGCAATACCAATTAGCTAGCTAATATTTCTCTATAATTTTGTGCTTGCTTGTTCATGGCTATGGCTATACAAAGTTGTATTATAGTGCCTGTATTTAACAAAGTAAATTCCTTCTAAGTTAGGTATGCATGATTGTACTATTGGTCTATTAGATTTTTATTTTGCAGTGACTGTTCTATTAGAGTATCTCAATTTTTCATGCAAAACGTGTTGAATTGCATCAAGAGTTCATAATATTTGTATGGGGAAGAGTGTCTAACTACCAGTATGGCCTGTACAAACACACTGCTACAAGTTCACTTTTGATCATATATACACCTCTAGCCTGATTCTACTGATAACAGAGAACTGCTGATAGGTGATGATTGGTGTTGATAAGGTCAAGCCTTCCTTCTAAGAGAAGCCTGAGGTGTTACTTGCAGCAGTGTGTTTGCTGAATGTACTCCAGTTATACACTCTCCCCCACACACAAATATTATGAACTCTTGATTGCATTTACTCAATTTTCAAATCCTGCACCTTTTATACTAGAATAAGATTTCCAGCCTGTTGTCACAAGTTTTGCCAGCATAGCACTTATTATGATGATGACGTGAGTGGGTCTTAATCATAGTGTACTGCCATAGTGATCATAGTGATATGTACCAATGGCTATGATATCAGCTTTGACTTGATGGAATACTAGAGAAGTTACAATAGTGTTGTATTGCAGCATTTATTTTGATTACTTTTGTAATACTCTAATAAGGCACACATTTTTCAAGGATTCCTAATGAACACACATAGAATGTTCTAGATTTTCCATTGGTAGTTACTACTAAGTAGATTTTTCTAGAATTTCCATTTTATAAAGTAGAAATTAAGTGAGGTGAACAATCATGTTCAGCGTTCAAGGATTAGGTGTTCAGTATGGCCTGGTTCGAAAACTGGTAAGTTTTTTTCATGTACCTTTTTACTGCACGGTGACTGTGCTATTAGAATATCTTGACCCCGCTATTTACAGTTGTTTGGTTTTTGCTTTGTAACTCTGTAGCTGTCAATGCAATTTCTTTTAAACCACAAAAGGATGGTTAACCTATATGCATACCAATTTTTAACTTATTCCCATAGGCGGTTTACCCTGTAGGTGTGACAAAAAGTCAGCCTTTTTCAATGCAAATAATCATCCCTAGCTCTATGACCATTTATCAGATGGTTGCACCAAACCTGGTATGTGATTTTGTCACAATACGTTCTTAAAATGCACCAAAGTTCAAGAAAATTGAGCAATGCATTTGCATTCTATAATGGTTTTTGTAAAGTGTGTGACAAGAATATCTCAGCCCCCTAAGCTCCCTAAAAAATTAATAATTTAACCCAAACCTTGAGGGCTCGTATACACAATTGCCAATTAGGCAATCTTGCTCAAATTTGGGCTGAAGGTGGAGGGCATTTGCAGTACAAATATGATTCAAATTCAAGTAGGGAACACGAATTCATGAAAATTGCATTTTTCTTTCTTCCTTTAAATATACTCATGGCGTGGCACACCGGCTTTCTTAGCCGCATGACACACTACTGTGTGTCTTGATAAACGTTTGTCATGGTTACAGAATAAACATCTTATATTGAATTGGTGTGTACATAGGTAGCCATTGTAGCAGTACCTTTGTGGTTTGAACGTTCCAGCTACAGAGTTGCAAAAACAAGTACAAAATTGCAGGGTAGAGGTATATACTCTTAATAGAACAGTTACCATGGGGTATAAAAATACATGAAAAATGTAGGGGAAAGTTGCCAGAGCTCAACCTTCATACCTAACACCCAAATCCTTGACCTTCTAGTCACTGTTATGTAGCTAAGCTGTGTACCTCACTTAATTCTAAATGAAAGCTTTAGTTTAAATCCATTAATTAGATCAACCAATGGACATTCTGTGTGTGTTTTAGAAGTCCTTAAAATGTCATATCAAGACACACAGTAGTGTGTCATGCGGCCCAAGAAGCCGGTGCGCAACACCCGTGAGTGTATTGACAGGAAGAACGAAAACGTAATTTTTGCACCTCTGTAGCTCTGTGCTGCCTTGACGAAACAAGACAATTTTTGCTGTGGACATGCCCTCCAACTTCAGTACCCCCACATACCAAATTTGAGCGAAATCGCTTCTGGCGTTCCTGGGATATGCAACTTCAAAATTGGTTTAGCTTTTTCATTTTTTTTTCTTCTTATTTTTTTTCCTCTTTTCGCACACTTACAAAAACTGCTATAAAACGCAAACGCTATATCCGATTGCCTTGAAATTTGGTATACAGAAGGGGGGTATAATGGTGCATCTCGGTACCAACTTTGGTTGGAATACGATAAACAGGCAAAGAGTTATTAGTGATTATTCATGAAAAATAACACCAATATGTTGTCACGCCTACAGGGTAAACGGAAGAAGCTGAAAATTGGTGGGTGAATAGGTTAACTATTGAACCTCAAACCTTATGTGGTTTGAAAGAAATCGAGCTAAAAACTAGGAAGATACAACGAAAAAAACCAACAGTGTGTAACAATTATGCAATCAAGATTAGCTAATAAAAAACGACTACTTGTCACGCCTACCAGAAAAACCACTTAGGGTAATGCTTGAAAATCGCTGTACAGATGGAGTAATCATCTTAGAAAGGCTCTTCAGTGGTGTAGAAGAATCAAACTTATAGCCACGGAGTTATAACACGAAATCCAACTTGGTGTAGCAAGTGTGAGATTGAGATACTCTAATAGAGCAGTCATCCTAATAGAGCAGTCACCCTGAAGAGAATTCAAGAGATCAGCTAGACACAAGTAACCTGTATAAAGACCAGCTACAAACAAATCACCCTGTAGAGAGATCAGCTAGAAGAAGTTACCTTGTAGGGAATTCATGCAACTATGGAAAGAGATAGTTCAGCTAGAAGAAGTCACCTTGTAGAGAGTTCAGCTACAAAGAAACCACCATGTAGAGAGTTCAGCTACAAACAAATTGCCCTGTAGAGAGATCAACTAGAAGAAGTTACCTTGTAGAGAGTTCAGCTACAAAGAAACCATCATGTAGGGAGTTCAGCTGCAAACAAATCACCTGTAGAGAGTTCAGCTAAAACAAATCACCCTGTAGAGAGATCAGCTAGAAGAATTTATCTTGTAGAGAGTTCATCTACAAACAATTCGCCCTGTACAGAGATCAGCTAGAAGAAGTTACCTTGTAGAGAATTCAGCTACAAACAAATCACCCCGTAGAAAGATCAGCTAGAAGAAGTCACCTTGTAGAGAGTTCAGTTACAAAGAGACCACCATGTAGAGAGTTTAGCTACAAACTAGTGACCCTGTAGAGACATCAGCTAGAAAAAGTTACCTTGTAGAGAGTTCAGCTACAAAGAAACCATCATGTAGAGAGTTCAACTACAAACAAGTGACCCTGTAGAGACATCAGCTAGAAGAAGTCACCTTGTGGAGTGTTCAGTTACAAAGAAACCATCATGTAGATAATTCTGTAATAAATAGATGTATTATATATATATAATTATAATTTGTACATTTACTGATAAAGGGATTATAAATATGTAAAGTATTTAACATCTGCTTCATCTTTTCTTCTTCCTGTGGTAAAGAAAAAAAGATTGGTTAAAAAAAAGTCCCAAAGCTGGCCTATTTTGGGGTATACAAATACAAAAAGAAATGAAATCTAATCCAAAACAGCCAAGCTGTAAAAAAACAGTGCGGCCCTCAAAGAGGCTATGGTGAAAAAAGATGTGAAATCCAAGGTGGCGGCCAAGAAATGGCTGTGATGGTAGGTTAATGGTAAAAATTTTAATAACGACAATTCAGGTGAATTTTGGTGCCGCTTGGTCTTGGCACAAAATTCACCTGAATTGTCATTAGTAAAATTTTTACCATTAACCTACCATCACAACCATTTCTTGGCCGCCACCTTGGATTTCACATCTTTTTTCACCATAGCCTCTTTGAGGGCTGCACTCTTTTTTTACAGCTTGGCTGTTTTGGATTAGATAAAACTTACAATACAATACTGTCTCCACTATATCTGTAGATAAGAAATGTGCAAATCCCTGTGGCTGACTTTGGGGCCTTATAAAATACAAAAAGACAACATCACATTGCAGTCATTTCTTGACTGCCACCTTTGATTCTCACCCAGACTTTTGAAGGTCATGCCCTAGCTTTTCACAGCTGGGCTGTTTTTGATAGTTTACTCCTAACCCTTTGAAGAAAAAAAGAGAAAACTTTTTGCAGAATGGCTGGTGAAAATTGTATTTGAGTTTTCTTCATTAAGTGTGTGTTGTGTGCCAGTTTTTTTAGTCTCACAATACACTACCATGTGCCTTAAAAACTGAAAGCAAATTTTAATTTTAATTTTCTTTTTCAAACATTCATAGTTATTCATCACCATGGAGCCAATACTGTATACCATTGCTGTGTTAGGGATCTTCTTGACATACTGGTCTTTATTAAAGAGAGTATTTACTGTGCTTTAGTATAAGTTTTGATACAAGAGGCATATCATTTAACATTATAATAAATGACTTATAATTTCTTACTTAACTAGCCCATTTGGTACCTTGTTGAAGTCAGTATGGAACTGTACTGAGAACATTCCACTAGACTCAGTAGGATTGTCACTATTTGGACAAGGCACAATGTAGGATTTTGAACACAATTTAACAAACACACACACACACACACATGGACAGACCAATTGGCCTTACGGGATGTGTTGATTTTGCTGGCAAAATAAACTGGTGAACTTAATTGGAAAAATAAGGAACATATGCTTCACACGTTTTGCTTGAAAATGATCAAGGTATTCTAATAGAACAATTATACATTGTAAAATCAGTGACATTTAGCTAAGATCAAGATACTCTAATAGAGCAGTCATTGCATGGTGAAATTATACTGAGCAAGGTAAATAAATTTTGAGCAGTATAAATAAGTGAGAAATTAAGGAAATTGCTGGAAAGGAAACATACATAGGAAGAAAAACTTTATAGAGTCACCATTTTGACTGTAAACAGTTATTCTAACATGAGATTGGTGCTGGCTGGATATCTTTTCATCTGTGCTGTTAAAGATTTTTTGTTGATTATGATTATGATTGCCTTGTTGCATATGTGTACACCTTTATCAAAGTTCATAGTATTACAACTCATGTGTGTATAGATGTTAGTTGTGTTTTGAGTTAGCTGTATATGTGACTGTCTCTGGGAAACCAGCCTTCTCACCTATTTAAATGTATTGAGAAATGACATATTTAGTGTGTTGTAGCTTGACAACAATGGTTGAAGCTACATGTACCAATTTTTCTACCAGTTCCTTACCTTCCAGAACATCCACTGCACAAGTAGCCAACAGCCACGTTTCCCACCATTTTAGATATTTTTTAACTTGAGATTGACTGTATCAGGCGAGTTCCAATAGTGGTGGTGGAGGGGAGGGCAAGAGATCGTTTACAAAATTAAAGAGACACTTGTATGGATGAATTAGGCCAAATTATGAGCCATTCGTGTCTCAAAACTGAAAGGAAATTTACAACACAGTTTTTTATTCAACACCACTGAGCTATATAGCCACATATATATAACCATTCCCAGATTGGCCAGTGCTCCATTAAAGCCCCGGCTTGCCACTGGGCTTGGGAAAGCAGCTGGCTGCAGTAAAAACAGTCTACTCAAGCCTGGCTGATTTTGACAGTGAAATTTGATAGTTCACATAGCTTTGTGATCATGGTGAAAATAGACCTGCTGTCATGGGTGATAAGACCTGTTTTCTCATATCCAGTCACATGTGTAACCTGCAGTGAGATACTGTATAGCCTAAATGTTTCGAGGGACAGATTTTTCAAGGTTGAGCAATGTTGCTAGACACTCTAAAAATGAATTATATGGAGGTATAAATATTTCAAGGATAAAATTTTCGCTGCTAACCCCCCAAAACCGCAAAATCAGCGAAAAATTTCCTCCTTGAAATATTTAGGCTATACGGTATGTCAATTACTGAAGGGATTTTTTGGTAGACCATGCACAGCAGCAAATACAAATTAATGCACTATTGGGGTATATACTATAGCACTTCATAATGCTACGCATGAGCCAATATAAGGAAGTGGTATTGAACAATAATAGTTTTCAATAGAATGTTTGAGGTGTCATGAGTTTGTTGTGTTGTCTTAAAAGTGCACAGAAGTGTGTAAACTTGTGATTAAATAATATCACAATTTGGCACTATAAAATTTTTCTTATTGCACCAGTTAGCTGTTCCAGTGTTGTCAAATTGTATTCATGTGATATTCTTATGAAGTAGGAAGGAAGTGCTCAGTCATGTATGATCACTGACTAATTATCATGGCTAATGTAGTGTGTAATATAGACCTATCCTTTGATCTGATCTTTACTATAAGTTCATCACATGATGTAGTTTCTCAGAACCACACTTCTATATTGCTTCACTGCTACTATAGCATCACAGCATGCACGATACACACATCAAATGTCAGGAATATCAATGTCATGTTATAGATATGATTGCAGCAAGAGTATATAATGGGGAGGGATACCATATTGTGAGTGAAGGCAAAACTTTTGATCGTGAGAAATTCTGGGAGTAACTATATGTGTGTTTGCCACTGCAGGTATTTATAGCAAACATGGGCAGTTGCTTATGATAATCATGTCTCTCCTCCACTGTGCAGCTTCTAAATGTGTTGGAGGTTTAGCCTGCTAGTTGCTGTTTGCTGGATTTTCTCTATATGAGAGCGAGCTCAGTTATACTGATTTATGCTCATAACATGGCAACACTTGTAAGTGTCTGGGGCATGGCAAATTCACTTAGCACTAGTATATTTATTGCTACATGTTAGAACATCTAATGCTTTATGCTGTGCAGTGTAAAAGCACACACATTAAGTTATTGATCACCTCAGCTTGCTATCCGAAGCAGCTAATTTTCCTATGATTTGATTTGATTTAAACCATAATTGCATAAAATACAAATTTTGACAAGAATTTATTACACTATAATGTGATTTTGATGGAAAATTAATTCGGCAGGTTGTGGGAGTAAATATAAACAATGTACCCCAGGTCAATAACCAGGGAGTCTATCCTACCACTCCAATACTTGAGAACATGCATTTAGGCAGCTAAAATAGCAATGTGCAGATGGCCACTAACCAAATTTGAAAGATTTTACCTTCTACAGTGATATATATCTCTGTTCACTGTTTGTTTCATTACCTACTCTACAGCTCTTTTGGGACTACTATGGCAAGCCTGTGAAGCAGGTCAAAGATCTTGACTACATATATAGTCAGCTCAAAATGTAACTTTACAAGGGTTATGTACGTCAGTACAGGTCTCTTCAGCACATAGTATTTCAATGTAGTGTTTGTATTATTAGAATATTTCATGATGTTGGCATCATCATTGGGAGTTACATAACACACACAAAACATCACACTTACTGTATACACTACACCTTAATTGCTGTGCTGTAGCAACACATTACGTGTTATGCCTCCTACAATTCTGTGGTGTTGCCTATTATAGCCATCTGTTTAATGGCAAGTAAACAATCTTTTTAAACACTTGTTTATTCACAGTTATTACAGTAAACTATGGTGCACCATCATTATGGTGTGCCTACTCATCCATATGTAGTCAGTCATGATGGAATGCTGGCTATTTGTTTAGACTAAAAGCCAGCAGTGCAAATTTTATTTGGGGACTTGTGGGTAGTAAGGGTGGTTGATATTAGTAAGTGATGAGCTAACCAACAGTTGGGTGTGGTTGTCAGTGGAGCACTGTTCTTAGAAATTGTTTTCACAATGCTCACAGTGCATAGCTGACATCATCATTCAACCACTGGAAGGATACTGAAAGCCTGCAAATGCAGGAAGTCAGAATCTCACAACTCTGTTAAAAAAAATCCCAGGCCCAGTGGTGACCAGACAACTTGCAGTTAGGCAAGTGTCCATGCAGGATCCATTAAAGACTAAGGGGTAGAATAGGGATCCGTAAGAAGGCTAGCCTCAGTAAATGCAGCAAGAAAACATAAAGGTGTGCTCTTGTAACAACATAGTCAGTCAGTATGCATATAGATAGTGTTGTTTACCTGTAATGGGATATTGGGTATATTGCAGTTGTTTACCTTGTCACAGTATATCTGTTGTTTACCTTGTCATAGTATATTGCCAACAACATATGTGGTTTAGTGTTGTGGTATTGTTGAGTTATGGTACTGATAATTGGTGGGTGCAAATGTAGTTAACAATTACACTTATTGTTTCACTACTTTGTCTGTTGTGTGGGGGACTGGACAGCCAAAGAGTCTGTCTGGTCTCCAAATCACCTGCCAACTGTGCATTGTGCTTTTTCATTAATTACATGATCTCCACCTAATCCTTATAAGCCATGCACCAAGCATAAAATGTTGTATAGCTGTGACTTTTTTTTCTTGTAGTGTAATTCCAAGTACTGTGAGCTCCCAGTGGAGTGTAAAACATGTGGTAAGTGTTTATGTTGACATTTAAAATAATTGGTACCATTTTTGCTGTGTTTATATCACATATGTGGTTTCTTGTACATCAATTAAGTGTTATCATTTGTGACCCAAAATTTGATTATGTGGTGTAAGCTTGACAAGGACCAGTAAACAGTACACAGAGTTATGAAATGTTGAGAGAACTTTGCTGCACATGTAATGGTGTGTGGCTGGTGTGTGGCCAGAAAGGTCCACTAATATGTAGTGACTGTCTGTGAGCTACAATATCAGAAGGTTCATTGTTCATCATACTTAAGTCTGATAGTTCAAGCAAGTTGATGGTAAAATTTTATATTCTAGTTCTTGAATGTGTAATGGCCTGACATTGTTTGTATACATGAATGGCAATTTGGTTTGGCAACAAAACATGCTGTTAAAATATTTTATACAATGTAGTGACTAGATGCTGTACTATAAATATACAGGCTAATTCTGTTTTCTGATGATATTCCATTCAGTTTGTGACTGATGAAACTTAATTATATACCACAGACCTTATGTTCTTCTGTATTTTATTTGACTGCAGATTTTTTTTTACTTCACTGTAGGATTAACGCTGGTGTCAGCCCCACACCTGGCCAGGTCATATCATCACTTGTTTCCACTCAAGTGTTTCTCTGAAGTGTTTCTTACTGAAAGGTACCAAATTATCAGCTACATAAGTGGTGGTCATCACAAGGGTTACACTCCCTTCATTAGACACTGGCCATTATAATACTGTTTGGGCTCACCACTAGCAAGCTTCACTAGTAATGTTAAGTATCGGCAATTGACACTCCTGCTATTCAAAGATGGTGTGTATCACACTATAGACCTGTTAAAGACATGATCATGCCTTAGTGAATTCCAGTTCTCTAAACTAGTTGGTGTAAATAACTACAATGGAATACTGTGGATGGTGTTGAATTCCATGATAATCTTTCAATGATCAATATTCTGCACCTGTTTAAAGAATTTGGTGTCATTGTTGATCCATTAAATATACAATCAAAAAAACGTGGTATGCTACTAGCTAAGTAATCGCCAATGCCTTATATGTAACCCGGCCAGTTTAGGAATATTAAACTCACCAGACTAGTAAACATGCCAACCTAATTGTATAATATTTTTGGAACAAATATATAATTTGTTCACTGCATCATGCATGGATCCTGGCTGTTCTTTCACTGTAGGAGGAATTGCTGTGGATGTCATGTAATGCTGGAGAATCAGGTAAGGAGATGAAATGAGGTCAACACTGGTGTAATTTAAGATGCCTTTACTTTATTTCCTTGTACATTGTTTGAATTGTTTTATTTCTGGTTTAATTGTGGTGAAATCTCTTATGGTTTCAAAATCAAAGTGTTAATGAACTTGAGACTGCTTGACTCTATTTAATCTCTTTCTCTGCAGGCATATGAATGTGTCACCTGTAACCAGCTGTTTTGCATTGATTGTGACTTGTTCATACATGAAAAGCTCCACACCTGTCCAGGCTGTACTGCCTCACTAACAAGATTAGAAAATTAAAACATTTAGACAGTAAATCAGTCCATGATAACTTCATTTTATCTCAAGGTTCAAAGATGATCACAAGTTACTTCATTTTAATATATAGCTAATAGGCCATCTGTAAGTGGCAATATGTTGATACTTTATGTCATGTCATACAAGTTTAATCAGATTGACGGGAGCAAAAAGTCTCCACATGAGTGAACACCAAATGGTAATAGTGTAAATTTACTATGAGAAATGTAAAATTCTTACTTTGAGGTTGAACATTTTTGTTATAGTGAAATACTAGACAGTTTTGTGACATTTTCTTAGTATGTCACCAAAACTTTCACCTGAAGCTCTGTTGAAGATAATTAGAGGTTGACCATGTGTTAGAACTTCTGAATATTTATATGTGGTAAATTATAGAACCTTTTTGTGACCATAATCCAATCTTGAACATCAAAGAATGACCATATTCATTGATTGTTAGTGCTTATGTGGCCAGAGCACAAATTATTCATAACTCTATTATACTAACCAGTTGATGTCAGCAAATATATATCATTCACTTGTTTATGAAATAAGAATGGGTAATTACATATAGCCAGCATATGTTATTGTTGATTAAAACTGTGTTAAAAATAGCCATCCATCTGTGATGTGATGACCCTTACAATGAGAAAATCAATTGTAATATATTACAAGTGCATCTGTTTAAAAATCAACATTGCTATACAATACCATAGTTAATCACTGGTTGACTACCGGACCTTGGCTTATCAGAACATTTTACAAATGTACCTTCGGGAATTGTAGCTCTTCTTTTTCCCTGTCCTTTTCTTTTATGAAGACTACCAAAAGGATCCGACAAATTATTGTTCAAATGTGTAATAGTTGCTGGTGTGACTGTGGCTGCCGACTTTGGCGATTTCTTCATAGATTTCTGCTGCTGTTGCAGCTGTTGTTGTTTCTTTCCAATTCTACCTGCGCTAGACACTGCACTTAATGGAACAGCTGACATGGATCGAGAAACAGCTGACATTGAATGTTCTATACTAAGATTGTGCACTTTTTGATTCAAACCTCTAACTGAAGGACTAGGGAGGACTTCAGCCTCTGGTATTTCATCATAATCATTGTCCATATCAGTAATTGATTCATAAATATGCTCTAGTTCATATTCCAGATGCTTTCCAAATTCCTTCCTGTTCTTCTTCATGGTTGCTGGTCTTGTTAACTGTGAAGGTGTAGTTCCATTAGATGATGACCTAGTCAGGGCCCCACTCTGAGGTTTCTGTGAGGATCTAGAGTATCCTTTACTGTCATATTTACTACTCTTATGGCCACTACTAAACTTAATGTTCGATTTCTTCAAGTCCCAGGGTCTGGAGTAGTCACCTGAAATAACGGATGCCTGGGAGCCCAGGGTCTGTACACTGCCACTGATCTGGTGCATCCGTACAGCATCTATGTTTACAGGTTTGTTACGACGAATGTCAAACAATTTCTGGTTACTAAAGGGTGGTCTTTCTTCTACTATAGTTCTTGACGGTGACTGCGATAGTTCAAATGGAGTTGGTGGCAATGGCTTTGTCCGGTATGATGTCTTTGATGGTGACTTTGCGGTACTAGAGTCACCAGCATGTTTGTTGATCACTGAGTTCTTAACAGACCTATCTGAAGAATTTTGGGAGTTTTGTGAGTTGAAGTATTCTTCTTTTCCACCCCATGTTCCATACTCTGGTTGTGATGATGACTGTGGGCTAAGCAGAGCAGTACCGTAACCACTAGAGGCTGCAGTATATACCCCACTGTTCTTAACATACGTGGTGGACATCTTAGTTTCCAAATTAGAGTGCTGGTACTTGATAAAGCTGCTGGGTCGATACGTTGCATGACAAGTCCGATGTGTCTTCTTCTCCCGCGTCAGTAATACTTGCTCTGCAACTTGCATATCCACCACGGAGGCGGAGTCCCCCGGAATCTTTGCAAACATTAGATCACTTAGACCATCTTCTTCCAAGTCCGTTTCCTCAAAGTAACTTGAGTAGCCATCGCACTCTGGCAAGGCATCAAATCCACGAGGTAGAGAACTAATCGTGTCGAAGTACATTCCAAGTCTATAGGCACATCCAACAGCAGGGTGCCGTAGTTTCAACTCTTCCAGTTTCGCCTGAGTTACCTGTGTAAGCAATACACGATGTACATCAACGATAAAACAACACGACTAATAGCTATTTCAGCCCCACCATGTAGCAATTATTTTAGCTATACATCTACGGTCTTACTAACCGGTTTAGCCATTGGTGCCCTGCTAGTACTGGCCGGCATTGTGTTTCTCCTACGAAGGGCACACATTTCTACTAACCACTACTAAGAGGCAGCGATCGTCAACACTTTCTCTATGGCGGCACTACTCTTAAGAAGTAGCTAGCTGGAACACTATGGTGCTAAATAGCTACCCTTACAACGGTCAGACTATATAATTGCCTCTTAATGGAGGACACAAAACTGCTACTATTATACGGCCGTAAAGAAGGAGCGATGGTAATTAGACACCGTTCAATGCATAACTACCATCAGATCTCAATGAAAACACAACCAAATGGGCTACAATAATACTGTATTACTTACCACATTGTCAAATGCTACGTCGCAGGCCATATTTGCATGCTACTGATTTCAGCTGGCTGGACAGCAATGCCAAGCTAACTATACAAATGAGTGCACAGATAAGACAACAAACGATTATAAGCTTCCCAACTGAATCCGTATCACACTCACTAGTCGATGGAATCCGGTAGAGTTCCGTGTATGCGTGGGTGATTAACAATAACAATGAATTTTATTGACTTTGTAGTCACACGTGCCACAGACAAGGACAACAGTTAAGAGGTTCATAACACAGTCCACTTCTTGTCTTCTTGTCCAATAAGTGTTTCT
The DNA here is from genome assembly GCF_963678975.1 of Dysidea avara. NCBI lineage: Eukaryota > Metazoa > Porifera > Demospongiae > Dictyoceratida > Dysideidae > Dysidea > Dysidea avara. The sequence goes on from NC_089284.1 coordinate 5,158,272, forward strand.
TGTTGCCGATAGCTGCATACAGCCAGAAGGGGAGTAGCAAAGCAAAGTAAACTAGACAAAACAAAAAAATTGCTGTAAATGACTACATGAAAACTACACATTATGTAATCATACATTATCACCATGGCATGCACTCTAGTAAATACCTCTGATTTTTGTTGCCACAATTGCCCTAACAGCAATCTTACACTTATGAGGCTAAACTTTTGATCCTAACCAAGTTTATAACAACCCTTCATTACCCATAGCTATAGGAATTGTTCCATCTTAGGAAGACAGATATACATGGTCTAGTAAGGCCAGGTGAACTTGATTACTTGTTTCTCATCCCCACCTGCATCACTTTTTACCCTACTGCCTCAAATTTCATCACATGCACACGTATTTTGATGCTGAGAAGGCTGGCCATCATTTCACTACACAGAAAACGTATCTTACAGCTCAGCAAAGGCTGTAAAATGTAAGTATTAGCTTTTAGAAGGCCATAGCTAACCTTTACAGTGACAGATAGCCTACTGTTCCAGTGGTTTGAAGTATTTCCTCTAATAGTTAATGCACCCACACTTAATGATTTTAAAAATTTTCTCTACTTTATTGTATGATTATTAATTAGTTAATTATTATTGTATATAAGTTTTTGCTATGTAGTTGCAAATTTGTTAAATTCTTTTTGTACAGATCAGGCTTTACAGGCTCCTTGAGCCTTCTTTACCTGTAACACAAATACTAATAAAGAATAATGAAAAATGACCTCCCGCCCACACAAGAATCCCAAATTTTGTGGATGAGAAACAAGTAATCAAGTTTGCCTGACCTAACATGACATTAGCCCCCATACATGCTCAATATGTTCAGCAAATCGTTTCTCTGTAACTGGATACACTGAAATGTATTGCTATACATGATATACTATACCTGCCACAATCTTGGGGGCCTCTACCAGCGGTTATTTTTTAATATATCAACTAGACTATAAAGTGCACAATAGCTTCATGCAGAGTTCCTTCAGAATAGTAGTCATCTCCACATACTGTAAATGAAAACTGGTACCCCTAAATTGCTAGTGCCAAATGATCTGTGTGCTATTGAGGGGTTTCAGTGTAGATGATATAAGTCAGTGGTATTAACAATCAGAAGTCACATATTAACCTACACGGTCATTAGGATATACAGATCCTTTCATGTTTTAAGTCATCGTTCTGACATAAGGACATATACACACTCAGCAACTCCAGCTCACACCACCTGACGTTTCATACCCACCTTAATGTGTGACCTCATACTGCAACTATACTATAGCAGTGTTGTGTGGAACACAATACATTGTGTGCTTCAAGGACACACACAAGTTGTGTACATAACTGCACTATAAATGATATAGGTATTAGATTCCAACGTGGATCATAAGAATAACAAACTCTATCCCTAACTATGGAAACATCCTACACATTGAAGTGCTCAAGTAAACAAAAAATAAGTAAGCAAGCATATGTCTTGAACTATTCAATACCATAAAGATCACTCTATATGACTATTCCTTCAATTCATTGTAAGGCTACTAAGATGGTAAGTTGATATATTAGTGAACAGGAAAATGCTTCTATAACTGCATCTCTTATATAGGAAGCATTTCCTTTATGATCACCTATGTAACCACAATAGTATGTAAGTTATGATCCAATTTGATTCGATGATCAAATATCACTATCTTCAATGATCAAACTATCACATTTTGGTTAAAAATGAATTTCTTTTGTAACCCTATAGCAGTTGCCACTAAAGGATTGGGGTTTTACATTCTATAGTAAGTATGTAGCTTGGCTCAGTTATGGTCGCCACTCAAAATAGAGTGTTTAGAAAACTGAAGCCCACAGAAAATTGACTATCAAGAGCAGATAAGAACATTTATAAAAACATAAGTAAAGGAGACCAAATAAGGACAGGCATGATAGGGAACAAAGAATACCACAGCTATAACCTCCGACAGTCTTCAACCGCAAACACGTCAATGTGAATAACAAACACCATTACAAAAAGAGTCACCTCAATCATAACCGAAGATACCTTCAAGCCATCTCGAAATAGTATTTTTTCAGACCATGCTAGTCTAGATATCAAGTTTTATAAGGCTGCCTCGATTACAACAGTCTAGCCACAGACATGATGTATATTCAGCCAATGGGCCAATCAGTGAAATCAGATTTGGTGAATTACACCTGCAGACTATTTTGTGGTCACCCTCTCACAAACAAGCTATCATATGACCTGCTAAAGTATTAGCTCTTGATACAATGAAACTGATATGGAAGATATTAGATTAAGCTTATTTCCCAGCTGACTTATAACTGCCTTATTATAAACGAAATAAACATGTCAGTTTAGCTATCCAGACATGAATAGTGTTACAAGAAGTGATAACGTGTACAAATGATTTGTGTACACTACTACAAGTTAAGAAATGTGCACTGTGTTACATACATTGTATGCATGCTGGGGAAACGTGAAGCTGCACACAAGCACCTTCAGGAAAGTGAACAGTGCTGGTATTCATGAGTAAATTGCTGCCTGTTGAAAAGGCCTTGATGTCTTAAATAAACCTCAACTGTTTTAGGCTTCCTTAATTGAGAGGTGCACAACCTGGGTATATACCTGTATAACAGAAACTAAGGTGTGTGTGTGTGTGCGTGTGTGTATGACTGGCACTTGTACACGCACTATTATTGTGCAATGCATTGTGGGCATTGACAAATTTACATCATGATCTTTATCTTGATTCAATGTAATCATGCAAAACTGTGTGTTGTGTCTGTGCTGCTGATGTTGGCCTGCTGGGTAACCACCTGGTCTGGCTACCCCTGTCCCTGACCTATATATTCAGTAGTACCAGGAAGAGTCAGGAGATTCCCTTGAAGAAACAACAGCTAGGGCAATACATCATAGTACCATACATACACGTGAGCATTCTTTTTGTAAAAGTTCTTGAACCAGGTTAATAAATCGGGCCCTGCTATTGTCCTAGAATTTTGTCCATCCTCCTGGAGGTCCACTCACTGGGAGGGAGCTGTTAGACAGGAGAGCCAGCAAAGAAGTGTGTGCATACATAAGCTTGTCATGATATGTAAATTTGGAATCATATACCATATATGAATGCATGCATGCATCGATGTAAGCAGTGATATTGTAACTGTGTGTACTTCAAGCAATATTACCATCATGATTATCATCTACATATCCCTAGAGCACACCACCATGGGTCACTTGGCTTATACAGTAGCACCATGTAAGAACTAACAACTGAAAAAATGTGTACCATTATGGTCATGGTTATCATACAAACTGTCAAGTGGTCTATGATAACTACTGATTCCATGAAGAAGTTCTATGTTTGGTAAACCTAATATCAGTATGTCCAAAATGGTAACTTTAAAAAACTCAGGATACATGATACATTTGATGCCAGCCACTATCCACCCTTTCAAGCCAAGTGCAACAAAAATACCTACTTTAGTGATATACATGTATTGACATTCTTGAACGTGTAAGCAGCATGGTTCCTAGTAGTATTGACACTGTCCTATTACGTTGTCAGATTTCCAAGTATTTGGCTGTGTACGACATAGTAATGCCTTGCTAAGGGCACCCTTGAATCTGCCATCACACACACACACACACACACACACACACACACACACACATACACACACACACACACACACAATACATGGAATTGAGATATAAAGGCCCAAATTCCTTTGAGATATGCTGTCATCCAGTGTCCAATCAATACCAGAATGGGAGTACACATGCTTAAAATTTCCTCCATTCCTTTACAAAGAGGCCGCATAGCTTTTTACACTACAGGCAGTGTACTGATGTTCACCCTACAGTTTCTCCCCAACTTAGAAACTGCATACCAATGAAGTGAGGTATGACCAGAGAGAAATAAACAAACGTTCACAAATGTGTAGAATTGTAATGAAATTCAAAAGATAAACAGTTGTGTCTGTACGAGACTTGAAGTCTAAGTGCCACCAATCATAAAGAGACAAAACTTGGAACAAGTCGTCCATGCTAAATATTTACCCAGCACCTCCACTGTACTGTTAACACTGCAACAGATACAGTACAATTCCTAGATACAGTACAATTCCTACACACAATGTAGAAAAATTCCTGACACCATGTAGCGATTATTGTACTATGATACTACTAAATTTAGTAACATTTACATGTACAAGTTCGATAATTACTACTAATACGTTTTGCATTAGACAGTAGCTGGTGTATGGAGTTTATGAATGTTGATATAGTACAGGAATGAGTGGGTAAATGTATTTGCCAACTACCCCCTAACAGGGTTTAGGATAGCATGTACATTTCATGATGCCATATATAGAGGGAAATTATCATCATTCATCAACACCAGAAAAGTGTGGTAAAACCCTACTGTAAGACATTCTTTGTAAAGTAAAAATTCTACAGCTAATCTTCCAAATTTGTCCACTGTCAAGCTTTCTTTCTTGACAGCAGTGGTATTTGATTCTAATCTACAGAGTTTATGTTTATTGCATTGGCTTATGCTTAACAAGTGGTTAAATACGTGTGTTTTCTATTTCAATTTGACTTGGTTAGTTCTCGTTTGTTCTTTATACCTTATTTTACTGTGCTACAATGTAGAAATTTGTTCAGTGGTACACTTCATTAGCTAACTGGTGGGAGAATGTGCCTTTTAAGGATGAACTTCATTTGTGGCATGACACTTGTCACACTATAACACTTCGGGAGTGATAGTTCACAAAAAAAAGAAACTGGATACCAAATATACAATTGCGTGTTGATCGGAACATAAGCTAGGGATCAGATGAGGATCTGGTGGCGTTGTCAGTCTGTCTACGCAATATGATATGTACACAACATTCACACATCTTAATATACATAACGTCTCATGTTTATGTCGGCACAGTAGTTAGCTAAAACTTTAGAAGAGCGCAAATGGAGTTTCCTACCAGATTGTCTTTTGCACACACCTACAGTACTTTTGGGAAGAAAGAAGGACCACAACATAAACAAGACTGTAAAGTCAAAGGCATCATGGTTCTAGAGTAATTAGCTAAGAATGAACAAGCTAGTAGTAACCATGCATGTATTAAATGATGTAATATACATTATGTAGGTTGTAGAAACTACCACACACTTACAAATTTAAAGGAATGTAAACTGCGTACATCTCATAGTTACTTGAAAATGTAGGTAGAGCCTGACTATAGCATTTTTTTTGCATATATACAATCCTGTACATTAATTTCCTTGCAGTAGTATACAACACTTTTATGGTATTACAGAAACATCGCTATGATTCTCTGGCTGAAATGTCTATTACATGTAAAGTGTCTGAAAGAAGACCCACACTGCACATCTCTAGTAAGGAAGCATGCACCTGTGATATAACCTAGGTGCTTCCTGTCTGGCTGAGATAAATAATGTTATTATGTGTTACTACACTGAGTACAAATTGTAGTGTGGTCAAACATATGAAAATAATGAAGCACTGTTGTACAACATCCCCAAGCTCTGTGTCGTAGGCGAAGGATGGGCTGGAATATTGTAGGACAGTTAAAACCAATAGTACTGTTTTCTGAAACAAAGTCACCATTATGCCTCTAGCAAGCACTTTTACTTTTTATATACGAACCTGGTAGAAACATACAATACTGCGTAGCAAGCCCTTACTTGTTCTTACTATTACAACAATGTACTAGAGAAGCCTTTTAGTCTTGTCACAGTGCAATCCACAAGACTTGACCTAGGCTTGTTTCCTGTATACTTATATAGCCCACTGGAGCCAGAGTGCAATTACCGAGATCGACATGCCCATACTGTACCCTGCACCTTACAGATGGTCTGTGTGTATGTGTGTGTGTGTGTGTGTGTGTGTGTGTGTGTGTGTGTGTGTGTGTGTGTGTGTGTGTGTGTGTGTGTGTGTGTGTGTGTTTGTGTGAGTGGAGGTAGGAGAATTAATAAGTGCAACAATAAAACCTTTTAAAAAACAAAATACATTCCACCAAGGTGTTTATAAGTTACAGTTGAAAGAGATAGACATTACTTACCAGTAGAGCAAAGTGATAAAATGGTGAAGGTCCAAGTGACATAATAGAGGGCAGTTGTTGTGTCAACCTGTAACACAAAACATGTTATTCTCCACATCCCATTGGCTGGGTGTAACACAGTCGTAACAACACAACAGAAAGCAATTAGTTTTCTGTGATAACAAACGTCTGCACTGTAAGTGTGACTTTTCCACCACGAGCCAACTTGAATGGAACACTCCCAGTACAGGTTTATGTGTGGTTGCCCTATCATGCTATAAATATGATTACCACCAACCACAGCACATAACTCAAGAATGTCATGATTGGCTGCTAGGGGAAACCAGTTGGTGAACACTACGCTTTTGTCACTATTTTTGTGCTATATGAATATCCCTCTTGTATGCACCAATTATGTTGATGTTTACATAAGTAGACACTCCATAGCACAAGTGTACACGTACACATACAGTGTACACATGTGTTCACACTACACTCATGCATGCATGCATGCACACACACACACACACACACACACACACACACACACACACACACACACACACACACACACACACACACACACACACACACACACACACAACTATACACCACACATACACGCGCACACATACACAAGCAAGCACGCACATATACACCACACACATATACACTACTACACACACACACACACACACACACACACACATTGACACACTACATAATTACTACTCACAATTTATCACACTACACCACTACATATGGTGAATATGGGAAAGTAGTGAGCTAATAGAATGATATTAAACCACAACATCTCTTGTATAAATTCACTACAGTGTTGTCATGGCTTCTTTATAATTGCCTAAGGACATAAAAATAACTGTGGCAAAAAAATAACACAATTTCTATAATCACTGAGGTTTAATGGTCTCTTTAGGGAGTTTCACAACCAAAGCTGGCTGATAAGGCGACTGATTGAACATATGTCAGTGGGCTCACTACAGTTAGATCCTATACCTCTGTGGTAAGGGGTTCACAAGTTATGTCATAAGTGGTGCAAACATATGGGGGAAGTTGTCTTATAATTTTTTTACTGTACAGTGGCTGGTGTCGGGCTGCCAGCAGAGACTGATCTTCCTTGTGAAAAGAGGAAGTACGTTGGACATTGGAGCAAAAATTATTGATGAGTAATACTTCTTGTATGTTGCAATCTTGTTGCATTTCACTACTATGATCACTTTTGTTGTGAACACAACTCAAAGTACAGGAAGTGCGTGTGTCCCACACAGCTTCTTTTTTTGCAGGTGCTTCCAATGTGACTGACAAACTGTTACATGTGAAAAACAGTCTAGCTACTGGGACTTTACACCACATGGTTTACAGTATATTGATAGGCAGATGTGCAACTGTGCACACACAAACACCATACAGGCACATACACTGATACATGTAATGCACAGACAGACACAGACACACTCTCACTCACTTACTCACATATACACAAATCACAGATACCATGCATACATACACATACATACATACATACATACATACATACATACATACATACATACATACATACATACATACATACATACATACATACATACATACATACATACATACATACATACATACATACATACATACATACATACATACATACATACATACATACATACATACATACATATATACATACCACATACTTAAAAGCACCCTCATACACACAACACAACATTCACAATACACTGAGACAATACAAAGACAACAGAACATAGACAACACATATACTTACACAATCAGCAGCCTGGGAGATGAAGTAGAGAATAATAAACTGGATGACAAAACAGGCTGCACCAAATGAATGGAAGCAAATCTTCACCACCAACACAACAGGTTCCATGGTCACCAAGACAAAAGTGAAACCTGATAAACAACAGCTGCAGTTAAGTCAGTATTGCATAATTTAATTAGCACCACTGTATTCAGCTGAAGGCTGCTCAACCCACAAATACGTAACAGCTGGTACTGTTTTAACACAACTAATCTACTCAGGAAATCTACTCAGGAGTACTACAGGCCACCCTGTGTTATATCAGCTGTGCTGACTTACACAGTAAATAATCAGTCAATATATTGTGAACCACAGGTAGTTACCACCTTTGGTAATTTAATTCATGGAAGAACCTCTTAGCCCAGAATTTAGCAAGGATATTCATACCTTTTGAAGTAAGGTATAACTGTTTCTTAGAGACACAGTGAACTGTGCTATTGTCAGAGGCATAGCTAAGGGGGGGCAAGGGGGGGCATTTGCCCCCCCCATCACTAGCTAAATGATTTTTTTTTAAACCTTCGTCACAAGTTTACCAGTATTAAACTGACACGCAAATGACCGTAAATTATGTACACTACTACACGGTATCACCAGGGGTTGCTAGTGAATGTGCACACACAACATTCAATTCGCTCTTGAATCCATCGAACGAAAATATTAGAGACATACTTCTATATTTAGCCTAGATTACTCGCGTGATAGAACATTTTTGAATCTAAAAAGAGTGACCCGCTTCTCCGCGGCAGGAGTCACAACTCACAAGTGACAAAGGAGACCAGATGACGCTACGAACCTACTGCCTACGAGGTGATAAAGTGTTAGCTAAATAAATGTAGCTACCAAGTTTATTTTATCGAGTCAATCACACTGGACCTTTGTACGTACGGCAGTGCAGTCTGTTTTTACTTTGTCAGTCAGTCAGGTGGATCAGTCAAGCTTACAAGTTCTGATAGCAAGACAGGTGGGATTTCGTGCAATACATGGCATTTGAATTTCGCCGAGTGAAGTGAGTGAATACGTCATCCTGTCAGCAGAGTGCTAGGACTGCAGCACAGGCTGTGGCTATCGTAAAGTAACTTGTATTTGCACTAAAGTATTAACTCTACTGGACTGTGGATGAATTTGTTGGAGTACAGTTGTGGCACGTGCGAAGATGCTCGACAAATATAGCTACCTCGATTGGAAGCAGTCAGTACTGAAGTAGTTACGTAGCTAGTTATTTAGGTTGTAATAATACAACACCGTATGTTGGCTAGCCCACCATTGGGTCATTAGCCGTTTTTGCAATCATGAATGATTTTGAGTGTTTTGTGGGAGCATGCCTGCCCCTCCATCACCTTCTGGCTAGCTACGCCCCTGGCTATTGTCACAGCTATGCATTACTCAACCACCTATGCATTAGCTCAGGATGGTAGTACACATCAAGCAAACTTGTGTCTCACAAGCCAGCCAGTTTTTCATGCAAATCCATGGGTAAGTAAATAACTGCCTGGTAACTGTTGCCAGCCTTTTTTGTTGGTACTACAAAATTCTGGTAGATTCATTCAAAATAAGTTGGCACATAATTGTATCACCACTTGGAAAACTGCTGCTAAGAATAAACTACCATTTCTACCGGGAGAGAACATCAAGATGTTCCGCCTACCAAGCAAAGGCCACCAGGAAGTTTTTGCCCTCCAATACAAAAAATTAACCAGCTTGCTAGCAAGACTAGTGGGGTTCTTGCATCTTGCGATTTATATGCATAGCAGATTTATATTGCATAGTATGACAGATGCACCAACAAAAATTAAATATACAGAAATTTTTGATGGAAGAAATAATTGCCAAATCATTAGGCACCTTTAAAAATGGGTATTTAGATATTGATTTCTTTCATCAAAGGTATTGAAGTGTGGATTCATTAATTTTTCCTTTCATCAAAATTTCCTGTATTTGTTTGACAGAGAGGAGCATTTGAAGGGTTTAGCCTACTACCATAATTTTCCGGTTCATTGTCAAATCAAAAACTCGCACACGCGCATATTCAAATCTTCTTGTCAATATTTAGGCAGATAACTGCACTAGTTAGAGATTCCGCTGGGATATTCAGTTGATTTACGATAGTTAACCACTCGCCCTTTGATTAGAAGCGTCTCCTACGATGTTTAGAGCATATTTGAATCATGTGCAACGTTGCTGGTGAGCATGCACCAAATTTATTTTTGACAACGAACCGGAAAATTACGGTTGACTGCCATAACTAGTAAATTAATCACCAAATTAATTAATTAATTCTAGAAATTTATTTCACAGTATTCGTCGAAAACTAGCAGCATGTAGGAAAAACTCTAATAAAACAGTCACCATGGTAGCAGCCAACTAACAACACATAACAAGCACACATACATCACACGAGTAGGGAGAGGCCAACTAGACAAGAGTGTAATGTATATGCAGTATTCTTAAGTAGTCATGACATATCTTTATACGACACTTTGGTTGCTTCTTAAGACATAAAATAGACGCAAAATTGAGTAATACCTTAGCAATCACCCCTTGTCCTCCTTCAGATTACTACAATATTGCCCCCATAGTGGGATATAACTACTAAGAAGCCACATAAAAATTCAAGACCTATCCTTAGTCTTAAGTACTCAAAAATGTTTTAATTATTCAAATTGTGCTGCACCCTTAGTTACAGTACCACAGTGCAGTTTATTCAAATGGTTAAGTATTCAAAGGGTCTATGTTTTATTTCAATTGTATCTGCATATGCACAGATGCTACTGGTAATTGCTTTGTTGCTTTCATGTGAGGTTGAAATGCATTAGGTTGGAAGCACAGCAGCAGCAGCAGCAGCAGCAGCAGCAGCAGCAGCAGCAGCAGCAGCAGCAGCAGCAGCAGCAGCAGCAGCAGCAGCAGCAGCAGCAGCAGCAGCAGCAGCAGCAGCAGCAGCAGCAGCAGCAGCAGCAGCAGCAGCAGCAGCAGCAGCAGCAGCAGCAGCAGCAGCAGCAGCAGCAGCAGCAGCAGCAGCAGCAGCAGCAGCAGCAGCAGCAGCAGCAGCAGCAGCAGCAGCAGCAGCAGCAGCAGCAGCAGCAGCAGCAGCAGCAGCAGCAGCAGCAGCAGCAGCAGCAGCAGCAGCAGCAGCAGCAGCAGCAGGAGCTAGTAGTAACAACAGCAATACCAGTCTGCTACAGTGCATCTGTAGACATTGTGTTTGATATAATTGAGTATAGTGCATTTTTTTGCATGCAGCTTTTATAATACATTAACAGACATGTTCACACACACACTTACCTATTGCAATGATCGATATCACGATGGTGAATACATTAAGGCTGTACAGTGGCTGAGAACAGTAGATCTCATAAGAGTCTGGTCTATTGTACCAAGATACCAACTGAATACTTTTAGGAAATTTAAAACTTACAAGATAGCAACATACAGCAATGGAGTTAGGGTCGACAGTGACAGGAAACCCACCATCAACAATCTGTAAGACAGAGTAACAGTTATTCTATTCATAAACTATGAAATGTAACCGATTACAGAGGGGGAAAGGCCTCCGGCCCTCTAAAATCTTTGGCTACATATACGACCACGCCCACACACGAAACACTCACAAAACAATTCTGGTCATTCGGTGAGGCGGGAACCAACGTGCCACGTGATAGGAAGTATGTGCCCAGAAATACTGTAACATTTTATTCGTTCACATAACAACGGTAGAAGGTGTCAAATCCTCGCAAATCCCCTTACAGCTTATAAACAAACTCTAACATTTTCGTACAGTTTTCATCACGTGCGAAAAATACCTAGGATGCGAACTAGGATGTGTTTGTGTGCCGTGTGGACTGTACTACTTCTATCCTGTGCCCTAACTTGCGGCGTCACTCATTGGAAGTTAGAGAAAGATGGAATTGTTGCTATGTCAGAGCCTAGGGTATTTACAGGCGATACAGACGACGTGGCCGCCTCAACAACAGAAATAAGTAAACACAACCATGAGACAATATTTTCATTGTTAGAACGTCGCTTCATGTCATCTTCACAAAACTGTGCTGCGTCAAATTCGATGTGTCAACAGCAGTGCACGTGAGTATAAATATATCATTCTGCAATATTTTATACCACGTATTCAGTAGGTGTAGAAAGTTGACAGACGTGGCGGAAACTGATGACCTGGCTTGTAAGGAACATGCTAATGAGACTGCATATGACTTTTTGGAGGGTGTTGCCATGAGACGACGCCATAAAGCTTACCCAGAACCAGAAGTTGCTATGATATTTAAAAAGGAGCCAACTGACAATTCTATCGATCTTACAGAAGTAGAAGTTTCTTTACAGAAGGCTATTAAACAGGTAATTAGTGTATTACTAGTAAGTGGTATTAAATTGTGTATTTGAAATATTCTATAGACTCCGAACTCTACAGGGGTGTACAATCAGATTGGAAATTATTGGAGAATCAAAGGAAATACGTACTTAGCAATTGAGTGTTTTAGAAAAGCGTTATCCATTTCACCCAGCAATGCTGACGTGTTGCTGAACCTTGCCAGAGTGCTATTCAATCTACGCTACTTGCAAGATGCCATTTTCCTTACTAAGCACTCACTTGATGTGAAACCTGTAGGACAGACTGGTTGGTTGCAGCACTTCACCCTCGGAGAAGTATACAAGTCCAATGGAGAATATGACAAGGCCACTGAACACTTTAAGAAAGTTTTAGAGCTTAATCCTCCCTTTCATCCCGCTGAGGTCAATCTCAGGGAGTTGGGAATGATGCAAGAAAGCTCAGTGAATATCTACACTGTACTAATAATTCTCTGTCTCATAGGCCTTGTACTGGCCATCATTCACAGCATGGTTAGCCATTCTATCCAAGACAAAGGAAAAAGACGCTCTGCCTAATAATCCGAAGTTGCCACGTGTGGTGTAATGTACATTTTGATTTTGTATTCTAACATGCCAATGAAATACTCTAATTGAACGTTCACCGTGCTAAATTAATAGAATACATCATGGATTACGAGTCAATATCTCTCGTCAAACCTGAAGCGCTAGTTTATAATATACCGCCTCGTCAGTCGATTAAAGTAGTTAGGTATGATAGTTAATTTAGCACTGGAAGTTTGTCATCGATTTCATTACTTTCAGAGCAGCCGATTGGAACTTGGCAGAACCAGACTGGGTGGGACGACTGAAAGTGGTAGCTAAGGGCGAGAATTGTTTCATCAAGCTCGAAGACAAGAATACAGGTTAGCCGTAACTGCATGCACCATTGATTGGAGTCCATTGGGAAACGATTTAGCCACCCTTTCGTAATAGGTGAATTATTCGCGATATGCCCTGTGCGGTCTTTTCCCGGCACAGACGTGGAGCCTGTGTCAGATTCCAGTAGATATTTTGTGCTTAAGTTGGAAGATACATCAGGTGATGCACTAGGGGTGGGGCTAACTGCTTTGCAGCATTAACTGTATGTTTTCTGCAGGTCAACATGCATTTGTTGGCATGGGATTCTCTGACAGAGGTGACGCATTTGATTTTAATGTTGCACTTCAGGATCATTTCAAGTTAGTTGACAGAAATTAGTGTGTTATTATGAAGTATTAAATTCTAACAGATGGGTCAAACAGAGCAAAGAGATTGTCAAGGAGCAGCAAAACCCTGCACCTGCCAAAGACTATAGCTTGAAACAAGGTGAAAAAATCAAGATCAACATCGGTGCACTGAAGGTGATTTGTTTATCTTTACTTAAAAACATGTCCTTAAATGGAGCATTTTATATGGTGTCCTTTTGTGTGTTAATATTATTTTAGTATCAGTGTGTTGCCAAATAGGGTAGCAGCTCCGGTCAGACTACAAAACCTGTCAACACTGGAGGTGGTCAGCCATTTTGTTAGTTACCATTGTTACTAGTATCACTGTGTTACAGGAGCAGGTTTGGGTTTGTTACCACCACCTCCATCAAGTGGAGTAGCACATGTGCAACCCATCATACCTCCGTCTCAGCCTGTCATGCCTGCATCACAACCGACAACATTTGCACCATCCAACACATCTAACGATGACTGGGGTGATTTCTTTTCATCAAGGTAAGAGGATCTTGCGTGTACATTAAATGTGTTGACTTGTATTGCTGAAAGTGAAAATTGAACAGTGTGTATTGTCACTAAACTTTGTGTAAACTGCTTTGTCAGAGTCCTGTGTGCACAACACACACTTTGACAACTTAAAACATGGATGAAATAATAGATCAGTATATGATCCACTGAATACAAAAAAAAAAAAAACTGTGCACGATGCAGTATTTTTAAGTGCATACTGTAAGTTGGGTTAACAGGGTTCAGACATGTAAGGGTAAGTCACTACTTCTCAGATCCCACGGTAAGTACAGCAATAAAAAGTGAAGCAAGAGATGAATGATGGTAGCTATGTGGAAAATCCTACATTGGCATAATTCCAAGGTAGGGATTTTTCCCACATAGCTACCATATTTTTTTTTATTGCCGGAACCCCACTTCCACTTTTAAAAAATTTAATTGCACCTTTTGTTACAGCATAGCTATGATATACACATGTAGCTGTGACTGCTTTATTAGAGTATCTTGATATCCCTGTTGAGCTACACAATACATTAAGGGGTATGATTCAGTGTCATGTACCATAACTCATGGATGGAATTACACTCATTTGTCGTATTGCATCACCCACTAAAAATGTTTCAAAGTTTTTTCAATCAAATGTCTGACACTTCATTCAAAATTTTTACCATGCATTTCTTATGGGGAAGCCGTAAAACACACAGTCTGTTATGACCAAAATATTTGCCTATTGAAGACATTAAAGTGAACAGTGTTTTGCCAAGAAGCTATTCTGGTAGTATCCGTAATAGGATGTACAGTGGAACCTCTCTAATCTGACACCTGCGAATCCAGAGAATCCTCTCTAATCTGACCAAAATGTCATTTACCAATACTTTTATAAGAAAGCAACCTCTGTAATTTGAAACCTATGTACTCCGTAATCTGACACAAAATTTGATTCCCTAGACTTGGAAATACATTCTTTTCAACCTTTGTAATCGGACAAAGAATAATAGCAGCATTAAAAAAACAATCACAGAAAATAATTTTTAAGCAACCAAAGCATTTAATTGGTTGACAATAATAGAAAAAAAAAGTTGTAATATTTGCAAATTCTAAAATTAATTCATGTTAAAAACATTGTGTGATCTGTTTTACCTGTAATTTACTGCATAATCCGAGTGATATTGTATGTACAATGTCGGGTTACAGAGGTGACTTGATAATCCAACAACCTCCTTAATCCAGCAAAATTTATGGCTCCCATTGAGCATTGGATTGAGAGGATTGACTGTATGTATATATCAATACACAGATTTGTAGTCACAGAATTGTAACTGCTGGTGGCTACTTTGCAAAAAATCTTCCTCACACATAAAAGCATTCTATGATAGAAATGCCAGTTCCATTAGTTTTCAAGTCGTAGACAATGAATGTTACATAGACAATGTTAGTGTTGTTATGCAGTTCTCCTTTTATCTCTAGAACTGACACAAAGCCATCAGGAAACACAGGAGGTGGGAGCAGTAGTGGTAATACATCTTCTAGCAGTGGTGGTGGTGGTGGTGGTTGGGTACAGTTTTAACTGGCCATCTGTTAGGGACACGCTATTTCATAGCGTATATTTTATAGACTGTGCACATGTAATGTATGCACTCCACGTGTCATGAAATCTCTTGGAATGTAATTAAGTGTCATTATATACCACTACCAGTGTTGGGGCAATTACTTTTTAAAGTAACTAGTTACATATTACTTGTAACTAAACTATTTAGTTACAGTTACATATTACCCATAAAATAAAGTAACTATAATAATATCAAGAGTTAATAATAGTACCTACTATTATTAACTCTTGATAATATTATAATTTATTACTTTGTGTCCACAGCCTTAAGCTGTCATGTGTGAAACTACCACCTTATCATGTGACATAATTATGTTGTTGGACAATGTGTAAATTTCGGGTTATAAGTAAGATGTTGGTTTTGTAATGGTATTATACAAACAAATACATTGTTTGAAAACACAGCATACAAGCGATACAACATGTATATGTATACACAGAATGGTGTTTAGTTGTTGTCACTGTATACAAATGCATAGAAGAGAGATGGATACAGTAATCATGTCATTGTCAAACTGACTGGCCAGACTTGGGGAGAACGTTGTGTGTTTTTGGCTCCAGCTGTTCGATATTGAGTTGATATATTGATAATTGGAAGAAGTACCATGTATAATGTATCCAGCTGGATTCCCACAGCAATGTAGACACAAGGGTCTAAAATCATTCAAACTTCAGAAAACTGTATACATAACTTGACTATAGTGAGTATCATACATTATACAGGTAGTACGAAAGGTTCTGGTGATTTGTCTAAGTAATAACCTTCATGCACATTCATTTTAGTTTTTGGCTTTATACAGCGCATGCAGACCTATACATTGTTTATTCATACTGAACTTCTCAACTTAAAAAGTAATGAGATGTACTGTGTTATAGTGGAAATTGAAAATGACTGTTCTATTAGAGTACTTTGAATATCAACATAAAAACTGATTGTACTTCACTGTTAGTGCCTTTTTCCGCACTTTTGCATGGGCTCCCAAACTTTGACATTACTGAATTGTAATGCTCTTGCTGCTGCAGGCCTGTATATGTAAAGAAAAGAGTTTCAGCACTCTTCTCTCACTACATAGCTGCTTGTGTACTACACTGCATGACTAGGTAACATTTAGAAAGAAGAACAGTGTTGGACACTGGATCTGTCAATAGATGAATTTCATAAGGAATTTTAAACCATTGCCCCTAGCAACCTGTATTTTGTAGGTGTGAATGTCAAAGGTAGCTAACCCAATTTTTAAATGGATACCATTTATAGGTCATAAGATATGACATTTTAAAGTTTGCAGCTTTCCCATACATTATCTATGGGAGGGGGTAACAGTTGCCCCTTCTGGGCAATCACATATGGGAAAACCACAATTTCAAAATATCATATCTCACGATCTATAATACTCTATCGCTTTAAAATTTGGAGAGGTTAATTGTGAGATTCACACCTACAAATAATGTTCAATTAAGAAATGACATTGATTGAATTTGCTGTTTTCCCACACATTATTTATGTGATTGCCCAGAAGGGGCAACTGTTGCCCCCTCCCATAGACAATGTATGGAAAAACGACAAACTTTAAAATGGTATATCTCATAACCTATATATGCTATCCTTTTAAAATTTGGAGATGTTACTATACTGAGACATTTACCCCTACAAATATTGTAAAATTCAGGTTGCTAGGGGCAACTTTTGTTATTATGAAATTCATCCATTATCCTCGACATCATGCACATTCTGTGCAAATAGTACTTTCACCAATATTGTTTGTTCCAACTGGGTGGGGTTAGCTGAGGTGTATATATACCACTGATGTGGTGTCTTTTCTCTTTCTACTTTGTGATTTAGTGATTATTGACAGGCACTATCTTGCAATTTGTGGGTGTCATAGTCATTCTTTACTGGACACGTCAAATTATGCTGCATGATACTAATATTCACAGCTGTACTGTGGAGGATGAGATCAAAATTAATCGTTCATAAATCATGTATATATGGACATTGAAAACTGAACTGTTTTATGATCTATATTGATCAAGATGAGTTGCTACCTAACACATGCATTGTTGGACTGTCATTGATTAGATTGCAAGTGTGTAATGCAATACCTTTAATACATCTTCTTGATGAAATGTTGACTAAGATCCTAGCAAACTAACACACATCAGTAATATGCGCATGCATATGCACTTTCCAAAATTTCTTAACCATTCTTTTAAGTTGACAGGCTGCAAGCATTGAAGGTAGTTAACAGCATAACTCTGAAAATTTAATGTATTTTTATTTACTGATAACTCTAATGCTTGTGTTCATCACCCTCAGTAGCAGATAGAGCACATCTGGAATGATGTGATTAATCTCAACAGAGATGCATGCTGACATCCCAGCTTTCGTTCCTGAACTGTGATTTAGGTTTATAATTCTAGTAGTGTGTATATATATATGTTCTAACTTGTATAATAGTCTGTATAGCACCTCCCACAGAATATATAACATGCTGATGACATCTCTAAAACCCATTGTGTATTGCCTTGTAGTATTCTGCTGCTTCACAGCTGTGCTGGTATGCACATCTGCACATTTATCAGTTATCCTATTATCAATAAGTGTATAATATGCGGGCTATGCATCATCATAGCAATTGTGTGCATGCATGCATGTGCATCTTATCATAGCAAGTGCTGTCATTTTTCGGAAAGCAGACAGAGAGCAAACCCAGATGTTTTGTTGCATTTTGTGACACTTTGACTAAGAGCAGCTGGCGGGTGACCACTGGTACACTTTGACTAAGGGCGACTTCCCAGTAGTATAATCTTCATTGTCAGATCTATAATAACTTTTTACTATCACAGCAATAAATACACAATGGGGCCTGCATATTATACAGTATGCCCGGTATAACATGTACACAATAATATGCAATACACTGAGAACACTTTCCATGCATGGTTACCACAGAGGACATTGTGTACATGGTGATACACCTTATAAATTAAATTAAATGTTCTTACCGACTTGAATTTGAACTGGACACTGGTTATAATTATGGATTGGTGCTAAATAAAACTGAGGAATTTTAAGTTTGATTAGCTAGGGATCAAAGAAATAAAAAATAGTGAAACAAGGGAGGTCACCTATATCTACATGAAGATGTACTGGTGGACATCAATTTTAATTCCTACTTTTGATATGCACAAAACACTTATTAATTATTTTACATATCTTCAGCAAACAATAGCCATCTTTTTGAGTAAGCTATAGGGTGGCTTTTTCTCCTGCTGACATAGCTACTTTAGTCAGTGACTCAGAATGCCTGTATAGAAAAGCCGTGTATGCTCATGTGTTATAAAATTCCTGTATAGCACTTGTCAGTCGTCACATGAGTCCACCTGTGATTGTATACAACCCTCCCTTTGATGTGTGTGTGTGTGTTGTGTGCACCCCCTAATAATTCTAACTTTCACCTACTTCAGCTACACTGAAGTCTATAGCAGGGGCGGATCTAGGATTTCAGATGGGGGGGTGCTAACATCATGGTCGGTTGGCTAAGAAGAGTGACAACTGGTTAATACAACTAGACAGCATGCGGAGCATGCTCTATCTAGGGGGGTCTGGGGGCATGCACCCACAGAAAATTTTTGCAAATTTAGCCTATTCAGTATTAAAATTTGGCAATATTTTTGACTGAAAAATGATGCCACTTTGTTTAAGTGATTCACAATGCTTGTAAAGCATTGTGAATCACCTAAGTGTAATAATGATGAAATGACACCATTATTCCAGAACAGTTGTAATAGCTGTCATATAAGGGCACAGCCAGTAACTAAAATATATTCTTTACATAAAGAGATGGAAGCAGCTGCACATGTTCAATACTTGCCATTAAGTTTATGTTTGAAATACCTTAATTTAGTGGTACATTAAATCTAGCAATTTTAGAGTTTGGTTTTTTGCTAATTGATTACATCAATTCACAAATTAATAAAATTTATATGGTAAATCCATCAATATACAAGATCACCAAATTTAGTGTATTGCTTGGCTTAAGGTATAACTAGTGTGCTTTACAGTCTAATGGCTCAAACTAGAATGTACAAACAGTGACAATGAAGAGAGGGCTTGAGAGGGCAAGTATACACTCACCATGCAGTGTGTATAGAGTACGCATACGTAGAATTTTCCAGCTAGGGGGTCTGGGGTGAATGCTTCATCTTGAAATTTTTGGAATATAGCTATCACAAGATTGAATCTGGAAGCTATTTTTAACCAAATACTCTATTGTACTGAAAGATTGTGGGGTACAAGATGGATGAGTTCAGTTGTAAGCAATTTTAGAAAAACAGAACTACACTTTTAAATGTTATTGGATTATAAGGCAATACATAATAGTGGATTGTCAAAGACATACACAGGATTGGATCTTAAGGTCACTGTAGAGATTTAAAATGCACACAAAAATAACTTCAACTTTGTAGTTGGTATATATATATATAGTGATTATAGTCACAGACTGTTCTGTTACTATTTCAATCTGACTTTTACAACCATATGGCCCCATCACCATATAACCAGAGTCCAAAGTCACTTACATATACAACTAGTTTTAGGCCACAACTAACCCCCTTATAATGTGACAGCATAAATGCTGTGGTATCATTTGAGCTTATACAGTTGAGCTTCAAGGGGTTTGGGAGTGCAAACCCTGTATGACATTAAGTTTTATTAGCTTCAATTGTTGCTATCGATTCAGATAAATGTAACATGGAACTTTGGTACTTATAAAGCAAGAACAAACAGTTCTCAGATAGCTACTACACCCTTGTTAACTGTATACATGCTAAGAAATTAACTGCTTTACTTAAGCATGTCAACCCAAGCATCAATGTGGCAACAACTGAAAATACCCACTATAATATTAAACTATTTGACAGAAGTTGTTCTCAGAAAGTGATTAGTATATGGCAGGATGTTTGGAGCAATAGCACACTGGAAACTTCTTGAAAAAAATATTATGATGTATGTTCTATTAGAGTATTTCGATTTTTAGCAGCTTTTAGGTTAAGTCTCACACCAAAAGTATAATTTGAATCCCTCTTAGTAATTCTAAGTTAAGATTAGCCATTATCCCTTCTCTTTCCATCTTTTCATTGCCATGTATATGTATAAGATGCAAGTGCATCTATACTACAACTTCTAGAAGCTTCCTAGCTTGCACATGGTAAAATTTTGGAGGGGGGGTGCTTCAGCACCCAAAGCACCCCTCCTAAATCCGCTCTTGTATAGGGACAATAAAATTACTAGTAGGAAAAACTACCATGTTGTTTAAGTTCAACGTAGCTATAGAGCCTTTATTATATTAAAAGGCTCCTGCACTTTGACGTATGTATCGATAGTAGAATGAAATAGCTAGTCAATAGTTACTGCTCTTGGCACTGAAATCAGCTAGGGCGGAGGAAGCATCTACAAGTTGGGTAGGCAACTGTGAGATCATACTTCTATCACCACCACCACCATGCAGCATTTGCAGTTAGGCTAGCCATAGAGAGTATATTCTACGTATGTATAATATACTATCTATATCATAATGGGCTATAGTATGTACGCGTTGAGCTGAATCCTCAAAAACATTTAATAACTCATGGATGCAATTACACACGATCTTGAAATTTGGTTCATTTGTAGTACTGCTTTACTCGCTAAAAATACTTCAAAATCTTTTAATTCAAATGTCTGACATAGTACTTACAGCCAATCAAAATTTTCACAATATATTTTTGGAAGCCATATAAGTACAGTGTCCATTACAGCCCTTTCCCGAACTTGTAATGGAGCCAAACCGTACGTGTCTGTTGTTAACACTTTTGCTGTTACCACTGATAATCTGGTTGCGGCTGAAATATTAGTCTGTTGAGAAAAAATCTAGCTATACTATTAATTTTTAGCTGTTTTTCAGGATTCAGTTCAACTTGTACATACTATAGTCCCAGAAAAAAGTGCTTTCTGAGATTGAATATCTGGAGATGATTATGGTTATGATTATATACTGGGTCGAGACAGCATAGCTGATAATTGACCCAGGTAATTACAAACAAAAAAACATTTAACATATACATGCATACATAAAATTATTTATTGTGTGATGACAAGGTGGTTGGTAAAAATTTCTGTGGATTGCTCTTCAATAAAGTTGTTAGGTAAAGTGTTCCATTCTTTTAAACTATTCGGAAAGAAACTTTTCGGATACGATATAGTGGAACTGACTGGGATGATAAATCGATGTTGATGAAGCTGTCTAGTTGGATACTGAGTTGGTAAGAAATAAGATGGTAGCTGTATGGAAGGAGTAAGCTGATGAACAATTTTGTGAAATTGGCTTAACCTATTAATGTGTCTTCTCTCTTGTAGGGTTGGCCATTCAAGGAAGTTCAACATATCTGTCACACTACTGTACCAACTAAAATCAGAAAGGACCCATCTTGCAGCACGTCGTTGGATTTTTTCTATGTCATATATTAAGTATTCATGATAAGGGTCCCAGACACAAGCTGCATACTCTAACAATGGCCTTATGATGGTAATGTAGGCATTTTGCTTGACATTACTACTACATTTACTTAAGTTGCGCCGAAGAAAATTTAAGGATCTGTTTGCTTTAATGCACATAGCTTGAATATCATACGACCATTGCATGCTTTCATGAAAAATAAGTCCCAGGTATCGATGTTGTTCTGTTACTTGAAGAGTTTCGTCATTTAAATTATAGCTAGTCATAATTAATGGTAGATGTTGATCTTGTACACCTTAATACTACACATTTGTCAATGTTCAATTGCATCTGCCACTTTTTAGTCCAGTTAAGAATGGTACTGAGGTCTCGTTGAAGGCACAGTGAATCTTCTAAGGAATCAATTATCATATACATAACGCAATCATCAGCAAAAAGCCGAACAGTTGAGGAAATATTTTCATCATGTCTAATGTTCAACAAAAACACGAGAGGTTCCAATACGGTTCCTTGTGGAACTCCAGACTTTACGGGTAGTTTACTTGACACATGATTTTCTAGAGTTACTTGTTGATTTCATATCTATAAAAAAATGGGATAACTGCTAAAATATATTAGGATATCGCTGACTGTTCTATTACAGTATCTCGCGATCCTGGAAAACCAGAGCAACCAGACTGTTTCCTATGGACTTGGAACATGGCTCAATAGCTACTAGTACCCGGTTCCGCCGCCCCTGGAAATGCATTTGAGCAAGTTAGGAAGTGTACATATCATAGTAGTGTCACACTGTCTACCAGTCTACGTGGCAGTTCATTTCCCTCACTTTAGCTAGAATACTGAGTACTTTAGTCAATAGTCTTGTGGATTTTACGGGGGGACCTTTCAGCGATCCTTGCTGCTGAAAGACGAGCTTATTTTAGATCACGTGATACACCGGATGATGCAAGTAGAAATAAGCGCAATTTAATCACGTGATATTTACAGTATTCGGAGAGTATACTATCTATTTGGTTGTGTGCAGGCGTTCATGTGTTGTTTGTTGGCGATGAAGAAGCTGCTCCATTTGCTGTCTTGTTGTTAAAGTTGGAGTATAATAATTCTCGTTTGGAATTTCCCTGTTTTATGAAGTTTTGATCACCGTATTGTTTTGTGGTTTCATTTGTAACAATTGTACCGATGCCCCCTCCATCACGCCAGTCGAGGCATTTGTGGGTCGGTAATTTACCAGAAGACGTTGACAAGGATAATATTACGGATTATTTTTCAAGGTATAGCCGTGCTTTCTATTTGATGCTCACCCCCAAGTTGATTTTTGCACTTGCAGGTTTGGCAAGGTTGAAGGAGTTCATATTTTGCCTCAACGTTATCCTGGACAAGGAATTGCCGCATTTGTTGATTTTTATGATGTTCACTCAGCTGTGGATGCTGTGCAAAGTGCACAAACATTTAGTGGTCGTGAAATTCGTGTAAATTACAAGTTTAAAGATGGTGCTGGAGGGCCAAGATTTGGTGGAAGGCAAGAGCAAGGCTCTCCACACCGTGATAGGGAGAGATACAGTGATAAGAAAGCACAGAGAAGGTATAATGATTGCCGCATGCTTGAGCAAAAGCGAGTGATAGTTTCTGAAAGTCTTGTTGGTATTACTTGTGTTAAAGAAACCCTATTTGTCATGGAGTCTTCGAGTTTGCTTTGAGAAATTGCTTTGCTGATTTTGCGACAGTTTTTAGCTGGAGGATATTGTTGTTTTGCTGATATATTGTTACTATTTCTGGAGACATAAGCTTATTGTTTTGTTTATTGTTGTTGTTGTTGCTTCCTATTGTATACATGACTTGGCTTGTGGCAGGACCAGTGAGATGGAATTGTTGTCGTTATTGTTGTATTAGTTGTTTACAGTCCAGTAAGGTAAGACATCTTTGAACAAGCGACTTGTGTTATCTTGTGTAATTTACTTGGTTGACTTACATGTAACACAATGCTTGATTTCCACCATTACCCACAGGCAATACCTTACCAAGTTGAAGCATTACTACTGTAACTGTATTCTTATGCTTTGTATTTCTGTTGTTATATTAGCTGTGTGGCTTGGTTATCACTAATTAATATTAATATTGACTATAATTAATACTGTGTATTTTATCAGGTCTAGGAGCAAATCAGCCTCTTCAAGTAGCTCCAGTTCCAGCAGTTCTGCAGCATCTAAGGAAGGCTCTCGTGCTCGGTCTGCCAGTCCTCATTCCAGCCGGTCTAGTAGCTCATCTTCTAGCAGTTCAGACACAACAAAAGGCGATGATAAGAAAAAGAAGGCAAGCAAGAGGAAAAGTAGAAGTCGCAGTCGTTCAGCATCACCTGGACCACGACTGGGCTTGTTTGTTAAAGTGTCTAACTTGCCGTCGCGGCCTACAGGTTCATTTTGGTGATAGTAGAGTTTGATTTGCTATCTTAGCTTTTTGCAGACAACACAGTGCGTGAGGAACTCTACTTTGAGTTGCGTAAACACTGCAATCTGCACACTGTCCGAATCTACCGGGACAATGGAGACCGTTATGCAGTGGTCAAATTTAGGGAGTGAGTTGGGATATTTTAGAATTGTTTTTATTAGTACAGAAAACATATGTACTATGTTCATTGTGTTCCTGAAGTGCCTATAAAATGAAGCCTGGGATGGTATATATGTACTTGATTCTTCTGGGTGGTGAATGGCTTTTCATTATGAATAACCTTGTTTTGATAGAAAATTGGATAGAACAAAACAACTGTCAATCTGGTTTAAAGTTAAAAACATTGGTGAATTGAGAGTTGTGTTTTCATTGTGTTGTGTGTTATGTTCAGTGATGAAGTAATGGTGTGTGTAGTGTCACTGATAGCCAGAAGATGTACTCAGAGTGTAGTGGAAAATCTTTTATGGGAAGCAAGATGAAACTGACTGCATGGCATCCGGGTGAGTGAGTTAATGTATTCTTTGTATTAGTATGGTGCAATGTACCTGCAGAATTGTCAGGTGCTTGTTGCTTAGCGTAATTCCCACAATCTGTTTTGCTTGTGGCTTTTCAAAGTGAATGAAGTGATTCAGTTTTGTTGTGCTTGTAAAGTGTAAAGTCACACTCAAGTAATGGAGTTTATCCACAATGACGTCGTGAACACAAGATGGCCGTGTTATATAGGTACAAGACAACACAATAAACAATTTGTATTGCATGGTGAAAAATTTTTAGAGATAATGCTTGTTTGCAATGGTTTTTGTTATGTTATACCTGTACCCGTTGGATACTGGTCGGTATCTTTCTTCACGAGTGAAATATGATCAATCAAAACAAATTTCTCCATAGATGCCTGTACATTAGTACCCCAAATAACGCAGCCATCTTGTGCTCGTGGCGTCATTGTGGATAAAGTCCATTCATCCATTTTTCAAAACAAGAAAAACATTTAATTGTCTATATAGTATTTAACACTGAATGAACTCATTGTAGAGTGTCTTTGTTGCTGATAATAGTATGCTGTTTCTCTGCCAGAACGACGAAGGTCCTTCTATGATAACTACCAATCTGGTGATCACTATGGTGGTGGTATCCAATATGGAGGCCGTCACATGCAGCACTACAGTGGCGGAGGTGGTACTGGTGATGATGTACTTGAAGCAGACACCACAAGAACCCTATTTGTTGGAAACATTCCACGTAGCACTAGTGTGTACGAGCTGAAGGACTACTTCATACGGTTTGGTCATATATTGGTGAGTAATTGAATGTCACACTGGAAAGGATGCATTAAATATAATTTTGTGTAATTTATTTGGACAACCTTGTAGTTTTAATAGTAGTCTTAATCCCTTAGATACTACTAAAGATGGTTGTGCCTGTTATTAGGGGGTTGTACATGTTGCTGTAACACATATTCACATGCTTGTACTTTGTAGGATGTAGAGATAAAGAAGGGACAAGGACAGGCAACATATGGATTTGTGTTATTCTTTGATCTTATGAGTGCGCGTACTGCCAAGAAGTTTATGGATGGAACTATGATAGGTCGTAACACCATCAAGGTCAGTTTGACCCACAGTGTGTGTAGTATACTATTGTGGGGAGTATATAGAGTTGATTTGATAGCGTTGTCAGGATGCTTTAGCATTGCCAAGTTGCATTTGAAGCCTGTTTTTGAGTTTAACTGTGGAGTGTACACACTACAAGAGCTGGGGCTTTTGTAACTGTGAAGGCATCATAGGTTGCTGTAATAAGCTTGCATATTCCCAACAGGTTGGCTTTGGTAAAGGACCTCCCAGCAAGAGCCTGTGGGTTGATGGTGTTGATCCCACCATGAGTGACTCTCAGGTGGAGAAGCATTTCTCACGTTATGGAACAGTTGTAAATATTGGATTTGATCGTCAACGTTGTACAGTAGTGGCAGCCTATAACAGTGTTGAGATTGCTAAGGAAGCTATGTTAGATCTTCGTGGAACAATAATTGGAAAGACAAGAGTTCGTGTGTTGGTGAGGATGGTTTGCAGTGATTTCTTGGTGCTTTTATTGTGGGTCATTGTATAGGTTGATTTTTGTAGCAAGGAGGCACGTTTAGCATTCTTTCAAGCATTGGAACAAGGAGACCTCGATGGACCGGATTTCCCTCCTGGATTTGATCCATGGGTACCACCTGGTCCTGGACGGGGTGGCTTCAATCCTCACGGCAGACAATTTTACCGTGGACACCAACAAATGGACTATGGGTACAACCCCTTTGTGGAGGGGCGTGGTAGGGGAGGGTACCATATGGATCACATGAACAGGTATCAGGACCCAGATTATGATGACTATGGGGAACAGTTGAGAGCTTACAGTGCCAAGAAGGAACGGGAGAGAGATTATCATCAGAGGAGACACCGACGCAGAAGTAGCAGCTCAGAGAGTGGTTCACGTAGTAGTTCAGAGGACGGAGAGCGCTCTTCAAAGAAAGGGCGAAGAAAGCGCAAGTCAAGCAGTGATAAAGAAGCTAGTGAAACAGAAGGAAAAGGAAGGCACACAAAGAAGACAAAGAACCCTACCAAAGATGAGCGTGCTGATTCTGATAGTGATGCTGAAGATGTATCAGCAAAGAAAACAAGAAAGAAACCCGCCACGCCACCATCAGATAAAGAAAAAGGAAAGGATTCAGAGGATTCTGAGGAGGAGAAGACATCAAGTAAACAAGAAACAAATAACAAGAAGGAAGATGACAGTGATGGTGAAACTGAAAAGAAGCAGATGTAAGATTTTTGATGCATGTTTTTTATGATGGTAGTAAATTTTCTCTTTTCAGTTTAAAATTCAAGGTTGCAAAGAAGCCACGGATAGAACCATCGGCAATGCTATCATCAGATTCTGATGGTGAAGGTGCTGGTGAAAAAGATAAGCCACAAATGCCTAATGACACACAGAAAGCTCACATAGTCCCCAAGGATGAAGACATTAGTGGTGGTGACCTGAGTGACATGGACGATGAAGATTTGAGTGTAACAAAATCTGATGCAAACAAGAAGGCAAGGAATGATGATGATGAAAAAAAAGGAAAGGGGTTGAAGGACAAAAGGTCTCGTAGTTATCGTGGCAAGGCAGATGACATGGATGGTGGTGATTCAGATGATGCTATGTTGAAGAAAGAAGACAGTAGCAAGAAGGCAAAGCCAGCTACTAAAGAACTGCCACTCCGTTATCGTGAAGAAGGCGAAAGCTCTGTGAAGCGTAACAGACGATCTGACCGTCCTCAGTCACCTTCCAGCCCTCCGCCTGTGTTTGATCGGAGGAGCAAGTATGGTACGTCACCTCGTCGTTACAGGAGCAATTCCAATAGAAGACGCAGTCAAGGGTCGTCATCGCCACACCACCGCCAACAGCAACAGGACTCCAAAACATACAGGGGTGGAAGTGGGGGACATCCCTATTATGGCTCCTGGCAACGGGTTAAATCACCTCGACCACAACAGCAGCGTGGACGTTATGAAACCAACAGATCCCGCTCCCCTGATAAACGTCATCAAGGAGATGATGACCAGTCATGGAAGGATTCGCGTTACTCATCACAGCGAGGTCGTGCTGACAAGAGGAAGTCAGCTGGCGAGAGTAGTAGTGAAGTGAAGAGACGTCGTACGGACGCTGGTGGTCCCAGGTCCCCATCAGCCACTCCTCCTCTGCCTCCTGACATGGAAGAGCCACGTCCACAGTTACCAACTGAGCCACCGCCTACCCAACCAGAGGCACCCCTCCCAACTGAGGGCAGTTTTATGCCATCACTGAAGGATACTAAGTCTAGAGAACCTGTCACAGGTGAGCAATACATGCAGTAGATATTGTAGACACTTGTCTGCTCATAGCTACAACTACCACAGTCCAGCCACCATCACAACCTTACTCTAGCCAACCACTGCAACAACAGTTAGCTCAACAGCCAGGGGCCGACACTCTTGTGGAATTGCTCAGGAGGTGAGGTGTCTTGATGCTGTGCATTATATCATCTATGCTATACCATTGTAGGTATCCAGTAATGTGGCAAGGTCATTTCACCCTTAAGAATGACATGGCTGCTGTCCAACTGCATTTCCTGTCTGGCAACATGGAGCTTGCAAAGAAATCACTACCATTCCCTACCCAAGATAAACCAACGCCGTCACTTAGAATAGCTCAGCGGATGAGACTGGAAGCTACACAGATTGAAGGAGTTGATAAACGAATACAAGTAAGTACACATATATTGCACCAATACAGTTGTATATGGAGGGAAACATTACATCATCACTGTAGATGGCCGCTGAACACTGTTTGTTATTGGCACTACCATGTGGTCGTGATCCACTTGATGTCCATGCACAGACAAGGGCACTGAAGACCAGTTTCATCAGCTACTTGATGCAAAAACAAGCTGCCGGGATTATAAATGTCACAAGTCCCCAGGTAAACAATATTTGTTTTAATAGAAGTTTGATATGGTATTCAATCTCCCTTGCAGCAAGCCAACTTTGTTCTGCACATTTTCCCACCATGTCCGTTCTCACATGGTCACTTAGCCAGGGTAGCACCAGATTTGTTGAGTAGTGCTTCTGATAGTGGCCATCTTATGGTGATCATTGCAACAGCATGACTGATAGAAATTTGTAGCTGCTTTAGGTGTTATCTTTTGTTGTGTACATAGAGAATTGCAATTGCACTTTTATATTGGTCAATTTTAGTTATCAATTTAATTTAATGCGCACCAAGTGTATGTTTTATAAGAAAACCAAGTATGTCAAACGATATTTCGAACGTACGTGACACATAGTACTGGGGTGAATTAAATAGCCTGTTGATCTAGAATGGCAACAGCAAGACGGTGGAGAACAACGACGATGACTACAAAGTGATGGTTCTGCAGCCAGACCCTAAAGGCAATTCGTTTGACGAAATTACAAAATATATTGACGAGAACATTAGAGTATTTCGAGTAAGGGCTTTGTCAAATCTCACAGCCTGTTACACAGTTTAATTCCTTCTAGTACATACCGTGGATTGTGGGCTGTGCTGGCGTATTGGTGTTGGTTGGGTCTGCAAACATGGTGAGCATATGCACAACAGCTCTTTCATGCTTCATGAAAAAGCTGTTGTGATTGTGAACGTGCAGGTTAGGAGATATGCAGGAGCCGCTGGTGTTCCACGACGATTAATATATGCTAACTCTGTACTACATGGACGAGTGGCAAAGACCGAACAACAATCGTTACTGGTCTGGCATACTCCATTGTTACGTCAACTGTTCAGAGTAGGATTACGCCCACCTGGTAAGAAAAGTTGATAAGCTCTCTACGTACTGTTGTTGATTCCAGCTAATGTTGAGTCGCGTGATCTGATTAAAGTGCAGTTTTCTGGAGTGTCACTGAATTCAGCCCCTGACAAGACAGCTGTGTGGCTAAGGCAGACTTTGCTAACCAGATCAGTACAGTTTAGGCTGCTGCACCAGAAGGATGATTACATTGAGTGTATTGTACATAGCTGGAGACCAAGATGGTTTCATTATGTAAGATGCGTATCTGGCCACTGTATATGTGGGCTATTTTTGGCCAATAAATCCACATACCTGGTATCAAGAGTTCATAATATATATACTAAGGAGAGTATCCAGGGGCGGATCCAGAGTTTGGAAAGAGGGGGGCACCTTTCTGAAAAACAGTTGAAGACCAAAAAAAAAAAAAAAAAAAAAAGGTCACGACAATAATAGCTAGTTATCCTTACCAACTATATCACGTCTGTTATGTAAAATAAAATCCTATTTATAGCTTCATAGGTAAGCTACACTGCCTCATGAACATTGTGACTGCTTTATTAGAGTAATTGACTGCTCTATTAGAGTATCTCGATCTTGTATGCAATTTCTTGAAGGGGGGGGGGGGGGGGGCATTTGCCCCAAATGCCCCATCCTGGATTCGCCACTGGTATCCTACTCTCATATACCCCTGTAGAAAGGCGTATCGTGAAATTATGACGTAACGACAAGATGTCGCGGTTTGTGACGTACATGAAGCCGTAAAAGTGCAAGAATCGTTAGCACCGTTTCACACTTGCGACGCTCAGGATAGCCGTATTCGCGAATGGCCTAGTAAGAAACGCCTACAAAGCGGTCTTAACCCATGAAGGAACGATTGTAGTTGGGTGAGAAACGCTTAGAGCTGGAGTTAATTTGGTTGCTAGCGACGTTGGTAGGCACGCGTTCAATCGATACCATGTTCAACTAATGACATCATTAATTATGCAAAGAAAAACGGGCGAACTCAGAAGTGTTACGTCATAACTTCACGATACGCCTTTCTACAGGGGTATATGAGAGTAGGATACTCTCCTTAGTATATATATTATGAACTCTTGCTGGTATGCAATAGACATGCACTAGGTAGTCACTTGAGGACGACTTATTTTTTTATCACATTGTGCCATTTGGTGTTATCAATGCTAGGTTACCAATGAAATTATCATTAACGGTACTCCACAGAACTATGTAGTTTGGTTTGTGTTCATTGCAGGGACCAAGGAAGAAGTATTGTGTGAATGAAGAGCTGGTATCAGCTGGACTGGGTACAGTAGAAGAACTGAAGGGGTTCCACAATCATACAGCTAGCGTCAAATTTATACAACAGTTAATCAGACAAGAGAAGACTGCACAACGTAAAGGCAAAGGTGTTTGGCAAGGAACTGACCATGAATCAAGTTGGAATAGACTGCGTCATCAGATAAATAGACTACTAGGAAGATCAAACAAAAATGATTATCATAGCACGTCCCTTCCAATTTCAGGTGTAGCTGAAGACTTCTCTAGTCATAAACACTAATGTTGCCATTTGATTCATGTAATTCAAAAAATAGCATGTAATGTATGTGACGATGGTGATTAAAATTCTGTCAAATCATCATTGAAATACAAGTGGATTGCTGGCAAAAACTGGTCTTCGTCCATGTTGAGCTCATAAAATGTTTCGCTCTCATCAGTGATTCCATTCTGTTGCAGGGTCTTCGTCATGTCAAGGTTATTACCTATGGTATGTCTTGAATACAGCAAGTTATCACCCATTTGTATAGAAGTTACCATTGTATTTCCATGTGTAACTAGCTGCGTGTGTGTTGTAGAGTAGGTAACGGTTCAATATTTCCATCATTGTTTCTTCACTGCATACCTTGAATTAGAAGGCCATCATTAATATGTACATACAGAAAGAAATTATTTAATATGCATGCTGGCTGTATATGACAGTTGAGCATTCTATTTAGCAGAGGGGTCTAACTAAGATTTATGTACTACCCACAAGTAACCTTGTTCAACCCATTTTTGGAATGCGACATTTCAATTTGTAGAAATTTTGTGCATTTATGTGAAAGACTACGAATTTTCGCCAGATTGAAATTTCTATAATTTAATTTCATAGATTTTTGTGGGTAAACATCAACCACTTGATTCAAGAATTTATGAACTGACATGCTGAAGAGTGTCTTTGTTGCAGGGAAACATACATAATTATGAACACAGATAAGAGTATTTATTTATGATGCTAAAATTTTAGGGATTTAGTATATGCATTCATCTTGTTGTCAATTTAGTAAAAAGCTTAATGTCTTGACAGTGTGCTCACTGAAACATGGGGGTTCCAATTACTATGGGGGAATCTCACCTCAATAGTTTGCTCTTGTAGTGTTAAAGTATTGATTAATCTTATCTTCCTGGTCTTCTCAGTCAGTTTGCCAATATTGTAGCTGTCGTTTTTCCACCATGGTATTCCAAAGTTGTTAGACCAATCGGACCGAGGACAATTTGGAGGGATGTGCACAAATCTTCCCATTGGTGTGTATGGAGCAACACAGGTTGTGATTGGATCGATGTGTGTCTTGATCTGCATGTACGTGATACTCTTAAATACAGTTAACTGCTTTTCAGATTTCTTACATCTTTTGTCCTTGGGTCAAACCAATGTGAGATGTCTTTCCCAGCATGTGCAACAATCGGTTTTAATAGTACATTTCCTATACAAAATTGCTAAACATGCAAACAGTCTACAGTAATCCCCTAACATGATACCTGAGTATTCTTCACAAAGGGGAGTCAAATCATACACATTACCCAAGAACGATACCCAGCAATCTGAGCTGGTGTTGTGAACAGCTACCTCGCTTGGGGTGAAGTATTTGGCGCGGGACATCCTTTACGCCTGTTACTATGGCAATGACTCTATTAAAAGCACACCGGAATCGAATAATTTAGCGCGGTTGTTTGTTGCTGCGGGTATCTCGATGGTTTCATGATGGAAAGTACTGACAATATTGATGATTCCTCTGCGGTGACTGCAAGAGAAAAGCTTAACGCGTACCTGGGCTCGCAGATGAAAGTAACTGTGAGCGATGGGAGAGTGTTGATAGGAGAGTTTATGTGTACAGATAAGGACAGGAACTTAATACTTGGAAACTGTGACGAGTACATTCCCTTAAGTGAGTCAAGAAGAGGTGTTAAAGATTGACCATAATTTGTGGCCCAAGAGTGGTACATGCATACACAGTTTATGAGTTTATAACTGAGGTGGTCTTGGACTGTAGTGGTGGAGTACCTCATTTTTCCAGTAGAAATTTATTTATTTGAAAAATGAAAGAAATGTGAATGACAGGGAAAAAAAGCAATTCTAATATTCAAAGCAGTTTTGAAATTATAGAAGTTTAGCCTGCAGGAATTTTTTTGAAGGTGTAAGGATTTGGCAATAAAAATCCAAATTTAAATCTGCAAAGTTTGTGTGTGACATTCAAATTTCAATTTCAATGGAGCTTTTTTCCCACTAATGTGCTAAAAATTAGCTGTGCACACAGGCATCAGATTTCAAACTCAACACAAAAGTTGTTTTGAGTTGAAAGTCTTGTGGTGAACCTTTTTGTCATTTTTGTAAATACCTACAAAAAAGTTACTAGTTACTATGCAGAACTTTAGATGAAAAAAAAAAGCTTGTTTGCGTTCGGTAATAACATTAAAAAATTGGGGCTATTGTTTTATCCATCTAGTTTGGTACTGTTGCATACAGCTATATGGTATGATTAGATAATCAGTAGTCTTGAGCTAATCTATTCACAGTGGTCTACAGTACACACGTGTATTATGTAGTAAAATATTTATTGGTAATTTTTTTTTCTCAAAATACTGTACTCTTACAATTGAGCATTTGTTGGCAAATCACAAGATTTGCTATATTTCTGAAGATTTGCTCTCTCTGTCTCTCTCTCCCTCTTTGTCACATTTTGGTATGGCATAGGATCAATAAAATTAATTACTACTACATTATGCAACTACTATCGTAATAAACTATCGTATTGTGATGCAAGTATCATGATAATCGATATAATAGCAAAACCATTCAGCTCAGTGTAGCATACTTTTGTATCATTATAACACTGCAAGATGGTAACTGATTTTTAAAAATCTTTCACCAACAGGTCGTGATGGACAGGATAACAGACAAGCATTATCAAGGACATTGTCCCTTGCAATTGTACCGGGACACCATATATCATCATTATCAATAGCTAAAAAGAACACTACACCCACAAGCACTACTGTTGAACCAAATGTGGATGAATTAAAAGAAAGTGACAGTGATAAAAAAGACGTAGAAGAAAACGAAAACGTTGGTGAACATAGTGATAAAGACGGAGATCAAGTAGAGTGTACGGAGCAACATGACCAAGCCCACGAAACTGTTAATACCCCGCCAGTGGTTGTGACGTAACAATAAACTCATTCTTTGTACAGATTTAATTAATTTGATTTTTTGTTATAATTCCTTGTCTACCGATCGCTTTTAGCCAGAGGACTAGTAGTTACATAGCGGGAGATAAAAATGCCAAGTAAAAAGGGACGATTGAGTGATGATGATAAATTATTACAAAGGACGGGTCGAGACGTGTCCACGACCGCTTCAGCGCTGTTTTATGGACATGCCATCATAGTTTCAGCTCTGCCACTCTGTAAGAATAATAACGCATGAAATTATATCACTGTATCGTTGTTAGTTAACCAATCAAGTGAGAGTTGGGTTGAACATGTGGCTAAACGCATGGTGGGCGATTATTAAAATTACAATGACCATAGCATACACAACTCGTGCCATGGAAGGGTTTCTAGTAGACAATATCATGTGAAATATTATCCAGACCTTGTTGTATATTGTTTTTAGGGCTGTGCTGGAGAGTGTATATGCTGGACATGTTCACCTTCTCATTATTGTTCTTGTCAATGACTCTCTTGAGCACGTGGCTACTATTCCAGTCCTACAAGAGAGTAATGTTCTCACTGAAGCACAAGTTAGTATACCAACTGGTAGCTGTGAGTTGTATATACTATGGCTACATGTAGGATAGCTCAGAGGCGTGAGAATGCTGTTAGTAAAGAGATCATCAAACAACTGGGGGACACAACCGAGGGGAAGAAGATGTCCAAAACTGACAAAGATCAGAGGTATTAATAGAACACTGTATTTCCTATGTTGCTCTTTTAATGATTTTTGCTTCCTTTTGTTTAGGGTAGAATGGAAGGTGAATGAAGTGGCTGATTCTGAAGCAACCACATTTGCAATTTTCTACAACAACACATTGTTCTTGTTCCTCTTTTTGCTGCTGTCATACTTGTGCAGAGGCTTTCACCCAGCAGTGTATCCTTATCTGTCTGTGTAGCATTGTGTGTGTGTGTGTATGCGTGCGTGTGTATGCGTGCGTGTGTGTGGTGTATCTATGCAAGTAAAAAGCATCATTAGGTGATTTGGTAAGTTAAAATGTGCTCAAGCACACACTGTGTATGTATGTGCAAAGTGTAGAACTCACTGTATATGTGTAAGATATATAAACTCACTCTGTTGCCACTTGTACTCCTTAACTCACATACTCCAGCACTTACTCAGTGTCAATGGCTGGCTCAGGATTCATCCTTCTGTTCATCTCGAGTACTTAAAGGATGGTGCTCATTACTAGGAGAAACTATGAGTTTAGATTTATAAATTAAAATTTTCGTATGTGTATCTGTAAATTCTACATAACCAATAATAATAATCTTTGTAAAGCATCTTGATATAGTACAGTACAGTGCCCCTAGTAATATCAAAGGATAGTTTATTTTGTTGTCCTTAATTTACCATTCAAGTGCAGCCTCCTAAATTAACTGTCATGCAACTTCCTTATATGGAGGTATCACTTTGTACAACCACTTCACTATGGAAACAAGTTTCTGGCCTCCAAGGGGGGTGGTACCCTTTTTATTTTGTGACCTTTCATGAAATTGGTCGATTTTTAACTAGGTTCTGTGTGGTAGACAACTCGTTAGTAATTTACAGCTTGGTGCATTATTGATCCCGATATGTACCCACGTTGCACCCCATGGTGTCCCAAGTGTCCGCCCTTCAATAGGGGTTGACCTATATAAATTGCTGATTGAGCAGAAAAGGTGTGTGGAATAGACAAATCACGTGTTTATTAAATTATTCATGACTGTGGTTTCGTTTTTCATCCCGACCCCGGTGGGGTGGGGGTTGTTTTGTCAAAAGGGGCCAATCTGATTGGCTAAAATGCTACTTGTTGTCATGTTGTTCATTTCCTGTAGAAAGATGGCGGTTCCTTGTATATTCCGGTTATATTAATACCACGCCAGGCCAACTGTTCGTCAACTCGGTATGATATCGTTATAGGAACGAAAAGAAACCTCGCTGGATAACCCTGGGACGTTACCTGCGGTTTATAGAGCAGTATTAACGATTTTATCGTTCTAACAACGGAAGACTAGGCTAAGAAGTTACAGAATAAAGGACAACGACCGTCGCGTCTGAATAATTAATTTTTCAAAGTTCCCTCAATATTCGTGGCCATTCCCGGATTCTATTCTAGTCGTTTTCCGTACACTACTACAATCACAGCCCCTGCCACAGATACACAATGGAAGGTACGCTAAACCATTTGTTAGTGTACAAATGCATACTTCTGTGCTACTAAGATGATTGTTGCTTGCTTTGTGGGTTTTCCGGATTTTCCCGCATATTATTAATATTCCGTTTATTTTGGGTTGGTATAGGTCTGAAGAGGACAGGGTCAGGTGAAGTGAAGAGAAAACGTGGACGTCCAGCTAACGTATGTGACTGTAGTACTAATGTCAGCTGATGTTACATTCCACTCCTTGCCCCCTTTGCATTACAGAGTAGCTTGGAAAAAGCAGAAGTGCCATCAAAGCGGCTACCAAATCAGGTGAGAAAATAGTTATCTACTTTATTGTGTGCTTACAAATGCAGACCTCTAGTTAACACTTTTCACAGAGGCTGGTGGGATGTGCAAGTGTATATGTGCATGCATACCATAAAATATAACATCCTCTTCTTGATAATGGTCGTGAATGACCTATTCTTTTAACCCTCTACAGTAGGGGTAATCCTGATGTTATATATGCCAGGATCTCTAGATTTTGTTTTCTATGTGGAGGGTTTTTTTCACCATTGTGTCCTTCACCAACACATTCCAGCATGTATAAAATTACCTCAGGTTTTTCTTGGTGCATATTTGTTGTAAGTATCAACCTGTGCTGGTGTGTTTTATCTGCTATCATGTTTCAGGATGATGAAGATGTAGATTTGGATGATGCGGGGTTGAATTCTGATGGTCCCAGCTCACTGCGCACTCTCAGAAAGAGGGAAGAAAAACCATCAGCTGTTAAAACTTTTATTGATGATGCTATTCAAGACTTACCGAC
Organism: Dysidea avara; assembly: GCF_963678975.1. NCBI lineage: Eukaryota > Metazoa > Porifera > Demospongiae > Dictyoceratida > Dysideidae > Dysidea > Dysidea avara. The sequence goes on from NC_089284.1 coordinate 5,195,634, forward strand.
TGAAGCGCTGATGTGTACTTCACATGGACAATTCTCTTCAAAGATGAAGCCAATTTTGTTGGCTAAGTTACCTGCAGCAACTAGTGCTGAACTGAACTCTATTATCACTACAAAGTGGCGGGCATTGAAGGAGGCTCGTAAACAGCAAGCTGGACAACTGGGGGCTTTTGCTGCCGCAAAGATCAGTAATGATGGTAAGTAAGCAAGTGTTGTTTCTTGTTGCTAAGTTGACAGGTGGCAGTAGTGTTTTTGTACAACTTAATTGTGGTGTAGACTGTTTGGCTCCATGTGACGAAGTCACTCCCCAGGGTATCTGCTCTGATACTGACACCCACATGCACTCCTACAAGTGCCGTGGTTATCACTTCACTTGTGTGGCTTATCCCATAGAAACCACTGCCAACAATTCAGACTCTGGAATGTCCTCTAAACGACCGAGCAGAAGGGCTGCACGTAACATCTCTAGACAGGCATATACGTGTGACGATGAGATGGAATTTACTAAAGAAGAAATAAGCGAAATATCTCCGGAAGCCTCTTCTCCAAGAAGAGGCCCCGGTCGAAGGAAGAGAAAGCGTGTGCCTAGCATGAGGATAAAACTGCTTGGCCGCAATGAAGGAACAAACAGTCCAATATTCTCAGCAGAAACTTTTGATGTAAGTATTATGGTGTGAACCAATTAGGTTTTAATGTTTGTGCTACAAGTGATTAGAGAAGTCATACAAGTTTACATTGTGGTCTTGATTGTTTGTGCTGGGTAACCATAGAAACTGAAGAATATAAGATATTGGAAGTTTTTTTTGGGGGGGGGGGGGGGGGGGAACAATCAAAGCGTCTTTTATGATATTTAAAATTCCTAATAGTCTCATAGGACTTGTTTAGCGTAACTTTAAATGTTCACTATATTCTGCTCAGAAACAAAGGGAATTAGGGACTGAATACATAGCAGTACCTGTCTGTGTACCTGGCTTATTTAAGGGTGTAGTCCCAACAGAGAACAGAACAATTACCCTCTATGGTATATTATAACACTAATTCTATTAATCATACTTAATTCCCAACCATTCATTGTATATTCAATGAAGTCCCTATAGATAGTTTCCTAGCAGAAGTTTATGGTTTATTATGTAAATTAGTGGTCATGTGTGGTCACCAGGTTGGGTGTTGGTTTAGTTAGTTGATGACTCATTAATGGGACCCAGTCCATCCTGCTTAACCTGTTTATTGTTTGCTATTGTGTGCTATAGGCTGATTCTGATAGTAGTGAAATCACCAGGATTAAGAAGAAGAAAGGTTGGTTGGTTGGTTGGTTGTAGTTTGTAGTGATGCTATGATATATTGTATAATCGTGATAGAAACATTTCATAATAATCATGATAGGGAAAAAAAGCTGTATTTTGATATTAAAAATGCTAATTATTTAGTGAAAAGTGACCTGATATTTATTATTTGCAAAATATGAGGACATTTCTCTGGCAACATGTGGTGGTGCATAAAAAACAGGTGTCAACTTTATCACATATATTGTTGTAAGTGCAATAGATTGACTGAATAAAACTTGTCCTGTGAAAAAACATATTCAATTCATTTAATATATCGTGATTGTTGTGATATAAGACCCACGATATCATGACTGTCGTGATATTAAAATTTTCATATCATGGCACCACTAGTAGTTTGTGACCTGGTCATCTTATAGAAATTCTGGATTCAGAGCTCAGTAGTCGTGACACTGAAGGAGAAGATGTTTCAGAGGTCAGTAAGGCTGTGTTGTGTGGGTGTGCGTGTGTGTGTGTGTGTGTGTGTGTGTGGGAGTTTGTGGTTGGAATAGTATGTTGGTACATGTAATTGCAATATTGTAACTTATAGGGAGTTTTTGTAAAAGTTTTTTTTGTGTCCAAGCTCACCACTACATGATCTCTAGTCGGCTCATCAATGCTTTTTTGTATATAGTATATGCCATCGGAGGGTGATGATACTGTGGAGACCCAGCCAGAGGATGATGATGTTGAAGAAGAAGAGGAAGATGGTGATGATGATGATGATGATGAGGAGGAGGAGGATGAAGATGACGATGAGGTGTCTGGTCAAGATGAAGTTTCTTACCAAGATGCTGGGTCAGATGGTGAACACACTGACTACTGTTACCTGTGCAAGGATGGTGGTGAATTGCTGTGCTGCGATATGTGCCCTCTGGCTTTCCACCTGAAGTGCCTCTTCCCACCAATGAAGTCCATCCCTCATGGCACCTGGTCTTGTCCACGTTGTGCTGTAAGTGATACACTGTCTGCAGCATACTATAGTCCCTAACCACAAGTAAAGGATGGCCTGTAACCCTGTAAACAATAATGCCATTTGGTAGGGAATTTGTTATCAAGTCAATTTAAAATGTTTGGTGGTTGTAGTTTGGCACGACATTGCTGCACCCCCTTTCCAAACATTCCCACCATATACAGTAGATGAAAAATTCTGATTCCGCATTGTGTTAAGAGGTTTCAGTTTGTTTGTTTTGTTTGTGGGATGTTCTTTCATTTGTATTCTGTTGCTATACAGGCTGAGTCATTGCCGGGGAGGGTGGAGAAGATATGGCGATGGCGGTGGAAGGAAGAGACACTAGAAGTTCCCTCCAGTCAAGATGATGATGCCTTTTTAGGTATGTCCCTCTCTTTGACGTATTAAAACTAGCAACTAGGCATGCACATATTTACCAAAAATACATCTGTGTCTTAGCAAACAAATTATTAGCGATTTGTACATGTTCTGACTGTGTTATCTCCATTATGTACTCCATTCTTGTTCAGATGGTGACCAACAGCAGTTGCAGTCCAAGAAAATTGTCAGTCACAAATCAAGAGAGTTTCTTGTCAAGTGGAAAAACAAGTCGTACTGGAAATGTTCGTGGGTTTCTGAAATGAGGGTGAGTGAGTGGGCAGGCATTATATAGGATTGTACAGTGTCTGTGATCACCTCCCACATGTGGTTAGAGAGTACAATTGTGTACTGCTTTCGGTTCATTGAAAGGTGGCTGATAAATTACAACTTTTGTAAAACATTGTCCTACCACTGGATTGTGAGGGCTGGACTATATATATATATATATATGACATAATTTATTTAGATTTATTCCACTTACACATTGATTGCACCATTACATTCATTGTATACATATAGTTCTAAAGCCACAGTGATGGTCCCAAGTTATTTGAATAGTGAATGAATGATCGAAGCCTTACTCGAATGTCCTTGTTGAGGTAGTGGTGTTTAAGCAAAGATTTTATTTTTGTGCTGAAAATTATAATTCATGTGAGCACTTTTTCTTTGCTAGTTGGATGTTCACCAAACTCAGACGCTGAGGATGTACATGAGACGGACGGATATGGATAATGCTGTATCCATGGAGCCCTTGACGCCCGATCGTCGGCATAAACGACGCAGCACAACGTCGTTCATGGACGAGGCCACTGAGGCGCAGGAAGCCATGCTACTGCAAGCTGGTATCCGACCAGAATGGCTAGTCGTTCACCGGATAATAGACCGAAGGTGAAGGAATGGCATTTTTCATTACACCAAACAGGAGGCCTCATTTATTAAATAATTTAGTGTGTCACCTAGCTATGGGACTAAATGTTATGGGCCCAATTTTGTGTATGGCAGTGAAGTCATAAAACTATAATGACATTGTATCTTGATCACATACCATATCATGTTTGTGATGTGTGTTATAGGAATACCAAGCGTGGGCAACAGTACCTTGTGAAGTGGAGGGATCTCCCCTATGATCAAGCCACTTGGGAAAGCTTGACTGAAAATAGCCCAATCAGGTTTGTCTGTCTGTTAATATATATATATCAGTCACATGCTAACTCGCTATGGTGCATTTGTAGGGGAGCCTCGTATGCCCTGAGGCAGTATGATCACTTCAAAAACATGATGGAGACAGCTCACGGCAAGAAGGAGCGTAAAAAGAGAAGGGATCGGAAGAAACTCACTGATGTGAGCATATCTGATAGCCTTGTGTGTTATTATTAATTAGTGATTCTGTGTAGCCAAAAGAAAAATACTTCAAACAACCACCGTATATAGAAGCAACAGGGGGAACTTTACATGATTATCAACTGGAGGGCCTTAACTGGCTGCGATTCTCCTGGGCTCAGAGCACCAACACTATTCTAGCTGATGAGATGGGACTAGGCAAGACAATACAAACTATTGCCTTCCTTTACTCTCTTGTTAAAGAGGTTAGCTATATATCAGTTAGCACTGTATATCTGGGTTTGATATGATAGTATTGTATAATAGGGATCATGGAGGTCTGCACTTTCTCACAAAAAAAAAACTGTTGACCAGTAGTCATGCCTCAGTAGTACAGTCAAGCCCAAAAGTACCTTTCTGTACAACCTGGAGCACTTCCAATAGGTTGCTACAAAAAAAATTTTATTCAGTGAAATTTTCTGCTGGCTGACATTTCATGTTTCCTCAAATTGACACCTTGTGCTGCAACATGATAGCACATGGTCAGGGCTCAACCCAGAATATTAACCTAGAGGGGGCGAAGTAAGTCGCTTCGGATTCTAGGGGGGTCTGGGGGCATGCTCCCCCAGGAAAATTTTGAAAATTTAGGTGTAAATATACTCAATTTTGGTGAAATTTTACTGTGATGCCATTGAATATTGACCATTGGATTATACAACTTTCGGATCAATTAAACCTTTCCATTTCTCAAGGCTTTAGGTATAAACCTAGGGGGGGCAATAGCTAACCCAGAGGGGGCCTGTGCCCCCCCCTAGATTAACCCCTGATGGTGATATAGGGAAGCCACTATGTCTTCAGTCCAGTGTAACTCAATTGTCCTCTGTATCATTTCTTTTCACTGTAATAGGAATCCTTCGTATTTTCCATAGTGACTGGGTTGATTGCAGAGGCACTACTTGTACGGTGATTGATTTGATTAATGATTTTACCTATCAATGATCGGCAGTTCTTCAGTATAACAGGCTGAACATACTATACTCTCTGGCAGTGTAATTTAATGTTATGAACATCTTGTTTACCTGCAGATTCACATACGTCACTGACCCACACGCATACACAAGATCACCGTATTTAGATTTGTAGTGTATCTGTAGTAACAACTGTTATGCATGACGTCAATCGAGTTAGTACATGTTCAAAATTTGCATTGTGTGAGTAGGTAGCCAGGTAGTTCGGTGTGGTATGCATGTATAGTGTAACCCTTATCAATCATCAGATTAAATTACAACCATCTGTTACCAATGTTAAAACTTTTAAGTGGATTTTTTAGAGACTAACTTACTGTTGCCTCAGACAAGTGTAACTTAATAACTGATAAAGCTACTGGGCTTGATTTTTTCACTGGTACAGGTAGATGACACCTCAGCACGCCTTTTGGCATACCCGCAGTGCATAAAATGCATGAATACTGGACTTACCTTTGTCCTCCTTTGTGTCCCAATTATTTTCACTAACAGTGCCAGGTCTCAATTTGTGGTAGCGTGTATGGCTTCCCTGTGTAAATTATTGTATAGACTGTAATTAGGGATCATGAAGGTTCAGGCTTTTCTGGCCAAAAAATCATCGCAAAACCAGCCTCACAATACCTTCATGGCTATAATACCTTGGAAAGATGTTTATAAGGTAATTTTATGAGTATTTGTATTATTAGTGATCATATAATTATGCTAAGACAAAATTTCATTATAATACTCAGCATATTGATCAAGTAAAGCCTAAATATGAAGGGTGGCAGCTTGCAGTTGGTTAGGTTAACCAAGCCCAAAGGTTCCTTCAGTGTGATCCAGAATGCTTCCAATAGGCTACGAAATTTTTAGAACTTTTTTCTTTAATGATTTTTTTCTGTTGGTTAACTGACTACCTGACTGACTGACTGACTGGCTTACCTACTAATGCCTTCAGACAAGTGTAATTTGATAACGGCTAAGCCTATATTAATTTTTTTTTGCTGTTCGTCGTCGCTTCAGCCCAACAGGTGCCTTTTGGCATACCGCAGTACATACAATACACATATCATGGACTTACCTTTTGTGTCCTTATTTTTGTGGTGACTGGATTGATTGCAGATGCGCTTCTCCAACTGTTCTTCATTTTGAGTGCTGTGCAATGGACTGAACATAGCTGAAAGCGAAGCATAATGGCCACTTCACTTTTGAGTCAGTAATTGATAGTTACGGCACATGTTCAGACGAAAACACTAACTCTGGCACCATTCTTTCTTTTGATGTGGTATGTGTGGGTTCACCAGTCATAATAACATTACAAAAAAGTAAACAAACAAGCATAAGGAAAATTTAGGAATTTTAAGTTCGATTTGGGATCATAGAAAAAAGTAGGGAAACAAGGGAGGTCGCTTTACCTACACAAGCAGCTATATTAGTGGACATTTCATCCCTAAGTCAGTGAAGTAGCTTGTTTCACTATTGTTTCTATGACCAAAATTCATTTTTTGTGCTAGTTTTTTGTAACATAATAATGAGTGTAGGTTTGTCTTGCACTGATCATTTGTTTTGTAATCTGAAAGAAATTAATGCTTTGATGTTGATACCAAGCATAAATTGTAGATCCATACTATATGTGTATGTGTCGCCACAATCCTTCTTGTAGTCATCTCAGCCAGCATTATATGCATTGCTTTCATGCGTATAGTGACAAATGTATCATGTGTTTCTTTCAAAACTATCGCTCACCTGTATGCTTTCAGTTTTGATTAATGTATGTTTGTAATAATACAGGGACACACTAATGGACCATTTCTAATAAGTGCCCCCCTGTCAACCATCATCAATTGGGAAAGAGAATTTGAATTCTGGGCCCCAGATTTGTATGTGGTGACGTACACCGGAGACAAGGAGAACAGGGCAGTGATTAGGTAATCTCTTGGATATGTAATTTTGTGTGAGCAGTGCTATCATACGTGATGTAGGGAACATGAGTTCTCATATATGAGAGGAGCCTTCCATGGATCATCATTGAAACTCTACAAGTTTAAGGTTGTGGTGTGTCTTTATTGATTGTGATGTGTCTGCTGTTTATATATATATATTTATGTACTAGATAAAGCACTGCCACGAGTGATAGCTATACAGGAAATATAGCATGAAAAGAGTGGGCAAGAGACAAATATAGCACGAGGCAAAGCCGAGTGCTATATTTCGTCTTGAGACCACTCTTTGAGTGCTATATTTCCCGTACAGCACGGGCGAAAGGCAATGCTTTATCTGGTATAGAGAACTGTCAACTTGAGGTACACACAAGACACATGAAACAATTAGAAACGCACGGAGCAGTGTTATCATCGGTAGAATAGGCATTGCGCCTGTGTTTCGCCTGCGTTACACTGTGCTGCACCTTCATTAGTCATTTTGTGAGTCTAGTCTGTCTTCTCAATGCTAAAAGTTTTCGATTGTGGTACTTTAATAAGCATATTTCCGTGATATTCCTGGGACTCATCCGTTTATTTGAACAAAACGTAAGAACTTTCACTGCTGCTGACCACAAGCAACCATCATCGAAATCTTCAAGTGTGTCTATAAATTAAATCCAGTGTGTCTATAAATTAAATCCAGTGGTTTTGCTCTTACTGGTTGGGTTGACTGGTCAGCCAGTGCAGTCAGGCTATTAGCCTACACTGGCTTGGTTGATTGGTTGCACTGGTCAGAATGAGTGATTACTCACTCAAAGTAGGCTATTAGCCTGCAAAATATACCTGGCAGTTCTATAACTACCTGGTATAGACCTGTGGACTATTAAAGTGTTCTATAACTGCCCAATATAGAACACTTGTGCTTGTATGGCAAATATAGAACACTTTTTTTGCTTTGATCCTCCCACGCAAATTTCTTTATATATAGTCTGGTTATATGTGTTCAGTGGGACCTGCATATAATATGGACACCTTAGAACTGAGGATAGTGTCCTGGTGTCCCTAGTTCATCAGTTCAGGATACTTTGGGACCTCAACTAATTGTCTGGGTCATGCAGATGTCATTGGATTAAGTGTCCAAATTATAGAGTTCCATTGTGTCATGACTGATGTAAATTTGTAGACCTGAATGCTTTTTATATTCCATTTTATCTGTACAGAAAGAGTATCCAATCAAGTTTCACGTGTTGTTGACTTCATACGAGTTTGTCAGTGTGGACAACACAGTGTTGCAGTCAATTGATTGGGCAGTTTTGATTGTTGACGAGGCTCATCGACTGAAAAACAACCAATCAAAGGTAATATGAACTGGTTGTACCACTAGTAGTATTGTGGGTTTGGTTTTTATGTAATCAATTGTAATTTTCAATATTATCATTGCAGTTCTTCAAAACGCTCAGTGCCTATACCATCCACTACAAGTTGCTGTTGACTGGTACTCCACTGCAGAACAACTTGGAGGAGCTGTTCCACCTGCTTAATTTCCTTAACCCGGACAGTTTCAGGTTTGCATCGATATCTTAATTATGTCACTGTGTATGGTAGGATTATCTCTTTGTGTATGCTGTGTTTAGTATGAAATTTAGAAGCTTGTTATAGTGTTCCAATAATAACCAGTGGTAATACCGTAATAGTTGGCCCATGTTATGCTAGTTCTGTACCTTATTTAGTTCCCTGGAACACTTCCAAGAAGAGTTTGAGGATGTCTCCAAGGAGGATCAGGTAAGCAGTTGTCTAGTGACTGCATGGATTCTTGTTACCATGTACACATCACCATAGATTCTAAAACTACATGAAATGTTGGCGCCACATCTGCTGAGAAGGCTGAAGACTGATGTACTAAAGGTTTGTAGTGTAGTTTGTGTGTGTGTGTGCGTGCATGTGTGTGTGTGTGCGTGCATGTGTGTGTGGTGTAGTGTGTCTAAAGGTAATGTTTGTGTATAATGATTTTGACATCAGAACATGCCAGCCAAGAGAGAACTGATTGTAAGGGTGGATCTTAGCCCTATGCAAAAGTGAGTGTAAATGTTTCAATAATCAGTTAATTCATCCAATGATTATTAATCTTCCCTGTACAGGCGATATTATCGTTATATACTGACGAAGAATTTCGAAGCTCTCAACTTACGTGGTTCACACCAGGTGTCCCTGATGAATGTCATGATGGACTTGAAGAAGTGTTGTAATCATCCTTATCTCTTCCCTACTGCTGCTGAGGTGAGTGTGTGGTGGGATGGTAGGTATGTTACTAATGGTGCCAGGATTACAATAAAAAAGCATATAACCTAGTGGAACAAAGGTTTTGCATGATACAATAAAGCAATGTGATTACTGTATGCTTGTAACTAACTTGCCTATTTGAATGTAGTATGATCATCTAAAAGTTAATATTTAAGTCTCTAGGTATAACCAAGAGTTCATAATATATATACTAAGGAGAGTATCCTACTCTCATATACCCCTGTAGAAAGGCGTATCGTGAAGTTATGACGTAACACTTCTGAGTTCGCCCGTTTTTCTTTGCATAATTAATGATGTCATTAGTTGAACATGGTATCGATTGAACGTGTGCCTACCAACGTCGCTAGCAACCAAATTAACTCCAGCTCTAAGCGTTTCTCACCCAACTACAATCGTTCCTTCATGGGTTAAGACCGCTTTGTAGGCGTTTCTTACTAGGCCATTCGCGAATACGGCTATCCTGAGCGTCGCAAGTATGAAACGGTGCTAACGATTCTTGCACTTTTACGGCTTCCTGTACTTCACAAACCGCAACATCTTGTTGTTACGTCATAACTTCACGATACGCCTTTCTACAGGGGTATATGAGAGTAGGATACTCTCCTTAGTATATATATTATGAACTCTTGGTATAACCAAGAGTAAATAATGGGTATAACAGAATGGAATGTTTCTTGTGTTAGTAAAAATACTGCTCTAGTACATTAACTACATGTATAGCTACATAATCTATGTAACGTCACTGTTTCTCAGACAATTTAGTATTTAGTCATCACAAAGTGTCCAAGCAAGCATTTTTATCACACATCATTCGCAGTCCTCTGTTTAAATACTCTATTAGAGCATACACTTATTGTAATAGAGAGTGCACATCCTTGATAAAAACTATTCGGGTCATTTTTTTGGACAACCAATTGACTCTCCACCACAATAGTGTTATTTACCTGCCTGTGTGGTATTGTCTTTAGGAGGCAGCTATCACTGCTAATGGCTACTATGAGGGGAGTGGTCTGGTGACTGCCAGTGGTAAACTGAGCGTGTTGGAAAAGATGCTAGTGAAGCTAAGGAAGGAAGGTCATCGACTGCTAATATTCTCACAGGTAACATGATTTGTTTTGTGGCCTGAGGAGGGTAAGGTCATGTGTCAGGGGTATGTGATGTGTTGAGAAAGTGGAAGTAAACATGGTGACTGATATTAGAGTAGAGTTGCTTGTGAGTATAATGCTTCTGATAAATGGCTTACTTGGCAGATACCAGCTGGCCGCTTACTATATAGGGTTTCAGCATGCGAGACAATTTCTGGCATGATTTTTTTTGTGGTATATACACATCTATGTTTGGGTGATAATGCTGAGATTGTGTTGTTTTTTTGTTTTTTTTTTGATTTTTCACATGACTCATTATGACACATGATCAACTTTTGGTCAATATATTACCCTTGTCAGCATTTCAATGTGTGTTGTGTGTGTGTGTTGGTAGATGACTAAGATGTTGGACATTTTGGAGGACTTCCTCGAGTACATGGGGCTGAAATATGAACGTATTGATGGATCTGTTAATGGGGCAGAACGACAGCAGGCAATTGATCGGTTCAATGGTGAGAGTTTATCTATCCTGTACAGTAAATGTCTACAGTAAGATCTGTTAGAAGTATAATATAGGGAGATCTGGTTTTGCTATTGTTCTATAGCTGAAGGTGCTGAACAGTTTGTTTTCCTCCTGTCAACAAGAGCTGGTGGTCTAGGCATCAACCTGGCCACAGCTGACACAGTTATCATTTATGACTCAGACTGGAACCCTCATAATGACATACAGGCATTCAGTAGGGCACATCGGATTGGTCAGCATAACAAGGTAAAGGTTATAATCCTTTGTTAAAGAGTTCATAACCTTCTGTAACAACTTTAAACAGGCTGTAGGACCAGGTGTCCTATAGACCTTCAGCACTTGTGCTGTAAAGCCTTAATAAATAAACTAATATCCATTTGGTTCCACATGGGGTACTTTGAGATAATAAGTCACTCTCTAGAGTTCCTTGGATACATATACATGAAATTGATAAGGAGAAAACATCCTGACCGCCTGGCAGACTCCTGTAAGCATTCGAGCGTTAATCGGATAGCTGCAGGTTCGAGGCTGCCTAGGTCCAGTCATGGATGTTTTCTCCTTTCTCCACCTTTTCAAACACATTTTCTGTAACAACTTTACGCAGGCTGTAGGACCAGGTGTCCTACAGACCTTCAGCACTTGCTGTAAAGCCTTAATAAATAAATAAATAATAAATAAACCCTTGCCTTCATGTGGCTAGCAAATTTGTGGGGATAAAAATAATTTGTGTAGTAGAACATTTTTATTGAAATAATATTTTATAGAAACCTTTTGGCATTGAATTTTTGTTACATTTGCCTTATTTGGTAGGTAATGATCTACCGATTTGTGACAAGGAAGTCAGTTGAGGAACGAATCACAGAGGTCAGTGTGTGTTGTTGACCAAAGGTCACTTGTTGACCTGATGACCTTTTACAGGTTGCAAAGAAGAAGATGATGTTGACACATCTGGTGGTGCGACCAGGTATGGGCCAGGGCTCTGCTCCTAGTCTGACCAAGCGAGAACTGGATGACATCTTGAGATTTGGTACAGAGGAGTTGTTCAAAGATGGAACAGGTGAGGACACGGCAAAACTTTAGTGAGAGTGTGTGTATACAGTGTGTGGATGCGTGTTTGTACATGTGTGAATATTTGAGTGGCTATAGCATCAACCCAGTAGTCACAATGACCACCAAGACAGCTCAATACCTCCTATATAGGTACTTCAGCTGTTTACAGTACTGCATTAGGTTGAGATACAGTGTGTACTGTTGCCCAATTGCCACAAGTGACTGTTCAGTTAGAGTGTTCCATTGTCAGTATTTGAATAGAGGAGCTCTGTATATACACAGTCAATGATCAGATAACTATTGTACTCTAGAATAGCAGTCACAAAAGGTTACAGTAAATACAGTTGATCGCTTAGTCATTTTGTTTGTATGTGTATACCCTTCCTACACTGTATGTATGCAACCGTATGTCATTGTTATAGATGATGACAGCAGTGGATCAATAGTATGGGATAACAAGGCTATTGATCAGTTACTAGACCGTACACAAGAGGGAGACTCAGACAAGCCCCAGCAAGACTGGTTTGCCAATGAGTATCTCAGCTCTTTTAAGGTAATAAAACAGCAGCCGTCAGAGAAGTAGCAGTAAATTATGTAGTTTATGCAGCATTGATTATTTGTGTTGTGTTGTGTATGTTTAGTAGAATGTTTATATTATAAACAAACATTTCAGTGCAGATTATATATTTATTTGTAGGTTGCCAGTTACGTTATGAAGGAAACTGCTGAGGTGAGTGAGTATAGAAGAAGTATAGATACCTGTTGTCAAGAGTATATAATAGAAACCAAGAGTGTCGAACAGTGTATTAGCCTGTGATTAAAACCCTTTAAGGACCACAGAAATTTATACAGTGCCTACCCTGACAACCCGCAAGTTTTATGAAAATGCACATTTTATTATTTTAAAAGTTTGTGGTGTTAGCAAAACACCAGTTAGAAAATGGTATGCATAATGGCTGCAGGTTCGAGGCTACCTAGGTCCAGTCATGGATTTTTTCTCCTTTCTCCAACTTTTCAAACACACCTTAAGGTTACGGGATAGTGAGCGACTGTCAAACAAAAATTTTATTACGTAATTAAGGCGGGCTTGGTGTTGTTGTGTTTTGTATCAGCTGGTACAGGCTTAAATTGTTGGGAGAATAATAGCGTGCTGACTGGACAGTTACAAGGTACAAGAAAACACATGTAACAGTACAAGATAACATAGATACAACATACTTAGCAACTGGCGCACCTGTAAGCGCATGCGTAGTTTTGCTGACTAATGGCGATATTTTCCTGAACCAAAAATCAGGACTGTCAAACTAGTTGTTAACATTTTGTATAAACAGACTACTAGTCTGGCTTCTTGTCTAGGTCCTGACGGAGCCATTTGTTAGAAATAATGTTTCTAGTGCTTGTGATATCAATTTAAAAATTAATTTTGTGACCACAGTGTCTTGCTTTACGCCATATTGTAGTCATATTTCAGCAACTATACACATTATTCACAAATCCTCTTGTCAGTCCCTCACAAGTGATGTTCTTCAAACCTTAGAATTGTTAGTAAGTTCTCATGGTTCTTCATTGGTCTGATTTTTGGTTCACAGTTTTCACTGTTTGGCATGGGGACAACTCATGTTTCCATAACAACATTTGAATTCCATGTCGATTTATGAGAAGTTAAGAATGCATAAATATTTGATAACAATGCATTAAGAAAAATCAAACCCCTAATCATGAAAAATGATCGATAGTGTACATGTGGGGTTTACAGTATCCCGTAACCTTAAGTAGCTAAAGTCTTTGAGCAGGCTGTAGGACCAGGTGTCCTAGACCTTCAGCACTTGTGCTGTAAAGCATTAATAAAAATAAAAATAATAATATGCTGTGATCTTTGGAGGATAATGAGGTCTTTAAAATCCACTAAGAGACCTTCTAGCAGGTTCTTAAAATGGTTAGAAACCTGCTAGCAGAAAGACCTCAAGCATCACAAATCTCACTTTTGATCATTGATTTGCAATGCTCCCTCCAAGCATATTCAGGTGCAGGGGGCAACCAGTCGCCTAGGCCAACATGTGGTTAACCACTCTATTCATTTATAGGCATGCCTAAAAGAATTTGATTATGGGAGGTAGCTTAGTTTCACGTAACATATTATCATTGTATATCAACTGAATTGCCTACTAATGGCGAACATATTTAAAGCCTGTAGCTTCTATTACTGCGAAGATATAGCTCTTTGTTTACTGCCTATATACTTGGATGTACATGTCGAAAGTGGGCTTTTGTGTTAGTTTATATTTGGACGTACATGTACAATGCTGGTCCCTAAAGGGTCGATTGATTTCTTAAAATAACATGGATATTTCAGTAATTGTTTGTTGCATTAAATGGTAATTTGAAATGCGTACCTGACAACGGGTCTTTGTTCGCCAGTTTCCATGTTATTCAACCAAGTTATATTGTACAAGGAAAGTGTAGTAAGGACCCAAGATAACTCCAGCTTGCAAAAAAATGGTTGTACAAACGAGCATGTTGCCACACCTTCAGGGATCCGCTTGGCAGTGCCAGAACTTTAACATTAGCCATATCCCGTTAATGCTATCATGTTTTCACTTGGTTTAGTGGCGAATTGGGCTAAATACAGCAACCTATATTTGCAGTATAAATGAATGATTACTGAAATATCCATTGTACTTCACACAATCATTAATCACAGAGTATCACACCCGTTCGATACTCTTGGTAAGGACCCAAGATAACTCCAGCTTGCAAAAAAATGGTTGTACAAACGAGCGTGTTGCCACACCTTCAGGGATCCGCTTGGCAGTGCCAGAACTTTAACATTAGCCATATCCTGTTAATGCTATCATGTTTTCACTTGGTTTAGTGGCGAATTGGGCTAAATACAGCAACCTATATTTGCAGTATAAATGAATGATTACTGAAATATCCATTGTACTTCACACAATCATTAATTACAGAGTATTACACCCGTTCGATACTCTTGGTTACTATTATATACTCTTGCTGTTGTGTAAAGATAACAAAAATATTGGTTAGATGTACTTGTTTTAAGTACCTGCTCTATTAGAGAATTTTGGGTTTTCTTTTTTTAATTTGCTGCACATTTGATTGTGGTTGCTACATACAAGAATTACCAGTTACAGTAGTTAATGACTGTAGATTTGACTTCCAGGCCTGACCTTCTCATAGTTCTCTTGTTGCTGATAGTACTTATGATGGTAATTTACACTGTAAATGTAACTACTCTGTTCTGTTACCATAGGAAGAACCAGAGACAGAAGTTCTGAAGGAGTCGGTAGAGGCAGATAATGACCCCACGTTTTGGGAGAAGCTTCTCCGTCATCATTTTGAGCAGCAACGGGAAATGGAGGCAGCACAACTTGGCAAAGGAAAACGGCTCCGAAAAAGGGTATGTGCATTTCTCACTTAATAGTAAAGTTCTTCAGTAAATGTTAGATGTTAGGCACTTGCTTGTTGCACATGTACAAACATTGCAAGTATGTAGCAAACATTTTAAAGACTGACTAGTGGTTGGTGGTCATTTGAATTAGCAGTCCAGTGTATGTTTGTAGTGCTGGATCATATAACTTTATATGAACAAGTTAGCATCCTGCGTCTGCTTGGCCCACATACACTTTCGCTACACCGGCATACACTAGAGCTATGCATAGTTTGGGGTTACCCAGGACATTGCTGGTGCTAGGTATTAAGCACACCTGTATCTGCCTTAGTGAGGAAGCTAGCTGCTTTCTGTTATTATAGTGAGTTCTTAGTCTTAGTCATATCAAGCAGCCTGAGTCTGACTGCCCTTTGACTTGTCCTGAGGGAAAACAACCTTGTGATGGATCCAATCTTTGTGATAGGATTCAGCACAAGCGATTCCAATAAGTTCCTCTGTTGCCATGAGTAGAGATTGTGTGATTAACATGTGCACATGCGATGGTGTTTAATATTATTGGTTGTGGGTTCTACTTCTTTTAATCCCAACCATACCCAGGCTTCCTACCTTAAGCTTGTTTGCAGTATTTGGTTAATTGTACCATTAATTTATTGGACACACTTTGCTCTGACCTCACAACAGGTGAACTACCTTGACATTAGCATTGAGAATAAGATACAAGGTAGTGACGATGATGCAGGCTCCATGTATGAGGGACACACCTCAGACTCCTACTCCAGTGGAGGGGAAGATGATAATGATGACTTTGTTTTAGAAGGTAAGTACATAATGTATAAGTTACGTATGTGGGACAGGTTGTGTATGATGACTACACCATGCTTATGTATTGTTTCAGAGGGTCGCAAGGGTAAAAAGAAATTAGACAAAATCAAGGACAGCCTCCCACCATTGTTATCAAGGGTCAATGGAGTGATGCATGTAAGCTTATTGATACATAAAACACAGCTATTACAACTTTTGCATTTAGACATTTACTTTTCTAGAAATAATCAATGACACGCACACTGTTTGTGGTGTGTACGAAGCATAAAGTTTTGTTGAAGCACTTTACTTTATTGGTTGGTCACATTTTGTTAGGTGTATGGCTTCAACCCTCGACAGCGGAAGGCGTTCTACAATGCCATCCTCCGTTATGGGATGCCTTCATCTGATGCTTACCATACGTCATGGCTGCCTAAGGAGCTGAGAGGAAAATCCCAGATGAATTTCAAGTACATTGTCTCTTGTGCTTATGCCAGGCCTGTTATGTGTTATTGCCACCCCTAGGGCATATGTCAGCATGTTCATGCGTCACATGTGTGAACCAGATGACGAAACTGGAACTAAAGCATTTTCTGATGGCGTACCACGTGAGGGACTATCTCGTCATTTGGTACTGACCAGAATGGGAATAATGAGACTTGTTCGTAACAAGGTGTGTGTGTGTGTGCGCGTGTGCATGCATGTGTAGAGATGTAAACGTGTGTACTGTGTACACATGTTTCATGTTACCATTTGGTTAGATTGAACAGTACAAAGATCAAAATGGAGCTCACTGGTTGTGCAGTTGCCCAAAAGCCTATCGTGAAACTCTTATTAATAAAATTGACATGCCGCCGGGTGTGAAGACATCAGCAACAACATCACTGCCACCTCGTACAGTTGGAGAGACAACTCAATACACTAATACTGATTCACCTGCCACTAAAATTAATTCTACTGGAGAAACAACAATTACAGATGAGATGGAATTAACCAATGAACATAATGATGTTTCTGTTGAGGATGAAAGCAATGGAACGGCTACAAATGCTATACTGGAGAATGGAACAGCTGCACCACCAGAACAGAAATTGACTGAACCCAAAGTGACTGAACCAAAAGTGGCTGAACCAAAAGTGGCTGAACCAAAAGTACCAATGACTGCTGAACGGATGAATTCACAATACAAACAGTGTAACTTCATGTTTAACATAGCTGATGGTGGCTTCACTGATCTACACTCATACTGGGCAGATGAGAAGAAGAGCACCTTCAATCCTAGTATATGGCAGCGTCGCCATGACTACTGGCTACTGAGGGGCATCATGGTGTATCCTTATTGATGTTTATGGGTGATGCTTATTGTATGGATGATGCTTCTGCAATGATTCTTCTTTAACTTTCTTGTAGTCATGGTTACTGTAGGTGGACAGAGATTTGCACTGATCCAGTTTATGGCATCATCAATATTCCCTTCAATAAGGATGGTGGGTTTATTAATTGTTTGATTGAGTACTATCCTATTTGTTTATTTTCTGTAGAAATCACTGGAGACTACAAGTCCCGTTTCCTATTAAAGAGATTTAGAGTGAGTGCATTTGTAGTAGACAGTGGGCACCAAGCTTATTTACTGTGTTGAGAAGGATCTGGTGGTGGTTTTATACCCAACCACTTTGCTAAGCTTTATGTAAAACAGCTTATAAAGGAAAATTTCTTAGGATGCCACCTGATCCTATGCAATACAGTAGTGGGAGTTTGGGTACAAGGAACATCTTTTTGTGTGCTATTGGTGTGCAGTTATTGGAACACGCGCTAGCTGTAGAAGAGCAGTTACACAGAGCATCCAGCTTGGGGCTGATGCAGGACCCCAACCAGTCGGTTATGATGCTCCACTCCAGGTAAGCACATCTTCATTGTGGACCATGTTAGTGATGTGATCATGGGAACAGGTTTACTGACCTTGACTGCCTGGCTGATGGCCACCTTCATTTGGTGAACGATGTGGTAAATGGTGACAGAAATGCTATCAAGTTCATGAAGAAAGGTATCATCATTTAATCATTACCATTTTTATTACTAAGTGATCTTGTTAGCTCTTAGCCGGATGGAAGAAATTGTTGGTGAGATGAAGAATGATGTTAACAAGTTACCAGCAGAGCTAGTGAAGCTGCCTTGTGTCACGAAACAGTTGAACCTCAGCACTTACAATATTCTCAGCAAACTGGCACATCAGAAAAGTACACCCAGTAGTGGCAGCACGCTTGCAGTTAAGACAGAACAGTCCCAGAAATCTACCGCCCCACCTGTAGTTAAATTTTCATCCACTTCAACCACTACCACAACTCATGGTAGTAGCAGTACAACCACCAAGTCAAACCCCTCGGTGATACAACAAACTATCACTAAGTATGTTACCTCTACGAAGGCAAAAGCTGCCACAACACATACACCATCGACAGCTCACAATTATGCCATTCAGACAACTGGTGGTAGTTTGTTACTGTATAATGCTGGAGGTCAAAATGCTGCGCAGTACGTTGTTAGTGGTACAGGAACCGCTCCACAATTTGCCATAGCTACAGCAGGAAGTGGCTCTACGGGACACACCCAGTACATTCAAGGATCAGATGGGAACTTGTATGCCATCACAACACGTCCGTCACAGGGGCAACAAAATTTGATGTTGCCTAATAGCCAGGGGGTCATATATTGGCCTGTGCAACAAGGGGGAACTACCTCGTCTAGCACACAGCCCACTGCCATTGTTCAACAGCAAAACCAACAAAAGTATGTTGCCACAGCTGCCATGCCAGGCAGTGCAGTGATTGCAAAGGAAACAAGCAAAACTAAACTGCTACCTGCAGCCATTACTGTCACAACTCCTGTGACTATGTCCACTGCAAAGGCAGCCCCAACAACAACAGCTACTGCAGCAGCAACTCAAGTCAGCGTTATCACTATAGACTAATACTATGATCACAAGATTTTACATAGTAATTGTATTAGGTGCCAATTATTTGTGTATATAAACAATTGTAACCAGCACAATAAGCAGTTGTATAGCCACCCACCCACCTCCACTCATTCACAATTCATGTAACATTTTGATTAGCATTCAGTTGTATTGTTGCTGTATAGTTAATGAAATTTTATCACAATGAATCAAGTGTTTGAATGCTCAAGATGATCTTGAACCATTGGCTTCTATTTTCATTTAATAGCTTTTCCATTAACCCATTGATTGGTATGATATGGTTTTAGCCACATAACTTAGAAATGTACTTCAGAATCCTTTTGGACTGCACCTGTAGGAGGAAGTAAAATGGAAGCTAAGGCTTCTAAATTTCACCACCAATCACACAGGGATCAAAAAGTCAGGAAGACAAATCAAAATTTCAAGGGGCAGTTGAGCATGCAATGTAAAAATAAAGCAATTTAATAATTTTCACTGTTACCCCCAAATCTTGAAAACATAAAAATTTTCCCCATGGAAATATGGCTATATATATGAATAAGCTATTTCTGGATTCAATTAACTACACAACTAAACCATGGCCACCCCCTCCCCCTGCTGAAAAATAGGTTTTGGGAAAAAGTTGCAGTATATAGATTGGCATTGTTAGTTTTAGCATTTTCATAGTATTAGAATAAATTTTAAGGCTGTTCTCAAGCTTGCCCCCAGACCCCCTTATATGGCCAGACTGCTTTTTTGAGTGATGGATGCTGGCCATATCACTCAAAAAAAGTGACCTGGCCACACAAGACTACAGGACCTCCTGAACTTCTACTTCAATTCATATTACAGCCATACAACAATAGTCATGCTGTGCCCTACTTGGCCTCCCCTGTAGGTCAAGTCTATTGTTTGCTGTATCTTGTGAGTACACTGAAGGCTATTTTGACTGAAATTCATTATCAACAGCGTTTTGACTATATAATTATCAATTTTGTCTAACAACAGGGTACACAAAAGGCTAAGCACCTGTACAAGGTAATACAAAAAAACAACAATAGTACAAGGCAAAACATTTACAAAAACAAGACACACAGATATACAATGGCAACAATAACTCAGTGATGATATGCAAAATTTAAGAGCCACAGGCATAAGTGGGTTTGGGAGACACAGTCAGAGGAGAATTTATTCCACTATTAAAAAAGAGAAGAATGGAACTCTAGTACACAAATTATATTCATATGCATAACTTTGTTTGGTATAGCTGGATGAATGGAGGGCATGCACTTTCTAAGACTGACACTCTATTTGGATATTTTCTGTGAAAATTTTTAAAATTAGACCTCCCTAGATTTGAAACTTTGAATTTGGATAGCATTTAGCCCAACAAATTGTATGTTTTGTAATGCATATAAAAATTAGTTAGCCTATATCTGAGATAAACTTGTTTGATGGCAAAGTGTACTAATGATACTAAATCAATGTTATAATTTGCAAACAAAATTGACATTAGAATTGTGACTGTTCTATTAGAGTAGTGACTGCTCTATTAGAGTATCTCGACCTTTGCACAAAAATTTAAACTTATTTACCTCACTTTATTTACAGTGTAGAGTTTATTATAACTGTTGTCTTCTATTTTCCCATTAGCTTTCTGTACTTCTGAGTACGTACAGTGTGATTGCAAAATTCCAGTTTCTGGTGTCAGTATTATATAGCCATAGATCCTTTAGCCATGTAGGTACAAGGGAGGCGAAAAAGGGCCAGGGGCCCCCTCAAATCTGCTTATGGCCACAGGTGAGGATATAGACAAAAATTGCCATGTGGTATTCGGTTCCAGAGGAAAGGATTTGAAGTCAATGTCACCATAATTATATATCACAACATTCTTATTTTCATCGTTTACCATCCCTGTGGAATGCCATACCAATTCTAGACCTAAACATGTCAGTTTGTTTGTTGAAATCTAAACTGAAATTATATCTGTGCGGGGACCATTTCCTGAGTAACCGCTTTGATGAGAATAACAACTGCACTCTACATTACTTGTGTCCATGCTCCAGAAGTCACCAAACTAAACCTCCAATTACCAATTTTAACCACTTATAATCTTAACTATGTAACTATGTAATTACTTAAGTAGTTATAATATTAATTGTACATATTTTATGGTTGTTGGTTGCTATCAACAGACCTTTGGTGTGTTTACACCTAAAGCATAAATAAACTCTTTATGATGTCACCATAGATATCACACAGTACTATCTCACACAGTACGGTAGTAGTGTATGCTATCGATAGTGAACAAGCCGAGGTTCGGTGATTACTACCAAGATTACTATACCAAGGATTAGAATCCTCTCAAATAACAAGAGACCTATCCTTCTATCTAATCAGTACAGACTGCCATATCTATGAATGTGCACACTTAGTGTGAAAGCACAGAAAAGGTGATTTCAAGAGAGGAGCAATCCATGTTAAAGCATGTAAAGAATTCCTGCTTTCTTGTGTGGGGTAGGATCCGACAAGGTATCATTCGAGTACACATGCTCAAATATACCTCAGCTGTGCCTACTCGGACACCTGTCGGATAACGCGGACTTACACAAAGCGCGTAATAAAATAAATTATTGAAAATTTTTTGGGTTTGGACATGCAGCCATGGCAATGAAGTGATGTCAGACTCTAGCAGATTAAATGTGACTATATAAATCGCTAAGCTAGCAGTCTGTTGTAAATTTTCCTACTAAGTGAACATAGGCAGTGATAAATGGCACAGCCAGCAAGTAATTCTAAAGGAGGCGCGAAAGTCCCTCGCAAGACCATCTCCAAGCCAGTAAACTTTCTGTTTGGTGGATTATCCGGGTAAGTTTCTATCAGTACCTGCAGGTTACAGTGAATATCGTAGCGACTGTGTGGTAATTATTGAGTTTGTCACTAAATACGTTCGGTGTGTGTATGTAGTAACTCTGGCCATAGATAATGTGTTGCCTCTGTGCAGTCAACTGTAGTGTATAACGTTGTGACCTTTGACACGACTCCGACACACCCAGATCCATTACAATGTTATTCATAGAATATAAGTGCCACCATAAACATACTACACAGGATGGGGGCTACTGCCATTACCCAGCCATTAGATCTGGTGAAGAATCGTATGCAAATGAGTGGTGAGTTATTATTGGTGTAAATGTTGTATGTATTGTCACATAGCTTTAATGGATTCCTCATAAGTGACATTCCTCATAAGTGACATTCATGCACACATCTGTGTATTTCACTCTACTCGTGCACAATCTGTTGTAAGGGGCCCTGTGTTTCACTGGGTAGGCTGTAAATGCAATTGTACAACAATGGTAACTGAAGGCTGTTGTGTGTGTGAGTGCACGTGTGCATGTATAATTCACAGCATTTTGTTAGGTCTTGGTGGAGCAGCCCGCGAACACAAGTCCACCATCCACGCCACTATCAAAGTTGCACGTAGTGAAGGTGTGCTGGCTTTATACACAGGGTGAGTGCCACCATCTTGACTAACCTACTGTGAATGCCACTTGTTTGCAGGTTGTCTGCAGGCTTGATGAGACAGGCAACTTACACTACCCTGAGATTGGGAATCTTTTCTTCATTGATGGACATGTGTTCCAAGTGAGTATACATTCACATTATCCATATCCTCCACACTATAATCTTTGTGAACAGTGATGGGCAACCACCAAGGTTTATAGTGAAAGCAGGTCTAGGTAATGAGTGAGGTGTTTACTTTTGTGTTTAATTTGGGTCACTCTTAGCTACTGTGTCTGGTGCAATTGCATCGTTCATTGCCACACCAACTGAGCTCTCCCTGATAAGAATGACATCCGATGGAAGGTTGCCTGTGGACCAGAGAAGAGGCTACAAACATGTATTTGATGCCTTGTACAGGATAGGCAAGGAGGAAGGAGTGCTTACATTATGGACAGTAAGTTAAAACATGTGACAGTCACACCTACAGGAAATATGATTAGTAATCACATGATTAACCACACAGGGATATCGCCCTACAGTGGTCAGGGCTATGGTAGTAAATGCTGCTCAGTTGGCTTCATACTTTCAAGCCAAACAATTCCTGTTGTCTACAGGTATGTACACTTAACTTGGTTTAGCATCATGTGAGTGTTGTTGTTGTGTTAGATTATTTTGAGGATAACTTATTTGCCCATTTTGTGGCCTCAATGATTAGTGGATTTGTTACCACCACTATATCCCTACCAGTTGACATTACTAAGACGAGGTAGACCAGTGTATGTCTAGTGTGTGAATTTAACTAGTTGTGTGTAGAATACAGAACATGAAAATCATCGATGGGAAACCTGAATACTCTGGTGCAATAGTAAGTCATGATGTGAAAGTTGACTTATTTTCAATTTTGTTTTGATTTTTCTCTTATTAGGATGTGTTTACTAAGACAGTACGTCAAGAAGGTGTATTTAGTTTGTGGAAGGGTTTCACCCCCTATTATGCAAGAATTGGTCCACACACTGTATTCACGTTTATCTTCTTAGAGCAGCTCAGAAAACTTTATTGGAGACATTACAGTTAACTAACCATTCTCAGATAGTTTTTCACTGTACAAATTAAATTATTTCATGAGCACAATCTATCTAGAGTGATTATATGTGTCTCATTACACAAACCATCTGTCTTGTGGGTTATACTTATGCCATAAAAAGCTGCTTGATGGCTACACAATCTCCCGTAATGTATGATCCATTAGGGAGTGGTAATGAGTATTCAGTCATATCCTTGCCAATACTCACCATACAATCCACCACACTCAGATAGTACTTCTGTCTGCCTTCATTGGAAAAGAAACGTGAATTTGTGCAGGCAATAGTTTTTAAGTGATATATTTGGACAAGAAAAGCCCAAACTTTCATGATTCCTATTACACAGTATTACTGTACCGGAAACATCAGCCAATAGCTAGCCAAAGGGCTGCACTCTGGCAGTCACAGTACAGAAAGTATACTGTCTCTATCCCAAGGAACTTTATTATCAGTTAGGCAATTGGGAGACTCATAGTATAGTGGCGCAACCAAAAAATTGTGCTCTTTTTCATAAAACCATGAAACTTTCCACATAAATAGTACTCCTCAATACATGTATTTTAAGATATAGTGCCATTGCTAATGTGACCTTTACGGCCATTTTTGTACAGAAAATTAATCATTTTTGTCTTAACTCCCTGAGGCAGTAATTAACTTTTTAAAACATGGTACCAAACAAAAGATCTTGCTGATAGAAATAATGTGGTTTTTATTTGAAGTCAATTCTTAAGTTATGAATATTTTTAATAGCTGCAAAATTTGATAAATTTATGCATGATTATCTGCCCACAGGTACAAGGGCAGGTAAATTTATCACATTTTGCAGCTAGTAAAAATGATCATAACTTTGTAATGAAATCACCTATTGACTTCAAATAAAAACCA
Source organism: Dysidea avara (assembly GCF_963678975.1). Taxonomy (NCBI): domain Eukaryota; kingdom Metazoa; phylum Porifera; class Demospongiae; order Dictyoceratida; family Dysideidae; genus Dysidea; species Dysidea avara. The sequence goes on from NC_089284.1 coordinate 5,220,128, forward strand.
AGTTGTTTCTAACAAGTTAATTACTACCTCAGGGAGATAAAAACAAAAATGATCAATTTCTGTACAAAAATGACCGTAAAGGTCAACTCAGCAATGGCATCGTATCTTGGGCACATTTAGCTTGCTAGGAATTTTGTAGATAAAATACACAGTCTTTAGGTTTGTATGCCATTCTATATGACAAGTGGAACTGAACTACCTACATATGAGTCATTGATCCCTACAACTTTTTTGATCAAATGCAAATCACCTAGAGAGCACAATTTATCACTATGTGCATAAAACTGCTCTACATAAAAACTTCAGTCCTGAAACATATAAAATATCTTTAGCTTTTGGAGGGCTGCACCCCCAGCTCCACTACTATGGTGCACCCCCTGGATTCACCCCTGTAAAGTGAACTTTCCTTTACAATTTGCTTGCCTTATATGGTGGAACCTATCTATTATGGACATTTTGGGACCAGAATTTTTGGCCACTTTTTGTTGCAATACAGAGGTTTTCCTCTTTCAGAGGTAAAAATGTATTAACCAGACCTGTTGGGACCAAAACTTTTGTCCTTATTATGGAGGTTTTTTCTATTGTGTCCTTAATTCAGAGAGTTTGTTAAGAGAGGTTCCACTGTAATATCACATTGCCAATCTATACTATATGTAACTTCCCCAAAACTTAATTTCCATTTAGAATCACCTACATTATTATTACCCATGTTAAGCAAGGGCTAATATACATTCAACTATTTTTACCAAGTCCTTCAACTTCATTACATTACTCACAGCACAATCTATCTAGAGTTAGTACATGTTGTATACCATTGTCTGTCATTACAAAACCCTCTGTCTTGGTCACCTGTGGATTAAATTCATGCCAATGTTTGGCATAATAAGCTGCTTGGCTGGAAACTTCTTTTCTCTTCAAAGTGCGAGATTTCCTTGCAGTGCCTGCCTTTCTGGATGGATTGTAGAGCTCTCCTGGTAGCAAGCTCTTCACCTCAACTGCCATAAAGTTGTTTCTACCATCAGTAAACAAACAGTCTCCCATACTTACATTACCATAAGCAAGTGGCAATACGTACTCATAATCATAAAACAATGGATATTGCTCCATATAGCAGCTACTGTTATACAACAGAAAGTTACGAATGATATTAAACTCTGAGTTATTTGACCAAGTGCATCCCATAAAGTAATCCCGTAATACTCTATCTCTTTTGGTGCAAGTGTTATAGGAGGTGTCCCTGGGCCAGTAAGACAGTTTCCAGTCATCATAACGAACTGGCTTGTTAGAATCATCCATCAATAGTGGATAATCGACATTTCTTTCATGATCGCCATCATTGGACAGAGTAAGGATATGCTTGATCTCAGTACCTGTAACCATCACACCTTCTGTGCTAACTATACCCGGGTTGTGATTATGTACCAACTGTACTAGTGTGTGGACCTTGTCCCTGAGCGACTTCCTCTTTCTATGGCGCAACTTTTGTCTAGTTATACTGCTACCTCCACATCGTAACTGATCATTAGTGACATAGTTACACTCCACCACTAATAGTTTGTCCTTTGCATTAGTAAACAAAAAATCCCCTTTATAGCTAGCATGTTGATCATACATTGTGTAGTTGTAATCAATGACATAAGGGAATTGTGCAGAGTAAATAGCCCAGTTTTCATTGGCAGGTTCCAATAACAATTTTCTCTGCAGGACAAAGTTGGGGTATTCATTCCAAGACCAACCAGACAGGAAAGAGCGAATTATATTATTACGTGTGAAACAATCATTCATATCAATTGAGAAGTTACATTTCCTACTGGTATCAAGGTGAATGGTACAACGAGAGAGCCAGGAACGATGAAACTTCGGATCATAAAACAACCTTAACCTTGCCAACCAACAAGTCATTTCTTATCATTAATACTCTCCACCACGTTCAGATATAGTACTTCTATCTACTTCGAGATTCAGTCGTCGTCGCCTTCATTGGAAGAGAAACGAACTGCCACGTGGGTTGCTGCACCAGATACTGTTAATTATATAGGTTGATACAGGTACTTCCCCCAAGAATGCAGTGTCCGGTTTTAACGAGTTTCCGGAAATACACAGTTTATATAGCCTAAATATTTCGAGGGGGAAAATTTTCGCTGATTTCGCGGTTTTGGATGTTATCAGCGAAAATTTTACCCTTGAAATATTTAGACCTCGAAAATTTTATTTTTAGCAACATTGCTCAACCTCGAAATATTTAGGCTAAACGGTACAACATACACTGTAGTGTACGCTCATCAGTACTACTAGTATAAACATATCTTCACAGTGGTGCAAACAAGATCAGTGAAAGAATGAGTGCTCTTTACAATTAATTTTTAGAGGCGCCTGTTAGAATCAGACGCCTGTTACATTCACTAAACCTTTTCAATAATAACCATAATATTTATTTATTTTCAACTCATTCAAGGCCTGCACATGGATGATATTCCTAATTATACATGGGACACACACAATACTTTACCAAAGTTGGTGAAAGATTATAAAATTAGGTGTCCTATGCTATTGTTGGTCCCTACAAAACCCTATCCTGGTTACCTGTTAAATGCATGCCATTGTTTGGAATATGGACTATTTTGAGAGGAAAACTTTTACATATTTCTCAGATTGGCAGCTATCCATGAAAATTTGCAGCTTGATCAATATATCATTGTACAGATCTTAAAAAAGGGAACCCACCCCCCCCAAATTTTTTGGATGGTGGCTTTCTGCAAAAATTTTATCCCTCAAAAAAATCCTGCTGTAATAAGCTGTTTTACTAGTGCCATGTTTATCTTTCTGATGCACTGTGGGACACTACTGGCAATTATCTCAACTACTTGTTTCTACCAAACAGTCTCCTCACAACCATAGCTAGTGGCAATAGATATTTGTAGTCATAAAGTAGTTCCATGTAAGTGGAATCCAACAATAGCTTACAGATGATCAGTGTCATATGACCTAGTACATCCTATAAAGTAATCTGTTAATATTCTATCTCCTTTGGTGTATTATGTATCAAAAGAAAAGCCTCTAAGATAGCCTCCATTTATTATGACCAACTGACTTGCTAGTATCATCCATCAATAGTGGATAATCTGCATTAGTGGACAGAGAAAGAATATGCTTGATCTCAGTACCCGTACCTATCACACCTTCTGTACTAACTACCCCAGTATTGTGTACAAGAGTGTACTAGTTTGCAGACATTGTCACTGAGTAACCTCCTTTTCTGTGACACACCTACTAACTTCTTCTTGCTTCCATATCGTAATTGTACATCAATAGCCTATTCTGTGCATTAGAGCAGCTCAGGTATTATAGACCACCATAAGTTTTCAGACAAGATGTCAATGAGAGCTGATCATTTATGGCACTATTATGAAGACCTATAACTACAACCTCTATGTATATATTTGGTAAAATTGTCTGGCTGCAGTGACCTTCAAAAGCCACTGTCCAAAAAGAATTAATGCTCGGACAAAGTGATGTTCGTTTGGATGCCTCCATCTCTGCACTTCCCATGCAACTTATATGCTATTGTGTGGTAGTGATCGGTATCGGTAGAGCTATGCCTGAGCTATCCCATGATAAAAGCAGATTAGATTTTTATCAACTAGAATTGCAGATATCGCCTGTTCCCAGATGTGGAATTGTCGGACACCAAATTACAATTATAATTCTGGACACAGCAACTTATTATTTTGGCATTTTTTGAGTTTAAGTATAGCACTAGGTTAGAAACATTTGAAAACAGCTGTTTAGGGACCCACATACAGTGATTTTCGCCAATTTGAGATGGATATTGTAGTTACTTGATATATAGCTACAATACACCAGGTTTATATAATAGCTGCATCATAGATAATAGACACCCCTACCTGGATTGGAAGCACACGTATAGTGCCCATACAAAACTACTGTTCTATCCGCTTTTCGCGCCTGAAGTTTTCAAACACTCTTTTTCATTCGAAGATTCTGTTTTACTGTCTGGATACAGCTCGGTTGCTTTAACTAGTAAGTTTAGTAGATTGTTTCTTGGGTGGCGATTGGCCTACTACTGGTATAGGCGCTTTCCGTATAAAAAGTATTTGAACATGTTTGTGAAAATGGCGGGGTGAACAAGTTTAGTGTAAGGCTGATGCTTATTACTAACTAATGCTACGTGTACTGGTATGTGTTTCATGGTATATTCGCTCCAGTTTAGTCAAGTATCACCTTTCGCGCTTGTCAAACTTCTAGCTAATACACATCAGTACACCCACTATGAATAGGCCAAACCTTATATTCCATAGCGGTAGGTTTACTACTCACCAGTAAGCAAAACATGTTCTTATAAAATATACTCCCGGTACTGTGTACAGTATAAGGGGCGCGAAGCGCGGATAGATTAGGTGGCGCTTAGAAGTTTCCAATCCAGTATGGGGTGTCTATTATCTATGGCTGCATAAAGTATCTAAAATTTAATAACTTTATATATATTTGAACTTATTTGAGAAGTGGGAGGTCATAAATAAACCGCAACAACGTACAGAAGGTCGCCACTGCTTCATAACCTCAGTGACAGTTCTATTAGAGTATATTCAATTGCACCCATATTATAGTTCTATGTATTACAGACTATCTAAGGGTACCTCAAGTAAAAATGCTACATTAAAATAATATACTCTAATAGAACAGTCACTATGATGATGGTGACTTTCTATATATTATAGTTGACTTCACACATCTCAAATAAGTTAAAATACATAACTGTATGTAAAATTATTAATTTTATGTACCTAGTCTAGACCTAATGTATCGTAGCTACATGAAGTAACTACAATATCCATCTCAAATTGATAAAAACCACACTTTACCATGTCTGGGAAACAGGCGATATCGACAATTCTAGTTGATAAAAATCTATATCGTGGAATAGCTCAAGCATATATAGCTCTACCGTTCACTACCACACAATAGCATATAAGTTACATGGGAAGGGTAGAGATGGAGGCATCCGAACAAACATCACTTTGTCTGAGCATCCATTTTTTGGACAGTGGCTTTTGAAGGTCACTATAGCCACACAATAAAACCAAATCCTTTAAATTTTATACATGGAGATTATAGTCATAGGTCTTCATAATAGTACCATAATGCACAACTCTTATTGCTGTTCTAGGAAATATCGTGTCCAAAAACTCATGGTGGTTGATAATACCTGAGTAAACAAAAATGTGCCATCATAGTGAGCACCATCATGATGTACTGTGTAGTTATAATCGAGTATTGTAGGGGAACTGTGCAGAGTAAACAAACCAGTTTGTATAAAGAGGTGTGAATGGACTACCCAGGGTGATCCTCTTGCTATGGCTATGTACACTATCTGTACCTTGCCCTTGATTTCTTGTCTTACTGGTCTAGTAAAGCAGTGCTGGTATGCTGATGACTCTGCTGCTGGTGGCAAACTTTCCAAGCTTAAGCAATGGTGGGACTTGTTATCTTCTGTAGGGCCCCGTTATGGCTATTTTCCAAATGCTACTAAAACTATCTTGATATGCTAGAACAATCTTTGGAGACTGTGACATTCAGGTTACTGCTGAAGGACACCATTATCTGGGAGGTGTAATTGGCACTCCTGCCTTTGAACAGCTATTTTTGAGACGTAAAGTGGATGGCTGGATTGATGATCTTAAGACCTTGAGCCTCTTTGCCGAAACACAACCTCATGCTTCCTATGCTGCTTTTTGTCATGGTCTCTCTTTCCGATGGAACTATTTTTTTGTGTTTCTTCTTGTTCTACAGACCTTTTCCTTCCTCTTAAACATTTTGTTAAATCTGTTTTCCTTCCTAGTCTATTGGGTCGAACTGTCCCTGGTGATGTTGAGAGAAAGCTATTTGCCTTGCCTGTGCGGCTAGGAGGCCTTGGTGTGTTTGATCCTTCGGTTGTTGTGTCACAGCAGCATTCCTGCTCTGTAGAAGTAAATGCTGGTCTCTTTGGCTTGATTATCTCTCAGGTACATCAACTAGGTGACTGTCTTGATGCACAGGTTCAGTTGCAATCCAAGTATCACTCTAGGAGCCATCAAGAGCAACTTCAATCTGCCAATCACTTGTTCAATGAACTTCCTCCTAGCATGCGTTCCTCAGTCATGTTGGCTCAGGAGAAAGGTGCATCGAATTGGCTCTCTTGTCTTCCATTGAAGTCGCATAATTTTGTACTTCATAAAACTGCTTTTCATGATGCAATTGTGCTTCACTATCATTGGCTACCATCTGCCTGCCCTACTTCCTGTGCCTGTGGTCACTCTTTTACCATAGAACATGCTCTGTCTTGCCCAAAGGGTGGGTTTCCTTCTCTGAGACATAATGAAGTGCGTGATCTAACTGCTAATTTACTTTCCGAGGTCTGTAACAATGTTTTCACTGAACCCCACCTTCAGCCTCTTTCTGGTGAGACCCTTCAATACAAAACAGCTAATTGTGATAACGCAAGGCTTGACATTGCAGCTAATGGTTTTTGGGGAGGATGATTTGAGAGGTCATACTTTGATGTCAGAATTTTTAACCCTAGTGCACCCTCAAATCAACCCCTACACTCTGCATATATACCGACATCATGACAAGGAAAAGAGACGTGAATACCAACAACGGGTTCATGAAGTAGAGAATGCCTCATTTACTCCCTTAATTTTACTACTACTGGTGGAATGGGTGATGCTGCTACTCAGTTTTATAAGAGATTGGCCAACCTTTTGAGTGCAAAGCAGTCTTTCCTATGGAATAGTGATGGGATGGCCGAGATGTAAATTGAGCTTCTCTTTGTTGAGGTCTGCAATTATGTGCATTCGCGGTGCCAAGTCCAGTTTGCGCTGTCCCATTGCTGTGCAGGTCGCTGAGGCCCACATTTAAAATAATTTGTTTATTATGTACTGTTTTATCTTAGGTCATTAATTTGTAAAAAAAATTTAAAAATATATAATTATGCTAAGACAAAATTTCATTATAATACTCATAAAGAGGTGTGAATAACAATTCTCTCCAGGACGTCCAACCAGACAGAACGAATCACATTATCGCGTGTGATACATTCACTTGCATTACTAAATCATATCTCCTACTGCTGTCGTAAATGGTAAGGCGAGCGAGCCAGAAGTGACGGATCCTTGCCGACCAATGTCATTTTCTTATTAATGCTCACCATACAGTATTTCTACCATATTCACAGAAAAATAAGTCCACTATTAGGCATAAGTGTGTAGGCATTATAAAAGTAGTCACAAATTCACTCAGATCATTGTCTTTTTCATATGAAAGATCTTGATATTAAGCTAGAAAAGTTCTGTCACGTGATACATCCCGCCAAGTGAACGAAGCGAGGCAAGTTGAGCGGCAGGCGAGAAGAGCGCGACAACACGCCCCACACGCTATCCTAAGGCAACCACCATGTCAACGTCGGAGTCCCAGACTGAAGAAGGCAAGATGGTGTCAAGTCAGTGTACATGTGGCTGTTTATTTTGTGCAAACAAAAAGGGGCGAGTCAGCATATATGTTATTGTTCCCTGTAGCGCCAATTTTGACGGGTAAAGTGAAATGGTTTAATGTGAGAAGTGGATACGGGTTTATAACAAGGTTCAAACATTTTGTAGCCGTGTTGTAAATATTATTGTTGGACTTTACATAGAGACGACTCAGGAGAAGACATATTCGTCCACCAAACAGCCATTATCAAGAACAACCCGACTAAGGCGCTCCGTAGCGTTGGAGATGGGGAGAGTGTGGAATTTATTATTATCCAAGGAGCCAAGGGACCAGAAGCTGCTCAGGTCACAGGCCCAGATGGACAGGCAGTACAAGGCAGCGTATATGCTCGTAAGTTATCACAATATATATTTGCTGTTACAATATTTCTTGTCCACAATAATACTGCTCTGTTTTCTGTTTGTTTCTTTAGCTGACAAAGGGAATTACAGGAGCGGAAGAGGTTTCCGGCGTGGCAGGGGGCGTGGCAGAGGAAGACCACCAAACCAGCGTTATTATGATGGGCCACCACCGGCACCAATGACTAGGGGTCCTCAGCCAAGGAGGATGATGGATGGCCCAGGAGGTCATATTATGTTAAATACTAATACTTGTACTGTGTACTTGTCAACAGGTCAAATGTCTAGACGTCCTGGTCCAAGACCACCCATGCCTCCACCAATGTACAACATGCGAGGCAGAGGTAGAGGAAGGGGACGTGGTTATGGCCGTCCTCGATATGAAGTTAGTTGAACTATATAAGACTTTAAATATTGTCTGGATACATAGGATGAAGGGGTAGTAGAGGATAATGGTCCCAGGTATCCAACTCGCAGTTTCCGTAGAGGATATCCTTCCAGAGGAGGAAGGGTAAGCAAACTGATTTATATATCTTTGTACAAGTCCTTTACAGGGGGGAATGGGAGGCCGCCGTCGTCCTCGCCGTCCACCACAAGAGACCCAAGAGGCTGAGGTAAAACAGTATCATATATACTGAGAAATGTGAACATGTTTTATTACTTATGTAGAGCCCTCAGTCTGGCAGTGAACAGAATGAGGAAAGCCAGGACAATGAGGTGGAAACCACTGCTGATAATTAAAGGAAAGAAAACGCCACTATTGTCAAGAACCACTAATTGTGTTTTTACCTGCTGTCTTATGTAACACACTAGATACCATCATTTTATTGTATTATTGTACTAGGCCATCTGTAAACAACAAAATCTTGTAACACTCGCTTTGTACCACCCTGCAACACACTGTTTTGCGTCAAAACTAAAATGACTAGGCGTTAATCAAGAATTGGAAATCCCCTAGAAATAGTAAATAAAGTGATAATGGCTGCGGAAGTGCCTAAGCCTGCACCGAGAAGGGTGTACACGACGCCTGTGAAAATTTTAAGTTCGCCACCTAGTAGCGACTTGAAAGACGAGGATTTGTATGATGATGGCTCTGAGGATGAACTGCAGTCACTTCGTAGTGAAGTGAAACGACTAAAGGAACGAATAGTGGAGCTCGAAAATCAAGCAAGTCAGAATAAACCGCTAAATGAGTCGATGAAACAGAAGGAACAAGAAATAGAACGGCAGAAAGTGGAACTAGAAAATGCCAGAAGGGAAGGAGAAAAACTGAAAAATGAACTCAAGGCACAAGAAGATGCCTTAAAGAAGAGGGACTTTGAACTAGAAATGGAGAAAGATATGCACATCAGACGGAAGAAGGCAATGGATGAAAAAGAGTTTCGTATACGAGAATTGGAAGATGATTTACAAACAAAAATCCAAAAATTTTCAGTCAGTGCTAATGCACAGAATGCCAGCACTGAAGAAATATTTCACCGAGAGAAAGAAGTAGAGATGAGAGAGATACGACTACAACGTCAACATGAAGACCTAAAATGTTTCCAAGACAAACTGTATGAGAGGGAGGGAAGGTTACAACAGAACGAGAAGATATTGGAAGAGAAATTTAAAAGTACACTTGATAAGGAAAAAGAGCTGAAGGACCAGATGCAAGCACTAGACCTGCACAGACAAGAAGGTCCACCTGCTAGTGCTCCAGCTCACATCACAACTGCACCAGTGAGAATCTTGGCACCATCACCACCACCCCCAGAACCACAGGTAAGAAGTGTTTTTATCATTTTCATGTGAACAATGTACTACACATGTTCCTGTAGGAGTCTGTAGCAACCACATCAACGTTGCAAGAGAACATTGATCCTGATGTGGCTTCTCAGAAGGAGATTGAAGAGTTCTATAGGCAAAAGCGTGAGCAGGTTTGTGGTCATAAGTGAATTACAGTGGAGACTAATTACCTTAGTGCTGTAGTAAGGTGTCCTATTTTTTGGGGTCAAATGTATGTACAGGGGTCTATGGGTGTCGTAATCCCAAGGTTTTCATAACATAGTGGCTTTAGTTTAAATTGTGGCACACATGGTACTGTCAAGGATAAAAACTGAAGACAGCTACAGTAAGACCTATTGGTGACCTTGTAATTATAGTCATTGTATTGTTTAGGAAGAACTAGATCGGATGTATGCATTGCAATTTGAACAATCATTCTTTGGAGATGATGAAATTCCACCTAGCATCTCTGGGGATGTACCAGATAACACCACTTCAACAACAGACAGTGATCACACATCAGGCCACAGCCAATTGGACATTGCCAATAATTCATAGTCCTCTTGCTTACGCACTTGTATTTGTAAATGTAATTACATTTTGTTTATAAATATAATACATGAAATTTTGCTGAGATAAATTTTTAAAATTCGGTGTATAATTTTAAATCCATTTAGAGAATTTGTTTCGTTGGTTACAGTCAGTTTGTAACAACCCAACATTTGATACTTTGGTGGGTCTGTTGAGGTTCCTGCTTAGATACAGCAGCAGCTTCCGCCATAGCAACCCAGTGCTTGCCACCATGAGGCCAGTGACACACCAGAAGACATAGGGGGTCTGAAGTAGAAACATGTACACAGTACGTGGATTTGTAAAACAGCTGTTAAGTTACTTCTTCTAGAAAGGAGTCAAGATTCATGCCAAACGCCACTCCAACTAGACCACAAATTGTAGCAGAGAATGTCCCCATCTCCAGTTGTACACTAAGCCTCATCATCACATTACGCTGACTGGTAAGAGTAGTGAGATCAGTGGCCACAACATGTGTATTGTGTGCTGTACCTGTCCAAGTTGATTAGTATAACACTCTCTGACTGTTCCATTAAGTGTTTAAGCTGTTGCACTTCTGATAACATGTCCTCTGCCTGCAGGAGGGAAGATTACATGGACTGTCAGGAGTGTATTAAATCCTATGAACAAAGAGCATGTGACCCAAAAACAGTGAAATTCAAACATGGCTGTATTGTGTACTGTTACAAAGAGTACAACCTCATTACATCTTTATATGGGAGGAAGTTACCAGCATCACAGAGTGAAGCTATGGAAACAAAGTCAAATGGAAATGCACAGCAGGATATATTTGCTAGTGATTACTCCAGTAAAATTCATCCTTATTGTATATACCTGTAATGTGTCTATTATGCCAAAATAATTTTAGGAATAGGTAGTGAAAAGAAAGTGTAAAAAATGGTTTAGAGATATCCTAATAGAGCAGTCATGACACCCAAGATACCCCAAGAACACACCTGCATGGCATGCCACTCTAACATGTTCTCAAGATCCTCAACATCATCAGGATCACGATCCTCACTACATGACATCATATAGTTAGCCACACCCACATACTGACTACAAGCCACACCCACCCATGCTGCACCAGATGAGTCAAATGCATTTCAGCCATGTAATCGTCGTACTCTAGAATATCCTCAAGTGTACCTTTGAGGTCAAGCACCATTGCTTCAAACTCAGACAAACTGAAGACAACATCCACACCACTTAAATTGTTGAGGTCACTTTTACCATTCACCTTTTGCTGTGCTGCAGCAACACATGTAGCTCTCCCCTGTCCACTGAAAACAGTCGAGGATCTAGTAAATCACGTAAAGACTCTTTGATGGCTTGATCCAATTTAGATATGCTTTTCTCCAAATCTATGAACTAAGACATGAATCAATGACAACATTAAAGTGTATGATGATAGTAAATTCATGTTTTATATACACTATATAAAAAGTGTAGGCTGATAAATGTGTAATACTAACCAGATTGTTCAGGAGGACATCTAGGACCTGAAACTCAAATGGCATCGTCTCAGGGGTCTGCAGTTTCTCCTGTGTAAAAGGTATCAGGTCACTGTGTGACCTCTATGGCATGCTCACCTTTAATTCTGGTAGGATCTTTTTGACCTCGCTATGGTCAGCATCCAACAGGTAAGCCTTGTTCTCAGTAATAATTGCCTTAATGTGCTAAAATGAAAATGACGCAATGGCATTTTTAAGTGACCTCTTAGTAATAGAAAAGGGTCACCAATACATAAAAATATAGCTTTCCTTCATGTGGTCGTTACCTGAAGTCGAAGTACTATTCTTGCCCTGCGTACCAACAATGTGGTTAGGGCTGAGAAACGGATGTCACGAGCTTGTAAGTTCAGTTCTGATAAAAGGTCAGACTTTTTAGTGGCTAGAGGATACATTACAACATAATCAACATTGTATATCATCATACCTTTTACTGTATATTCTCCATTCTCAGTGAATTTTGCCTATTGGGCAATGCACAGAATATAACAGCTAGGCTGCCTATTCCATCATTGAAATTTGCATTTCAAGGATGTTAATAGTTAGGCTACTAACTCAAGAAAAATATTAATCTATTATTAACACTGTAGAATTCCTTATTTGGCAATACTTACAATATTAATGATGAAAGGAGATGATCCAAGGGGGTCAGTAGTTTTTTGAGGTGGTATTGTCGTGTGGTCTCCTAGTAGGATCTTGCGTAAAATTTCAAGTTGCACAAGCTCCTCATTTCTTGACGATAGGAATCTCACAACGCCCACTCGTCTCACGTTACCATAGCAACGGGGCAGTCTCAACAAAATTCTGGAAACCATCATACTCCCGGTTACCTTAGTATATTTCCGTATAAGTTGTACATGTAGACTGTACGATCATTTCGGTGTTACCTTGGCGGATCAAGTCAGGGGACATTGTACTACTGCAATGATATTACACGGTCTACACACGTGCTTTTATAAATCACGTGACTTAGCTCAAAACCACAATCGGTATTTTCGTGACTCTATTATATTGGAGCAGAGGTAATGGCAACAAGGCAAGTATCATAACGTAACGTCATCCAGTTAGTTATGGTGTATTACTACAGCTCCAACCAGAGTCTCTGGCTGCTAGTCACCGGGAGAACCATACAAGAACCGGTAAATTATGGCGGGAAACGTATTAGTTTAAATGATCTCGTGTGTAGTTACTACTGCAGAGAGAATTAGAGAGCAGTGAGGAGCGCTTGTCAGCTGGTGTAGTATACTATAAACCTGCAAGGTAACATACATCAATACAGCTAATTGTATTGTGGCAAATTACTGGCCGAAACAGCTCCAGTTCTGCTGTTGAAGTGAAGAAGAAGCTAAAGGGCAAGGAGTTGGATATTGTCCTTCAGATCAGTAAACTATTGGTAAGGTAGTTTGTTGTTATGGCAATGTCACAACACAGTGGGGTGTTACTAGGATCTTGATGAGCTGATCAGCTTGGAATTATTCCAACATTTTATCCTCGAGGCTTACAGGGGCTCCTTCAAGGATATAAAGGTCAGGAGTGTTATGAATTATAAACTTCTATTGTGTGTCCGATTTAGTTGCACAGTAATTGTATAATGAAGGAAATATCAGAATTCCCTGTGGGAAATTTCTAATGTTTTTCCTTCATTTTTCTTTAGACGAAGGTGAATGGTGTCAGAGAGACACGGGAGTTTCTTCATGATGTCTTCTTGTTCTATTGCTCTGAACGACTTCATCTGCTGAGGATACTCAAATACATTTATGGTCACTGGCAGGATGGGGCCAACCCTTACCAGGTACTACATGTGATGTTATCGTATAATGCACAATTAACAATAATTGACTAAATTGACAAGATTTCTCTATGCTACTTGTTAATGCCCTTTCCTCGTTTTGTTTTTTCCTCCAGCACTATTCCTGTTACCTTTGCCATAAAATTTGCATTATTGTGTGCTCTTATTAATGTTTCCCTTGTTGCAGGAGATATTTCAGAATTGTTGTGAGGCAATTATTGAGAATTTGACAAGGGAGAACCATTATGAACAGGTATTTGTGGTCATTGGAGGTCATATATTAACCCTATTGCATTATTTAGCAATACAAAAGCCTGTACAATACTGTTATACCAGGGAAGATGTCTTTGGTTAGTTTAAATGGTTTGATTGTGGGTTTAGTTTGTCTGTGTGATCTTAGTCTGCTGAGCAAGAGAACTTGTGGGCTTTGCAGAACTTGAAGGAGCAGGTGGGCATGGCTGTAGTTTTGCAGCAGAGTTAACCCTTCTTACCTCCCTGCAGATTGAAGTACTAGAAGTATGCCTTTTGTTTTACAAAGATTTCTTACATCCGGCCGATCGACTGCTTGAGTGTACTAAAATGTTTAAACAGCACAACTATGGGATACGTCAGCCAAACAAGCATTTGATTGGTGTCCATGGTAACCACTTGTTATCACAGATCAGGTGAGCACCTAGCATTTATAACCATAACATTTGGGATCTTGGCTTCTAATGATGTAAGAAAGTGTTTTTTGCTGTAAATACAAGACCGTATTACTTAGATAGCCGAAGTGTTCCTTTTTTGTCTCCTACAAGCTAAATGAATGATATTGTGTCACCTCCCAAACATGTTCTAGACATTAGTCACAGTAGCAGCTATGTATATCCACCAGTTAAGTTTGAAATATTGGTAGTTATTTCAGTAACTTTTATCAACTGAAATTTGCAGCAGTATGTGAGCAGGAAAAAGTGTGTTATTTTTGTTGTCGTAATGCATGTTTTTTATTATTAGTTTAATGAATTTATACCCATCCAGCCACCTTCAAGCACTGATTCTTCTTGAAGGAGTCTGCCTGGAGTGGCTGCAACATTACCAGCTTAATCCAGACATGTGAGTTAGGTGCCCTCTTATTAGAGTAATGTTGTTACGGTGGTTTACAGGATGCAGGGCAAAACACACCATCTATTGAAGGATAGTGCAAAAAAGCCATTCAAGGTACACAATGATGATGATGATGTAATGTTACATCATATAATATCACTTGTACACAGGAGTTGTGTACTGTGTCATCATCTGGGATATCCCAGCACATCTCACCGATGTTACTGGCACTAGCCTTGCTACATTTTCACTTCCCATCATCACCAGATGAAGATACACAAGTGAGTGAGCAAGGCGCGTGGCTGTAATCAGTTGCTGTTATTGATTACTTTACAGGCTGCTCGTAAACTAGGAAATTTATCACTTCAAGCAGGAGTATTTCCTTATCTGCTGGAAATCCTTCAGTGTGACAAGTTCAAAGGAGACTCGGTATGTCCCATCATAACTCTTGTTCTCATACTTGTGGGGCTTTAGTGGCACAAAACAGAGCTGTGTAACAGTGAAATATTATTACAATAACTGCATACACACAAATACTGCTATGGTGCATTACTGTTCCTCTAAAAGGGTGGAATGACTGATCCCACTAAACTTAGTGGTGATCAGGAAGTTTTCTCATTCAATATTGGACTTCTATTATTACCTGTACACCCCTATCATTACAACCACATAAAACAGCTAAGCTGTGAAAAAATGGTGCACCTTAAGAAGCCTGAGTGAAAAAAGTTGTGAAATCAAAGGTGGCAGCCAAAATAATGTTAATGTGAGTAAATTTTAATAATGGCTGTGTGCATTGTTAAATTTAGTGGCATTAACATCATTGCAGCCATTTGTTGGTGGTTACCTTTGATTTCACAACTTTTTTCACCCAGGCTTTTTAAGGCAGACCAGCCAGCATGTTGGGAGATTAGTTTATGTTTTTGTGAGGCACCCATGCCATAGGAAGTATCCTGCCAGGCATTTGTTTGCTGCAGTTGCGTGGTGCCTGGGTGCCTTGCGACCCCAACACCGAAGTGTCCAGGAAGTGCAAAGATTTATGTTACCACTATAAGTTTAGTTGCTCTCCGACATGTTGAAATTATGCTTTCCACTGGTTGATCATTTTTCACAGCTTGACTGTTTTTGTGTGGATTTCACTTCTTTTACTTTATAAGGCCAGCCTATGGCTGACTTTAGGGTTTGTTTTTACTCACATTTCTTCTTTTCTATACAAACCCAATGATATTATTGAAGACTGGCATATAAATGTGTTGTATTACATGATTTACTTCAATATGTTGTAATACTCTAATAGAGTGCACATTTTTTGAGGACTTCTAATAGAACATCTAATAGAACATCTATATATAGAATGTTCTAGTACAATCCAGTACTTCTATTGGTAGATACAAACGTTTATTTGTATACTTAAACTAGAATTTTCAGTTATAAAGCAGAAATTAAGTGAGGTGATCAGCCAAGATAGCAGTGGTTCAGTGGTTAAGGATTTTAGGTATGGAGGTCCCTGGTTTGAACTCTGGTAAGTTTTTTGACATTGTTTGTGCACCTTTTTACCCCCACGGTGACTGCTCTATTAGAGTATCTCGATCCCACGATTTTACACTTAATGGTTTTTACTTTTATGACTTTATAGCTGTAACTCTATTGCTATTCAAACTATCAAAAAGCACTGCTATGATGATCAGCCTATGTACAAACCAATTTTCAAGTTATTCCCATACTTGGTTTATCCTGTAGCCATGACAAAAGTTTGATTTGTTTACATGAATAAATGCTCATAACCCCTTGGATATTCATCAGATTCACAGCAAACTTGGTACGTGAATTCACCTTTAAACACTCTTCGTTTGTGCCAATAATTGAAATACATGTTTATGTTTTATAGCAATTTGCAAAGTGTGTGAAAAGAAATCAAACCCCGTAGCCCCCTGTACAGCATAAGCACAAGAAAAAAAATTATATTGAAAGTTTGAACACCTATATCTTGCAAATGGCTGTTGCAAATTTTCTGTGAGGCCTACACTTCCAGACGGAAAGCCATAATGCAAAATTGGTGTGCTTTGGAGAAGGGGCCATGGAGCTATGCATGCGTGAAAAAGCTGTTTTCTTTCTTCCTGTTATTATACTCACAGTGTGGCGCGCTGGCTTTCTTGGCCACATGACACTACCATGTGTCTTGATGATAATCTGGTAATAGTAATCTTGAGTCTCAAAGATGCGTACGGTAGGTACAGACAAAATTAGTGACTTAATCAATTGGCAAATGAATAGCAACTTCTGTGCTAATGTTAATAATAGATTTATGCTTGTAGTGTATACAACATGTGTGTTGCACACCAGTGTGTTGTATTTACTGTTATCAATAATGTGGCCCACACCCAGCCAATAGCCAGTACCAGTCAGATAGTGGTACACACACTGATGATGGTAACACTGGAGGTGTTTGACGAGGAGTCCCTCGGTGACTCTGAGGTATGTTTGTCTGTCTGTTTCTATGCTGCCATAACAGTGGTGAGCAATTGTTGTAACATGTAGGCAATTTTATCAGTAGTTGCCATGGTAATGGCACACCCACTTCTACGGGCAGAATTTTGGGAGAAAGTGAGTTACACTGTAATAACAGCCACACCCTAGAGTAAGCACTGCTATGTTGTCTTATATTCAGGATCCTGCTGGTGGAGTAGGCAGCTTGCTATTGTCCCACCAGCTCAGGTTAGTGTAGTTGTGTTTTAAGATGGTAATATTTTTGTTGCATTTAAAGGTTTCCATTGGAACTTAATGCACTATTGGGGCTTCTTGAGTCATTGTCACATGACCAGTCATCGGCACTGTCAGTGTATGGCTTTCTTGGTGTGATGCCGTGTTACTCAGAGGAATTCAATCTAACTAATGAGATGGCAGCTGACCATGAAAATGATAATGGTTGGATTAGGATATCTACCACATCACCATTCTCAGGTGTGTAGGGTGGAAATTTTATCATCCAGTTAGGTACTTGAAGGAGTCTAGAGGAGGCACTGTGTTCTAGCTGTATTATTTTTAAACTCCAAATTGCACATATGTTTAGCAGCTGCTTCCTGTACAGATATAACACTAGTTATGGAATAGAGCAGGGACAGTGGAACAGGCCAAAGAGAGTGATGAAAGTTTCAGATATGAAGCTTTATAAAACAGACACTCTAAAGACAATTATTTTAGACAACTTTCATTGTGTTGTTACCAGTCAACTTACAAATATAAGTGACTGCTCTATTAGAGTAGTTGACTAGAGTATTTCAATCATTTGCCTCAAATATGGGAGGGGTGTATGGCCTCCTATAGTGAGAATTACAGTGTAGTATGCATCTGTGTTTACTATCAACAGCCTTCATTGCTCCTATTCCATAGGTTTGGAGATTCCTGCTGGTACAAGGGGACAAGTCAGTCGTATATCTAAAGGTGAGGACTTAAATAAAATGTAATATTTCGTGCCTTCACAATGAAGTATTTGTTAGATATTGAGATAATTTCTTGGGGTGTGCAATGTTCAGCATTCAGTTACTTCATACATGAGGCAGCTGTGGTGTGTAGATCTACAGATTCAGGTTAGACCTCTAATTGTTTAGGGCATTAAGTGATATTATCACTGTGCAGGTGACACATGGTGTTACCATGCCAATAATGTCATTGTGACTGCCAAACTTATTACGTCACTGATACAACACAATGATACACTGGTTGCCAAGCTACAGCCAATCGTAATGCAATATCTTGCCATCATTGAAAGGTAAAAATATATTGTATAGTTTGAATTGTATAATTCTAATACAGGTTTTCCAATTATCCTAATCCTCCAATGGACCTATTGTCATCATGTTTACAAGTTGTTGTGGCAACGATGTCTTCAGAACCAAGCAAGGTATAGTGTTTGTCAGACAAATATTTTGTTATTGGTGGTATGGTTATATCTGCAGCTCTAGTGTATAGTTAATCCAAGTAAATATATACAAGTATGAATGATTATTGATATGGGAGATTTTAAATTCCTGGTTATTTTTCGTGTCTGTCTTATGTCAAAATGTATGCTAAAGTTGAGCTTCAGTTATCCAAGCAGGCCATGGGAATAAACTGGTGTTCAGATAACTGAATTGCTAGCCAGCTATAGTGTTCTCAATAGAACACTCATCTACTCTAATAGGACATTCAGTTAACATAGGGTTTGAGATTGCTACCGATTCATATTAGCACCAGG
The DNA here is from genome assembly GCF_963678975.1 of Dysidea avara. NCBI lineage: Eukaryota > Metazoa > Porifera > Demospongiae > Dictyoceratida > Dysideidae > Dysidea > Dysidea avara. The sequence goes on from NC_089284.1 coordinate 5,238,965, forward strand.
TAAACGTTAAATGGTAGAGTGATCTTTGCAAAAGAGGCATAAGAGCTTTTAATCCATTTCTGTGTATGTAATTAGAATGTTGGGTGACTTCAGGGTATGTAAACTTTGTGATATATTGCACAGTGTGTGCCTTAAACTATATATTGTGTGCCTTAAACTATATATTCTTATCATTATTAGATGTGGAAGTTGCTGTTACAAACTGGTTTTCCACCATATTTAGTGTCATTAACAGAAAAGTATGCCAAACTAGTTTCATTCTTCTCTTGTTATTTATTGATTAATTTCAGTATCTCTGTTGTTCCTGGTTGCTATGGAAAGCTGATGGGAATGTGGGAGTGTCCAAGGGGCGTGTACCCAGTTACCATGGTATTCCTGGACATGTTGTTGACTCTAATTAAAGCTCACTGGGAAGAGAAATGGAGCTCACATGATCTTCTAGCTGGAGTGTGCCTCACTGTACAAGACATCTACTCCAACCAACACAAATGGCGTTTCACTTCAGTTTATGACCAGCAACTGATAGGTAACCAACCTTAGAGTATTGTAGATAAGTATATAGTGCAACAAATCCTCAGTTATCGTGTTCCTAGAGTTAACCAAAAGTGTTCAGATAAGTGAATTTGTTTGGCTCATACAGTGATGAAATACTCTAATTGAACAGTCAGTTTATTGGAATTTCTGTCTACTTATCAGTTACCTTTGCCAATGTCAGGTGTATATATGCAGGAAACTTATTTTCACTTGTTGGCTGTAGTAAGCTCTACAGGTGGGTCTACCCCTGATTGTCATTAAGGCTGTGCAATTATATCATTTATGCAATTAATTGATTCCAATACTAATCATGATATGCAATAATCTCAACAACAAAAAAGAAGAAATAATCGAAAATAGCGCATTCTCCTGATAACCTACTGTCAAGAGCCATGTTAATAATAATTAACCATTTTTTATCACCATGAACCAACCTGTGTCATAAGTAATGCAAGCCTCTTTTCACAAAATAGAGATGAGCGACTGTTAAGCCTTTCTCCATGCTCAAATTCACAGAATGCAATTAACTACATAATCATGGTTACTGGATGGTAGTAGTAATCACTTGGAATTGTAATTGTAATCACAATTACACAGCCCTAATTGTCATCCATACAGTTCAGTGACACATTCATTATTTCCTAAACACCTGAGTGATAGTTTAGTGTTAGATTGTTATACACAGCTCTGTTCAATGGTAGAGCATACCCTACTCTAATAGAAAATATATACACCTGTAGAGTCTAGACTCATAAAATACTCTAATGGAGCAGTCACATCTATCATTAAAGGTTAGGTTAATCAAGATTCATATATATATATATATATTTAAGTACCTACTGTACTGTTCTGATTTCCTTACAGGTTACAAGTGTTTACAACTATTCCACATGATACTCAATGATGCTCCCTCCACCAGTCGCTTCCTCTCATATACTGTACATTGTCTGCATAACATGACCACCAGTGAAGTGCTCCTTGATTCTATATCAGTCACCATGGGAACCATCCAGTCACTTAGTGACCATCCTAAACTGCATGACTTATTTGTTAACAAATTGAAACTATCATTTGAGGTTATTACACTGTTATTGAACCAGGCTAAGGTAATATCCGATTGTGGGTTCTGGTTTTGATGTGTTGTTGCCATGTAGGAGGGTGATGAGGCTAGCGTTGTATCATTTCAACAGTTGCTAGCCAGCCATTTTTCTTCTAAGCCCACTCCATCCAGCCACTCTGTCATGTTCCATGTTGTGTCTTTTATCCACTTCTCATGTGATCCACAGCTGCCGTGTGTAGTTACCAAACTGTTGAAACAACTTTGTGAGGTATGTGAATATTTTGTATTTATGTTGATATTTCAATATTTGTGCAATTAATCAAAATGGTTTCATGTCCTTAAGCTTTCAGACTTAAGTGTGAACTTTTTGCGTGTTTCAAGTACTCTAATACATCATAGACCATTTGTATTGGTGACACTGTACTCTAACTGAACAGTCACTCTGCTATTCAGCATGCCCTGTATAGATTACAGATCGGCATGGATACACTGTGTCTTGAGGTGGCTTTTAAGCAACTCTGTGTATGTCAAGACACAGAAGTATGCATACAATGCTCCATGCTCCCTCATCTGAATGAAGTGATTTTTGTATTACAGTTTCCTTCCAGCTTCTGTAATCCATGTACCGAATTTGAGCAAACTCGCTGAATGCATTTGTGAGATATGAGCTGTCAAAGTTTGTTTTATTTCTTCAGGTTCTTTTTTGCGAAACTGCAATTAAATGCAAGTGCAATCATGAAGTTTGACACAGCAAACTTCAGTACCAACTTTTAACAGATAACTAACAAATATTGGCATTAAAAAAGATGAATTTGTTCTCACAACATACAGGGTAGGCCACTTATTGTAATCAATTGAAAATTGCTTTGCAAATAACAATGCCTTTGGTATATTCAGAGCACAAGCCATGACGTTATGATGAATTAAGCATGCAATTGAAATAAACTCTTCATCACTCAGAATTTAAAAAAATAAAAAATAAAAATATTTATAGCATTTCTTGGCTACCATTTATGATTTCTAGCTGCACCCTTTCACAGCATGGCTATATTAATTTAGATACACATTAAACAACAAAAATGATTAAACGAACGCTATATTTGCAGTACAACAGCTTGCATGATACATATTGCAAATGTAATTGTCATAGTCTCTCAATGCATGCACTCCGATCACACTCTGGCAGTCCTTTGTGGCTGTGGAGCAACTGAGTTGACTTTGTGTATCCCCAATACTCCCCTTAAATGCTTCATCATTGGCTCACGCACCTGCTTAAAGTATAGCCCATATACTAATGGATGGAGGAAGAGCACTAGGTAGATACTGTTGGGAGCAACCATGTATTGCATTATTTCTTGATAGGCTTGAGACCCAATCAGAGCTTCTCCTATGTAGTACAATGGTGGAAAGGCCATGTTGATTATTGTACTACCCAGCACAATGACAAGGAGCATTTTTATTGGCTTCATGTGTCGCTTTATGTTGTGCTGTTTCTGCTTCAGGGTTGTCATCAGTTCAGACTGGCTGTTGACTCCATGTAGGGTGGATTCCTTATCGATCTGCTTGTGAATCTGGTAGGCTTTGATGGTTAAGTATATGTTAAGGATTGTGGCAATAAGCGGTGACATGAATGTGGGTAGTATGAAAGCAACCACCAGGAGTTCGACAAAAGCCTTTCCGACAAACATGCAAGCGCCATACTCTGGTACGTCTGTGTCACCATCTGAATCAAGGATGAGCCTAAAGGCAGTAGGTATGATGGTTATTAGCCATCCACCACAAATAATAAGCCCCACATTGCAAGGCGTCATAATTCTTCTGTGCTTGAAGGGAGATCTTATGGTTATCACCTTGTCAACTGGTATTAACACGAATGAGAAAATGTTCACAAGAAATAGAAGCTGTACAAGCTTTTACGCATTTCAATTAACGATACTCTCCACACCAACAGCAGAAGAGACGATCATAGTGCCGGATATGAAACATTTTGCTGTTGCAATGATCATACCGTATATCAACAGATTGGCCACAAATATGTTATGTGGCTTATGCAAACTTCTCGTGGTCTTGATGGTGTAGACCACCCAGCTGGACAGGAACAAGATGGCCATTGTAGTGATCAGTTTGAATGCCAGGGAAACATAGGGCATGCATCCTGGAAGGACAAAACCTTGATCTTCCATCTCGTAATCGCTTCCCAAGCCGTGCATCCCACTCGTAGTGCTGTATCTACGTATGAACACCGACTGAAGGATACTCGACTCAACAGGACTACTAAACTGGACTATCACCGATGTGCACTGTTGTTTTATTGACAGAGCTTCTAGCCTTTGTAATTGTAACACAAGGAAGTGATAGCTAACACCTACTTCTATGTGGTGCATATTTAATAAATGACAGCATGCACACAGCTCCAACAAGCTGAACCCAAGCTTCAGCTTATTAGCAAAGTTAGTGGCTTCACGTCTCTTGTCTTCTTAGGCACCAACACCCCCTTGATCTCTTTGTGCCATCTCAAGTCTCCATACCATAGCTGTCTGCAGCAATGGGTTATGGGCTCTAATACCTCAAGCTGGTGTCTCCCATCAATACCTGATTCGTCAATGTACCTGGAAGTGTCCTAGCTTGAACTGTGATGAAGGTTTTGCTTTCTTGTTATATTGTATCTCTTGTGCCTTGCAGGTAACATCTACAACACAGAAGACAAACCTTTGATCAGTTCCTTTGTTTGTTGTTGTTGTTGTTTTTATTAATGATTAAATCTTCAATCCATTGCACTATGGTAGGCAGTTGTACATATAGAGATTGTCAATCCCTAGTGGACTTTCATAAAAAAAATAGGTTCCTATCAATGTTTCCAGCATACCAAATATTGGTATGGAGTCTTCAACCAGGATCATCACAATCCATAGTGTCTTCTATCTTAAGTATTGGCCATCTCATCAAGAAGTCTTAAGCATAGCACGTGTTTGCTTTTGTCCTTAGTTCCTTAGTTTATGACAACTCCGATGTCAAATCCTCCAGTATTACCTAGACATTCTGCTCCAATTATAAGAGCCTCCCTGTTTCCTGCAAATGGCTGGAAAATAGTCACTTCAAATTAAGGGGTAAGTCCTTCCTTCAATAAGCAACCCCTTCATCAAGCTTGACAAGGTTGCTATCTCCATGTAACCCTCCATAGCTGACACAAATATTCTTCAGCACTCCAATGTCTCTGATAAAATGTTGTAGCACCTCAATGGACGATATCCGCAATGATGAAATTTGATGTCATAATTGACAAAATGGCCGTGTTAGTGAGGGGGCTTCAGAGACAGAGACTTTAGCATGCAGTATTCGAAGTGAATGCTGTCTGTAGTTTTCTACGTTTGGAATCACGAGATAATAAAGGTAAGAAGTACTACACGTGCCGTGATGATGCAAAACGCGCTTCAACAAGGAAAGCAGACCGAAAATTTTAAATTCGGACATGCATTGCATTATATACTCACCTTCGCCCTTTTTCGAATTTATAAATGCTATCATAGGGAAACACTATCTTGCCCAATACCTTCCTGTACAAACTCCCCACACTAGCACGGTCATTTTGTTTTTTGACGTCAGGAAACATCATTGTGGATATCGTCCATTATCTTGGTACTTCCAAAGGCATACCATAAAGTTATCGGTGTTATTTTAACAGCCACTCTTTTTTAATACAGTAGGACTGAATCCTTGAATATCTGAGTGACTGTTGTATTAGAGTATAAAGCTCTAAATTTTTATCGGTGTTTGGATGGCACTGTAACTAAACCGTGACTAAGCATGCGATATTTATAATATTAACATTAACATCTGGTAGTTAACAGAGACTCCATAACTTCATCAAATCCTGATCAAATTTGCTATAGAAGTTCCCTCTCATGTTGTATTTCATCAAACTCTGTTCAGCCATCTCTGAAAATATATGTGCACGATATGCATGTGCATAAAAAATTATGTGCATGGTACAAAATAAAGAAATAAAATATAAAGTGAACTGTATCTCAACAAGTGCAAAGTGCTGTCTGAACTACTCCACCAGAGGCTCAATAGTTGGTGTTACATGAGTGTGATGACCCAGTATTAATAAACCCAAGGGTTTTTTTTTGGTTTTTTTTTTATGTTTTTGAATACATTTATTTTTCTGAATGATTTCTCTATGGTACTATCTTGATCACGCACCTGTTATTGCAACCTTTCCATTTGCTGTTGTATTCAGATTTATACATTGATAGATTCCCTAACAATTTAGCAAGCATCACGGTAGCTATCCACCACACATATGTTGTCCTTTTAAAAATTGGAGAGTTACATTAGATATTCAGTCACCCATAAAATTCAGGTTGCTAGGGGCAATAGTTATTACTATGACATTCATCTACTGATAATGTTATAGGTTGCTCCAATGTCACTATTCAGCATGCTGGGGTCACATGGTATTGCTGTACGAGATGCTTTTGTGAGGAGACTATCAGCCAAGACTGAAGATGTTGACCTGAAGGTGGCCATCTTGGATTTTGTCAATATAGCCCTAGAAACCCAGCCGGCACTCACAGAATTGTTTCTCTGTCTAAAGCCATCTGATGACAGCAGTGGAACAGAGGTAGTGGCTTATAGCTGAATTATATTATGTCCAAGCACAGTGTTTAGATCATTGTATTACTTCAACAGGTATATGAGTTGGATGATGCAAGTTGTATGGTACCAGTGTTGGACATGTTGGACAGCCAGAATAAGGTATGGAGTCTCTGGTATGTATTATTATAAGTATACAAACACTACCTTCTGTTGTTTTATTATTGTTTTATCTGTGAAAGTTTCTTGAGAGATATTTCACTTAACAGGAGGTGTTGTGTCCACCAAAACTACTGTGTGCAGCCACCCACCTCATTCATGCTGTCTGGAAGGAGAGGAAAGTCACTGCTATGGCTGCCATAGGCCGCAGGTACCAGCTGGTTTTTTGTTGCTGTGGTGATGGTGCATTTCTGTAGTGATGGTTTCTGGAAGCATCTGTTACAACCACTGTTCTGTGATGTGGACCTTGAGCCAAGTAGGGAGGTGAGGAGGGCATGTAGACGTGTATGCACATCTGCATGTGTGTACACACCCCCACATGCACGTGCACACACACACACGCGTGCATACACACACACGCGTACATACACACACAAGACAAACTAAACAACCAGATAATTCATCACTACTATCCATTGCAGGAAATTGTTCATGAGCTTGAAACTTGTGCCCACATAATCAATACAGTTGCCCTGGAGGCGTTCAATTCATTAGAGTGAGTGCTCTAAAGTGTCAGTTTATGGTCTAATAAATTCTAATAGAAATAAAATGGACAGCCACCTAGCAAGTCTCCTGGATGATTTTTCCAAACAAGGCTACTACCATATTTGGACACAGGTAAGCTATTACTATATTGAATATTGCAGTTGCTGGAACTCTTTCTGTTACTTTTTACCGATTGCAATTAACCAGTGTTGGTGGTATCGTGTTACTTATGTAACACATTATGTAATAATTATTAAGTAGTATAACGAAATACGCTATAAAAACAGGTGATACAACTCAAGTTACTTTACTTACAAATGAAGCATGTTACCTAAGTAATAAAGTTACTGTAATGAGTCTAATATCACATAATATTATTACTACAAGTAACGAAGTTTCTAATCTTGTTAGTAATCCACTGAGTAACGGCTAGCCACGATGGTAACGAAGCCTACTGAATGAAGCTTATTCACCAGCATCTTACTTATAACCGAGATTTACACATTGTCCAACAACACAATCATGTCAAGTGATAAGGTGGTAGTTTCACATGTGGCAGCTTAAGGGCTGTGCATACAAAGTAATATAATATGTAATAGAACTGTGACCTGGACCAAACGTACATAACCAATTATTAGCTCCCTATAACCGATCGATTAACCGATTAATTGGCTTAATGATTATTTTTACATTTTCAATGTCATTTTGTATATTAACAGTGTTTTCTTAATCAATGTACTGTTTGACATAAGAAGTATGCTAGGGGAAAGAGTGGCTTTGTGATGTGTAATCGCTAACACACAAGCAATAAACAGCCTCCTCGCTCACTTTAGTGCACTCTTTATAGCCATAACTGTAAGCAATTCTGTGGTCATGTGATCCAATTGTATAATTGATTGTTGCATACATAGCCCAAATATCAATCACCCTCAATAACCGATTGATTAACCGATTACTGCATAACCGATTCATAGCCCTAATATGTAATATTATTATAGTTACTTTATTATATGGGTAACATGTGATAGTTCAGTTGCAAGTAATATGTAATATGTATTGAGTTACTTTTAAAAAATAATTTCCCCAACACTGCAATTAGCAATGTGGGTCACACCAGTGTGTATATATATATTATATATATATATGGAAGTTGCATTCCAATATACTCTAATAGAACAGTCACTATTTGTTCCATCAACAGAACCTGAAGTCACTTGAGGATCATGATGTAATGGAAGATGTTGAACCTATTCCTGTTGCTGTGGTAACAGCACAGCTGGAGTTAGTCAGATCTTGGAGCACGCTGTTGCTAGTAGCAACTGGTTATCATGTGAGCTACTCACCATCTTGTTACCATGGCACCTTTATGTTATTATAACACCTCAAGGAAGGAGTGTTTCACTTGACAGAGAAGAAGACAAGAGACAAATTGCTCACTGATATTGTTAGTATTATGAAGAGTCAGGTAAGGTTGTTATTGAGCTATTCTCATGTGATATAGTATGATGATGTGTCCCTGTGTAGTTATCTGCTGTCTACTCTCCTCAACTGAGAATCCTCATTACCACTGAACTGAGTGTGTTGTATATGATACTATTGAGGAAGTGGATGAGGTGTGTGTGTGTGTGTGTGTGTGTGTGTGTGTGTGTGTGTGTGTGTGTGTGTGTGTGTGTGTGTGTGTGTGTTAGGGCCCAAATGAACTTGAGCGAATTCAAAGGTTTGTTCCAATGAACAAACATTCGAATGTGGCTCGAACAGTTCGTGATAGAGTTAATCATTCCATAATGACGTGGGGGAAGCTAGTATTTTGGCAAGTCTTATGTATTGATAGTTTAGTGCTGGTCACAGGCCATGCCTATAAAGTAAACTGTGAGGTTTAAAGGTTTCCATGTTGTGCCAGCCACTTGTCTCAACCGTTAGTAAAAACCTAGTAACCATGAGTACTTTTACTTGTGGTATTCAATCTCAAGTTTTCTCAGTAAAAGCGTTGAGTCAGTACAACAGTGTGTGTTGCAAACTTTTAATATGCTGTAATTCATAATTTGTGCACCTATTTAAAAGTTTGAAAGATTCATGAGCTTTAGTTAATGAATGTTCGTTTGGGCCCTAGTGTGTGTGTGTGTGTATGTGTGTGTAGTGAGCAAAATCCATTTGGCACCTACATTTGCAACAGCTGAGTTTGTGATCTGTGTAAGCCAAAAAATGTTTCAGCTAGAGAGTCTAACTCCTTCATCAGCTTGTGGCATAGCTTGAAGCTTCTGGCCATGCCAGGTGAGATGAGTTGCAGTAGGATCACCACTATTGGTACCATGCTGTGAAAATGGATTCTCTATCTATAGTATGTATACGTTGAGCTGGATCCTCAAAGCATTTAATAACTCACAGATGCAATTACACACAATCTTGAAATTTGGCTTATTTGTAGTACTGCTTAAGCCACTAAATATATTTCAAAATCTTTTCATTCAAATGCCTGACTCAATATTTACAGTCAATCTAAACTTTCACCATACATTTCCTATGGGGAAGCCATATGGTGTAGTGTCTATTACAACTCTCTCCTGAACGTGTAAGGGAGCCAAACCACATGTGTCTATTGTTGACACGTTTACTGTCATCACTAGTCATCTGGTTGGCTGAAATGTTAATTCTCTTGAGAGAAAAAATCCATTTTTCATTTTAAGCTGTTTTTCAGGATCCAGCTCAACTTGTGCATACTATACCTTCAGGTAAATCACTCTGTAGGAAGACCCTGCTGTACCATCTGGTGTTAGCTGTGTCAAATCCTTACTCCTTCAACCAAAGAGAGTTCTGTCCCACACATCAATCCCACACAGTGGTCAACAACACCTGATACACATCAGGATACCATGATTTGGGTGTGATGTTTGTAATGCCTCATCTCCATGCCATTCCAGTATGGCATCCATGGTCCCTACGATGGTCCTGCTAGTACTTTGAAGTGATGTCAGTGGATAAGCTTATGAAACTATGGCACGCAAGTCCAGCTTCCCTACTCTTTGCTCCTGCCTCTTCCACTCCACTATATCCCAGCCAATCATTCTATCTTCTCCAGCTTGTTATCATTATTATCTGTGAGACAACCATGCTGTTATTCTTCCACTGTAGCCCAGCTAAGCTTGCACCGGTCAGCTACCTTGATAAACTTTTGCTGAGTCAATTTAGATGCATACCTTCGTTGAGTTTCCATTTGGGTTTTTGCAAAATGGAGAGGCTTTGTAATAGCTGCTTGCAGTTATTTTTGGTTACTTATATCTGGTTCTTGACAAAATAAATCAGCTTTGATTTTCTTTTCTTCACAAACACAATGTCTAGTCTTCCCTAAGCATCTACACTACGTAATGGGTTACTTATTCCTTGACTATCTCTCGATTATCCAGCTTTGCTGCTTGTTTATTCAGTACCTCTATAAACAAGTTTTTCTTTATTTTAATAGTCATGTGATGTGTAGCACTTGGTACTTGAAACCACTACTGCACACATGCTCACCATTTTATTAGAAGGTTATTGTCTGACTACAAAGGTATTTAGATTTGAAGTGTCAAAATATGTGCACTAGTACAAATGTGACTATCCTGATCATTTATTTGCTATTTGTTTACATTTCAGGATGTCGTTTCTTTACTCAAATTGTAGTCACATGTGTCTTGTAATACATACAGCTCACTGTCACCTCAGGAAGGAATGGTGAAGAATTTCTGTGTTGTGTTAGAACTTTCTGGCAACCTTGGCCATAATTCAGCCACCCATCATCTCAATGCACACTTGTTTGCTGCTGCTCACATGATCCTCAGAGTAGCCCCACCTTCTGACAGTAAGCTGTGATTGGCTGAATACTGTTTGTCATGTAATGTGTTGTTTTGTCAGGTAGTCTGTTCATACCTTTCGTTTCTGGAGTTATACAGAAATATCCTGAGTCTGAGGACCATTTCAAAGTATGAAATGTTGCTAATTTAATCCTAAAATAATGTGTATCTTTTTAGATGCACACATTAGCTCTTGGAGTCCTCCAGGAGATTATCACCATGGCAACAGAGCACACACACTGGTTACCACAGCTACGCAAACACACAACTGTCCAATTATTAGTGCACTACTTGAGAAGTAATTTGCAGGTTGGTAGATGTGTGTGTGTATGCGTGTGTGTGTGTGTGTATGCGTGTGTGTGTGTGTGTATGCGTGTGTGTGTGTGTGTTCCGTAAAGGAGAATATAGTGGCTAGGAGTGCTGAGTTTAAGTGTACCTATTTCTATTTCAATAGCTGTGACAACTATTTAAATATTGTATTCTAATTATTTGCTACAGCTGTCTGGTAGGAACATTCCATTCATCCAGTCCATATTAGGAGTGCTCCACGCAATAGCTGCCAGTAAGGTGGGTAATATCATCATGTTACCAATAACAACAAAACTGTTGAATTGTGCTAGTGTTGTTGTTGTTGTAAGCAGCACAGAAGTTCTGTTAGTAAACTATTCTACTGTAGCCTGTAAAATGCCCGTCTAAAACATGTTAAGTTTAATGTCAGTCAGGAATAGTTTCCTGTGTTGCAGAACAATGGTGTTATACGTATATTCCAATTGTGTGTAATCAGCAATGTTGTAATGCTCAAAGACAACATTGCCTTGTAACACAACACTATGACTATACCTTGGAATGCCATTTAATTTGGTTGCCAGCAAACAAAAGTTTGATTCGAGTACTGTATATATAGATTTAACTAACCCACTCACTGCCATGTTTGCCACATGGTGGTATCAATTACAGAGATCTGTTGAATGCACTATGTAACTTCTGTTGTATGTTTAGTAGCCCCATATGCTTCTCCTGTATCAGTCATGCCCTTAGGTGAGGGATAACTGGTCCCTTGCACACTATTTTGGATAAGATGATGTTATTACACACTTTTTGATAGTTGACAATCGTTGATAATAATCATTGTAGATAATTCTTTGAAGTGATGAAGGGATTGTATAGGTCATAGTAGCGTGTTGCTACTTTTGTATGTCTCGAATCAGTGGCCTCGTTGGTGTATGTGCATCCACACTTGCTGAAATGCCTGAAAACCATACTTGGAGATAACTGCTTCAACTGTCAACAGCTTAGTAATGTTATTATAAACACTGCAAATGTGTTTTCACTTAATCTGATTTTTGTACTATAATGGCTTTGTGATTACCACTGTGTAAGCAACAACTAGATAACCAAATTCCTTGTGTACAGTTTCATTGTATGGTTTTGTAAGGTATTGCAGTTTAGAAGCAATGTCTCTACAGATTCAGTAGTGGGATGGATAGTTATTAACTATTCACTATTACAATGCTTCCAATACATGCAGCACTCTAATATACTCTAATAAAGCATACACCTCTAATATGTTAGCAAGACACCTTTGTATACTCCTCACAGGTAGCAAACGTGTTGATCCATTGTGGACTAATGGATGTCTTGTGTCTATGCCTGTCAGGGGGTGAGCCTTGTCATCTCATATGGCATGACGTCATTCAGTTAGTGGCAACACTATTGGTGACAATGAAACATGCATTTGTGCCACATGCTGTGGACTTCATTGGTGTGCACGTGGAGACCATTATCAGTGTATGTGTGTACTGTGATGTATTCTCTAATTATTGCCCACTTCTATAGTCACTTGATTTGTTGGAATCCAGTAAGAGTTGGGATCAAATGCAGATGATGGCTGCCGTGGTGATGTTTATCAACCACCTGTCTCAATATCGTCGTCAGTGGCAACTAGCGTTACCACAGTTACACAGCGTTGTCATAGTGAGTGACCTCCTCTCACGTGTAGCCAATCAGATGTGTGTATTTCTTGTCATAGGATAAAGTGTTAGAGTTGTGTAGTTGTTGTGTGGCTTCCCTCAGCAAGGAAGGAGTGATGAAGCATATTATAAAGGTAATATGTACTTGGGTTGGACAAATCTTATCTTTTAATACTGCTAGAAATTTTCTATATAGGAATTGCTATTTCCTGAATACAAAAAACACACAATAATAGTACCGTCCGTATAGCCAAAAATCTTTGAGGGATGGAACTTTCGTGAAACTGTAAAATACAATTTTTGTGTTTTTAAATTCATGAAAGTCTAGAAAATCATGAGAGTTTTAAAATAAAGAAATATATAAACCTTAAAAAGTTCACAATTATATTTTCAATTACTCATGAAATTTGCGAATGTTTTGTCCCTTGAAAATTTCTGCCTATATGGTATGTAATTTCAGTCTGCAATGTTTCAGTCCCTCAGAAATATCTAGCCTTACGGTATGTAAAGTATAAAAATGGTGACAATTTATATAAAACTATAGAGCCTTCAAGCTACAGGAGAGCCAGCTGTTGAACTGAACCCATCAAAATCATCCAGTACAACTGGCAGTGAAGAAGCAGGACAACGAGACTCATTACTAGAGGAACTGTAAGTCTTGGTGCTATAGAGAGTAGGAAAATAATAGTTGACGATTATAAGAATTTTGTTTGCATTATGTTACTGATTTGCCATTTTTCTAAAGGGTTTTTTTGTACTGTTGTTTGACAAATACAGTTAGTGTATAGGTTAAGAGAGTCAGCATATGTAGTTATTGTATGATGTGTGTCCAGGTTGATCAAAACACTGAGTGGATGTCTGGGTGCACTATATCACCATTGTCCCGACCTTGCTAGTATTCTTCAGGATACTACAGTATGCAGAAATGTTGTGTTTGCTTTTACATTATCCTCAACTATAGTTGTTTGATCTGGCTGACTATCCACCACTGGTTGCCCTTGGCTTTAGTCAGCCGTCACTACAAGCTGCTGATCAGCAAACTGATCTTGGTACTTTGACAGCTTCCCTATCAGTGCTTGTTAGGTTACTAAACAAGGTATGGTAGGCATTAGTTAGAATAATGGTATAGTTTGTTACCTTACTATAGACCAGTGTTGGTCACTTCAAGTCACCGTCAAAGTCTCCTTCAAAATACCCAGAGGATGTCTTGCAGAAGAGGTACAATTATGGTACAGTTTAATCTTGTAGGCCTTCTTATGGGTCACTAGTAGCATGGGACAGTTTGTGAAGTCGTGCTGTTTATTATCAGTTTAATGCAGCAGGGATTTTTCTAGGGGGGGGGGGGGGGCAAAGGGGGCATTTTGCCCCCCCCCCCCCCATGAACTCTTCCTCAACTAGCCCAATGATGAAACAATGATAAATTGATTTGAAATCATAAAATTTAGTTGATGGCTAGCTAGCTACAATAAAACAAATTTAGCCTAAATTAAGTTCTGCCCCCCTCAATTTCTGAAAAACTCGGATTGCCCCCCTGAATTAATTTTCTAGAAAAATCCCTGATGCAGAAAAAAATTGCAACTCCAGCTCTTTAGGCAGCTGCCTGGAGTGCAGATTGTCTGGGAATAAAGTCTAGTCTGAGTTTTTTTTCTTTCTGACTTCGTGCTACACACAGGCTATGGAGATGTTTTTTGGGATTAGTACAATTATTGTAATGAAATATTTTTAGGTTACAGCTGTTCTGGGTAATGGAGCAGGTGGTATTGTTGTTGCTATCTCAGGCAGTGAGGTACCTGATTGATCCTACAATTGATGATCATAGCAAACAATTGTTGAAGAGAGAATTGTCCAGTGAACTGGTAAGCTATTCAACTTTGAAAATGTTTGATGGAAGCTCTTTTTAAAGGTCCAAATAGAAAATAGCTCCATATCGGTGATGGTAAAATATTCTGTTTTACTTTCAAATAAAATGGAACCTCTACATAAATTGTTTCTGTAGATAGTGGAACTTTATAGTCACCAGTGAGAAGAGTGTGTATGCCTTATTTTTATACTATTAAACCTCCACTATCTGTATATAGTGAAGGTTATGAGAGCTTCCATCAAATAGTTTCATTATTGAGAGGTCCACTGTAATATTGTTGTTATAGGGCAACTTCTTGTCAGCATTACTGAGACACTTCACACGTAAAGGAGCTCCTTCACCATTGAGTGCTCGCTCACGAGTTGCTGGCTACTCAGCAGGGGCATTGTTGTCACATGATGCATCATCTAGTAGAACTAGTTCCCTGTGCTTCACTGACTCTGAAGAACAGGCTGTGTTCAGACTAGCTGACAGTTTTGTAAAGCAATTTCTTCAGTAATGTGTAGTTACTACCACAACATAGTTTGCAAAAAGGGGTCTTCCACACACATCCAATTCTGTAAACTTGGGAGACCATAACATAGTATTCAAGTAACATATTAACCTGAAATTTTCGCCATCCATTCAGCTATGTTGGTGCTCACTTCTGACCAAACTTCAAGTCAATAGCTCTTTCCAATATGAAGTTATAAATTGGCAAATTGAATGTGTGTGGAAGTCCCCTTTTCACGAATCCATTCACATATATTCTAGTCAGTCAGTAGTATATTAAAATATTTGGATAAGGACAACAGATCCTCAGTTATCTTGTTTCTAGAGTTAGCCAAAAGTGTTCAAACAAGTAATTTGTTTGGGTAAATTTAAGCTCATACAGTGACAAAATACTCTAGTCAGTTTATAAGAATTTCTGTCTGCTTATCAATTAAGTTTTGCCAATGTCAGGTGTATGCTGGAAAGTTATTTTCACTGGTTGGTCTACAACTAGTGTATATGACTGCTTTGTTCAGTATTTGTATGGGGCCCCCATACAAATATGTGACCAAATTTTGGAAAATCACCCATATGGGTGCACGTGAAATAATTAGAATTTCCATGTTTAGTGGATTGTTAATAAGAGCAGGGCACAGTTTTAAAAATATTTCAAGAATTTTCTTGTAATTAAAGGTATTGAGTATGGCTTAAAACCACAAACAAGTACATTTGCCTTGTAAAGTTTGTGATTTGATTCTTCATTATTTTAGGTGTCAAATGCGCCCATATGGGTGATTTTCCAAAATTCAGTCACATATTATGAACTCTTGATTATATGCATAATGTTTGACAAAATATCAGAGTAAAGTTTTGATTTTGTGGTGCACATGGGTCTCTGAGTTGGAAGCTCTGACTCAATTGTCTGTATAACCTATAAAGAGCAGTTTTTTGTGCTAGGCCTCTAACCATATGTTAAAACATGCAAACCAGGCACCATGCAGCTAGCTATATAGCCTCAATGTATATTAGTGTTATTGGGAGTGATCCCTGGGTCTACCTCTGATTGTCATTAAGGCTGTGTGTAGTGTGATAATAGTGATTATGATTATACAATGAATTGATTACAACATGATATACATTTTAATTTAGTCGGGAGTGAATAATTGAAAATAGTGCATTCACCTAATAACTTAAGAGCCATGCTAATAATGATTATTCAATTTTTATCACCATGGAACCAATTTAACCTCATAAGTAATGCCCGTAAAGAGATGAGCAACTGATAAACCTTTCTAAATAAAGGCATACACAATGCAATTAATCACATAATTGTGATTACTGAGTAGTAATCACTTGCAATTATTGTAGTCATAATTGTCATCCATACAGTATAGTGGCACTTTCATTATCTACCTGTGTATAGGTTAGTGTTGAATGTGTATACTCAGGGGCGGATCTAGGATTTATAAAAGGGGGGGGGCTAACTCAAGGTACTAATCTCTTGGGTAGAGCATGCTGGACCTAGGGGGGTCTGGGGGCATGCCCCCCCTAGGAAAATTTTGAAAAATTGCCGATGCTAAAATACTGCAATTTGGAGACATTTCCACATAAAATTCATACCTGTAGATATTTTATATACTGCCTTTAGATTATAGATATGGCTATCTAAGCATTTTGCTAATGGAAAAGTTTGGGTAGGTACAGACAACCAAGTACATGATGCACCCCTCTCACAATTGCACAACACTGAATAGGTGCATGTTAGAATAAGAATGTGGAAAGTGGAAAATTTTGAAATTTGAACAATACAAGATTGAATCAGAGAGCATTTTCAATGGAAATTGTGTACCTGAATTAAGTATTGCCATACATATTAACTACACAAGTAGATGAACGAAGCCCTTTAAACAGACCAATGCACTTCATTGTATGTATAGGTGCAGGCAGATTTGGAAAAATTCCATAACAGAACCAACTACATGTTTCCAGTGAATGTTCTATTAGAGTAGTTAGCTGACTGCTCTATTAGAGTATCTCGATCTTGTACATTTCCAATGCTGATCCAGGTCCTTGTTGCATAAAGTTTGCATAAATCCACTGATAATACCTTGGAAAGATGTTTATAAGGTGGTTTTATGAGTATTTGTATTATTAGTGATCATATAATTATGCTAAGACAAAATTTCATTATAATACTCAGCATATTGATCAAGTAAAGCCTAAATATGAAGGGGGGGCTTCAGCCCCCAAAGCCCCCCCCCCCTGGATCCGCCCCTGATACTCTGTTCAATAATAGAGCATAGCCTTACTCTAATATAGCATACACTTGTAGACACCCTTGTTGATAAAATACTCTAATAGAACAATCATAAATATCATCAAAGGTTTGGTTAATTGAGATTCATATATTTAAGTACCTACTGTTACAGTACTGTTCTGATTTCCCTACAGGTTACAAGTGTTTACAACTATTCCACATGATACTCAATGATGCTTCCTCTCATACACTGTACATTGTCTGCATAACATGACCAGTTAAGTACTCCTTGACTCTATTGTCAGTCACCATGGGAATCATCCAGTCACTTAGCAACCATCCTAAACTACACAACTTATTTTTTAACAAATTGAAACTATCATTTGAGGTTATCACACTGTTATTGAGCCAGGCTAATGTAATGTCTGATTGTGGGTTCTGGTTTTGATGTATTGTTGCTATGTAGGACGGTGGTAAGGCTATTATTATATCATTTCAACAGTTGCTAGCCAGCTATTTTTCTTCTAAGCCCATTCCATCCAGCCACTCTGTCATGTTCCATGTTGTGTCTTTTATCCACTTCTCATGTGATCCCCAGCTGCCATGTGTAGTGGCCAAACTGTTGAGAAACAACTTTGTAAGGTATGTAATTACGGTGTGTATTTTGTATTTATGTTGATATTTTACTTGTACAATTCATCCAAATGGTTTTGTGTCCTTAAACTTTCAGACTTAAGTGTGAACTTATTATGTAATCCAAGTACTCTAATGCAACATACACTATTTGTATTGGTGACACTGTACTATAACTGAACAGTCAGTTTGCCGTTATGTTTAGATTATTGATCAACATGGATACACTGTATCTTATGTCAAGACACAGAAGTATGCATACAATGCTCCATGCTCCCTCATCTGAATGAAGTGATTTTTGTATTACAGTTTCCTTCCAGCTTCTGTAATTCATGTACCTGTATGCATTTGTGAGATATGAGCTGTCAAAGTTTGTTTTATTTTTTCTTGTGCAAAACTGCAAGTACATGCATCATGAAGTTTAACACAGCAAACTTCAGCACCAACTTTGATCCAATAAACATTATTGGCATTTAAAAGATGGATTTTTGTGATGCCTACAGGGTAGACTGCTTATTGTAATCAGTTGAAAATTGCTTAGTAAATAGCAGTGGAGGTTTAAAAGAAATCAGAGCAAAAGCCATGCGGTTTGATGATGTGAAAACCAAATGTGTGTAGCAAGCATCAAGACACACGGTAGTGCATTGTGCAGCCAAGAAAGCTGGTGTGCCACATCGTGAGTATATTGACAGGAAGAAAGAAAACAGCTTTTTCATGCATGCATGCTAGCTCCATGGTTCCTCCAAAACACATATTTTTGCATTATAGCTGTCTTACAGGTAGGGTAGGCCACACAGCAAATTCGATTAAATTCATTAGCATTAACATCATTGTAGCCATTTCTTGGCCACCTTTGATTTCACAACTTTTTTCACCCCGGCTTTTTAAGGCCACACCATTTTTTTTTGCAACTTGGCTGTTTTTGTGTGGATATACTTTTTATCACTCAGAATTTTAAAATGCATTTACAGCATTTCTTGGCTATCATCTATGATTTCTTGGTTTTTACTTGCACTCTTTTTCGCAGCATGGCTATTTAATTTAGATACACATTAACAACAAGAATGATTAAATGAACGCTATATTTACAGTACAACAGCTTGCATAATACATATTGCAATATAATTTTCATAGTCTCTCGATGCACGCACTCTGATCACACTCTGGTAGTCCTTTGTGGCTGTGGAGCAACTGAGTTGACTTTGTGTATCCCCAAAACTCCCCTTAAATGTTTCATCATTGGCTCACGCACCTGTTTAAAGTATAGCCCATATACTAATGGATGGAGGAAGAGCACTAGGTAGATACTGTTGGGAGCAACCATGTATTGCATTATTTCTTGATAGGCTTGAGACCCAATCAGAGCTTCTCCTATGTAGTACAATGGTGGAAAGGCCATGTTGATTATTGTACTACCCAGCACAATGACAAGGAGCATTTTTATTGGCTTCATGTGTCGCTTTATGTTGCGTTGTTTCTTCTTCAGGGTTGTCATCCGTTCAGACTGACTGTTGACTCCATGTAGGGTGGATTCTTTAGTGATCTGCTTGTGAATCTGGTAGGCTTTGATGGTTAAGTATATATTAAGGATTGTAGCAATAAGCGGTGATATGAATGTGGGTAGTATGAAAGCAACCAGGAATTCAATAAAAGCCTTTCCAACAAACACACAAGTGCCATACTCTGGCACATTAGTGACACCATCTGAATCAAGGACGAGCCTAAAGGCAGTAGGTATGATGGCTATTAGCCATCCACTGCAAATAATGAGCCCTACATTACGAGGTGTCATAATTCTTCTGTGTTTGAAGGGAGATCTTATGGCTATCACCTTGTCAACTGGTATTAACACGAATGAGATAATGTCCACAAGAAATGGAAGCTGTACAAGCTTGTACGCATGGCAATTAATGATACTCTCCACACCAACAGCAGAAGAGACGATCATAGTACCGGATATGAAACATTTTGCTGTTGCGATGATCATACTGGATATCAGCAGGTTGGCCACAAATATGTTATGTGGCTTGTGCAAACTTCTCGTGGTCTTGATGGTGTAGACCACCCAGCTGGACAGGAACAAGATGGCCATTGTAGTAGTCAACATGAACGTTAGGGAAACATAGGGAATGTATCCTAGAGGGACAAAACCTTGATCTTCCATCTCGTGACTGCTTCCCAAGCCAGAATAAGGCATTCCACTCATAGTATGTATGAACACCAACTCCACTCAACAGGACTACTAAACTGAACTATCACCAATGTGCACTGTTATTTTATTGATAGTAGCAGAAGCCTTTGTAATTGTAGCACAAGGAAGTGATAGTTAACACCTACTTCTGTGTGGTGCATATTTAATAAATGACAGCATGCACACAATAAAACTGGCATGTTATCCAGCAAGCTCAACCTCGAACTTCAGCTCATTTAGCAAAGTTGGTGGGTTTACATCTCTTGTCTTCCTATTAACCAAAAGCCCCTGATCTCTTCATGCCAACTCAAGTCTCCGTATCATAGCTGCCTGCAGCCATAGGATACTAGTATATTGGTAACTGGCTCTATCACCTCAAGCTGGTGTCTTCTATCAATATCTCATTCATCAGTGTATTGGGAGTGCCCTAGCTTGAACTGTGATGAAGGTTTTGCTTTCTTGTCATATTGTATCTCTTGTGCCTTGCAGGTAACATTTATTTTTGTTTTTTTTTAATGTTTGATGTTTGATTAAATCTTCACTGTGGTAAGAGTTATGTCAATCCCTTAGTGGACTGCAAGTAACCTTCATCAAAATGACAAAAATAGGTTCCTCTGTCAGACACCAATGTTTCTGGCACACAAAATATTGGTATGGAGCCTTCAGCCAGGATCATCACAATCCATAGTGTCTTCTGATCTAAAGTATTGGCCATCTCATCAAGAAGTCTTAAGCATAGCACATGTTTGCTTTTGTCCTTAGTTCCTTAGTTTTGACAAATCCGATGTCAAATCCCCCACTATTACCTGGATGGTCTGTCCCAATTACAAAAGCCTCTCTGTTTCCTGCAACTGTAGTCAATATGCTTCCTTCAACAAACAACTCCTTTCAAGCTTGACAAGGTTGCTATCTCCATGTAACCCTCCATAATTGACACAAATATTCTTCAGCACTCCAAAGTCTCTGATAAAATGCTGTAGCACCTCTATTACCTTGGTACTTCCATAGGAGTGCCATCAAGTTATCAGTGTTATTTTAACAACCACTCTTCTTAATACAGTAGGCCCTTGATTATCTGGACCCCTGAATATCTGAGTGACTGTTGTATTAGAGTATAAAGCTCTAAATTTTAATTGTCGTTTATTTGACACTGTAACTAAACTGTGACTAAGCTGGTTATGATATTAACATTAACATTTGGTAGTTAACAACAGAGACTCCATAACTTCATCAAATCCTGATTAATTATGCTATAGAAATTCCCTCTCGTGTTGTATTTCATCAAACTCCATTCAGCCATAATCTGAAATACATTTCACTTTAATTTATTCTTTATTCTTACTTTTGTACCATGCAAATATTTTTAATGCACATGCATACCATGCACATAATTTTTCAACAAGTTCAAAGTACTGTCTGAACTATTCCACCAGAGGCTCAATAGTCACAATCTTTGGTGTTACATGAGTGTGATGATCCCAATGTTAAACTCAAGGTTTTTTTTTTGATTGATGTTTTTGAATACATCTATTTTTCTGAATGATTGCTCTGTGGTGGTATCTTGATCATGCACCTGTTATTAACAGGTGCATGATCAAGATACCATCACAGAGCAATCATTCAGAAAAATCAGTTATTACAGCCTTTTCATTTTCTGTTATATTTAGATTTATACATTGATAGATTCCCTAAAAATTCAGCAAGTATCACCGTAGCTATCCACCACACAAGTGAAAGTTCTATATACTATCCTTTTTAAAAAATGGAGAGTTACATTAGATATTTAGTCACACCTACAAATAGTTGCTAGGAGCAATAGTTATTACTATGACATTCATCTACTGATGTTATAGGTTGCTCCAATGTCACTATTCAGCATGCTGGGGTCACATGGTATTGCTGTACGAGATGCTTTTGTAAGGAGACTATCAGCCAAGACTGAAGATGTTGATCTGAAGATGGCCATCTTGGATTTTGTTGCTATAGCCATAGAAACCCAGCCGGCACTCACAGAATTGTTTCTCTATCTAAAGCCATCTGATGACAGCAGTGGAACAGAGGTAGTGGCTTATAGCTGAATTAAATTATGTCCAAATTTTTAGCACAGTGTTTAGATCATTGTATTACTTTAACAGGTATATGAGTTGGATGATGCAAGTTGTATGGTACCAGTGTTGGACATGTTGGACAGCCAGAATAAGGTATGGAGTCTCTGGTATGTATTATTATGAGTATACAAACACTACCTTCTGTTGTTTTATTCTGTGAAAGTTTCTTGAGAAATATTTCACTCAACAGGAGGTATTCTGTCCACCAAAACTACTGTGTGCAGCCACCCACCTCATTCATGCTGTCTGGAAGGAGAGGAAAGTCACTGCTATGGCTTCCATGGGCCACAGGTACCAGCTGGTTTTTTTTGTTGCTGTGGTGATGGTGCATTTCTGTAGTGATGGTTTCTGGAAGCATCTGTTACAACCACTGTTCTGTGATGTGGACCTTGAGCCAAGTAGGGAGGTGAGGAGGGTATGCAGACATGCATAGCATGCACACACACACACACACACATACACACACTCTACTAAACTAAACAACTAAGCATTCCATCACTACTATCCATTGCAAGAAATTGTTAATGAGCTTAAAACTTGTGCCCACACAATTAATACAGTTGCTCTGGAGGCATTCAATACATTAGAGTGAGTGCTCTAAACTTATGTCAGTTTGTGGTCCAATAAATTCTAATAGAAACAAAATGGACAGCCACCAGGGGCGGATTCAGGAGCTGGCAAGGGGAGGGACACAAACAGGCTAAGTTGTAGGTGGTTGGGAGAACCAGATTCTCTTGTTAGTTGCTGCATTTTTGAAGCAGCAAATAATCACCTCTTAGTAGTGTCTCACTGTTGATTTTAGCCATTTTTGCCTTTGCAGGTGGTTGTGAAGTCTTAAGAGCTGTCTGAATGTCTTAAAAACAGCAACACAGTAATTATTTTAGAGGTGCTTAGTATGCACGAAGATGCTGGGTAACTATTTCACAGCTAGTTTAACTTTGGTTGCAGGCGAATTTGTAATAAATGTTAGTAAAATGTGCATTTTTTCTCGAGTTTTAACTGATCTTGGCCTGACATTAAGTTTAGTATTTTAATCAGAAGTCAAGTATGGCTGGCTCCTCCACAAAGGGGGGGGGGATTTGCCCCAAATGCCCCATCCTGAATCCACCAATGGCCACCTAGCAAGTCTCCTGGATGATTTTTCCAAACAAGGCTACTATCATATTTGGACATAGGTAAGCTATTACTATATTTAAAAATTTTGTACTGTAGTTGCTGGAACTTTTTCTGCCACTTGTCACTAATTGCAATAAGCAAGTCAAATATTGGAAAGTTTTTATTGGGTCTCTTGTGGAAGTTGGTTACATGCATGTTTCTAATATACTCTAATTGAACAGTCACTATTTGTTCCAACCTTGAGGATCTTGATGTAATGGAAGATATTGAACCTATTCCTGTTGCTGTGGTAACAGCACAGCTGAAACTAGTCAGATCTTGGAGCACACTGTTGCTAGTAGCAACTGGTTGTCATGTGAGCTACTCACCATCTTGTTACTATGACACCTTATTATTAGTCCACTACTTGAGAAGTAATTTGCAGGTTGGTAGGCATGTGTGTGCGTGCATGTGTACGTGAGTGTGTGTATGTGTGCACGTCAGAGTTAGGGTGTGCTGGTGTATATGTACAAATTGAATGCTTACTTCGGTAGTTGTGTCATGCCTAATTGTTTGATGTAGCAGTCTGATAGGAACATTCCATTCATATTGCTCCATGCAATAGCTGCCAGTAAGGTAAGTAATATCATCATGCCATAACAACAGAACTGTTGAATTGTGTTAGCATTGTTGTAAGCAGTACAGAAGTTCTGTTAGTAAACTATTCTACTGAAGACCCTTCTAACCAATGTTAAGTTTAACGTCATTCCTGTGTTGCAGAATAATGGTGTTATACATCCTTGTATTGCTTTAGTGCTCAAAGGCAACATCTTGCAACACAACACTATGGAATGCCATTTAATTTGGTTGGAAATTTGAATTTTCACAAGCAAAAAAAAAAAATTTGATTCAAGTACTGTATATAGAATTAACTAACTAAAAGCCCACTCACCACCATATTTGCCATATGGCAGTATCAGTAAGTTACCTCTACATGTGGTAATGCAGTTCAGAGCACTGATTTGAGTCAGTGAAGAACTATGTTACCACATCTTAGTATACTACAATTAGCTAGCT
This sequence comes from Dysidea avara, assembly GCF_963678975.1. NCBI lineage: Eukaryota > Metazoa > Porifera > Demospongiae > Dictyoceratida > Dysideidae > Dysidea > Dysidea avara. The sequence continues at coordinate 5,263,350 of NC_089284.1, forward strand.
ACCAGAGGGTAGCTAGTCATAACAATGAGGTGATAGGACGCTTGCTAGTAATTACCATCCAATAATTTTTTGATCTGTAGAATACTTGAATCTATTGTCAAAAATTAATCAATGTCTAAAGACAAACAGAGTACAATATAGATAAATAAATGTACTTTCACTTGTAGAGATGCAAATTAACTGCTTTATGCCACCCTTGTCCACCCAATTCTTGACTACTGTTCCCATTTCATAAAGAATATTCACAAATCACAAGCTAGAATCAGTTCAGAGAAGAGCCACTGACCAAACTCAATAGCTACCGTCCCTGTGTGATCTATATCACATACTTCCTCTTTGCCAAGTTTACTGTATCGTAGAAGTATAATGGATCTAATTATAATTCTGAATGGACCTGTTGTAGTTATGGACAAGAGTAATTTGTTTACAGTGAACTTAGATCACACAAAGTCAATTGGTACTTTGAGATAATAAGTCACTCTCTAGAGTTCCTTGGATATGTATACATGAAATTGACAAAGAGAAAACATCCTGACCACCTGGTAGACCCCTGTAAGCATTCAAGTGCTAATTGGATGGCCGCAGGTTCGAGGCTGCCCAGGTCCAGTCAAGGATTTTTTCTCCTTTCCCCATGCACCTTTTCAAACACACTTTCTGTAACAACTTTCAAGAGGCTACCTGGTCCTACAGACCTTCAGCACTTGTACTGTAAAAGCCATAATAAGTAAAAAATAAAATAAAAATGATGTCCTAACATACTTTTTAATACTAAATTGTGTAATCATTGTTTTGATTATGTACAGATTGTAAATATGTGATTGGTTTTATAAGATTTTCTACCACCAATAATTAATAATGATCAGAGTGACAACTATCTGACACTGGTGCCTTTAATGTTCCTCAGTCTATAGTCTCACACCCGGCAGATTTTGGATCTAAATTCAGGTTTGGGATGTTGTATGGTGACACCAGTGACTTGTTAGCCATTTACTGGTTGTTACCAGCATTCAAAGAACCCTTCAGTCATAGCCTAAATATTTCAAGGGGCAGTTGAGCAATGATTTAAATCTAAAATAGAAGTCTGGCTGGTTACAAGCAACAAGCGAAAATTTCCTCCTCGAAATAATTATTCACAGAGCTATGTTTAGTATTTGTTTACTACTGCAACTTTATCAACAACTATAGAGGTCACAATTACAAGTCATTTAAACCTCAAGCAACATCAAGAGTGAGATCTACTTTTTTCACTGTACGAGCCACCAATGACTGGAACAGTTTACCCAATCACATAGTTAATGCACCCACACTTAATGATTTTAAAAATTTTCTCGACAGTAGCTGGTCTACTTTATTGTATGATTATTAATTAGTTAATTATTTTGTATATAAGTTTTTGCTATGTATAATAGCCCATTTTCACACAAGGGCTGGAAAAGCAAAAATCTTTATGCATACTATAGATATCTGTTTAGTAATGCCTGGAGTCAACCGCTGCACTAAGGAATGTGGTGGTTAATAATTACAATTGTGCAATATCCGGTGTCCTTTAAAATGTATTGAAGCCTACGGGAGTGAGGTAAGAAATCTTCACGGGAGCCTAAACTGTACCGTTTATTCTTATGAGAACGAAATTGTAATCTTCAGGTTGTTAGCATCACGATAGTATATAGTTTGAAGATTCGCTGTGTTGTAAAGCGGAAAGAAGCGACTTTAGCATGGCAGAAGACTCTAGTGACTTTGTTTTCAGCATCTAGAAAGTCTACTTAGTGAGATAAACTTTGTTACTATGTTTCTACAAGGCTGGGAACAGCGCTATGCAAATTTTATCACTGAAATAGGTGATCTTTCATCGCTGTGATTCTATCAATGCTAGGCGATTATTTCACCCGTTACAGTAGGTTTAGTGGCCATGTTTTGTTGCCTAACGATCCTCTATCTATATTATAAGACTGAAAATCCGTCCGTCTGTCTGCATTCCATTTGATGTCAGGCATGTACTCTTGAACCGCTGCATGTTTCGAAGCGTCTTTGTGTCTAAATAAGCGCTCATTATCCAGCTTTACAATGACGGTTTCGAAAAGTTCGTGCAAGCTATCGTTTGTCCGTTACCGCTCTTTAAACACGAAGGTGTAGAAGAAAAATGGCTTAAATTCTTTCTATAAACCGCAAGTAGACACCTATCTCAGTCCATTTGTACAGGTCTTTATAAGACAAAAATAAACATGTAGCCTTGGGTGTAGGACAGGTAGGTGAATGGGTTAGACAGCCGCCTTACGTGTAGAAGTTGTGGGTTCAATTCCAGTTCATGATAACTTTTTTTCTTCGATTTGGGCACCTTTTCAGTACACTTTTTTTTTCGTTCAGGTACCTTTTCAGTGCACCTTTTAGTCACTCTGGGTACCTTTTGAAACTTCAATCTGTACCGTGAGTTCGAATCCTGTACTGTATATGACTGTAAACACATGATCATACACGTTCAAGTACACGTTACATTTACCGAGACTGTACACACGTGATATTGCAAATTCAAATTTTATTTGATGTGCCTAAGCGAATCTACCTTTTGTGCGTCTCAAGCAAAGAGACAAAAGCAGAACCAAAGATTAGATCCAGCGAAGAGACAGGAAGAAGCAGAATGACAAAGACTGTGCCGCCAGGAGGCTTCAACCCGAGCTACCATCTCGACCAGTGCCAGGTGCTAAGTCGACTCACAACATAGACGAAGACAACGTGACGCAGAAGCCCATCGTGTGGCCCGCCAGGACGAAGAAAGAAGATCACAGGAACGGATCCGCGATGCATCTGTCCGTCGACTGGCTTGTGAGGACCCAGCTACAAGGAGGGAGGAGCAACAACAAAATACAGCTGCTCATCAAGAATCTCGGGCTGATCCACGCTACAGAGCTCAGGAGCAGCAGGCTAACACCACACGCAGACAACAGGTACGTGCAAGCACACACCCAAGCTTTAGGGGGTTTAACTATCAGCCACACAGCCTCTTCAACACTACAGATGTAGGTGCACTTAGTGTAGAATGCACACACTGTGGCGCATTAAAATTTCCCGAGGAGACGGAATCCCTTTGTTGCTTGAAGGGCAATGTCCAGTTAGAGGCATTTCCACAGCCTCAGTCATTCTTAAGACACCTGTATGAAGGTACGGACTCGGCAGGTAGACATTTTCTACATAACATACGTAAGTACAATAGTGCATTTCAAATGACGAGCTTCGGCTGTAACGAGATAACTATGGCTGGCTTCAATCCTTCTTTTAGAGTACAGGGTCAGGTCTATCATCGTATAGGTAGTTTAGTTCCATCAGCAGGTGAGTCTCCTAAATTTTCCCAAATTTATTTTATTGACAATCAGCAAACTGAATTAGCTACTAGATGTGGAATAGTTGATGGGTTAAGGCTTGACATAGTTAGGGGCATTAATGAGCTTTTGCATGACAATAATCACTATGTTCAGCTTATTAAAGTAGCTAAAGAAATATTTGAGCAGCATGATGAGCCAGCGAATGTTAGGGTAGTGATTAACGAGAACAAACGGCCCGTAAGAGAGCATGCTAGGAGGTATAATAGCCCGATGTGTGACGAGGTAGGAGTGCTAATGCCTAATGATAATGTAAATAATAGGGACATAGTTTTGCACTATAGGGATGGGTCTTTGCAGCGCATTTCTGAACTTCATAGGGGATATGATCCTTTGCTCTTTTCCTATGGCACTGATGGATGGCACATCAACCTGAAATTGGCTAATGGTAGGAAATTAACAACTACAACTACTACAGAGCAACCACTTATTTTATGTAATCAATTTATCCAATCAGATTCATCATACAGTCACTAAGGAAGTTGTTGCTAAGTATCTTATGTTGAATTTAACCAATCAAATTCACTGTACAATCACAAAGAAGTTGTTGCTAAGTAGATATTGACCAGGCCCCCTCCAACTTAGCATAGTACCTTATATATGTGTAAAAACTTAATGTGTTGTTTATCATCCTGCTAATGAAATAGCTCAACTATACATGCCTAACAGCAAAACTATGGGATTATGTATTCAACAACAATGCCTATCCCATGCAATAGAATGTCACCAATGGCAACAGGCATAGCTACCCTCACAGTTCCTTACACTGAGATGCTGGACAAACTGCCATCTATCATGTTGCACTATATATATAGTAGCTATCTTGCACAATCCCACTGTATAGCTACCAAGTGAATTCATATCTATATGATTCAATAACCCTATCACTTACATTGTATACAAATACAGTAACCAAATCCTTAATTCTATGGTATGCAGTGTCTACAAAACCCTATGCCTGGAATGACATTCTTACAGTGCCTCATGTATCATTACTGAATTATCACCAGTCCATTACTGATGTAAACAAATAAACTGTAATTTCAATATGTATACCACCCTGCACGATAGGGCAGGTACTACAGCTAGTACTTAATAAGAGTAAAAATACCTCACTTTAGGAAAGATGCAGCCTTTAAAACTTAAGATATCACTACTGACCATTTGACACAAGATCGCTGATTTCTCGATCACAACACAGCGTATCTTTCCAATTTTCACGTCATCGTTGTAGTATAGTTGCTGCTATAAAAGTATGTTCTTATACTAATAAGAATAAACGGTATGGTTTGGGCTCCCGTGAAGTGTAAAGACCTTAGTCCCATAGGTTTCAATACATTTTAAGGCCTCCCAAAGGACACCGGATGTTGCGCAATGTGTAATAAATTAGCATTACCATACTGTGAATACTTTAGCTTGCGTGGAAATGGACTATTGCAAATATGTTAAATTCTTTTTGTACAGATCAGGCTTTACAGGTAGTCTCGTCCTCGCAGACCCATTCTCCGGGGTGGCGCTTATAATATCTAATCGATAAGCGCCACCCCGGAGAGGACGAGACTACTTTACAGGCTCCTTGAGCCTTCTTCACCTGTAACACAAATTAATACGGTATTGTAGTCTCGTGCCCAGCCAGGCTCGTGCTAATGGTGTTGGCACATTATTAGCGCGAGTCCGATTGTGCACGAGATCAAATGGCTGAAATATATTTTGGTAGCGCAAAAATTATTGCTGACGTGGTTGCGCTGTCGGTGGTCTGTCTGAATCCAAATGGCTACTGAAAAATTGGACGAAGATCTTCAATGTTTTCATTTCTCTGAGGTGAAGAATAGTGCCATTGTACTGTATAGTGTCGTGTATAGTATTATCTACGAGATTTTGTGTAGGCCTTTTTCAGGGTGGCGCTCGAGGATGGCGCCTATGGCCGGACTAGAGATATGATAAGTGCCGGCACTCCAATATATCACTCAAGACTAGAGATATGATAAGTGCCGGCACTCCAATATATCACTCAAGACATTGATTATATTACTTAGGCGTAGCAACCCGTGGCTCCAGCGATTTTCTGATTGTAAATTGCAAAAAGATCGAGATACTCTAATAGAGCAGTCAATTACTCTAATATCTTGCTACGCCTATGACTAAGCCTCGGACTAATTAACATTGGTTCGACCAATTATGGAATATGCCGCCCCAGTTTGGGATCCGTATTATAACACTGACATTTATAAGTTAGAAAAGGTGCAAAGAAGAGCTGCTCGATGGATTTTATCAGATTACTCCAGAAATAGTGTTACGTCATTATTGTCCTCTCTTAGTATACCTACATTACAACAACGCAGTCAGTCATCAAGATTAACACTATTCTATAAAATAATTAATAATACACTACCAATCTCCATCCCCTCACATTATCAAAGAACTCAATTTTGTACCAGGCAACATCACCCCAATCATTTCATTCTGCCACAAGCAACCCTCAACACCTATAAATATAGTTATTATCCTAGAACTGTTAAAGACTGGAATGAGTTGCCAATTAATATAATAGAATCAAGAAACTTGGATGAATTTATTTATGTACTTAACCTTCACTACTGTAATTAATTATCAAATTGCATGTATGTATGTATGTATTTGATTGTACCATTTGGGGTTTTCACCCCCTGGGCAAACCAGCTGAGCTGACTGCCCAGTACCTAATCTTAAATCTTAAACTAAGCTGAGCTGCCTGCCCAGTTATCAATATTAATTATTATAATTAATATTGATAACTGGGTAGGTAGCTCAGCTGATATACTACTCATTTCGTGTATACCGCACAATCATATTTCCCCCTGGTGGTCTATGGTATCCTATAGACTAGTTACTAGTCATATGACAAGATTTGTTGCTTGGACCCTACCGACCCAACTTTGCACAATAAAATAAAAATAAATTAGACTACATGACGGGGAAATGATGCATACCACACCTCCAACAATTACCATAAGTAGATTAATGATAAGCATTTTTATTTTTCTCTGTGCATATAAACAAAATGGCTACTGCTTGCTAGCATATGTTCAGAATAAGAGTGAGTGTTTGGTCATACAATTATGCCTGATGCTGTTAATGAAGTCAATGGAGAATTGTGTCAAGCAAGTGCAAAGAAAAATAATTACAAGCTAGTAGCAATAAAAAGTGTATCACTGAAGTACAAATTTAATTCCTACCGTAGGCTATAAATTGAGCATGGCTGAAGTAGGGATTATATTTACACTCCAGGTGATGGTCCCCCTAAGCACTTTTAAAATTATAATGATCCCTACTAGATTGTAAAATTCTTTACTATAATGTACGTCACTTGTTCAATTTACACATGTTTCAATGAAACAAACAGAAAGTCATGGGTAGTAATGTCAATCTAACCATGCAACCTGACTGGATTTTTTTAATTTTATTAGTTGGTCAGGAGCAAGCAAAAAAATCAATTATGTAGTTTACATTGTACATATCTCTTATTAAACTGAATAATGATTATCTCGGTGTTATATACTCTGCTCCTGAGTTGCTTATAAAGCTTGGTCCATTGTACCACACTACTAGAACTATAGGTCCCTTATTTCTTGGTAGCATAGTGGACTATATGCAATTCTATACACCAGCCAGTGAGTACAATGTGAAAAATATAGTATTGAGTGTGTGGTTGGAGATAATTACATTATTTTAGTTGACTTTATGGTAACATTATTGTAATACTCTAATAGAGCGCACATTTTCATAGAAATTCTAATAGAACACATAGAATGTTCTAAGAATTTTCCATTGGTAGATCTATAAAGTAAAAATGAAGTGGTGATAGCAGAGGTATTAGAGTATCTCAACCTCACAATATACAGTTGTTTGGTTTTTGCCTTGTGACTCTTTAGCTGTTACAACTATAATACAAAAATGGTGTGCTTTGGAGAAGGGACCATGGAGCCATGCAGGCATGAAAATTGCATTTTCTTCCTGTCAATATACACACGGTGTGACGTACTAACTTTATTAGCCACATAACAACCATGGTGTGTCTTGATATGTAGAAATTAGGTGAAGAGTGGTAATTTAGATCAACATTTAAACAGTACAGTGGAACCCCCTTACTGAATTTATAAAGGCCGTCCATCTAGGTCACAAATCAACAGTATTAGTAGCTTGTACACTCCTTAACTAAACACACCTCTTTACAAAGGGCAAAAATAAATTTTCCAATGGTGTCCGTCTATAGAGAGTTCCACTGTCATATTTTGAGCAGTCAGCATGATAAAGGTGTGAGTATAGCAGGAGTGCTACAATTACATAATGCACTTTGTAAAAGAACAACTATAGAGTGATACCTTTTATGTCTTGATCTTGAATTGGTAAGGTTGACAACTAGTTCTAATGCATATATAGTTAGTCCAGTGATGTTTGTTTTAATTGTGTGATCTCATGGTGTACTATTTAGGCAAGCAATGCCAGGAGAATACCCAGACGGGTTGAGTTGAGAAGGGCTGAGCATCCATGGATTAGACCATCAAAGTTAGATGTTGAACTTTCTCAAACTGAGAGGGAGACTCAAGTCAGTACATCAGTACAGTGTAGTTGTATTTATCTGTATAATGGTGATACAGGAATTGTTCAGAAAGTTTGTTAGCATATTAAACAAGTTGACACCTCAGAAGTTTGAGACACTTGCTAACCAAGCACTGCAGTTGGCCATCGATACAGAGGAACATATGAAGGGCTGTACTGACAGGATATTTATTGCAGTGTGTATAAGAGAATGTGCTGTCTGTGTATATATGTATGCTCTAATGGAATAACACAACACAGAGGGACAAAGAATATTCATACCTATCCTATACCTATAAATGAACTATATACTTATAAGTGTGCACTGAAATTTCAGTATGTTAAAATAAATCCCCCCAGTTAAGGTAGACTAAAAGTTGGAGCTAAAAAAATTCTGCTGCTACATGGCTAGATTTGAATTGAATAAGATAGCTATACCATCTAGCTATACCATCTAATTTGTAAATATTTTGCTTACTTTGTTTCATTAGCTGTGTTTTTGTGTGATCTTCAATGGTAAGGTAATTGAATAGCAATTTGAAGTTCTTGTAAAGTGCAGGTGTGAAAAAGACTAAAAAAAGTTTTAAAAAAAAACTAATATAAGTGTAGTCCACACACAATTAAATGACTAAATTTTGTAATGTGGTTTATTGGCTGCGTAACCTAGAAGTGAGTTTACTGTAAAATTGCAGAGCTTGGAGAAGGAAATACATTTATATGCAAAATGTCTTACTTGTTTGCTACACCGACATCTTGATCTGCACAACATACTGCTGTGTGTCTTACTTAATATTTGGAGAGACAGGATCATAAGCTAATTAGACAAATCATCATAGAAGCCATTTTATTTTATGTATATGTACTGTATAGCCTAAATATTTCGAGGGGCAAATATTTCAAGGTTGAGCAATGTTGCTAAAAATAAAATATTCACGGATTTACAAACACTCCCAAAATATATTAGACTATATGGAGGTCTAAATATTTCAAGGCTAAAATTTTTGCTGATAACCCCCAAAACCACGAAATCAGTGAAAATTTTCCCCCTCGAAATATTTAGGCTATACAGTATATGCTTTTGGTGGTAGCATCCAGTGTACTGGACATGATGCATAGTAAATTTTCATAAATTTTTGGCAGGTATGTAGTGGACCACACTTCAGTGTGGTATATGCTCAGCTGTGTAGGGTATTGTCAAAGATTACTGTTGAAGTGGGAACTGGACCTGAATCTACAAAGAAAAGTTTTCGTAGTCTATTACTTAACAAATGTCAACAAGAATTTGAGAAGGACAAAGAATCAGATGAAACCTTTACAGAGCTGAGGAAGAAGGTTGAGGAAGCTGCTACCCTAGAGGAGAAGAAACAGTTAGAAGAAGAATTGGAGGAGAAGGATTATCATGTACGTCACAACCACCTAGCAATCGTCAGGTTTATTGGAGAACTGTTCAAAGTCAAGGTGAATTTGAGAATTTGTACTTGCAGCATATGTCTGACATGTGTCTTGTGTGTGTAGATGTTGTCTGAGGAAATAATGCACGAATGTATTAGAAGACTGTTACAAAATACAAGAGATGAAGAAGCATTGGAGTGTTTCGTCAAGCTGATGTTCACTGTTGGTAAAGATCTGGACCATGCGAAAGGACATGTAATAGCAGGTCCAATCTGATTGTGCCAAAATATTAGAATCCATACCCTTAGGGTCTAATACAGCAGTACATGAGTAGAGTAGACTTTATTATCAAAGCTGGGATGATCTCATCTCGGATAAGATTCTTGCTACTAGATGTATTGGAGCTAAGAAACGTGTGTAACTTGTATGTGTAGGCCTTCGGTTGATAAATGCCATTTTATTTCAATAGTCCAACTGGGTACCATGGAGAGAGGGCAATAATCCTAAAAAGATAGACCAGCTACATGAGGAAGCTGAGATGTTACGTCAGTTTGCAATCCATACCGGTCCTCGCATAGGAGGCCAACAGAAATCACGAAAATAAAACAGATGCAAATTCTAGTACTATATACCCAGATGACTCTGTATAACTCAGGCTGTAAGCTCTCGTTGTACTCCATCAGAATTTTTTATGAATTATGTTAGAACAGTAGATTGTAAATTGGGTTGTGATATTGTGTTCACATATATGCACACATGTCACAAACACATACAAGCATGCATGCACTGCTCACACACACACACACACACACACACACACACACACACACACACACACACACACACACACACACACACACACACACACACACACACACACACACACACACACACACACACACACACACACACACACACACACACACACACACATTTATGCACACTGCACTATATAAGCATTAATTCTTTCTAGGAATTGTGTTGTGATCTTGATCTCACAACCAAAATTTATGCTGGCAAAAGCATTTTTTTCCTATATCATATACAGCTGTGTGGTAACTTTGAATACTAACATTTATGTACAAAAAAACAACTCAAAAACCACATTTTTGATGATGGGTGATCATAGCTAGATTGAATGACAACTTCACTTGTAAAATTATGGACTCTCTCATTATAAGGCAGCACTATTGGTTTTATCAGCTAGAATAATGAACTATGTATAAACAGGAGTTCATATATAGAGGGAGGTATTACTATATTATAGTAATAGTTACTGTTACCTCGGCCCCTGAATTTTTTTTATAGTTGCCACTTACCATATTCTTTATATATGTCGTAGTCATCATCAACATATTTACCTACTTTATAAGCCAGCTGCAGTGTATAGTGTAACCATATAGCGGTCATTGTATTTGATGTAGCTATAGTGACCATATATGGAAACTTTTACAATGTAATATTTGCTCCATAGTTATGTAGTGGCTGTGAGCATGTGGCATGACATGTTGAACCATCAAAACAGAAGTTTTACTACCGAGGCAATGAACTATAATATGTTGGATGCACGCATCCCAGCTGAAGCCACCATTGTCTAGTAGTAAAACCCTTAGGAGTATCACACTAATGTACAATATGATGTCAGCTTCTAGCTATTGGGTTGCTTCATCATGTCGTAAAGATACAATCTTGTTTTCCAGATCTTTCTTTTGTGCAATTACTTATATTCTTCTCTCTGCAACAGCTATGCACATCAGGGTTGATGTACATTATTTGATTTAGTGTTAGATCATGACCCCAGAGTTGTGATGATCAAGACAACAAGTAAGGGTCTGATTTTGTTTCTTGCCAAGTTGAGTGACTGAAGTAATATGAGTCTCTACATGACACCTAGAGAAGTGCACAAGTTGTTGAGGGTGCATGGATGTATGATCAGTGTTTGTATTAAGAGTAGGACTCTCTGGTAGGTTATGCCGGATAATTAATTACATTGTAGACTTTCACAATCAGTCTGCAGAGAATTCATAATATATAAAGCAATGGTAAAGAGTTCACTTCTGAGAATGGGAAAGAGTCGGAAGACTGAGCAGGGGGAGATTGACATTTTAGCTAACTGTTTTTGGAAGGATTCTAGCATATATCAGTAACTTTACTCTACAGGTGTGTGCTCAGATAATTAAGCTATGGACTTTGCAAGTTAATTAGATCTGAAAGTAGCCAGGACTGATTTCATTTGCCGGGTTCTTAGTCAATACTGGTAGATGGCTTCACCTGGAGTGGATGTAAAATGGATGGCAGCAAGTTGTCATCACAATTTCTGCAAACGAAGACCAGTCTAGTAGCTATAGTATACTGTCTCCTTATGTAGCTAGGGTATGGTCTGCCCATATGGCCTGCCTTACGGTCAGTTGTGGGCGCGCGCCAGACGCGACACTCACGATAAGACGTACGATAAGATGGCGAGTGAAAGGCTAAACGAAGATCTTCAACGTTTACAACTCTCTGAGGTGACAAGAACGGGCAGAGAGTTAGGGAGGGGTTCCTACGCCACAGTATTTGAAGTGATGGTACACGGAACACCATGTGCTGCCAAGGAGATGCACCCAATTTTGCTAAGTGATAAACGCAAACACGACTTCCTCACAGAATGTGTCCACAGCAGTCAGCTCCTTCATCCTAACCTGGTACAGTTTATTGGAATACACTACTCCAGCCCAACTGCTGATCTCCCATGGCTAGTAATGGAGCTGATGTACATTAGTTTGACTGGATTGATAGAGAACTATGAAAAGAAGCACATTCCAGTGAGTTTTAAATTGTCCATTCTAATGGACATTTGCCAGGGTCTTCAATTCCTTCACAATAAGAGCATAGCTCACCGAGATCTCTCATCAAACAATGTCCTTCTGACAAAACATCTGGTAAGTAAGATCGCTGATCTTGGAATGGCTAAAGTGATGGGAGCAGATTCACAGAGACACACCCTTGCCCCAGGCACACAAGTTTTTATGCCCCCAGAGGCACTTTCGGATGAATCATTTTATGGCTTTCCTATTGATGTGTTTTCACTGGGATGTGTTGCTATACATTTGGTCAGCATGCAGTGGCCTACCCCAAGAGGTATCAAACAACAAGACAAGGTGACTGGTAAAATGGTAATGCTAACAGAACAGCAACGAAGAGAGAAATATTTTGTTAATTTTGGCCAATTACTGGTACTTAAAAGGCTTGTAGAGAGATGCTTAGAAGATAGTCCAAGTGACAGACCTGTTGTCAGCGAGGTTACTAAGGGATTACGGATCATCCAGTCTGATCCTTTACTGAATGAAAGTGTTGACATCATTGAGCTATATAATTCTGTAGTGAACTACAAAGAACAACTGCACTGTAAACAACAAGAATTGGTTGAAAGAAATAAACAGTCTCAGGAAAAAGAAATGGAATCACTTCATGAATTAGAGCAAGTAAAATCAGTGTTGGCTGAAGTTGATCAGAAACTGATCAATGCTAATAGCCGGCTGGTTGCCAAAGACACTCAACTAGCTGAGGCAAAAAGTGAGTTGGATGCCAAGGATTCTCAACTAGATAAAGTCAATAATCAGTTGGCTACAAAAGATACTCAATTAGCTACAGTCAAAAGTCAATTAGCTGCAAAGAATGCTGAGTTGGCCGAGACTAAACAGCACTTACAAGATCAAATAGCAGAAATGAAAAGGAGGGAAACACAAAAGGTACGTATCTATTAAGAATAAAACAAAGTACTTCTAGAAATCTAATTATTATTGTGTTGGGTAGTTACTACTAATTACTCACTGCCTTGTAATTATAATTAGTTATTACTCCCTGCTGGACATAACCAGAACGTACTAGCTGCTGACCCTTAATCGAAAATTTTAGGTATACATATATAATACATCCAGTGGCTGCACTCGTATTGGCTTGGGTGATTGATCATCCTGTACAGGCTATCAACCTGATAAGTGTTACATGTTACACTACATGTAACACTTTTACACCTCAGATGAAAGGAGCCGCCCGGGCTACATTTTGTATGTAGTGCAGCTAGCCGGGCTACATACGAAATGTAGGGGTAAGTAGAATTCGAGGAAAACGGGGACAACTCACAGAAAATGCCTGATAAAGGTCATCATGCAATTATACAGGTTGGACAGGTTGGATTTTACAGCACAATGTTTCCTTGTGGCATTGTTTGGATCATTTCGCTAAAACGATCGAAACACTCTAATAGAGCAGTCACCTGCATTAAAATACTCTAATAGAGCAGTTTAAAATGTTTTGCTAACTATCCAACCAGGAACCCACATTGATTGCCTGTGATTTGATGGACTATAGCTGTCATAGATTAGGTATATAAACTAGCTAAGTCATCAACATTGAAAGTTAGCTACTCCTTTGAAACCATAATTTAAAAAAAAAAAAAAATTCAACTATTAAATATTAAATTAATACTGATATGAAACTGAGATTCACAAAGTACTCTAGTTAACTGACAGTGCCTATTATAGGCTTCAAAAACTTCACCTATACTGCTTCCAGATAAAAAGACATACGATGGGAGTATGCATGCAGCACTGTTATGCTTGTCGAGCTGAGGTGGCTCCAAGAAGAGTCCCCATGACTGCTCATATAGTCCTTAGTCTAGCCATGCACCTACACATACCTCAGCTGCTACATGCCTATCATGTGACTTTTTCCTGAGATTGCAGGTACAATTTCCCGCATCTTTGTGCAGGCATTGTCAGTTAATTAGAATCCTTTTGTAAACTTGTAATTATAATTTATGCTAGCTATAATGGTTTAAATTTTATGGTTTCAAGGGAGTAACTAACTTTCAATGTTGATGAATCTATGACAGCTATAGCCCATCAATTCACAGGCCATCAATGTGGTGGGATAGGTGACAAAACATTTTTGACTGCTCTATTAGAGTATTTTACTACAGGTGACTGCTCTATTAGAGTGTTTCGATCGTTTTAGCAGAAGAATCCAACAATGCTGCAAAGAAGCATTGTGCTGTAAAATCCAACCAGCATGATGGCCTTTATCAGGCATTTTCCGCTGGTTGTTCCCATTTGGTTTACACTAATTTCACAACGCTTCATGTCCGCGGACGCCCCTGCGTGTATATATTGATATATTATACCACAATTGGTTTCACGAGGTTTCAAGATAGTAGAGGGCGCTAAAGCGCCCTCTACTATCTAAAGAATGATTTCTCATGATCAGTAGTCCAAAGTTAGGGGTAGGGTTTGGGTTCAGCCATATTCTTTAATATACGTTAGATCACTATTTTAATATTATCTTGCATTTAAGTACGTCAGGGTTCCGGCAGCTGGCAGCGGTGATACAGTGGTTATGGCTCTGATTCATTATAAAACGTCCCGGGATTGAGCTCACATTTCATTAATTTTTAAGTTAAAGTCACAAAAGGCATCAAGCTTTGTGAAATTAGTGCTACCCTTCCTGTCTCCACTTTCCGTTCCTGTCCTGTTCCCGTTTTCCTAGAATTCTACTTACCCAAAATTTAGACCGGGCTACAACCTGGCAGTGATTATATATAGATATGGCACAATATGAGGTATAATTTTGGCTTTTATTTCTCCCTGTAACTGATTACAAAGGTTACAAGGTTACAGACATCGTTTAGAACAGGTTGCGGTAGGTTACAATGGGTTATGGTAGGTTACAATGGGTTACGGTAGGTTACAATGGGTTACGGTAGGTTACAATGGGTTACGGTAGGTTACAATGGGTTACAGCAGGTTACAATGGGTTACAGTAGGTTACAATGGGTTACAACAGGTTACAGTAGGTTACAATGGGTTACAACAGGTTACGGTGGGTTACAACATGTTACGGTAGGTTACAATGGGTTACAGTAGGTTACAACAGATTACAATGGGTTACGGTAGGTTACAACAGGTTACAATGGGTTACGGTAGGTTACAACAGGTTACGGTAGGTTACAATAGGTTACAACAGGTTGCAGTGGGTTACGGTAGATTACAACAGGTTACGGTAGGTTACAATGGGTTACAACAGGTTACAATGGATTATAACAAATTACGGTAGGTTGCAACAAGTTACAATGGGTTATAGTGGGTTACAATAGGTTACAATGGGTTACGGTAGGTTACAATGGTTACAACAGGTTACAGTAGGTTACAATGGGTTACAACAGGTCACGGTGGGTTACAACAGGTTACGGTAGGTTACAATGGGTTACAGTAGGTTACAACAGATTACAACAGATTACAATAGGTTACAATGGGTTACGGTAGGTTACAATGGGTTACGGTAGGTTACAATGGGTTACAACAGGTTACAGTAGGTTACAATGAGTTACAATAGGTTACAATGGGTTACAACAGGTTACAGTAGGTTACAAAGAGTTACAATAGGTTACAATGGGTTACAACAGGTTACAATGAGTTGCTGTAGGTTACAATGGGTTACAGTAGGTTGCAACAGATTATGGTAGGTTACAACAGGTTACAATGGGTTCCAGTAGGTTACAACAGGTTACAGTAGGTTACAATGGGTTCCAGTAGGTTACAACAGGTTACGGTAGGTTACAATGGGTTACAGTAGGTTACAACAGATTACGATATGTTACAATAGGTTACGGTAGATTACAATGGGTTACGGTAGGTTTCAATGGGTTACAACAGGTTACAGTGGGTTACAGTAGGTTACAACAGGTTACGATAGGTTAGAATGGGTTACAGTAGGTTAGAATGGGTTACAAGGGTTCTTGCGCGTACACTGTACAAGTTAATGAAACATTAGCTCGTAACTTCATAGTCATACAGGCACAATATGGAAGCCACCAAACTGTGTGAAACTACACCATTATAGGTTGTAACCCCTTTCGATATAGATTGTGTACTATACTGGCAGAGTTGTAGGTCACCCAAAGTAACTCATTAAGCATGAGGTTGTTCAGAGCACATTTATTTTAATATTTTTTAAAATTTTGGTATTTGACTGTACTAATAATGGTTTTGGTAGCTGACAAGAGCTAAGGAAAATCTCAAGTGAATGTGAGCTGGCTGCAACTATATCAGAAACATTATAGAACCAGTCCTTATTATGTTAACACATCATGTGGTCTTTAAAAGCTATGTATGTGTATTGTATGTTAGCACTAGTACGTGACTGCCCTACATGCTGGACTTTATTACCCTAGGTTTACTCTTTCAGCTAGTGTGTTTAGCTTGACAAAAAGCTGAAATAACACCTCTCTTGATTACCTTGGTCTGATTGAGCTACAGTATTTGTCATTGTAAAGCTTTCCCATACATTTTCTATTACTTTTCCCTTCTTGTGTGACATGTTCACCTGCTCTATCTTATCAACAGGGAACTTTTTTTTTGCTTAGCCGCTGTACTATTTTCAGTATACTCCCTTGTGTTTGTGTGAATAAGTTGACTTTCCACCATAATTGCTTTTACTACCTAAATGTGATGTTAAACTATGTCATTTGGTCTGTCAAAATGTAATTCTAGTGTCCCAGCAATTGGAGCCATTTTTTTGTCAATACAAGGTGAGTCATGCAGCCATGAAAATTAGAAAATGCAAGCCTGGCAGTCCATCAGTTTATTTATGCCAGAAATCATAGTGAAATTGTTATGAAAGTGTGGTTCAACACTTCATAGTATCACTTTACCCATTTAGCTAGTATGTTAGTGTAAAGTTAACAGCAGCTGTAAACTTCATAACAGTTGACTGTTTGCTATTGGACTTGTAATACGTAGGTGTGACAGTGGGTAATATATATATATATAATAGTGTCACAAACAGACTTCAGATCAGCAAGTGTTAAAATACAAATACTCTAGAAATACAAATAGTTTTATCAAGACAGTACTTAAGTACAAATAAATATGTTTTAAATGCTTTCTTGGTGTAATAGTGTTACTGGAAAAACACAACCACCTTGTTTCCTCAAGTAAACTACAGGAGTGTACGTATGTTGCTGTTATTGAATTTGAACCACTCACTATTGATTGACACACTATTACTTTGGCTAGTTAAACGGCAATGTCAGAACTAGAGGATACAGGTACACACCAATTTGCAGTAAATTTCTGGCCAACAGGACAAATGGTTTGCTTTCCAAAATTTGTGCAAATCGTTTTGAAAGTAAGCATTTTTAGCTACAATATTTATGTAAGTTTTTGAATTTATGAGCCTAAAGAAAGGTATTGGTTTTAATCTATGCATATAATATTATACTCAACGACTGAAGGTACCAATTGATCTCTAATGCTATTATGTATATACTTTAGGGAAGTGCTGAACAAGGTGTATTTAAATACTACAATATATACTTATACCCATGTATTTGTCCAAAGGTTTGAATTCACACAATTATTATAAGAAAGCAGTGTCCATCAAATGACACTTTGAAGACAGAAGGTTGATGATGCTTTAGCCATCCTAATTTCCCTGTATTGGTACCAAGTGTTCTACTGCATGAATTGCAGATCTATGTAAATGTGCATCTCAAACTTTCACAACCATTCCAACACAATACACAAAAATTCTACCTTAGAAGTATATAATATGTAGTACCAAGAGTTCACAAGTATGAACTCTTGGTAGTACAGAATCATGATTAATTTTGAAACCTGTCTATTATAGTTATATACCTTTGGGCCAACATGTCCTGACCTTATAAGCATTAGGTTGGTCATTTTGTGTACAAATCACGCACTTATGGATTTTTTTCAATGGCCAATTTAAACAAGTGGTATTCTATTGTGACTTGAGTAGAGTCAGGTTACACTGTATCAGTAACACCAGACTTGTTTTTTTTTGCACAACCACAGATGTCAATATGAAATGGTGTAACCTACTGTAACCCATTGTAACCTACGTCTGTTGTAACATACCGTAACCTGTTGTAACCCATTGTAACTTGTTGTAACCTACTGTAACCTATTGTAACCCACCGTAACCCATTGTAACCTACTGTAACCTATTGTAACCCACCGTAACCCATTGTAACCCACCGTAACCCATTGTAACCTGTTGTAACCCATTGTAACCTACCGTAACCTGTTGTAACCTACCATAACCCATTGTAACCTGTTGTAACCCATTCTAACTTACTGTAACCTGTTGTAAACTACTGTAACCCATTGTAACCTGTTGTAACCCTACCGTAACCTACTGTAACCTGTTGTAACCCATTGTAACCTACCGTAATCTGTTGTAACCTACCATAACCCACTGTAACCTGTTGTAACCTACCGTAACCCATTGTAACCCATTGTAACCTACCATAATCTGTTGTAACCTACCGTAACCTGTTGTAACCTACTGTAACCTGTTGTAATCATCACAATGAACCTGTTGTACTGTATGGGTATAGTAAAACCTATGTACTACTGCTAATCCATAAATCAGTGTCTTCAAGAGAAAACACTGATGTGTAATCATGACAGTGAACAGCAGAGAGATTGACAATGAACAGTAGTAAGATTGACTATGAAGCATGGATAAGGGTTTAAGATGTCTGTAACCTTGTAGTAACCTTTGTAACTGGTTACAGGGAGGAATAAAAGCAAAAGTAAGACAAAATATACCTCATATTGAGCCACATGTGTTAGATAGAATATTGAGCCGCATATGTCAGCCTAATAAGTGTCACAGATTAGCTGTAACACGGGGAATTCAGGCTTTGCCTGATATGTATGTCCTTGGACCTGAGGCCCTCGGGCAGTCGGGCATACATGCGCACTGATAGTGCAGTAACATTTTGAGTCAGTGCAATATATGATATATATGCACTGGCTTTCCTTTGATCTGAGGTGTGAAAGTGGTACATGTGTTTAATATAGCTAGTTAACAATATGAAATATCACAACATATGCACTCACAGCTTAGAGTCAAGGGTAGCTATAGCGGTGTGAGGCCATTCTATTAGAGCTCTTTGATTTGTGAAGCATCTATAGTCACACTTATATTAAACAAAGCCCTCATGCCCGTGTTACAACTATTACATGTATTATATATATGTAATTTGTATATTTAATCAGAAATAGTTAAAGTATTAAATATCTGCTTTATCTTTTTCTTCTTCCTGTGGTAAAGAAAAAAAAGATAGGTTAAAAAGCCCCAAAGTTGGCCTATTTTAAGGAATACAAATACAAAAGAAGTGATATCTAATCGAGCGGCACCAAATTCACCTGAATTGTCGTTATTAAATTTTTTACCATTAACCTACCATCACAGCCATTTCTTGGCCGCCACCTTGGATTTCACATCTTCTTTCACCATAGCCTTTTTGAGGGCCGCACTCTTTACAGCTCGGCTGTTTTGGATTAGATATCTTGATCTTTTAAGAAGTTTGTACTTTGCTTGCTGAACATATAAACATCAGCTCCAGAAGAAAATACATGTAACTTGCTCTATTTTGTGAATTACTCATTTGGGGATAATTTGGGATTAGGTGAATAAAAAAGAATTGCCAGAAAAAATAATGGGTAATTTAAAAAGCACTGGAATTTTTTATTTAAAAATGAAGTAGGGATCCAAGCAATAAAACGTAGTGAAACAAGAGATGAATGATGGTATTACAGCTTAGCTTTGTGAGAAAATCCCTATATCGGCATGTTTTTCTTCAGTACCAAAGTAGGGATTTTCTCACCGAGCTATGCTCATTCATCTCTTACTTCACTACTTTTTATCTCTTTGATTCCTACTTCATTATATACTAGCTTGTTTAGTTCTTTTGCTATATACATGTAACTGTTCTATTAGGGTGACTGCTGTATTAGAGTGGCTCGAATCAGCCTCAAGCACATGGTCACTATTCCTTATTTTCACCATGCTATCATTCAATAAGGGGGTGAGGTCATCATGTTCAAGTAAATAGATTGTTAAGCGGTGTGGTCTCCATGCTCCATTGTGATATATTAGTCAACCAATCATGGTCTTGAACCTATTGTAAAGTTACAGGTGTCTACTGGGTGTCCAGTACCTTTTACAGCAGCGTAAGTGCTTTCAATAATTTGGTGGCATCTAAATATGCTGTTCAAGGAAAGTGTTGGTATGGAAAATTAATGCCTTGGTATGGTATCGTTGTATGAAGAAGATGATAACCAGCCTGATTAAAGATAAAAGAAGGACAAGGCGCACTCATCAGAACCCCAAAAGGCACATCCCACTGGCATAAAATGGTGGCTGTGAGCTGTTTCATTGGCCTCCAGCCTTGCGACTGTGGTCAAGCAGGTAGGCAGGCAGACCAATTTTTTTTTCATGCTGTACTTGATGTTAGATGGACTAACATTATTCCGTAAAGGTGATTTTCATCACATAAGATGTCTCTATGATGATTTTTAAAGGTGGAATTTTAGGCAGTGCACGTCTTTGGGGGCGATCCTTACTTAAACAGTACTACTGTACTGTTTGATATTGTACTCAAGCCTACTTTAACTTCTGTCTTCATTATGTGTGTATAGATATGAAAAATGTGGGTAAAAAGGCAACCCCAGCCTATGGCCGGCTTTGGGAACCTTGTAAAGATGGTGAAATCTACCACCACATTTTCACCAAATATACCACCACGTGTCAGGGGCATAGCCACACTTTTGGTGATGCCAGGGCCTAGCTGTATAGCAAGACCAAAAAAAGAAAAAGGTGACTACCTGCTGACAATAGTTGCCCTCCATAGTTATCCTCCAATAATTGCCCTCTCTATTTATACTGTTACATTGTTCAAGTAAAATTTATGGTTTTGAAAGAACTATACCTCCTTATTTATAACTACACAACTTGTTACACTGCTTCTCTGAACACTGTGACTGCTTTATTAGAGTGATTGACTGCTCTATTAGAGTATCTCAATCTTAGTGCATGGTTATATAATTATTGTTGATTCCCAGGTTCTGGCTACGCCTCTGCCACATATGCAACCAAATCTGCACAGCTTGGCTGTTTTGCGTGGATTACATTAACTAAATTGTACTCAGCACTGATTATACTTTCATATTTGATTATTACGTATTTACTAAAATAATTTTCTTAGTATTGAGCTGAAGTATAGGTGATTAATTATTAACCAGAAATAAATGCACTAAGGTAACTTGTTGACTGTTTGTTTACAGTGCAAATTTGCTATGCAAAGCCTCTAAGATGGGACACACCTTTGAACGGTTCGGCTATTCCTGGTAGCCAACAGTGCAGTTTATCAGTAATTCAAATTTTCTGTTAGAAACCACTGGGAAAGAATGTGCTCTGAAACCAATTTTCACATGCTTTTTTTTACTGGGACAAGGAAACCAAAGATTTTCTAAGTATTTGAGTCTGACCCAGATTGTGCATTGAGTCATTTGTGTTGATTATAGTATCTTGCTTGACAGTGACAATGTCTATAAATGGATCACTGCTGGTAAGTGTATTCTAAAAAAGGAAGTAGAACATGGGGGTAGTTTCAAATCGAGTTATGTGACTGCTCTATTAGAACATTGACTGTTCATTTAGAGTATTTCAATTGTTAGATGTTTGGATAAAACATGCCTCGAAAATAGTATAGAGCAGGTAGCAATATTTATATGGTCTATATACAACTCTTACTACATTCAATGATCACTCATAGGGAAGCACATTAGTACAGTATGAAAATGCACAAAGTCATCCCTTTGAAGTCATGCCCACCAGAGTTAGTGTATAAGAGTACTTTTGAACAAAGCATGCCTGTGTTACTGGTATAGACTGAATCTACATATTTATCTTTTGCTGATGCAAAAACTCTTTTTGTTATAATTGATAGTGTGAAATGTAGGTTTTAGCACATACCTTTGCTTTCATGAAGCCCATACATTTATATACAGAGCTCAGTTAATATACTCTAATGGAGCACACACTTTATGCAAAATACTCTAATAGAACAGTCACTTCCACAATTCAGATAACAGAACGTTTGGATAATTGATGGCTGAGGGACCACTGTACCACCTTGATAACTCAATATTCTCACTAATATAACACAGTTTATAGGTACCAATGAGTGTCAGATGTACATGCTTGTAGTTTTATTGAACAATTCACTACCTTGTTTTAATAATATTAGAGAGACAAACCCCGAAGGATAATAGAGCTACCAAAGAAGGTTGAATTGAGGAAGGCTGCACATCCATGGGTTAGACATTCTAAACTGGATGCTGAACTAGATAATATTCTTGATGAGGAAGAAAAGGAGACAAGGGTTAGCTCCTTGTCATTATTTACTATTTTACTTGTTATTGTGATGATTCAGATGCTGTTCAGAAAGTTTCTTGGTATATTAAACAAGTTGACACCTCAGAAATTTGAGACACTTGCTAACCAAGCACTACAGTTGCCCATTGACACAGAAGAACGTCTCAAAGGCTGTATTGATAGGTTATTCAGTAAAGTAAGTAAATTGTGGGTACACACATGCTCTGATGTGTGTGTGCGTGCATGTATGCATGTAATGGATGAATAATTTATCAATAAGATTTTTTAAATTTCTTCTTCAGGCATTAGAAGAACCAAACTTTAGTGTGGCATATGTTCAACTGTGCCGGGTGTTATCCAAGGTCTCTGTTGAGGTGGGGACTGGATCTGAAGCTAAGAAGAAAACCTTCCATAGTATTTTACTTGCCAAATGTCAACAAGAGTTTGAGAAGGATAAAGAGTCAGATGATGCTCTAAATGAGCTGAGGAAGAAGGCTGAGGAAGCTGCTACTCCAGAGGAGAAGAAACAATTAGAGGAAGAATTGGAAGAGACGGAATATCAAGTTCGTCACAAGTATTTAGGAAATATCAAATTCATTGGAGAACTATTCAAAATTAAGGTAACCTTATATACGCATACACAGCTTGGGTGTAAGTAGTGAAAACGGTGTTAAGATTTCTTAAATTTCAAAGCATGGGTGGAGTGGTGCTGTTGTTGGTGTTTCAAAACTGTAACATATCCATATAGGAATTTGGCTATTATAAGTCAAATGATTGTTAGAGGCCATCATGAGGTATGGTGCATTACAGCTACAGCATCATAGAGTACGAATCATGAAGGTTTGATGGCATTTTCTACCAAATTATATGAAAAATAATATGAATTTAAAACAAGTTGATGTTGTGCTACACTTTACTTCTAAAAATCAGGCCCTCATGCAGTTAAAACTAAGCTATATAGGCAGTTATTCAACCATGTATATAATTTAATGCAATGTTATTATTAAGTTAGCTAGACAATTAGATTTGTAAATATTGTAATTTAGTGTATTTTGTAATTCATGAATTATTGTGTAATTTGGTAATTATGTTGATATGCACTGCTAAGGAAGCGTAATTCTAACAAATTTAAAACTGCAAATTGCTTACAGTCAACTGTTTTATAGTGTCTCTATCATGTTTTCTCATGCAAATTGTTTAGAGCAGGGGCGTAGCTAGCCAGAAGGCGATGGAGGGGCAGGAATGCCCCCACTAAACACTCAACAAAATTGTTCATGATTGCAAAAAAGGCTAATGGCCCAATGATGGGCTAGCCAACATACGGTGTTGTATTATTACAGCTTATGTAACTAGCTATGTAACTATTTCAGTACTGATTGCTTATCATTTATCAATGGAGGTATATTCGTCGAGCATCATCGCACGTGCCACAACTGTACTCCAACAAATTCATCCATACCAACATACAAAGATCCAGTGTAATTGACTCGAGAAAATAAACTTGGTACATTTAACACTTTATCACCTCGTAGGCAGTAAGTAGGTTCATAGCGTCATCTGTTCTCCTTTGTCACGTGTGAGTTGTGACTCCTGCGAGATCACTTCGAGCGGGTCACTCTTTTTAGGTTCAAAATGCTCTATCACGTGAGTAGCTTAATATAGAAGTGTGTCTCTAATATTTTTGTTCGATGGGTTCATTGAATGTTGTGTGCTGCGTAGTAGTGCACATAATTTATTAGTCATTTGTGTGTCAATTTAATGCTGGTAAGCTTGTGACGGAGGTTTAAAAAAACAACACTTAGTGATGGGGAGGGGGGGAAGGGAATGTCCCCCCTTGCCTCCCTTGGCTACGCCTCTGGTTTAGAGAAAGCCTCGAGGCTGCCCTTCATTTTCATTTGTGTAAGTGTAGGACACAGCCCCTTTCACCTTGAAGAAATTTGTTATTTTTGGTGGCATACAAAGCTAGATTTACCATTTTTGGTTGTTTTACATCCATATAGCCCATTGTAAAATGTATTCATAATGTTTTCAGGAGCTCACTTCACCCGTTTTTCAAGCTAACACGAATAAAGTTAAAACTTACATACCTGGAAGGTTAATGCTGGTGCTGTACAGCCTTTATTTCTTACATACAGGCTGCTTTTAGCTTACAAAGTTTTGCTCACATGGATGCAAAAGAGAAACAAATATAGGGGGAATCCACGAATTTACGAGAAGCCACATACTAATCCTTATGCACTAAAATTTTCCCGAGTGAGGAGACTGGGCATCCAAAATTTTCCATAGAAATTGTCTTTACAGAAGGTTTTAAGAATAATTGAAGGTTGGGGTTTATTACTATTTATCAATAAATCTCGAAGGGAAGTTGATAAGAAGGTATGCCTTAATTCCCGAGAAAATTTGGGTCAAATACTGTGACTTGTTCTGTAAGTCGTAGTTTCACAGCCGCAGTCTGGAGATTCCTTACACAGTGATCCTGTCAACAATATGTATGTATTTCAGCCTATTTTCCTTGCTCACTTTCAAGATGCTAACAACAATGCTCCATGCTTCAGGACCTATCCTGAGTATGGGGTGTTGCATAACACATCTCGAAAGTGAGCAATGCGAATGGGTTGAAGCACACATACTATATTTACTTGGTTAAATGCTGCAGCAGTTACTACCTTAGTTCTAAAAAATTGATGCGGCAACTATTCACCATTTGATGCTCAAAAATGACGTTGAAGCCCCTATTTTCAAAATCCATTGTGGCACCATTCAAGTGCAGCTACTACTGTGCAGCGTTTAACCAAGTAAATATGGTATATTGTTGATAGGTTCATAGAGGAACTGTGTAAGGAATCTCCTGACTGCGACTGTGACTTACAGAACAAATCACAGCAATTGATCCAAATTTTCTTGCAAATTATGGCTATTTTAGCGTACCTTCTTATCAACTTTCTTTTGAGATTTATCAATAAGTAGTCTTTAATTTCACTAGCAACAAACTCCCAACCTTTAATTATTCTTAAAACCTTCTTTCTGTAAAGATGATTTCTAAAATATTCACGGAAAATTTTTGATGCCCAGTCTCCTCAAGTGGGAAATTTTTTGGCATATACAGGTTCAAACATTCATACACAGTTACACACACTCACTCACGTTTTTTGGAGAATAATTTCAGTAAATTAGGTGTGTGCCCACAGTTGGCCCATGCCTGGTTTAAAAATTAGTCTCATCACCTTTCCTTTGTGGCAACTTAGCACAAATGTTCCCTCAGTGTGACCCAAAGCAATTTTACCAAAGTCTTTTTGAAAATTTTGTAGGAATTTTGCCATTCAAATCCTATAAACTGATAATTTAAGTAACTAAATGTGTAGTATAGGCAAAGCATTAGCTTTGTGTTATTAGTGATTAGTTATTAGTACAAGTACAGGGACAAGTTGATGTTGTGCTACTTCTAAAAACCAGGTGCCATGCAGCTAGCTAACTCATCTGGAATTTAACCAACTATGCATTACTATTTTGTAAAAAAATAAAATAAAAATCTGCCCTCCCGCACTGGTATTACTATTTTGTTATTATAACTAATAGGTTTTTGATTTTGCAATAATACATAATTAATTTATTGTAATTAGGATTTGTAATTCATGAAGGTTTTGTAATTCTTCAATTACGTTGCTATGCGCTGCTAAGGAAACGCTTTTCAAACAAACCACTTGTGACAACATATTACCAAGAGTTCATAATATACAGTAGTAACTCTTGATACTACGCACAGAAGTATCTTCTAAATTGTTTTATAGTTAATTGTATATTTTTCCACAAATTCTCTTGTCAAAGCCTTAAAACTGCTCTTCATTTTCCATAGGGGACATGTCCCTTTCAATTTGAAGGGTTAGGCTATTCCTGGTAGTCTATGAGGCCTGCACCTTTGTTTTTCAGTTGTTAAATGTCTGTAAAACTCAAAGGGAAGGTAATTCACAAAGTCTAAGGAGAGTCGCCACACCCGTATTTCAGACTGTCGATAAAAAAAAACCACCTCAGAGCAAAGTTTACCTGTGTGGAAGTTTAATACAGACTTCATTTCATTTTTACTTATTACATGCAAGCCGCTTGTACCATTTAACAATTTTGCTCACATGGGTAGATAACACATGCATGCACTTTTACAAAAACAATTTCAGTAAAGTGGACGTGCACCTGGTTTAAAAATAGGGATGTAATGAAACAAGGAGGTCTATACTAGTGGACATTTAATCCCTACTTCAGGGGCTGAGTCTATACCCATAACTGAATTAGGGATTAAATGTCCGCTAGT
Organism: Dysidea avara; assembly: GCF_963678975.1. Classification (NCBI taxonomy): domain Eukaryota; kingdom Metazoa; phylum Porifera; class Demospongiae; order Dictyoceratida; family Dysideidae; genus Dysidea; species Dysidea avara. The sequence goes on from NC_089284.1 coordinate 5,290,227, forward strand.
ATATCTTCAGTTGTAGGTGACCTCTTTGTTTCAGAACTTAATCCTCATGAATTCATGTTTCGTTGTACTTGTGTGTTTACTTTTATTGTAGCATAAATGTGACTGGTGAACCCTCACATACCGCATCAAAGGAAAGAGCAGTGCCAGACTTAATGCTTTTGTCTGAACGTGCACCCCAACTACCAATTGCTGAATGTGAGGAAGTCATTACACTTCATATTATTCAGGTATGTTCAATCCGTTACACAGTGTTACAAATGAAGAACAGTACAAGAAGTGCAAACATAGGGAAGCCATTTTGCACAGCCACCACGAATCAACACCTTGTGCTGTTAGCAAAGATAAATGGGACACAAAAGAGGACACTGGTAAGTCCATGAAGCATGCATTGTAAGTACTGCGGTATGCCAAAAGGCACCTGTTGGGCTGAAGCGATGTCGAACAGTGAAAAATCAAGCCCGTAGCCTTAGCCATTTCTTGATCATGCTTATTTCAATGTTTGGTTTTGCTTTGTACCTTAGGGGTCATCCATAGTTTTCAGCATTTTCACAAGCGTACAGAGTGTACGCTGGGGAGGGGGTAAATCCAATATGTACGCTTTTTAATGATGTTGATATTAGAGCGCTATATAAAAATAATTCTAAATAATTTAACGTGCGCATTCATTTTCAGTATCAAGATGGCGGAATGTGAGTTGCAGCTCAAGTGTCATCCATAGTTTTCAGCATTTTCACAAGCGTACAGAGTGTACGCTGGGGAGGGGGTAAATCCAATATGTACGCTTTTTAATGATGTTGATATTAGAGCGCTATATAAAAATAATTCTAAATAATTTAACGTGCGCATTCATTTTCAGTATCAAGATGGCGGAATGTGAGTTGCAGCTCAAGTCAGAGCAGTTTCTTCTGGAACTCGCTAGACATCCAGACAAGTCACCAACTAATCAATACCAGCATTTCGTGAACGCCTTTGTTGTGACAAACAATACGAAGATGAAGAGGGCAGATGCGGTGAATCGCCCACAAGTGGAGTGGAAGGAGCGAGTTGTTGGTAGCAAAGAACACTATGTGGCAGCACTGAAAAAGTTGTGCAACACTTGAAGCGGCACAGGACAAGGAATATTGATTCAATTTTCATATAAACAGGGTATAAATTGTGCATTAGGTATACAGGTAGCTATGACTAGGCCATGTTGGGTAATAGCCAGGATCGCTTTCAGTAAAAACTGGTTTCACTGTACTGAAAGCACGTAGCTGTACAGTACTAAATGGCTAGATCGATAGGTTTAGCACTATTTGATACATGCGGGATTGTAGCTTTCCAGCTAGTTTAATCTATAGAAGTAGTGTTTACAAATAGGTGACTTGCACAATGTATCGAACAATAGCTACCTATAACTTGTTTTCTTTGCAGACAAGCACAGTGAATGAAGAAACTACAGCAGTAGAAGAAGACGTCAGCAGTGGTGCTGAAGTTCATGATAATGTACGAAGCATTGTAACTCAGCAAGTTAGTACAGGTGTTGCAAGCTGTAGTACTGATGATAATTTGATGCATCATATTGAAGACAGCCAATGGATAGCCATTTCTGTGATGTGCACATTTCTGTCATGTTTTTTACCAGTGAAGCTGACAAGGAGTGCCACACACGCCTGATACACAATGGAACTAGGTCACGAGAGGAATCAGAATCTACTCCACAGTCAAAGAAGTCCAAAGTTAAGATAAAATGTCCTGTTTGTGGTGAAATTTATCCCACCAGATACCAGCTTTAGAAACACCAGACTGAGCAGAATCACAAACTGGGAAGGGGAAGACCTAAAAAGAAATAAGTATATGACTGTCACACAAATTCACACATGAAATAACTTCTTGTATGATTGATCTGTCTGCATTTCCTACAGTGTAAAATCAGCAACAATAATTCTTTTTTAATAATATAAAAACAATTTCATATGTGACATACATACATACATACAACAATTCATGATTGATATCAATTTTTTTAATAGTACGCTTTTAGGTGGGGGGGAGGGGGTTATGGAAAAGAGTATTCTCTGTACTCTTGTGAAAATGCTGAAAATTATGGATGACCCCTTACCTAATACTGTCAGTAATTTCAAATTAAAAGGCCATGCTACAATGATTTTTAAGTTGTTTTGTCAGTAGTGTACCCTGTAGATGCAACAAAAATTAGCACATGCAATTTTTGAAAGTTGCTCGTAACTTTGTACCACTTCTACCAATTCAACAATTAAATGATATAAAATCCAATAGATACCAATTTGTACACAAATAATTTGTAGATAAATGCACTATAATATGTGATCCGCTGAGTGAAAACCGGCTGTTTTTGCAAAATTCTATCCACACAAAAACAGCCAAGCTGTGAAAAAATGGTGCGGCCTTAAAAAGCCTGGGTGAAAAAAGTTGTGAAATCAAAGGTGGCGGCCAAGAAATGGCTGCAATGATGTTAATGCTAATAAATTTTAACAATGCACACAGCCATTATTAAAATTTTTTAGCATTAACATCATTGCAGCCATTTCTTGGCCGCCACCTTTGATTTCACAACTTTTTTCACCCAGGCTTTTTAAGGCCGCACCATTTTTTCACAGCTTGGCTGTTTTTGTGTGGATTTCACTCCTTTTTGTACTTTATAAGGCCCCAAAACCAGCCTATGGCTGCCTTTGAGGTTTGTTTTTACTCACATTTCTTCTTTTCTATGTAGATACAATGATGATTATTGAAGACAGATTTATAAATGTATTTCATTGCATGATTTAATTCAATATTTGATAATTATTATTGTAATACTCTAATAGAGTGCACATTTTTTTTGAGGACTTCTAATAGAACATACATAGAATGTTCTAGAACAATCTAGTACTTCTATTGGTAGATCTATGAAATTACAAACGTTAGATTATAAGCAGATTTCAACTAGAAATTTCATTTATAAAGCAGAAATTAAGTAAGGTGATCAGTCAAGGTAGCAGTGGTTCAGTGGTTAAGGATGCAGGTGTTAGGTATGGAGGTCCCTGGTTCGAACTCTGGTAAGTTGTTTTTTTCGACAGTTTTTGCACACCTTTTTACCCCGTGGTGACTGTTCTATTAGAGTATCTCGATCCCGCGATTTTACACTTGCTTAGTTTTTGCTTTATAACTTTGTCGCTGTAACTCTATTGCTATTCAAACTATCAAAAGGCACTGCTACAATGATCAACCTATCTACACACCGATTTTCAAGTTATTTCTATACTTGGTTTACCCTGTAGCCGTGACAGAAGTTTGATCTTTTTTTACGTGAATAAACGTCCATAACTCCTTGAATATTACTCAGATTTACAACAAACTTGGTACGTGAATCCATCGTTACACGCTCTTCATTTGTGCCAAAGATCGAGGCAATCGAGTTACACATTTGCATTTTATAGCAATTTTTGCAAAGTGTGCGAAAATAAATCGAAGCCCCCGTAGCCCCCCGTACGGCATAAGAAGAAGAAAAAAACGAAGAAATTAAAGCGAAATTTTGGACGCCCATATCTCGCAAATGGCTGTTGCGAATTTAATCAAATTTGCTGTGTGGCGTACCCTACCTGGGGGACAGCTATAATGCAAAAATAGTGTGCTTTGGAGAAAGGGCCATGGAGCTATGCATGCGTGAAAAAGCTGTTTTCTTTCTTCCTGTAAATATACTCACGGTGTGGTCGCTGGCTTTCTTGGCCGCACGACACACTACCGTGTGTCTTGATTTGTTACAAAAACGTATTGAAATAAACTAGGTAAAAATATGCGTGCTACATAAAAATTTTACACACATTTTAATCGCTTTGGTATGTACTGAAACAAAACTCAAATCAATTAAAGCTATACGCCACCAGATTATCCAGTTCATTGGGAGTAAGAAAATCTTTGCTTCATGTTTGTACAGCATACGGTATGTGAGTTATGGCCGCTTATTTATGATGTGGTAGAAATAAATTTTATCATTATTTAATTGTTGAAATAGCCTTTTCTTTGCCCACATGGAGACATACTCGGGAAACACTATACCTTGATCGATGTACCAGTTCATGGTGAACAAATTGAGCCAAACCCCACCTTCATAGCTTGTTTCATTTGTGACTTACGTTGATTAAATGAAACATCCAAAGCTGAAGCATCAAAAGTATACCTCCTTAGCTACGTATAACATAACATTGGAATTTGCAATAACAAAAATTAGACCATGTCATGCATAGTATGCTTTGAAGTTTAGTTGTTAATGAGGTATTTAAAATCCAATAGATACCTGTGGGTAGGAATCTAAACTGATTAGATACTTGTAACAAAACTTTTTGTTACATTTGTTATGTGCTTTGCTGGATCCCAGTCACAACAGCCATCAGAAATCATTGCTAGAGTGCAAAGGTGTTGCTAGAAAACATTGCTGAATTATAACGATGCTAGGAAGCCTACCAGTGAGTTATTTTAGCACTAATTCGATCAGGAAGCCGCCATTACTGGCAGTGATCAGAGCCGCACAAGCCATAGTCTAAATCAGACCAGTTATTTTTGCCGTTAGTAATTATTGTGCCATTCCTCATGATCAGGTCTCTAAAATGGATTTGTGCATTATAACCTATTGTTTATACCAAAACAGCCAAGCTGTGAACAAAGTGTGTATCTTCCGAAAGCCTGGGTGAAAAAAGTTGTGAAATCAAAAGTGGCAGCCAAACAATTGCTACAACGATGTTAATGCAATCATTTTTTATGACTGTCATTAACATCATTGCAGTGATTTTTTTCTGCCACCTTTGATTTTGCAACCTTTTCCACCTATGATCATAATTGTACTAGTAATATGGTGTGTTTCTTTCGTGTGTAGATGTTGTCTGAGGGAATAATGCATGAATGTATTAGAAGACTGCTACAACACACCAGTGATGAAGAAGCATTGGAATGTTTTTCCAAACTGATGTTCACCATTGGTAAAGACCTGGACCATAAGAGAGGACATGTAATTCTGGTCATTTTGATGTGCTAAAATATTAGAGTTTTATTTTTCTTAGCATCTGATACAACAGTACATGGACAGAGTAGACTTGATCATCAAAGCCGGAAAAATTTCTTCTCGGATAAAGTTCTTTTTGCAAGACGTTGTGGAGCTAAGAAATGTGTGTGTGTTTATATGTAGTATGTGTGTGTGTACGTGCGCGCGCGTGCATGCCAATGTGAACACATACACTGTACACTGATAAGTTGAAGTTTGTGATTTCTGTGTAGTTGTTGCGATGCTTGATGGTTTTCACATGCTGGTATAGTTACCAGGGGCGTACCTATCATGTAGGTAGGTGAGGCAGCTGCCTCACCAAATATTAGTAATTGAAGTGAGAAGCTAGTAGTGGACCTTTTGATACTTGAAACTTAATGTTACAACAATTTATATGTTATTTAGTGCAACTTACCATGGAAATTAGTACGAATCCATCCATAGCAGATTACCCTCGGCACTGCTTCGTTACAAACAACAGTTGGCATTTATTAGAATTTTTTGAATGGTTAGCCGATTCTTTTTTTGTTGCTAAAAATGGATGATCAGAGTGAGGACCACATTGAGTCACAACCATATGCATAGCAACCCGGGCCCCCCCCTCCCCTGTGATTTTATGATTGTAAATTCAAAACGATCGAGATACTCTAATAGAGCAGTCAGTTACTCTAATAAAACAGTCACAGTATTCAGAGAACTGAGCAGTGTAGCAAACTACGAAGTTCTTAATAAGGATTTTTATGTGCTTTATCAGTGATACAAATTATTATTTAGTGGAGGGCAGCCATTCTTAGTAGGTGTTGACTTTTTTTTTTTGATTTTTTACTCTTCAACACTAAACTATATCTTGCTACACCTATGGTCACAATAACCAAAAAAGAAGTGCCAAAAGACCATTCCACATTATGGGGTGAGTTTAGTTAATTAATTTTATTATAATAAATTCCAAATTATTCTATTATAAGCACACCAATGCTAGTTTGCATATAATAGGCTAGTAATAAACTAACTAATCTAGAGAATAGCTTTGCCTTATAAGTAATGCCCTTTATGTTTGTAGGGTCTGCTGCTCATTCTTCTCAGCCTTAGTCAACACCTGAGCTTGAACCAAGTGCTTCTTTGACAGTTCAAAATTCCAAGGGGCATGCATTTACAGAAGGTATATAAGCTATTGTACATAACAATTGTATTAATTTTCATTTTCCAGTGCACATTCTTTGCAATAATTATTACCATAGTATGACTAAAATTGCTACCAGATTCAAACTTGAAACACCTAATTTTCAAAAATTTCCTGGGATGGCATGCCCCCAGACCCCCTAGAAGGCGAAATGCAAAAGAGTGTGCTTTGCACACTGTGTGGTCACTTCTACTTCTACTACCCTTAGCAAAATCCTACATCTGCCCCTGGAGTCTGCCTCACCTATTTTAAATTTCTGGTTACGCCCCTGGTTACTTAAGTTTTCTGCCTGATTGGATTTGAACATCTGCAAAATATTGTTAGGAACAGCTGGCTTCATTACAATTCATGTTAAGTTAGTTATAGTCTTACCTGATAATTGTTGGTGTTGTGGATATGCTACATTGTTTTGTCTGTGTGTTATTATTGTTATGTTCTGGTCAGCACTCTGTCTCTGTTGCCTTATTTGCAGCATACTGTTGAAATTTCTTTTTGTTTACAATTCCTTGCCAATTTTCTTCTGTATCACTAACTCACCATAGTAGTACAATCCTAGCTGAAATGGAGAGATATTCTTTTCTAACTAGTTACTATCTTGCTTGGAATAGTGGTTGTCAATAAGATAGACACTGCCAATTGTGACTAACAGGGCATGAGAAGTACTCTTTTTTTGTACTAGTGCAACTGGGTACCAAGAAGAGAGAATAACAATCCTAAGAAGATAGACCAAATACACGAGGAGGCTAAACAAGAAGAGGCTGAGAAGCAGCGTCAATTGGTGGTCCATGCTGCTGGTCCCCCCATGGGAGGTCGACAAATGTCCAAGGGATCAATAGACTTCGGGAGGAAGGGTGGGAAGGATGCTGGTGGGAAGATGGGTGGTGACTGGCAACTTGGTGGAGACAAGGACAAGAAGTCAATCCCCAACCAACAGGCACCAAAAATGGACAGTACCAAGTTTATAAATCTTGCAACAAAAGTGCCTACAGTAAGTCATGCTACATCATAGTGTAGATATTGGTATACACACTTCTGTAGAGTATTTTGTTTGTTAACATGCATTATACACGTGAGTTCCCAACCAATATGTACAGCACATGCTACACACATCTTGCTTCCATGCACGCAACACAACACACACACACACACACACACACACACACACACACACACACCTGCATACACACACACACACAATAAAAGAGAGGCACCATAGTAATCAGTACACTTATAAGAAAATGAGTCACAGTAACAATTATGTAGAGTAGGTTTATCAATGGATACGAATATGTTGTCTTTTTCATCTGGGACTTTACAGGCTGGCCAGTTCACTTTAGCTCCTAGTAACAAAATGATGAGTATGAGACCTGGAGGAGGAGGAGGTGTAGAGAAGTGAGTTTGTGTAGTGTAGTATTTATGGTGTAGTGTAAGTGTACATGTGGTGATTAGTACGATGTTGTGTAGGTCCAGTCTAGTTTAGTGTAGTTTGTTCTAGTATTGTACTTTGTTAATGTCATAATAGGAGTAGTAGACAAGAGTCAACCAAGAAGCCATCCAGGTGAGGCTCCTTACTCCACATCAAATAACTAATATCATCATGACTACAGGTCTAGTGGTAGTAAGAGGTCGGACATTCAAAGTAGTATTAGTACTGGTTCTGCCGCCACCTCTGGGCAAATGGGAGGTCCACGGAGGTCCCACTCTGGCCCTGATAAACACCGAGAGAGACAAGCAGCTCTTGAACCAGCCAGCAATATGTCCCGGCCTGGTAGCAGCAGCAGTAAGGGGCCTGAGAGCAATACTGTGAGTGTGTTGAAAAGACCAGTCCCCGATACCCTTAGTGAAGAAGAGGTAGAAAAGAAAGCATCATCGTTGATTGCTGAATTTTGTCAAAATATAGACTATCAGGTAATGGTTGCTATTTAATGCTCTACATTACCATCTGTTACCATGTTACCCTTCATGTAGGCAGCAGTAGAGGAAGTTAAGGATTTGAAGTCACCAGGGAAACACCATAGACTGGTGTGTCAGGTCATCAGTGATGTGTTGGAGAAGTCAAACAAGGCAAGAACAGACACTGGCAAACTGTTCCATAAACTTGTCATGGAGGAAGTTGTAGAAAAGGAAAAGTTCATGAATGGGTAGGTCTGACTGTCCATCTGTCTTCAGCGTCTTGTTATTGTTTACTTTATCATTAGTGGATGTATAACCCATGCAAAAACAGCTTGGACGCATCCTTTTTATACAGCCAAGCTGTTTTTGTGTAGGTATTTCACTCATTTTTGTGAGTTTCAAGTAGTGCCAAGAGGTAAGGTAGCTAATTACAATTGAAATTTTGTAAACTAAATACAGGTCATTGACCTGGTTTCAATGCTGGTCTATACTAATGACTGATATGTGATGATGATTGTTCGATCAAATCCAATTAGTGAATTTGCTTTGGATAGGCTACTCCAATTGGCAATTAAGTTTCTGGTCCACTGTGCACATCTTTTCTGAGAATGTGAAATTTCAGAAATGAGTGGCAAATATGTTAAGTCTACCTTTTAATAAGTGTCATAATTAACTTTTATTAAGTGTCATGATTAGCTTTCTACTAGCAAAAACATGTACGTAGTGTGATTGATGAACACTAATAGAACAGTCAGTAAACCGTATAATACTCTTAATGGAGCAGTCACTTCATTGTTGCTGATCCCACTAAACATTTCATGAAACCAGAAACATAAGTACCAGTTAGAGTGGCCATAAATGAAACTTGTTAAATTATTAGAGTATACACTACTTCATGCACTGGCAGAAGATATCATTGTTTGTACAACAACTGTTGAATACTTGGTTGAATTACATGAAAAACTGGTGAACAAAGACCTGTAAGCATTTTGAATTACCATTCGCGTACATGAACAATTATTGAAATATTTGTGTTACTCTACGCAATCATTAATCATGAGGTTATATGCCGTTTGACACTTCACAATATTTTACAGGTTTTGGCAATTGAATTCGTCGTGTTGACACAAGAATTCGTCATACTTAAATCGTCTTCAAGAAAACAACCGCTCATTATGAAATGAATCATTTTCGCCATGGAGAGTAACGCTTGAGACACTAGAAGGTAATTGAAGCTGGTTGTACGGGAAGCTGATAGCTGTCTGGGAAGTTGATTAGCTTGTTTGCGAGTGACCACACCAGTTGCGAATGTTGTTGAAAACGTTGCATTGGAAGAATTATTACCCTTATAAAGAGTTGTTTATGACAGTTTTACCTGAACAAGATCTTGTAGCAGCTGCTACATCTTGTTTTCTTGTTTTCTCCAGCTGCCAATCTTGTTATGGAGGAATTTTCATGCCAAAGCGATGAATGTATTTGCCAAAGTGACAAGTTCAATAGCCAAAGTGACGAATTCAATAGCCAAAGTGACAAATTCATTTGCCAACAGGACAAATTCAATTGCAAAAATGACGAATTCAATTGCAAAAATGACGAATTCAATTTCCAAAACCTGTATTTAGTGTTGTTTTAGTTAACTAAAACTATAACTAAAAGTAAATCCATATTATAACTAAAACTAATTCTATAACTAAAAAGCAGCAGAATAATTTACTAAAACTAAATCTAAAACTAAAAAGAATTGAGAAAGATAACTAAAACTATAACTAAAACCAAAACGACACAGACAATATAACCATAACTAAATCAATAACTAAAAGGAATTAAGAAATATTACTATAACTAAAACTAAAATTATTGACGAGACTGGCCATGACTATGACTAAAACTAAAACTAAAAGTCCTTACTAAAACAACACTACCTGTATTACACTAATAAATGTTAATACTGTGATATGAAGGTCAGAAATGGAGTGTAATTTTTTATGGCTTCATCATTTCAAATCTTGTAATGAAAATGATACCCAACTAATGGGGGTGTGCATGACAGAACTAAATTGGCCAAGTTTGTCAGTACCAATTTGCCTCCAGCTTAGTGAATTAGTATGAATACAGAGACTGTTATCAAGATGTATGTTTGTGAGCATAAAATCACAGTGAGGATTGAAAAACTGTTGCTACAAGTAATAACTCACTGTACTGGTCACGCTTACTTATTTGCAGTGTGCACTTTTTGCTTTCTTGGCCATGTGACTCACTGCCGATTTAGGTAATATATTTCAATTGCCAATACCCTCATTTACCCATACTCATATACATATATGTGAATGCACCATACATATGTATATGTAACACTTTCATACCTCAGATCAAAGGAACCGCCTGGGCTACATTTCGTATGTTGCCCAGCTAGCCGGGCTACATACGAAGCTATAACTGGGCAGTGATTATATAGACTGAAATTGATTGTTGGGATTGATTAATACTCACGTGATTAGGATGCACAACTTGGATTTTGCCATGAAATCCACTCAGACGGAGAGCCATCATACGAGTTGAAAAATGTTGGGCCAAGGTGAAAACTAGTGCTATAGCTTATTCACTGATCGTTTCTGCACGTTTTCGAATATGGACACGCCCCCATCACAAAGCTACCACTCTGCATGGAGTAAATACTCTACAAGCAAACTTACCAATCTAGGCCTTTAGTGAACTCTGTACTTTTCCATTAACAATTCAATAGCACTGATTAAAACGTTAAACTCGCATAACTGAAATTCTCCATGATATCTTTAGGATATGTCCGTTCATCGTAACCAAACGTAACCAGACCGTACTAGCTACTGACCCAAAATCGAAAATTTTAGGTATGCATATATAATACATCCAGGTACTGCACTTGTATTGGCTTGGGTGATTAATCATCCTGTACAGGCTATCAGCCTGATAAGTGGTACATATTAGCTGTAACATGGGGGCATTCAAGCTTTGCCTGATATGTATGCCCTCTGCCCTCGGGCCTGCAGCCCTCGGGCAGTCAGGCATACATATCAGGCAAAGCCCTCATGCCCATGCGTTACAACTATTTCATGCATTTCTGTATGACAACAGGTTTACTGAAGTGTTGGAAATTGCTGAAGACATTGAAATAGATGTTCCTAACATCTGGCAGTATTTAGCTGAAATAGTTGTTCCTGTTATTAAAGATGGTACCATTTCACTGGACATCCTTACTAAGGCACCCAGCAGTGTCATAGAGTCTGGTAAGGCAGCACTACTGCTAGCTGAAGTGTTGAAACTATCAGAAAAGATCATGGTGAGCTATTTATAGGACAAGTACAAGGAAAATTAGGAATTTGAAGTTCTAAAGGTAGTAAAACAAGGGAGGTTGCAGAATACTAGTGGACATTTAATCTCTGTATTCAGTCATGGCTATAGCTAGACTGCAATTAGGGATAAAATGTCCACTATTATATCTGCATATGTAGATGATTTCCCTTGTTTCATTACTTTTATTTCTATGATCACTTCCTTAAAATTCCTAGTACTTGTTTGTTTGCTACAACATAAATATGACTGGTGAACCAGTACATACTACATCAAAAGAAAGTATGAATTCATCACATTAATTTTGCATCTGAACGTGCTCCCCAACCAGTAATTACTAAAAAGTGAAGTGGCCATTACACTTTGTTTTCAGCTATGTTCCACCTGTTACACAGCATTACAAATGAAGAACAGTACAAGAAGTGTCTCTGCAATCAATCCAGTCACTACAGAAAATACTGATGATTACTGTTATTAATGTGATAAAGGAAAACCATCACACCTTACACTGTAAGAGAATAGAAATGGAATACAAAGGAGTAAGTCAGTGATGCATGAATTGTATGTACTACGGTATGCCAAAAGGTACCTGTCAGGCTGAAGTGATATCTAGATGGCCTTAGCCATTATTGAGTTATGCTTGTCTGAAGGCATCAGGCAGGCAGGTATATTTTTGTAGGACCTCCATGATCCCTAATATTCAGTACTATAGTGGTCTGTATGATAATATGCCATTAAATCTTTGTGTCTTCATTTCACTTCATTGTATGTGTCCAATTTGTGAAATCATCAATGTTCCCACACACCATTGAAGTTGACTTTTTGGATAGCCATACTACATATTTCCACAACAATAGTTGCTTTTCACAAGCGGACTTCCATAGAGATGTGTATCAGCCACTGGGAACATTCTAGCACCTACTTGGATCCTCACTGGCCAGCTGAAACATGAGACTAGAGAAATAGACAATCTTGAACAGTTGTCTAGATGGTTTCTACCTGCACTTTTGAGTTGGTCAGGTGGCCTTGAGAGCTCTAAATTAATGTTTGAGACTCCATATTAGCTGCTTGACCATTTTCTGTTGATATACCATTTGACCTTCCCAAACTATACTGGATTGAAATCTTTAAAATTGTGTAACTTCCAATTTATTCATGTGTGAACACTAAATAATACATAATTTGGTCATATATTGTTAGATTTTCAGCTAGTTACCTATCCAGTAGGGCTGTGTGATAATGGAAAAAATTATATCTCGATAGGTTTCGATAACAAAATCGATTTTATTTTATCACAATAAATGATATTAACTCAGTAATGAAATATTGTCATAGAGTACTTTTACAAGCAATGTTTAAGGCTAGTATTTCTTGCAAAAATTGGGATTACCACAGCTGGTTGTGACCTTACTCACAAGAATACCATCTGCCTGCTTTTAATATACATTAGTCTACAGAGATTTACTGTTATCTTAAGTTATCCATAATAGAAAATTGATTATCTTTATCACGATAATCACAGAGATATCACGATAATCACGTTATCGCCATTATTGCACAGTCCTACTCTCCAGCATTCTATGCATTAATTATTCTTTCTTCACAAGGGCATGCAAATATGCATACATAGCATATACATTAGGCAAGCACAACACAACTCTTATTTGGCTGACAAAAACATTAGTTTAAAATCTTGGTGCACACACTCTCTTTTCCTATGCACACTGACAAATAATCTTTTTGTTATGAATTTTGATCCACATGTGTACATAACCACTTGTCAGGGTGGTGATCATGTGAGCACAATGTGGACCAAGTCAAGCGTCAGTTACAGAAACTTCAGAATATCTGATGTAGAAGAGTTTAAGAGGAAACATGTGAGCTATATGATGTCATATGTTGTAGTGTTATAACATGATCATGTGATCAGGGGCTGCAGTTCCTACCGGAGGTGGCCAGTTCTTTTGACACTGATTTGAAACAATTGCTAGGATTGTTAGAGAATTACTAGGAATATTAGAGAATTATTAATAGAATAAACTACAAGTAGAATAATTCAACTATATGCTATTAATAGTAACATATGAAGTATTCATACAGTATAAACTGCTTTGATACAGAAAGTCTTTACTGGATGAATAACCTATTTTTCCTGGCAAGTTAAGAGTTATGAGCTAATGTGAAAAAATGTGTGAGGTATAGGCATGGTTCTATTATGTCCTTACTGAGCAGTGCTCTTCCATTATTATTATTATTATTGTGATTCTGATTTTGCTGCTGAAAAACAGTTGTACAAACTTAAAGATACAGCAGCTGGTGTACTGATAAGAGCTATCAGCACCCAGAATTATAGGTTAAGATTACAAGGGAGCAACTAAAAATTACGAGTAAACTAATTAATTAAGAAAATGGTAATTGGGATGGAACTTCACTTGTGGCAAGGACATACAACATGATAAGTACAGTAATTATTGTCATCAAAGTTTGAAGTGAAGATGGACCAGAAGATGTTGTTCAACTGTCTCTTTAGTGTTGCTATAGATAGATCTACATTTAAAGGTGGCAGTACATTCCATCAACGTGGTAGACAGTTAAAATAAAAGTGACGAGAGGTGCTGTATTTTGTATAATTATGAACTAGCTTGGAATGGGGTGATGATCTTGTAGAACCGTTGCTGTTAAAATGGACCTGCTTGGAGATGTCAAAGTATAAAGATGGATTTATTGAAAATAACAGGTCATTTAGTTTGTAGGTAAACATGAGGGGAAGCATCGACAGCATTAATAGTCTAGCTCTATTGGATGAAGTTTAGTCATTAAGAATGTATTTTGTGACTCTCCACTGAACCCTTTCCAAAAGCTGGATGTCTTGAACAAGGTTGGGTCACCAGATTTGGGAGCAGTACATAAGTTGAGAGCACACCAAGGAAATATATATTTGTTTCTTTATCGAGATACAGTTAGTTGTAAAACTACGACAAATTAAGCCTAGCTGTTTGTAAGCCCTGGACACAACCATGGATTTTACAAAAAAACAAAAACAAAAAACTTTGCTTTCAAAGGTGTAACCAGAAGCCAGAAAGTTTAGAACACTTAGTCTGATTATTCTAGTGTAAATGACTGCTCTACTAGACTATCTGCATCTTTTGCAGTACTCTAGTCATTCATTTATCAATACGCAGTTTTACCAAAGAAGCTAGCTCAGTTGCCTCAATAGTAACTATACCACCGGGTTTTAAAGTGTTAGCTGAATTTGAATCTCTTTTTTTCTTAGACTTTGTGCTGTTATCTCATTGTTGTATACTTGACATCCTCCTTGTCGAAGTTTATTTATTATTAAGGCTTTACAGCACAAGTGCTGAAGGTCTGTAGGACACCTGGTTCCACTACATACTTGCAGCTAATGGTATTTGTTTCAGCTAACATGGATGCTTGGGTTGAAATGCTTTCGTTTATAATGACAACTTAATTTGAAACATCCTTAAAACTTACACAAAGTTCAAGCTACAATGTTTGGGGGGTTGCCTTCTGTTTACAAAGACCCTATGCTATATTTTATGAGGTAGTAGAGATCATTGCAATAGAAAGCTCTTAAACAGGGGATCATCACTTGAAGTGCATGTGAATTTAACCCCTATAGTAATGATCCCTGTTAGCTTGTAAATTCTGTAATTTTCCTTACAGTTATATTCCAGTATACTGCACCTTTGCAGAAATACATGATATTGTCATTGTACTGGGATAACACATGTGTCATCATTTAAATTATCGGTGAAAGAACCATGGTTTACTACATGGTTGAACTATATTACTTTGAACCATACTTGTAGACACTCTATACTGTGATTCTGGGTCATTTACTGCTGTTATGACAACCTGATACAAACCATTTTGCATGGCACAGGTTGGCCAGTTCAGTTTGCCACCTAGTAACAAGATGAAACAAGGAGGAGGTGCAGAGAAATGAGTTTGTGTCGTAGTATAACTTACACAAAAAATGAATATGATCATGCAATGTGTAAGAAGTATATGAGTGATTTCTAATGTCATTGATTCTCTGTCTCATCTTTCAAACTTTTGTTACCAAGACATAATTGCAGATGGTTGTACATCCAAGAGGCCAGTACACAGACCAGTTTGTGTACATCTGTCTTCAAAACAGATGATTTTATACAATCTAGGAGACAAGTAGTTCCAATGGTGGATCCAGGATGGGGCATTTGGGGCAAATGCCCCCCCTTCAAGAAATTTCATACAAGATTGAGATACTCTAATAGAGCAGTCAAAATGTTCATGAGGCAGTGTAGCTTACCTATGAAGCTATAAATAGGATTTTATTTTACATAACAGACGTGATATATTTGGTAAAGGATCACTAGCTATTATTGTTGTGACCTTTTTTTTTTTTTTTTTTTTGGTTTTTTTTTTTTTTTTTTTTTTTTGGTCTTCAACTGTTTTTCAGCAAGGTGCCCCCCCTCTTTCCAAACTCTGGATCCGCCCCTGAGTTCCATATATATGTCCTTGGAAAACATGCAGGCCATAGTTTAAAAAGTACATAGGAATGTATGTATCTACGTAACTGGCTTGCCGTATGCCTACAAGTGCAATATGAGTAGCTCAGCTGTCCAGAACATAATTCCCTCTATAAGAAGTATCAATCAGAAACTATATACCCATATAGTGTTGAATTGACAGTATCCATTGAGTACAACAGTGTCTTGAAGTGTACTTTCATGAATTTGCTACCAACTAATTGACTCACAGATGCTTGTAGAAAACAGGTTTGCAGAGGTGATTTTTTTTGCAACCATTGTTGTCTATATACTTACCTCAAAAGATGCACCTTAACATACACTTTCATTTATTTTTGCTTACTTTCTCTTTGACTTTTTTTGTTAGATATTGATTTGTACTCATACAACAATGGCTACATTTGAACAATCATCACATAAAAGAGAATCGTATGTAATATATGACCTGATTTTGGAAACCTACCGTTTGGACACATATACATAACACCAGCATGAGATGGCTACACTGTCTGGCAAACAATTTTCACACTAATCTGATCATTTCTGGGGATGTAGGCATGTCAAAGCCCACGTATCACTTAGGAAGATACTGATATGACTTCAGACAATGTTATGAGCTTGGCAAAGTTATGCAATATGCAAAAGTTAAGTATGTGTTGTGTACCATCTATAGACCACACAGGGGCATGTAATTTGTCCTGGAGGTTGCCATTACATCACTGTCCATTTTGAACCCTTAATTATGTTGCCCACTCTATACCCTATGCCCCTTTTTAATCCAGTAATACTCACAAAAAGCCTATTGAAGTTGGTGGGAAATTGCAGGGGTTACTTCTTGTTCTGAAAGGACATAAATCTCCATTTTCAGGAATATGTAGCTACCAAGGTTGGTGAGTTATTACTACCTAAACTATAAAATACCCTTTTATCTATCATACAGTACAATGGTACTGTATAGTAGGGACCACAAAAATTTGGGCATAGCCCTCACCCAAAAACCAGCCTCACTCTCCCTGATGACGATGAAGCAGTATAGCCCAAACAAGCCTTCAGATCGACCTGAAATGCTTTCAACAAGCTACTATGATTTTTTTTTTAGAATTATTAAACAGAATTTAGTCTACTAACTGACTGAGTAACTGCAAGACTGACTGACTGACTGATATATGCCTTCAGACAAGCGTAACTCGATAACGGCTAGCTTGATTTTTCACTGTTTGATGTTACATGTGCCTTTTGGCATACTGCAGTATGTACAATGCATTCTTCATGGACTTACCAGTGTCCTCCTTTGTGTCGATTTGGCAGTAGCACGTGATAGTTTCCCTTCGTAACAGAAATCATCTGTATTTTTCATAGTAACTATTTTGATTGCAGAGGTGCTTTTCGAACAGTTCTTGATATGTAATGCTGAGTAGCGGGTTGAACATAGCCTACAGCAAAGCATACTGGATACTTTACTTTTCAGACAATAATTGATAGCTGGGGTACGCAGCACTGTTTCTTTCTTTTGATACAGTATGCGTGGGTTATAATAATTTTATTTTACAAAAAAGTTAACAAACAAGTACACAAAAAATTGGAATTTTCAACTAGAGTAGGGACCATAGTACATCGATAAAAAGTACTGAAACAAGCTGGAGTAGTGCGCAACATTAAATCACAGTAAAACAATAAGAAGTGTTATATCCCTACTGTGCAAAATTTATCGATGTGCTATGGTCCCTACTCTAGTTGAAAATTCAAAAAAATTTTTGGTTACTTGTACATTGTGCCTAAAAGACAGAATCAGGTTACATGAATCATGCCTATATACAGTGGAACCTCTCTTATCCGGGCAGTCTGGTACATACTACTGTTCTCTGTATCTCAGAAATATCCATAACTAAGAAATGCATACTAAGATGCTGAAGTAACTGTTATAAATGCAAGTAATGTTATTATTGCTATCGGTTTGCACTATATGTTACTACAGAGCATTCATGATCACTTCCCTGGGCTGTAAAATGTTTTATCACCTAGCAATCAAGTGGTAGTTATTATTAGTAGAATAAATAAGGGGAGTCCAGAAAAGGCGGAATAACGGAATGAGCGAAATTTTTCTTGTTAACATTTATAGCTAGGTTTATACACTGCTCACTTTGTAGCAACTCTGTCAAGTACGCAATCGCAATGGTTGAGTCCAAGGCAGCAAGCTTTTAATAGAATGTGCACAAAACTATCTACTCTAGAACAATCTAACTAAGTTAAACTACTCTCTAATACACTTAACTACACAGTTGCTACATAACTATAAGTTCTTTCTGCAATACACTTGCATAGACCAACTGTCATGAGCAAGTACCCAAATTTATTACCATACAGCATAATAATTTGACGGGGGGAAATTTTTGATGAATTCACTCACTATCAAATATTGCCAAAGAAATATTGATGAATGCCCGACTCAAATTATTCTAGTCACGTGACTTTGACTAGGAAAATTTTGATGAATGGCAACCAATTCATCAAATTCATCAAAATTTCCCGTGTTAAATTTTTATAGAATTTAACATGCTGTACTAAATGAAAGTAGCATTCATGACCTTCGAATCATGTTAGGAGGAAGATATTAAGGAAGATTAGAAGAAGTATAGATGATCTTGGTTAGATTTGAAGTGAAACGCTCTGCTCTTTTTAAAGCCTGCCCTACTGTAAGCAATTATAGTAGAAAGAATTTGTAGTATTGTAAAGATTATGTAGTGAAGTGTATTAGAAAGTAGTTCAGCTTAGTTCAATTGTTCTAGAGTGGACAGTTTAGTATTTATAGCTCGCTGCCTTAGCGTTCAACCATCGCGACTGTGTTCTCAACGGAGCTGCTACAAGGTGAGCACTGTATAAACCTATAGAGAGTATATATTAGCTACAATGTTTAGAATTATTTTTGCTTATTCCGCTATTCCACTATTCCGTATTCCGCCTTTTCTGTACTCCCTTTAACATAAACAAGCCACCAAACAGGTAAACAGCAACCTTTAAACTCCCTCCCTGTGCCTTCATCTAACCCAAACTTCATTTTTGTCAATAGACTACAGGCCATGTGACTAATTTAGGCTGTCCAGACAATGGAGGTGCCTGGATAATAGACGTATGCACTTTACTGATTATTTAAAATTAATTCTGTAATCATATGCCCAAATGACTATGCTAATTCATGTGGTTTTAGTGCCATTGAGGTGAAATGAAGTACACACACATACCCCTAGAATAGATTGCAGCAATAGAGCAGTCAAAGATTTTAACAAAAACAGACACACAACACACACATACCATTGAGTATGTGTGTTTCATTCTGTCTACATCCTTAGTGTCACTCTTCCCTTTTAATATATATGACCGATGGATTGTGAGTGTAAGAAAAATAATATTATAGATATGTTATGAACTCTTGCTAAGTTCAAATATATATATATATATATATATTAATACCATATCTATTTCACTGCCCATACAAAAGTCTCAATAGTAGCAGTGAAATTTATCCCATATTTCACTGACAGCAGTGAAAAAGTTGTAATTGTAATTTCATTGGCTAGAATTTATGTTAACAATGTAGCGCCAATTAGTGTCAACACATGTTTAGTGTGTTTAGTACATAGTGACAAATTGCTTATATAACCTGTATGCAGCGAGTATGGTATTAACTAGTAATAGCATGGGTAGCAGTGAAATTTGGGATAAATACCACTCTTGTTGTATTGGAAATGGTAAATTTCACTTGGCTTCGCCTTGTGAAATTTATCTCCATTTCCAATACAACACTCGTGATATTTATCCCAAATTTCACTGCTACCCATACTATTACTAGTACATATACATCTGTATAGGTTTCCACATAAATAATAACTGTGCGAAATAATCTCTAATTTTTTTGTTGCTATGATGAACTTTTTTGTACTTATATGATTGAGTTTGTAATACTCTTCTATATATTCAGTCAAAGTAGTATTAGTGCTGATGATTCTGCTTCCACTTCTGGTAAAATGGGAGGTCCCCAGAGGTCCTACTATGGCTCCGATGAACACCAAGAGTGAAAAACAGCTCTTGAACTAGCCATCAATAGGTCCCGGTCTAGTGGCAGCAGTAAGAGAGCAAGACTGTTAGTATGTTGAAAACACCAGCCCTTGATGTCCTCAGTGAAGAAGAGGTAGAAAAAAAGCATCGTCATTGATTGCTGAATTTTGTCAAAATGTGAATAGTCACTATTTTAATGCTCCACATTACAACCTGTTGCCATGCTACCCATCATGTAAGGAGCAGTAGAGGAAGTTAAGGATTTAAAGTCACCAGGGAAACACCATAGACTAGTTTGTCAGGTAATCAGTGATGTGCTGGAGAAGTCAAACAAAGCAAGAACAAACACTGGCAAACTGTTCCATAAACTTGTCAAGGAGGAAGTTGTAGAGAAGAAGAAATTTGTGGCTGGGTATGTCTGTCTGTCTGTCTGTCTGTCTGTCTGTCTGTCTGTCTGTCTACCTTATCTGTCTTGTGTCCATTGCCAGTGGGTGATGTGAAGATGACTCATGGGTTACAAATACACACAGAGAGACATATATATCTGCATTCATGTGCACTCTCTAATTAAAATACACACGGACACACACAGAGAGACATGTTTTGTCACAGATTTGTTGAGACATTGAAATAGATGTTCCCAAGATCTGGCAGTACCTTGGTGAAATAGTTGTTCCTGTTATTGAAGATGGTACCATCTCACTGGATATCCTTACTAAGGCTCCCAGCAGTGTCATAGAGTCTGGTAAAGCAACACTACTGCTAGCTGAAGTGTTGAAACTATTAGAAAAGATCATGGTGAGAAGTATACCATTTTATGCTTTCTTTTCACTTCATTTATTATTCAGATATACACTTACGTATATGGCATTTCTTACAGTATTCTTTCTTTACAAATCCAGTCTTCTTCATGAGACATGCATATATGCATACATGTAGATACAGATTTTTCAGGAAAATGTTGGCTAGCTAGGCAAGTATCTCACAGTTCTCCTGCATGTGAATGGAAGCAAAAAACAAATAATTATTTACTTTTTTAAACCTTGGTATACCCTGGAAGATTAAGGTCACTGTCTTTTTCCTTGTGCATTTGCATTGTAAAGAATTCTGATCCACACCATGAACATATGTAATTACTTGTGCTGTGTATCAGGGTTGTGGTCATGTGAGCACAACGTGGATCAAGTCAAGTGTCACTTCAAAATATCTGATGTAGAAGAGTTTAAAGGAAACATGTGAGATATGTGATGTCATATTTTGTAGTGTTATAACATGATCATGTGATCAGGGGCTGCAGCTCCTACCTGATGTAGCCAGTTCTCTAGTTGCTGATGTGAAATGATTAACAGAATTATTAAAGTCAAGAGATAACACAAATAAAAAATCATGCAGTATATTGAAGTGAGTTCAGCTTAGTCCTTACATGTAGTTTGCCATGTATAATTAGACTGTGATATGATAAGTTTATCAATTGTTGCTTTATAGTGTGCAGCTACTGTACACAGATGAAACAATTATATCAAGACACACGGTAGTAGTGTGTTGTGCAGCCAAGAAAGCTGGCGTGCCACACCATGAGTATATTTACAGGAAGAAACAAAACATGATTTTCACGTATACGTAGCTCCGTGCTCCCTTCTTGAATTGGAATCATTTTTATACTACAAATGCCCTCCACCCCACATACCAAATTTGAGCTAGATTGCCTAACACAATCACAAAATATGAGCCTTCAAAATTTGGCTTTACTTCTTTTTTTCCCCTTTGTGTAGAGCCCGGGGCTTGGGGGCTTATAGATTATTCTTTTTGCATACTTTACAAAAACCATTATATAAAATGTAAATGCATAACTTGATTTCTTGAGCTTTGGTACACTTTAAGAACATATTGCAGCACTATCACGTACCAAGTTTGGTGTAAATTTCATAATCAGTCATAGAGCTATGGATGATTATTTGCATTAAAAAAGGCCGATTCATTGTCATGCTTACAGAGTAGACCACTAATGGGAATAACTTAAAAATCAGTATGTATATAGGTTAACCATAATAGCTTAAACCTTTTGTTGTTTAAAAGAAATCACATTGACAGCTATAGAGTTACAAAACCAAACAACTGTAAATCGCAGGGTCAAGATACTTTAATAGAACAGTCACCGTGGAGTAAAAAAAGTGGCATAAAAATGTTGAAAAAACTTACCAACATTTGAACCAGGGGCCTCCACACTGAATGCCCAAATCCTTAATCATTGAGCTGCTGCTATCACGGCCGGTTCACCTCACTTAATTTAATGAAAATTTTAGCTAAATTCTACTCAATAGTAGAAGTTCATAATTTCATAGATCTACCAATAGAAATTCTAGAACATTCTATGTGTGTTCTATTAGAAATCCTCGAAAAAATGTGAGCTTTATTGGGGTATTACAGAAGTAGTCAAATAAACTCTGCAAAACAATACCATTGTAACTTCTGTAGTATTCCATCTAATTAAAGCCGATGTTATAGCCATTTTGGTACTGATCAGCAGGGTAGTACACTACTATTAAGAACTACTTGTGCCAATCATCATCATCATAATCATCATAATAAATGCTATACTAATAAAACATGTAACAACAGGCTGGAAATCATATTCTAGGATAAAAAGTGCAGGATTTGTTTTGTTAAAAATTGAGCAACTGCAACTATCATGTTTTGCATGAAAAATCTAATAGAACAGTCACTGATAGACAAATAGTACAATCATGCATACCTAACTTGGAAGGAATTTATAAAACACTATTGCAAATAAATACAAGTACTACAATACTACTATAGAAGCAAGCACAAAATTATAGAGCAATTATCATAGATCCTTTGGCTTTGGTATCAGATCGGTAGGTATTTTTCTGTATTGGTAGAGCACTAGTTTGTCTTATATCTGACTTTGACATTTTCTCAACAAATTTACAACTACTCTTAATCGATAATTAACTGTACGTATTATATGTTAATTCTGTAAATTTTTTTTGTTTCTTATTTTTCCTGGTCATATACCAGCTGTGCTGACTGCCCTGTGTAATTAATATCATAGTCATTGCATCTGTAGATAAGAAGAACAATGATTTGTGTAAAAGCAAACCTCAAAGCCAGTTTATGGTTGGCTTTGGGATATATATATTTTAAATACAAGAAGTGAAATCGCAAAAACAGCCAAGCTGTATAGAAAGGGTGTGACCTCATTAAAGTTGTGAAATCAAAGGTGACAGCCATGAAATGGCTGCAATGATGTTGATGATAATAAATTTTAATAATGGCTTTGTGCATTATTAAAATTTATTGTCATAATTGTTATTTTACAGCCTGAATCAAAAGAATGTAGTTTAATATTTTATCAGAGTCTTACTAGGGACATCAATGTTCCATGCAGTAATTGAAGGTTAGTTAATCTGTCAATATCAACTGATCATATCCACTACATCGTCAGGTTCTGGTAGTAGTGCTAGGTACAATGAGGAATTGTTTGACTTCGGAATGGACTTAGTAACTAAGTATGTTAAACCACAAAATGATAGTCAACATCAGAGACAAGTGGAGTTCCTATGTGCCATGCAAATGGTCCTTGAACAACCAGCAGGTAAGATAGTGGAAACACTGTTATAACTACTTTTAGTTCTTTATCTTACAGGTCTAGCTACTGCTGTTTGTAAGAAGTTATCAGAAACAGGGATACTTGAAAATGCTGCATTCTTCGGATGGAGAGATTCAGCAGCTGGAATTGTAGGGCATGGAGCAACAATGAAAGATTTTTATGAATGGCTGGATAGCACTCAAGAGGAAAGTGACTATTCACAGTAGTTGCTGTTAACTGTGCATGTATATGTTAAATGCATGTATACACCCATATTTTACTCTGGGAGAATATAATAGGTACATCACATACATAGTCAGTACTATTGTCTTGCAAGGGAGCTGTCTTTTTTCCCATACAGGATGGTAAACATTTGCTAATTCTCTGTTGACAAGCATGCAGATATTCAATGTATAATTGTATACCTTCCCCAGCAAAAACACATGGTGTATCTTTGGTACACGCATTCTCAGCACCTGTGGTGTATCCTAACATCCCATTTGTATATCTACAAATACACAAAAAAGTTTTGGAATTTTCAACTAGAGTAGGGACCGTAACACATTGATAAAAAGTACTGAAACAAGCTGGAGTATTGCATGATATTAAATCACAGTAAAACGATAATAAATGTTATATCCCTACTGTGTATTTCCATTATGGTATCTTGAGCACAGTTTGTGAACATGAAGTGTCATGCATAATTATAGTGATTTATGGTCATTTTAAATTCTTACTATAAATTGTTATTATATGGTTTGGCTACTCTGTAGCTTAAAATTGGACAATTTAAATTATGAGTGACTATATACTAAATTATCCATCAGCAGTGAATTCAGGCATGCATGTCACAAGCAATAACCAAATTAATAAATTGTGATTTATGAATTAAGAGGTTAAAACGGCATATTGGACAAATGCCATGATGAATTGTATAAGACACAAGATTTTATCTATATAGAAACCTATACTAAGTTGAGGATCACCACATGTTAGAGTATAATCTGAGTAGATGATGATGATCTTTTTTTTATTATTACTACTACTTTACAGTGTTCAGGTATATGACAGAAATTTTTGCTTTGTGTATGACAGCAACTCGTGCTTTGAGTTATTTAACCTAGTAACAGGAATTATAAGACTTTGACATCATGATGCTATGCAACAGATTGTGCAAACTGCAGCCAACCCTTTAAAGTGTTAACTGTATAGATGTGTGATTGTATGGCTGTTACATTGATTGAGCTAATCATATATGATTTTTTTTAAAGAAGCTAAGTTTTTGTATGGAGATCTCATCATACAAGTGCATCCTATAAACTCATTCACTCACTATAATGACATCAATTAATGTTCCATGCATACAGTTATTTATGGCAACTTAGTGTCTTGAACTCCATCTGTTATGCAGTTGCTCATAGAGCTGAAACATGATCCACTTTCTTTGCATAATATATACTGTTATTGCCATTTTAAGAATAATTTGACCAAGATTTCGTTAAGTACTTATATTATGAACTCCTACAATGCAGAGTACTTTTTGAATTTTATTAATGTGGTCTGAGCTTGTGTTCTTACAATTCTACTGTTGCAGTTCATGTTGTCTATGTCTAACTTTCATGATCTAACTTTCCCTGATGATGATGATATAATATTATGGTTTTGAATCTCATTTGGCTCTTAACATGACTTACAAGCTGTATTAATAAACATCTGTTCTCAAAACATAACAAGCTGCGTCAATTAGATCAACATCAGTACGGCGAGTGTTTTGCTTATTCAGCATGTACTGCATGATCTCACAGCCATCTGTTTCTTTCATTTGGTACTAGTAGTGAGTGGCACTTGCATTCTACCAAATTTTCTTTGGTCTTGCTACTCCTGGTCAGTCCCAGATCTCAGATTTGTTTTTGGCTTTGCTTGTATAGCTTATAGATATATTTTGTTCTCAATTTTGTTTGTGCATGCCATTAAAAGACCCACAAGAGTGTTATATATGTATGTATATGGCCTATGAATGCAGGGCAATAAAATTGCAGAAATCTCCTATAGACTTTTGGTGGATTGATCATGATTTGCATTCTAAGAGGGTGCCTATAGAAGACAATGTATATCCTGAAATAAATACCCAGTGCAAGGGAACTCCACAGAAACCACACTTATAGTAACCTTAGCACCTTCCTATACTACAATGTAAGAGAGGAAACTCCAAAGGTCACCGTGAGGCGTCAATGTGGTGTTCCACTGAAATACATAATGGGAAAAATGAAGGTGTCTACATCTGGAAATGTTAATTTCAACTGTTAGCGTTGTGACCGGCCACCTGTTTAGTAGATTCAAAACATTCTGTAATGTGTCATATAGTCTTCTCTGTTAGCTATGACAAAAAATCTAAGCAATAAGCATGGGACTTGATGCAAATGATGGTAGCATTAGCTAACAGGACCACCAGAGAACCTTGAAACAAACTAACTTATTCAGCCACATTGTGTGACATGACACGTGTCACGGTAGTGTGCACACATAGTGTGTGTCTAGAGCCCTGGAATACATGCATTTCTAGACCATTTACATCATGCATCAGTAAAAGATGACTCAATTACCTTGCCTTGGACACATCTAACTATATTGCCATTGTACAGAATAACTTAATAGTAAACATGCAAGAGAGAGTGCAGAGTCCACAAATAGCTATGCAACATTATAAGTTCAACTCAGGACATTGTAAAAATCCTACAAAGAGGAGGTAGACTAATGCCTGTAAATTGTAACGAGGAGGTAATTCCTGTAAATATTAATTCGTATTCGCCGAACTGGCGGGCGCCGCCATGCCTTGCGATTACGTGACGTACAAACCGAACTGACTGCATAGTTTTAGCTCAGATTCAGTATGGATAGTGTCCCACTACGAGGGAAATATACCGCGTTTACGTTTTGTTCAGCAGAACTGCACACTTGTCTGTCGCGCGCTGCAACTGGCTCTGAGTCTGTATGTAGTTGTTTCCTGTAATTAGCTTATTTTGATCTTAACGTCATCAATCGACAAACGTACTTGAGAAAGTGTCTGGATGACGAGACTGCAGCTACGTCTGGCGCCACTTTCCCTCTTTTGATGCGGTTGTAACTAGCTATGATGATGAAAATGTTAGCTGAACTAATATCTAGTGTCAATAATCCCTTTTCCTTTCAGGTTTTGATGAGATATGCTCATTTGTGGGCTGAGTATTGTGACACAAAAATTAATTTACTGTATAGCTAGCTTCAGCATAGCCTATAACTAGTTCAATTCGGTTCTAGTAACTTTAGTCTGCTTTTCGGAAAGACACACAGGAACCTCAATTCCATATAGTTATGCCATCCAGAAGGAGACTACAGAACAACAATATGCATTCAACCCATGGAATACAGCACTATTCCAGCCGGCATAAGAAATCATAACCTGAGATACAAAAACCCACTATACGTATAGTTCCCATGCAGCTGTAAATCAAATCTAGCTAGTAAGGAAGTAATCTATAAGGCAGGTGTGCATGCAGCCAATCCTTGAGGAAAGCAACTTTTAAATTCTTATATTGCTAACTCATTACAGACAAGATGTCTGTGATGAGTTAGGAATATAGACATAGGCTATACCAAAAATAAAACTTTCTGATCCATTAGCTTGCCAAATCAAAGTACGTATATACATTCCAGCAAAATGGAGCAAGTGCCGCACCCATAGACAATCCAATAAAAATGTGCACCTTAGTAATAGTATCATGTGTCACCACATCTAAAGAATTGCATGTTTGTATATTATATGTTTGTTAAAGCAATACTCTTGAAATGCTAGAGATCACAGTAATAAGAAAAGCACTGAAGCAAGGATTGTATCTGCACCCTATACCATATTTGTACCCAAAACCATATCTGCTCCCAAAGCATTTTTCGGCCTGTTCTGTGTTCAGTACAATACTATTTCGGTAGTGCATTGAACTGAAACCCACTACAAGTTTAATTGAAGTGCAGATAAAATTTCTAACATGGCAGCGATAGGCACATCTTAATGCACATCAGTTCAGTGCAAGTGTCAGTCCCTCATTGGTCAGATGGTGACTTGAAAGTATCAGCTAACTAATTTAGCATTGCCTATCACTACCAGTATTAGCTACGTATGTTAAATCCATGGCTATAATAAATACATCATCATGAAAACACACTATACGCACGCACGCACACATACACACACATACTACACACTCACATACTACACACACACACACACACACACACACACACACACACACACACACACACGTACGCACACACACACACTACTATAACATGTGTGACATCATCATACATCACAGTATCCCACGGTCTCAGTCAGCAAGCCTGAATTGTCTGTTGTTTGTTCAGGAAAATGAACAAATGACAAAAGAAAGAATACAGGCTGGCTGGAGAAATTATAGTAGCACTTACAACCCTTGTAGAGCTATTTTTAGGTCATTCAAAAAACTGCCAGGGACATACATCTTCATGCAATAGATCGTGTCCACATTTGAATATAGCTACAGTTTTTTTGAAAGCTCATTGTTATTAATAGTATACATCAAGTTGAGAATACTTAAAATACATTCCTGAATGTATTATGTATATCCCTCAGACAGTCCATACAAAGAAAGAATATCAGAACCAGTAGCTAAGGTCTTATGTAATATAACATAGCAAACCAGAGGCCTCAGGATAATGTTTACAGGAAGGACATATTAGCCGGGCAAGCCTAGCCATGTATAATATATCACATCTAACAGCCGTTTATATAGAGTAGCAGATAGCTGCCTGCTCAGGCTTGCCCTGTAATGTATCAAGCATCTGTCTATAGTCTAACAAAATACACATGCAGCCATACAAGTTATATCTGTTTTCGGTATAGCTTATTATATTGAGGCGTTTTCAGTAAATATAAGGTAGCTACATATTGTCTGCTATATATGAATGTTGTGACTAACCAAGCGTGTAGGATAGTAATGTGAGAAGTCCATGCTGTATAGACATGCACCAGTGATCATGATTTCATCATGCATATTTGCACTATCACACCCATCTCCATATAAAACATACTAACAAAACATATAAAGACAAAGAGAAAATGTATGTACAAATTACTGTTATACAGTCAGCTAGTTCATAAGGTCACTCTATATAATGTACACAGATACAAATTAAATAAATTGTGTTTATTTGTAATTTATAAAAACAGTGAAGCAGAAGAATCATTGAAGGGGAGCTCCACGTGCAGTGATTGATGAATTCATTACTTGCAATAAAATTCAGTGACATAATAGGTATGAACTATTCTGCACTTGATCTCGCAGCACCACACAAACTCACACACTTCCTCTTCCTTTTTCACTTGCTTCTGTATTACCGGACCACCACAGCACAAAACAGCACAACTTGATGGACCATTTTTGTCCTTCCAACACTGCCTACCAGATGAGCCATAGATTCCATATGTCAAATTACGCCTGCAAAAGTTTGGAGAGAATTCACAGTATGCCAGTTCAGAAGATGTCAGTGCAGGTGCACTGGGTTCAGCAGGTTCTAGTTTACTCCCATTGCTTTTCTCAACACGTTTTGCCACATCATATTGTGACAACAGTTTTTTCCCGATCTCTTCAATATCCGCTACTGACTTAAAGCAGGTCTTGACTGAACAACTCCCTGATAATCCATGACAAACACATTCAGTAGTGGTCTCACCCATTACCTGTACAATGGATAACACATACCATAACAGCTGTATGGCGTCTCAGTAATGAAGTGGGTTCTTGGGTGGGTTTGCAATAACAACCCTTTAAGGCTTCTTCAATTAATTGAAACCATACGATATTAACTTACCATTCTTCCAACTTTATTATTTTGCAATGCTGCTAGTCCAGTGCAGGTATCATCAGCTACTCCTGTGTCGGTGAACTGTTCAGCAACTTGACTGCCATATGCACAGTTGTCCCCACAGCCTGATATGATGACGACGCCATTTATATTGCTTGATGGCACAGAGTAGTCGCATGCACATGACTCCAAGTTCTGCTCTTTACATTGCTTTGCCACCTCTCTGGCTATCCCAGCACTGGTGATGGCATTGAGAAAAGCTGTTTCACGTGTACCTGTGCAAAGAAAAAACTGATAAAGATGTACTTTATGGTTGGAAGTGTTTTTAGAAGAGTGTATGAATATAGTCTGTACATGTGTAGATTTGTTATCACAAATGAACTCCTGCAGTGCATGCTAGCCTCATTTCACATCCCCCTTTGAGTTTTTACAGAAACCCTCTAAGTGCTTTGACGCCCTTCCGTGCTACAATAGAATTCATCTTGCAGCAGTTTCATTTGTACAATCATTTTCACAGATTACTGCTCTAGCATACTAGTGTTTCAGATATATACTCTCAGCTATCATATCTATAGCTACGTATCGGTACGATTAACTCCGTAGCTAACACACCTCGTTCAACAAATTTTCCAAGGTAGGAGGGACCAGAGTCGAACACGCTGCAATTCCAAGGCCTGTCCCTAAACAGCTTCTGGCACTCATTAAGAGCTCGCAGTATTCCAATGGTGGTAGTTGACAATAGCTTAGCGTCTCTCTGACACAGTCTGATCTGGGTGTCACTCAAAATGCCATCAAACAAGGAGGGATCGAGACAAGTTTGATCGATAGGAGATGTCACATCTTTCGGGTCCAACAGTTCGTTCGTTTTGGTAACAACAGACCTGCAGGTCATATATTACAATAGTCAATATGTTGTATAACACGACATTGTATATTAAACATGTTGTAGTTAGCGGCAAACTATACTTACCACCAGCTCGAACCATAACCGGGATGGATTTGTACTAGCACTGCTAGTAGCAAGACGGTAGGAGAACTTGTTCTGCACATCTTTTCACTTTTGAAGTAATTTATAATACAGCAACTCCACGACAACTTTATATAGCTATAAATTAGTTGATTGTCTAGCCGAAATCTCGTTAACGTAGGACATCAGGTCCGTAAAATTTAAACTCCGGAGTAGGAGGTAAGGTAAATGCGGGTATTTCCGGACAGCGTACAATTCCGGACACTTTGGTACCTTTATCAAGCTAGCCGAGTAACGAAACAACGGATTGCCTTGAAATTTCTGCTGTGAATAGCTATTCTTATAGGGATTATAAAAATCGAAAAGTGTGTTCTAGTTGATTCATTCTTGGGTGCTATACACGAAGTGTCCGGAATTGTGCGCTGTCCGGAAATACCCGCATTTACCTTACATCACTACATTATTCATTAGCTATAATTATGATGTCATTGCATACATCAATGTACACATATATGAAGAAGAAAATAGGTAAAAGGATATAACCATATATGACAGCCTAGTCAGTGTGACTGCTTCTGACTGCTCTATTAGAATATTTTGCTTTAGTATTTACTGACACTGCATGATCAGACTACGAATTTGATTTAGTTTAATTACTTTACAGAATCATACAATATAAGTGTGGGGTGGGTGACAGGGTGATTCTGAGGGTCTACCAGTGACTTGCGCTGGTACTGCCTGCATGAAAATAACCTTTGTACAAAATTAGCTACCTACGTATATCTTATAGTTATAAGTATACATGAAAACTAAACAACTACAATGAGCTACACAGCTGGTATCTGCAGAAAACAATCACAGCATAAGCACATGTATACGTTGATTAGAAGGAGGTGAGAATTGGTTGTATATAGTCAATCAGATCTCGGTAGTGTGCATGGCTGGGTGAATATTATTCTACTCTTCAAAAATACGATTATGCATGGGTATACTATAAAATGAAAAGAATTAGACTATCTTGGTTGTCTTATATGTAATGTGTATGTAATGTGGCTATAGCAGGTCGATAACGTTGCATGATGGTGAAAAATTTTACAGTCTGCTAGGCTAAGATAATTGATTCAACATTGATGGAACAGAGCTATATATATATATATATATATATATATATATATATATTGTAGCAGTAGCACTCGACACCTGGCTGCTGCTCATGTCTGTTTGTTCGCATCAGTTGATGTTGTAGTAAAGTCCTACCGTTGAGTTGTCACTTAAATGCGCTTTAGAACTTTTATGCTCTGATGTGCTTATTGAGGCGGTCAGACATAGCTATAAGAGGTGATCATGATAATGACTATTTATCTTACATGTCTCCAACAAAAGGACCCATGATTATGATGTGAGCTGTTCACCTTTAAAACCATTCTTAGAACAAATGACAGCTTTTATGATAATTATACATGTGCATGGGTCTGAATCAAAGAAATACTTTGGCAGCTCATTCACATCCTCTATAGGCAAAAAGCAGAGGAGCTTTACAAGGCATGGTCTTCAAAAGAGCCATGCAAAAAAATTAAAGGTGGCAGCCAAAAATGGCTGTAATGATGTTAATTATAACAGCATCACGGAGTGATTTTATAGCATCTTCTGGCCACCATCTGAGATCAGTTCTCACCATGGCTTTTCTGCTTGGCTATTTATGGATATAAATTTTATGAATCCAAAATTTGGTGGGACTTTTAGTGAACAAAACCATAATATAACTGAATTTCAATTTTTCTTAATATCCCATAAACATTGTGTAGGGGGGTGTATCTATGATTGCATAATTCCCACATGAATGTGATATAAAAAACAATATGGAATGATGCATACATCGAATTGTGAAACAGACATCATGGCATGTAAAATGCACTAATTGGTTGTGTGTATACTCTACATTTTCAGTCTGTAGCTAATTAGTGTACTCTACATGATGGAATGTTTTCACATGATGGAATCACATCCAACATGTTTAGTAGAATTCAGCACACAATTTGATACATCCGCAAGTATACCATAACTTGTAAATTAACTTTTATCACTTTCATGTGGGAAATTGGGAATATGTACTGTTTGCAATTATAGTGCACATTCCTGTATTAACTTGTACAACATATCTCATGCATCAGTGTTGGGAGTAACGCGCTACTTATGTAACGCGTTACGTAATATTATTACTTTTGTGGTAACAAAGTAATATAACGAAATACGCTATGAAAACAGGTAATATAACGCAAGATACTTTACTTACAAACGTAACGCGTTACCTAAGTAATATAATTACTGTAACGAGTCTAATATATGACGTAATATTATTATTAAAAGTAACGAAGTTACTAATCTCGTTAGTAATCCTCTGAGTAACGCCTAACCACAACGAAGTAACGAGGCCTACTGAATGAAGCTTATTCACTAGCTTCTTACTTATAACCAAGGTTTGCACATTGTCCAACAACGCAATCATGTCACGTGATAAGGTGGTAGTTTCACACGTGACAGCTTAAGGCTGTGGACACAAAGTAATATAATATGTAATATTATTACAGTTACTTTATTTTATGGGTAATATGTAACTGTAACTAAATAGTTCTGTTGCAAGTAATTTGTAATATGTAACTAGTTACTTTTACAAAGTAACTTGCCCAACACTGTCATGCATAAATACTGTGTACTTACTACTACTTACTCTACGTGTCTTCATTCCATCTTGGTGCCATAATTTCAAATAGTACTACTGCTACAATAAACAGATCACTGATCCCAATACTGGCCACCAGTGGTCCATTTTGTCACTATCTAAGGCAGTATATAGTTGAAATGATGGTCAGTCAAGATGGAGTTAGTATAGGTCATGATCAGTGCTGTATTGTATAGTTGTATCAGTTCAGTATACAGTATTGGTACCTGCCCAAGGCACATTTTTTCCCTATTTATACTATACATTTCAGTTTTTTACCAAGCATTAAATTCACTACCATATGAAACTGCCATGAAATGTTTGTGTGAAATTGCCATGAAATGTTCATGAAAAAATTCATATGGTTTTCCCATGAATTTTACTTTTTCATGAGTACTGCTTCTCATGAATTATGACTTTTCATGGGCACTACACCCATGGAATCTTAACAGTGCTACCAAAAGGCCAGAGATTCATAGGCATTTCATGGCCTGTGAAAAACCTATGAAATGAGTTTGCTCTACTCAATACAAATTAATGCATGCAGAGATTGCAGACAACATGATGTATGTTAAAAAGCCTTGGCACGTGAGACTATATACATAATTGTGCAGCATCATATGGTGAGTAACTAACTTGTCAATGCAGACAATTACTAATAAGCTGTCAGAAGCTGTATTTAAAAGTGACTTTAGTCCCGAGTGATGAGCATGTTGTTGGCATAAAAGTGCATGTTTTAGTACAAGCAGAGGTTGGCAACCAGATTTGACATAACCAGGCTTCCATATACATATCCAATTCCTTGACTTTAAACGTTTGTAACTTGACCACTCTGTATGCTATTGACCCACAAATTTCACATCGTGCGATGACTTTATGCTGGAATAACAACATGCATAAGAACTGTGCCTTATGGCAGATGTAGCTAGATGTTATGCAATCAGGTGTGGTCGATAAGCCATACATTATTGCAATGTTATTTAATCCCATAGAACTGAAGCTTGGCAATGGGCAATATAGCTCAAGAAATATATATATATATATATAAATTTTGTTCTTGATGATCAAGAGCATATGAAATGTCTTCCATTGCTGGGTGACACAGAGTGGCGTATCCTGAATCCATGCACACTATAAAAGGATTTCAGTATATACATATATAGAGTTGTTGCTCCGTGTGAGCACTGGGTATGTTTTCTATACAATCCTCTTGTGTAAACACTCACTTGAAATCTTTTGTATCTGTAGCTATGTCAGAGTCCCATCAACCATAATTATAGAAAGTTCATGAAATACCACCTTTCTTATGCTAAGGCATCCTTTTACTCTCAGGATTTTCATTCTATACTATAAGTGTGTCCCAGTCATCTTGTACCTTGGGTATATGTTCTTATTATTATTGAGTGACCAGCACTGAAGGTCTGACGGCAACTCGTGCTGCAGCCTTAGGATTACCTAACCTAATTGCAAAGACTTAGACTTCAATGACTTATAGCAAATAAGGTATAACAGAAAAGGGGCCAAAGTAAGGAAAAAAATCCCGAATTCAAACTGCAGGTCACCCAATGTCTAGTCAGGGCCACACTCCTCCACGAGGGATGGATTTTCTTCTTTAAACCTAAAGTATTTTCTTCCTATGGCCTATAGCTATAGGGTTGAACATAGAGGATATAATGTCAGATCAGCAGTTCTACTGTTGTACATTACACTATCAAAGCTTCTTAGACTGCAGGTGCAGTCTAGCTCCTACACCTATACATGCTCTATAAGTTCTACACTTTGTTAGCTTTTCTTCTTTTTTATGGAAATAGTTTAGTCTGTGGTGGACATGGCTTCAAGAAAATTTTCAGTAATTGACATTGTTACCTATTGAGCATTATAATACCTCGCTGCCTCAATCCGTCAAATTTAATTTTCAATCCGTCAAATTTAATTTTCACTATTTAATTGAATATTCAGGAATTCAATGTACAGCCATAGCTTATACAAACATTACAGATGCATGTCTATATCTACACCCAGAGAGTTGTACTGAGCTATAAATGTGCTGTAGAACTATACGTGCAGGTTGCATGGCCAAGCATATACAACTGTAATGCTGTTTATCACTAAATCTGATGCAACAATATTATACTATCACCATAACCTTCCATATTTGGAGGAAAATATATCTACCTAAAACTTAGTCAACTAAATGACCCACATTTTGATTAGTGGTCTGATAAAGCTCGACCACCTTCAGTCAACCAAACTAATAGTCCAGATATATATAGAGCCATTCAGGCAGACTTATGGCCATATTCATAGCTTTCCACTACCAAGTCAAGCTATTGCTGCATAATAGATTATCATGATTGTAATGGCTGGACCAATGATTAATACTTTACTTTTTAGTTATAAGTTTCTTGTATGTATATGTATATAAATTGTAAATTGCATGCATGCTCTGGAGCTGTAATGTTTCACAGCTCCCTGGGATAATATCAGCATAAGCTGCCTATCCCAGTGACAAATCAATCAATCAATCAAACAATCAATCAATCAAACAATCAATCAATCAAACATGACCATATGCATGCTTTTTAAGCGTAATTCTTAATAGAATATTAGAATGCAGGTAATTCACATGTAGTACAAACTAAGTACACTAATTCAGATGAGTATTAATTGTGACAGGTAGTTCTTTAGTGATAATCACTACACTTGCCACAATATTTGATATGGATGGGCTTTTTGAAAAGAAGGGATGTTCACTACTTTTAAACCAGGTACTTCAATGCATTTGGACCATGTCAGTCTGTCTGTCTGTATAGCACTTTCACTGCTTAGATTTGATAGCAAGTTAGCATATACTATTTTAAGATGGCAATGGCAAATCATCAGATCAACATAGTAACAGTTTGGACTACATGCTCAATTTAATGTTTACACATGTAACATTTACTTATTAATGAAACTATGACAAGTCAACAGATTGTAAAAAAAAGTTGATGAATTGAATTTTACATCAGTGTGTATTGTAATTTTCCTGTAACCAATATATAGCCATTTAAGTGAATAATAAACATTGAAATAATAAACAACTGAAAGGTTACAAAAAAGGTTGCTGGGTTGATTTATATCAAATATGTTGCATATATTACACCAACTGTAGAGTATTCTTGTTGCATCATTCCAACACAAATGCCAAATTGATAAAATCAGCACAACTGTTTACATCTGCTCATGATTATTTCCTTTATGAACAGTTAAAACAGGTTAGATGTGAGCAATATCAGTGCTAGTCCTAGCGATGATTTTCAACTTGACCAAAATGAAATAGAAAGCCAAATGCTTAATTAATTACCATCCGAAGTGGTCTCAATTACCCTAAATTTATTTAGTGACAACCCTGTATAGTAGAGCAGCATAGTACCAAAAAAATGGGCACTTCGTGCACTTTTTGATACAATTATAAAACTTTCCACACAAATTGTGCTCCTCATGACATATGTTATTTGATATAGAGCCATCACAGATTTTACCTTTGGTGACCTTTAGAGCCATTTTTCACTGAAAATTTATCATTTTTGTCTTTATCTCCCTGAGGCATTACTAAAACATGGTATCAAATTAAAGGTGTTGATCTAAGAACTATATTGACTTTTGTTTGAAGTTTGTGTCTCATTCCACTACAAAGTTATGATCATTTTTGTAAATCATAAAATTCTTTGCCCTTGGGGTGTAAACTACTAATGGGCAAGTTATTCATAGAATTTCATAGTTAATATAAACAATCATAACTTTGGAATGCAATCACCTATTGACTTCAAATAAAAGCCGAGTAGTTCGTTTTAGCAGCATCTTTAATTTGAAACTGTGCAAAATGATGCCTCAGGGAGATAGACAAAAATAATGAATTTTCAATACAAAAAATGGCTGTAAAGGTCACCAAAGGTCAAATATGCAATGGCTCTATATCCAAAAAAATATGTAACAAGGAGTACAACTTATATGGAAAATTCCATAATTGTATCAAAAAGTGCACAACTATCGCACTATGCCGCTCTACTAGTATGGATTATATGGAATTCTTTGCCTCATAATGTGATGTACACACCCTACAATAGCAAGATGACACTGTTAAGAACCAAATGTCTAACTATTGTAACTTGACCTAATGTAATGATCAGTCCACTTATACAATTGTCCTTGCACTGTCAATACACTAAATAGGGAATTAGGCTAGCTGTTTTGTCTATATGTATACATATCTGTACATATCTGCAAGCAGCTAGGTGAATAGCTATAGTAACTTGCTGGCATGCCAGCTAGGTGGAAGGCTTCTAAGGATTCCATAACGGGTCAAGTATCATGCAACCTTAGATTTGTTAACTAATACTCATGCAAGAAACTTTTGTATCCTGCTAATAGCTACTATTGCTAGTTTTTTTATGGTGCCAAGTGATAATAAATATGTTACTGACATAATTCTCTGGAAATATCATGATAAGGAGTAACTACAAAATACTCTAATAAAACATACAACTGATTGGTCTATATCTTAAAATGTTTGGTTTCCATATTCACAGTAATTCTGCCACAACTCTCATTATTTTTAGATAGCTAGTGACCATCACTACATAAACATATTGTGACATTAAGTCCTCACTATTATTTTTACTGTACCAGTAATAGCCAGAGTAACTTCTATTATTACCTTCAATAACTTTACGATGAAGTGGAATGCTCTCCCTGAATGTGTTGTCAACTTACCTGTCTTAGAACATTCATTTAGAATATTGTCTTTACAATATGCTGTGTATATTTTGACATTAATAGAAATGGCGTGTTATAAACACATTAACATTTCAGTTGTGGTTATAAATTCAAATTTCACAATTTTCAAGTAAATATAGATATAGTGCTGGATGAATATAGCAAGTAGTCATAATTATGAAGACACATGTACACATTGTCAAATATGTGTTTTCACTGATTTAAAGGCAATCATAAATTATTCCAAAGATGTTTAAATTAGTGAAATTGTATAATAATTATACAGTGAAATACAATCATACAAGCACAAAATGAAAATTAAAAGCATACGAGGGAGGAATTGATCAACCTGATGCACCGGGAACAATTCCCTCATCAGTTGATGTAACACAAATTTTAATATGTGTAATAGAACAGTCAACGTATATTCTTCAAGTAAAATCTACACATAGGATTACATGCACCTTTGTAACTATGTTTTAGAAATCAAATTTCAGTTTAGACATTGTGGATGCATAAAGTTTTTAAAAGATTCACTGCTTTGCGACTATTAATGATTTCCTACGATATACAGCAATCTCAAAGTTAATTCAAAGTATTCAGTAGCTGGACTTGATAATCTCCTGGCTGTACCCCCTGACTCATTGCTACACAGTAGTCTCATGCACTACTTCATTTTTATGCTGTATCTTCCATTTAGTATATCCATGCAAAACAGCCAGGCTGTATAAAAAGGTGCAGCCTCAAAAAGCCAAAGTTGTGAAATCTGCACCCTAAAGGCCGCACCCTTTTATACAACTTGGCTGTTTTTGAATGGAGTTCACTTCTTTTTTATAGTTTAAATATATAGTATATACCCAAAGCTAGCCAACCATAAACTGACTTTGAGGTTTGTTTTTTACACAAATCATTGTTCTTCTTATCTACAGATGCAATGAAGATGATATGACAAACTAGTGCTCTACCAATACAGAAAAAAGTGTACACAAGAATTCTGTACCAAAAGTCCTATACAAAGCCACTCAGGTATCAGGGGTATATAGATCTGAGGAGGCATCTGAGCAGGTAAGCATTATTATATCTATGATCTGAGCTAGGTTTCCAGAAAGTGGTCAAGCAGTCAGCCTGTAAAGATTATAATAAAAGGCCCACTTTGTAAATATTCTAATAGAACACTCAATGCCATTAATATAGAACGATTAATGTTACTGTTTGTCAATTATAATGATGACATTGAGGATGTCATCATTATATTCTTTGAGGCTGTAATACTTTTAAAGAAGGACTGTTTGGCATAGATTAATTTCCTGAACTATTTTTTGTTACCCAAACCCAGCCACATGCATACAAGCTTTGGAGCTTGTTTTTCTGGTTTGTAAGCACAATTAATGAAGAGCTAAAGTTATAGTCATTTTGTATTGCACATTTTATATGGCTGTTAATAATTTTATAATATTCTAATACAGCAAAGAGTTCAAATGCAACAGATACAAGTGTGCATTTTTCTAAATGTTAGTGTATGCATATTGTGTTCATGGGCAGCAATTGGAATCATTCATCATTACTGGCAGTAGTACTCAGTAGCAGTATAATTGCCAACTACTTCACATGTGACAGAACAGCACCAAACAAACTTGCATTGTTCTTTGTTCTTTATCACTAATTTATGATCTACAGGACCTCCACAGCACATGCCACTACAACTTGAAGGACCGTTTATGCCCAACCAGCACTGCCTACCAGAAGTGCCATAGATTCCATAATTCAAGTTACGTTGGCAAAAATTGGGAGAGAATTTGCAGTATACCAGTTCAGAAGAACTCAGTGAGGGTTCATTAGAAATCAATGCATTAATTTTGTCACTTTCAATATGCTTAGCATCGTCATATTTTGTCAACAGTTGCTGTCCAATTTCCTCAATATCTGGCACTTTCTTATAGCAGGTTACCACTGTGCAGGTACCTGATAACCCATGGCAAATGCATTCGACTTTAGTTTCATCATTTAGCAACTACAAAACAACAAGAGCTATTACAATTATGCCCATGCTATTGCTATACATTACACATATACACACATGGTAAGTTATATCATTATACTGAATATACTTGTACATTATGCATGGGTTTTGGCTAAAATAATGTGACCAGGTCTGCGAAAAGGGATCTAATAGCCTTTCAAATTGTCAAGTTTGACTAATCATAACTCCTCATGTTTTCAACCTATCACCTTCATATTACACCAAGCCATAGTGCTATATATATGTTAGGGGTATAAGGGGACTAAATTTCAGGGTGATACCAGGGGCTAAAAAAAGGGGCTAGTTGTGGCCAAAAAGCTAGTTGTAAATGACTTTTTGGCTAGTTGTAAATGGTGATTTGGTTAGTTGTAAAAGTCAGACTCTAAATAGCAAGCTGCATCGCAGAAAAAAAAAAAGTCAAAAGTTACATAATTTTATATGTGCTGTGCATGTTTACAGTGTAATGTTGAAATTTGAAAATGTAACTTAAGATCCAAACTTGAGATGGCCATTTTCAGAATTTTCCATTTGTGGTCCACTAAAATTGAAACTTATAAGTTATGGTCATTTTCACAGTCCACTATAGACATAAAATAATTGCCTTAAAACTAATACAACAATATAGTTTGATATAAAGAGTTGGCTAGTACGTCACTGTAAGTTTGTTTGCTATTTCCTAGTTCCAGATCACATTCAGTTATCTCAAATTGCTTCCCCTTGTCACAATTAAATATGCATGCCCCTGAAATCCCTTCAATCATTCCCTTCACTGCGGACATTTCACTACACAACAATTGTGATACTATAGAGCACAAAATACAAAATATGTAATTCTAATGCAAAAGTAAATTTTGTTTATATGTACTACTACCCCCCCATTTCAGGTTTGGGCTAGTTGTAAAAATTTTTAGCCACTGGGCGATACCACATTCACAAGTCAAGCTACAGGTTGCCAAGTACATGCATTGAAAAGGCTATAAGACCCCTTTTCGTAGACAATAGTTTTTTTTTTGTGTAATGTCTAGTTCCTAATTAGATATACCAAAGTGCCATGAAAGCATTGTTGGATGGTTTCTGGTCAATGTTTTGTGAGAAAGTGCAAACTTTCATGATCCCTGTAATATATACAGTCCGTATATGATATATCATACAATAGAGCTTTGGGTCTCAAGCTAGTCATGATAAACTTAAATAGCCATAATCATGCCCAAAAATACCTTTATTGCAACCCAAAACTCTTCTAATATACATATATACAGATTGCTACAAAAGATTTTAAAATATTCAGTGGAATTTTCTACCAGCTCACTTACTAGCTAACTGACCAGCTATGAGCTTCACTGCTGCCTGTCACTTCAGCAGAACAGGTGTCTTTTAATTGGCATACTACAATATACTTACATACAGTGCAATTCCACTGACAGTGCAAAGTGTCAATTCGTGGTACCAAATTATGGCTTTCGCTTTGCTAACTAGCTAGTTAGCTATCACGGAAAAGGTCTTTGTAGTGTGACCGGATTAACTGATTGGCACTTTTCATACTGTTCTTCATTTGTAACGCTGTGTAGAAGTTTCATTAGGAATCATAGAAATACAAAGTGATACTAGTAGTCATTTAATCCCATAATTCAGCCAATGGTATAATAGCTATATATATAGACTGAAGTATAGGGATCAAATATTTGCAGGTGTAGGTGATGTCTGCAATTTTCACTGCTTTTATTTCTATCAACTTAAAGTTCTTAACTTTCCTTGTATACTTGACTTATCACAGCAATGGAAGGAATTTAACACCAATTTAAAATTGCATATATATATATACAGTGTTGGGGGTAACACGTTACGTAATGATTATTACTTTTGTGGTAACGAAGTAATATAACGAAATATGCTGTAAAAACAGGTAATATAACTCAGTTACTTTGCTTGCAAATGTAAAGCGTTACCTAAGTAATGAAGTTACTGTAACGAGTCTAATAATATGTAATATTACAGGTTTTTGCAATTGAATTCGGTGACTTTGCAATTGAATTCGTCCCCGTTTGCAATTGAATTCGTCGGTTTTGCAATTGAATTCGTCCCATTTGCAATTGAGTTCGTCGCTTTTGCAATTGAATTCGTCCCGTTTGCAATTGAATTCATCGGTTTTGCAATTGAATTCATCGCTTTTGCAGTTAAATTCGTCCGTAACAAGAATGGCAGCTGGAGGAAACATGAAAACATGATGTAGCAGCTGCTACAAGAACTTGTTCAAGTACAACAGTAGTAAACAACTCTTTATAAGGCAATAATTCTTCCTCTGCAGCCTCTCCAGCAACATTCCAAACTCTACTACGCCATTCGCGATGGGTGTGGTAACTCGCGAGCAAGCTAATTAACTTGTCAGACAGCTATCAGCTTCGTGTACTACCAGCTTCAATTACCTTCTAGTGTCTCAAGTGTAACTCTCCACGGCATAAATAGTTCATTTCTTAATGAACGGGTTGGTTTCTTGGAGCCGTTTTGTTTATGACGAATTGTAATGCAAACGCGACGAATTCTATTGCAAAACCGACTAATTCAACTGCAAAACCAACGAATTCAATTGCAAACGGGACAAATTCAATTGCAATACCGACGAATTCAATTGCAAATGGGACGAATTCAATTGCAAAGGCGACAAATTCAATTGCAAAAACCTGTATTACTTTAATCTCATTAGTAATCCACTGAGTAATGCCTAGCCACAACGAAGTAATGAAGCCTACTGAATGAAGCTTACTCACCAGCTTCTTGCTGATAACCAAGATTTGCACATTGTCCAACAACACAATCATGTCATGTGTTAAAGTGGTAGTTTCACTTGTGACAGTTTAAGGCTGTGGACACAAAGTAATATAATATGTAATATTATTATAGTTACTTTATTATAATGGGTAATATGTAACTGTAACTAAATAGTTCAGTTGTAAATAATATGTAACGAGTTACATTTAAAAAGTAACAGCCCCAACACCATATATATTAATACAAGAGATTCCAAATCCCATATAGCCATGCAGCTAAAGTATAAGTTTTGCAAAGATTCCTAATTCCTAACCAATAGTCCAATAATATATGTAATATATAAACCATGGCTATGAGCTGTATTGCACTTATCAACAGTAAACTTTCGATGACTGAGGAGGAGGGGTGTATATAAGTGCAATACACTGAAGTGAACCATGGTTCATATGATATATACCATGTTTCTACTGCACTACATTACTTACTAACAACCCATATGCACACAAACCAACTTAAAGTATATACTTACACTTAATTAACCATAGTTTGGCATGGTAGACACACTGGTAGCGTTCCTCTCGCAATTCAGCAC
Organism: Dysidea avara; assembly: GCF_963678975.1. Classification (NCBI taxonomy): domain Eukaryota; kingdom Metazoa; phylum Porifera; class Demospongiae; order Dictyoceratida; family Dysideidae; genus Dysidea; species Dysidea avara. Next base: position 5,333,556 of record NC_089284.1, read on the forward strand.
ACAATGAAGAATCGAATTGATTGTGGGACTTAGTAAACATATCTCCATATATCCCCAGGACTTTTCTGTTCATATCAACAAACGTAGGAGCAATGTTACTTGCTGCCACCCATCATCGAAGTTGCGAGGTATGGTTATAAAATGAACCCAGTGGTTGGACTCTTACTGGCTGGGGTGATTGATTGCCTAGCACGACGAAGGCTATTAACCTGAGTCAACTGGGTGATTAGTCATGCTAGCACGGGCATCATTTGTGTGTCCACATCAGGCTATCAGCTCGTAATCATGACACAGTAATGTGTCACATGACTTCCCAGGTGAGTAAATATATACTTACATACCTAGGTGAGTATATATATATATATATACTCACCTCAGGTAGGTATATATATACTCACCTGTGGGTTTGGGGTGTATATATGCCCTATATGCAACCAGCAGTGCCTTTGAAGTTTCACGTGATCATGGTATATATATATATATATATATATACCTGGCTTACCTGCATACTATACACTCACTGAATATAGGTATAACTACTTTGAACTGCCAACTAGCTATATTTTATTGAACTATAAGCAGGTACAGTTCTAAGGGGGTTTTACCGATTTCTGGAAACTAGTCAACTTTTCAGTTGAGATCAAAAAAATAATCAAAACGTTCGAACTTTAAGCCCAAAATAATGTGTTTAACTATTTGGATAGTTTATTACGTATAACCAAGAGTTAATAATAAGAGAGTGTCTAACGCTGTATAGGCCTGTAATAGATGATTGCGCAGAAGTTAAATGGCTTCCTTTCTGTGTAACGTATAGGGTTCTAGTATTTGTTCGTTTCCTTACCGCAATTAATTTAGCCGCACCGTGATGAATCCTCGAGAATATTCGAAGACTGAACTAAAGACTGAGCTGTATGTACAGGGAACAGTGCTCCTTCAATTCAAGAATGCTCAAAGGTAGGGTAACATGGCGATGCAGTGAAAATTCGAAGCAATACTCCGCTTTTGGTTCAGTGTTTATTGGTTTCTCAGACGCTCTCCCCCAGAGTCATCTTCGAGGTTAACAGCCACACTTCTTTACGCAACAGAGCGATGCTTTTTGTGGTAAACTTGAACATCACGCCCTTGTGTCTGGGATAGCCTTTGTGGTTAAATGCGAAAATATACTAGCCAGTCTGTACGTTACGTGGAAAAGAAGCCATTTAACTTCTGCACAATCATCTATTACAGGACTACACTGCGTTAGACACTCTCCTCTCTTATTATTAACTCTTGGTATAACTGTTAGTCATAAAAAATTGCTCTCTCCACCACAAAACAATCCAAAATGTTTCTTTTGTACCTTCAAGCAAATTAAGTGTCTCTAAAAATAATTATCGTTCTTGATTTCATACTTTCTGTGACTGGTATTAAATCTCTCTGTATAGACTTAGAATCAGCAGATTCTACATTTTAGGATGATTTTCACTCGTAGTTAACTAAATAAACTGTATATTAGGTTCTAATTCCAATACCATGTGTATGGACCCCGCCACTACTGGCTTAAAGTTGGAAACTAGTCAGCAATTTTCAATGTTGGGCAAGTTACTTTGTAAAAGTAACTAGTTACATATTACATATTACTTGCAACTGAACTATTTAGTTACAGTTACATATTACCCATAAAATAAAGTAACTGTAATAATATTACATATTATATTACTTTGTGTCCACAGCCTTAAGCTGTCACGTGTGAAACTACCACCTTATCACGTGACATGATTGCGCTGTTGGACAATATGCAAATTTTGGTTATAAGTAAGAAGCTGGTGAATAAGCTTCATTCAGTAGGCCTCGTTACTTCGCTGTGGCTAGGCATTACTCAGAGGATAACTAACGAGATTAGTAACTTCGTTACTTGTAGTAATAATATTATGTAATATTAGACTCGTTACAGTAACTATATTACTTAGGTAACGCGTTACATTTGTAAGTAAAGTAGCTTGCGTTATATTACCTGTTTTTATAGCGTATTTCATTATATTACTTTGTTACCACAAAAGTAATAATATTATGTAACGCGTTACATAAGTAGCGCGTTACTCCCAACACTGGCAATTTTTCTACAACTGCCCCTAACTATAAGAACAGCTCTGCAGAAAATATCATTATAGCTACAGAAGACTTAGCAGTAGCTATAACTTGGTAATGACAAACAATTTGTACGAGTTTAGCTATCCAGTTAGTGCTGTGCATACCGTATAGAGGGAAACTAGAAACTTTGGCGATTCGCTACAAATTCGCCAAAGTTTAACCCGCGAATTACTCGTAGCGCCTGAGATTAGTATCTTCATAGCTACAGATTGAGCTTGAATTCGCCAAAGTTTATTTCACCAAATGCGATTTAGCTTGCTATTCGCCAAAGTTTACCCCCGCCAAAGTTTCCCCCTATTGAGGCAGTCACTGGTCTATATTGAGTATAGCTATACCTTTCTTCCAACTCTGTTATTGTGTAATGCAGCTCGTCCAGTGCAGGAGTTAACCCTTAATCCAGCATCAGTGAACTGCTTAGCAAGTTCAATGCCATAATTGTCGTTATCTCCACATGCTGGTACGATGGTGGCTCGGGCGCCGAGGGTCGCGCCATATGTCTGCCGCCAATCCGATGGCAAAGAGAAGTCGCAGGTGCACCACTCCAAACTCTGCTCTTTGCATTTTCTTGCGACTTCTCTAGCTATCCCAGCACTTATGATGGCATTGAGAAAAGCTGTTTCTCGTGTTCCTAAGAATAAACCAAAAGAGCAACTAGCTAATTGTACCAGTGCAATGAGCTAGCTAGGTTTACCTCGTTCAACAAATCTTCCAAAGTAGGGGCCAGAGTCAAACACGGTACAATTCCACGGCCTGTCTTTAAAGAGTTTCTGGCACTGGTGGAGAGCTCGAAGTACTCCAATGGCGATGGTTGACAATAGCTTGTTGTCGCGATTGTGCTGGCACAACCTGATCTGGCGGTGGTTCAAGATGTCAGAGAATATGGTTTGGTTGGTACAGTCTTGATCAATCGGCAACTCTGTATTATTTGCATTCAGTACCGCGTCCCCTTTCGTCACAATGCGCCTGAAAAGGAGCAGTGGAATAATCAACACAATAGCTAGCTAATAGCCATACGAGACAGCTGCAATGTGAAGATGTAGCTATGGCTAGCCACTTACCACCACTTCTCACAATAGCTGATATGGAACTGCACTGTTAGCAATGCTACCAGTAAGAAAAGAACAGGGTTTTTCTTGCCCATTTGTCGCGTTGGCTAATAATTTTGTGCTGTTTTGTCAGCATCAGTGCGTTTTTACTGTGCGTTCATCACGGGGCGCCCGCATGCAAACAATCATGTCATGTACACATGACTGGTTTCTATGGTTACAGTGTAGATACTAGACATGGTCACAGTTAACTTAGTTACAAAGTTAATCAACTTGCATGCTGACACATCAATCAAGGTTGATCACAAACAAAGTTTTAGCTACCAGCAAGCTATGCTTGCTGTAGCTATATATACTGCAAGCTGATAATCATAGTTATATACGGTGAATAACAGGAGGTTTGAATGAAACCAGAGACCAGTCTCACATATACCTTTGCATGGTAGGAATAATCAAGCACAATAGTTCCTTCAGTTTGACCCAAAAGACTTTCAATAGGTTGCATCACTGCTGATCTTGGTTGCTGTCACAATTGTTTTGTCGATGTTGTTTATTTTAATTTCAGTATTATGCCTTTTCCAGAGCTCCAGGTTTATAACTTGGTACCCTTGAGACTATATATAGGTTTCCAATCTCTTATACTTTGTATATGTTGTCTGAAACTTCATGATGTAGGTTGTCATCACTACGAAATCAGTTTTTCTGTGGGAATTTCCTGTTGACTGGCTGATTGACTGATCAACTGACTGACTGATACAGCATATGGTGCTTTGCACTGTTATAGAATGTACGTGTTGAGCTGAATCATCAAAAACATTTAATAACTCATGGATGCAATTACACACAATCTTGAAATTTTACTCATTTGTAGTACTGCTTGACCCACTAAAAAGATTTCAAAATCTTTTTGTTCAAATGTCTAACATACTATTTATGATGAATCAAAATTTTCACCATACATTTCCTATGAGAAGCCATAAAAGTGCAATGTCCATTACAGCCCTTTTCCGAACTTGTAATGGAGCCAAACCATGGCTGAAATGTTAACTCTGTCCACTTTTAATTTTTAGCTGTTTTTCAGGATCCAGCTCAACTTGTACATACTATATAGATGTCACTTCAATCTGACAGGCGCCTTTTGGCATACTGCAGTAGATCTATGTGCAATGCCTGCATCATGGACTTTGTGTTCCATGCCGACAGCGCAAGGTGTTTATTCGTAGTTGGGGTGCACCACAATGCAGGTTCAGATTATTATAACATCAGACACCATTCTATATCTTTTAATATGGTGCGCTGTGATAATTATGTTTAACAAAATAAAAGGAAGTAAAGTCTGAGTATGGATTACACAAGTAAAAATTAATGAAACAAGGGAGGTTGTTTACACCTGCAGATATATTATTCACTTATGGCTATGACATTAATTAACAAACAATATGACCGAAGAAGGAATTAAATGTTCACTATAGTAGCTATAACTAGACCTCCTTACTTTTATTTCTATGATCTTTACTTAAAATTTCTAGCTATACTGAATTATTTTATTAAAGTCAGAAACTCTTGAAAACCTTCCCATAATGAAACACACGCCATAGCTATACTTCATCCAGTTTTGCTTCATTACCCGGCTCTCTTAAATAACCCTTCAAATAATTATACTGTCTGTATACATATGAACCTCCATCTTTCTATATGCATGAACTCTATGTATCAATGAAATTTCACCTGGAAAGCTTCTACATCACAATTACAACTGGTATTTAAGGGTCTGTTAGATACGGTTAGGTTCTTGTGTTTTAAAAGGTTGTTATTGAGGATCACTGTTCTCTATTATATTTATACCATATTGGGTTTATGAAATTAATTGCACCTGTGAATTATTATAACTGGATCAAGTTGGTAGAACTTGATCCAGTCCACAGTCACAGAGTTCATATTCAACTTCACCATTTACACTCTAGTCAACAGAGAGTTTCCATGAATATCTTTTGAATGTCCTATTAGAGTGGTTGACTGTTTTATTAGAATATTTAAATTATCTTCTCACAAATGTGATTTCAACTGTTCCTGTTGATTCTTAAATGGGCCTTTGTTCTTTCTGTCTTCATTTCCTTTGTTTAAGATGCAATTACACAGGTAGCTCCCTACTGACTAGCTTAGCTGCGTACTTTAGTCTTACATTGGTAAAATTTATGATGTGGTGTGCTTTAGACTTCCAAGTACCCCGCTAAATACACTTGGACCATGATCAACTAATGAGTGTAGCTATTGGATTAATTTTTCAAAGATTAAGTTTGCCATTTACTTCAGCCATAGAGATGCATGATATGCTGGAGCAGGCCAAAGAGTTGGGAGTCAACTTTGGCAATGAAAATTAACCGAAGTATATATGAGTAAAACAGCAGACATGGTCTGGGAGACATACCCCTAGAAAAACTTGGAAGGTGGGGTTGAGTTTATGTAGATCTTTATTTGGAGGCATAAACAAGCCCAAAATTCCTTCAGAGTAACCTCCTTCCAACAAGTTTCTAAAAAAAATTTTTTAAATTTACTGAATTTTCTACAAAAATGTCATTAAGTGATATATGCCTTGAGATAGTGTCTAGCTAGCAATGACTGCATCAAAGGGAAGAATGGTGCCAGATGCAGTCATGAAACACTAGCTAATAACCAGAAAAACTAGTGTCGTAAATCCTTTTTGCTTCATGCAGGTCTTGACAAGGCCCATTTTATATATGTTACTTTCATTTATGGACTATGTTTTACTTCCAGTAGCTATATATCTTTATTTGTTTTTTCAAAAGGAATTCCAAATCCAAAGCATATAGCTACACCATCCAGAAGGAGACCAGCCACATAACTCTCTGTACCAACTGCTCATGCCCTCATAAGAAGGAATGCCCAACTGCTACAAAACCTTAAGTTTTGTTCAACCTATATCTTCAAATATGCATCTCCATGCAATATGGACACCTTGCTATAGCAGGTACAACACACTGCAGCATGACATGCAATGAGCAACTACTCTTGCCACCACTACGCTTAACATATTTAATTAGCTTTCACTTGAATGATGCATCTAACTAAATAATAATCTCATTGTTGTCCCATCCTTATCACTAACTCCAGTGTCATCATCCACTCCCAGCATTTTAGAACACCATTTGTCAAAATTAACACTTATCTCTATATAGCATATAGCTCTTTCTGACCTGCAACAATTAGAGCATGAACAATCTCCAGAAAAGATTGTCAACCAGCCATCCTTGTATTATTATTTATTGTCATTTAGTGACTACTGTATATCTGTGCATCATATCCTATGCAGAGCATCCATATGCAGTAATAAACAAATAAATCCATCGTTCCACTGTGTATTTTCATTGCTACATTACCTCCCCAACTCTTTTGCCTGCTTGGCCTACCATCTGGCTCTGTAACATGTCTAAAGTAATATTCCAGGAGAATTACACAAGAACTACAAGCAATACATGATCTGAAGTGCATCACCTAGATGTATTACAAATGAGTTTTCAAGCTAGCGGTTACAACAAATGAGTAAAATGGTGACACAAATCAATTGAAAGTATACATACCTTCAGCACTTGTGCTGTAAAGCCTTCTAAAAATTAAATACATCTGTTATTGTTATTCTACTTTGACTGAGCTAAACATAATATTATACAGGCTGAAATTGGTACATGGATATGTGTCATGCGAATTATGTCATACATGTTGCAGCAGTTTTATATATAGTGCATACTAGTGGATTGGAATAATACTGGCAGTGATCAAGTCCCCACCTGATGCTTACATGATCATAGCCAGACTGACTGTTAGGGATTTTAAGTTTTATCCAGGCTTTGGAAGGCTGCACTCTTTTTTCACAGCTTGGCAGTTTTTTTTGTTGTGTGAATATAACAAGGCCACAGACTAAAAATGGATTAAATATGTGCTTCACAACAGCTTTATGGGTGCAGATATACACATTTTAAGTAATTTGTCTCATATGGGTGTGGTATGTACTTGCTCTTTTTGCTGGAATACATGCACACACACACACACATACATACATATATATATATATATATACGAATTGACACTGGATTTTGCCACCACTTTAAGTATGTCTGTGACTCTGTTTAACTATATAGAGGGAAGAATATACTGTGTACATGTATATTGAGACTCATTGAGACTTATTCCTTAGGATTGTCTACATGCGTAATTTGTCTTGAAGACTAGATTATTGTGAACTATAGCGGATTTCTATACCTTTTAAGTATTTTACATGTATTTTACATGTATTTTACATGTATTTTACACGGTGTGAATTTCAGTGGAGGCAAATATATAAGCTAAGGAATCAGTTTCTCACCAATAGCACCAAACAACATGTGATTTTATGTATTTTAAGTATTTTATGGTAGTTGTAAAGTATAAACTGTACAACCTTTCGCTTCTCTTTCATATTTGTTATTATGTAATGCAGTTAGTCAGCATATACAAGCAGAATTACAATCAGTAAACTATTCAGTAACTGCAGAACCGTAAGTCACAGATATCTGGTATAATAAAGTTTTTCACCAACTATTACTGGCACACACATAACTAGTTCTGCATACCCTTGCATTTGTTTTCAACTTCTTGCAATTGGCAAAGGCCAGATCCCACAAATTATCGATACAGCTAGCCATAATTTTATAATACAATAGAATTTAGTCATGGCTGTAATACCATCAAATCAGAATTTGCAATTGCAGTATCTTTTCTCTAAAATAAATTATGCAGAAAGCTTAAATACCATCAGAAATTGTTTCGTGGCAACCCTAGCAACCCTGAACTTCACACTTTAAAATTAATAATTTTGCAATCCTAAATATTTTGCATAAGAAACTTTTGTATTAGGAATTCAAAGTCAGCATGCAACAGATATGGACACTATTCTGGAGGCTTTTGGAGGCATTCACTTAAGAAAAATTTCAAGGTTTTTGATTAATTTCACAGAATATGGCTGTTCTATTAGAGTAGTTGACTGCTCATTAGAGTAGTTGACTGCTCTATTAGAGTATCTTTGCTACATCTATTGTTGTGAGGATGTAAAGGCAAAGCCTGGGTATCTGCATAAAATGTGTGTATTTTGGTCTAACAAAACAAGGGGAGAGAAATTTCTCCTCTATTTCCACTGCACCTACTAATTATTGTGCACTGCAATCATCTATTTGAAATAACTGTTGAGTATGCTAGTGAACAATTCACTATTCTGTTTTTTATTCTGTGAATGCTATCCTGTGAGAATATTATGAAAAAGGGCACAGAGGTCTGTGATGGAGGTCACTTGCTCTTGTAGTTTGTATAGGTTATGGACAGATATAAAGAATGGAGAAATTCTTGATGAAGTTTCTGTCTAGTGAGGCACCATGCATGATACAAGAATGTTAATTCTTTTCATATGACATTCCACAACACACACAAGTAAAAGCCTATTCTTTACCATGACACTGTGTATGACACTGTTGTGCAGGAGGTGACACACACCAAGTACCTAGGTCTTACTATTGACTCAAAGCTATCCTGGTCTAAACACATTAGACAATAACTAACAAAGCTAACAGTATCAAAGGGTTTTTACAACGTAACCTTCATAGCTGCCCGATTTCGGTCAAAGTGAGTTGTTACAAGTCACTTATTAAACCAATCCTAGAATCCACCTATGTAGTCTGGGACCCTTATACACAAAAGGACATCTTAGCTATTGAATCAGTTCAAAGATGGTGTGCAAGGTTTGTGTATTCTTCATATGCAAAGTGTCACAAATATGTTGCAAAATTTGAATTGGCCACCTCTGGCTCACTGCAGAAACCAGCTGAAAACGATCGTAATGTTTAAGATCATGCACCAATTAACAGATATACCGACTCATACCATACTCATACCAGCTCCATCTAACTACTGTTTATGAGGTCACCTATTGAGGCTGTTACAGCAAAACACAAGAGTAAACTCATATCTTAACTCATTCTTTCCATCAAGTTTAAAGATCTGGAACAATTTACCCAACGACCTCATCATCTGTTCAAGTTTAGACCAATTTAAAGCAAGGCTAGCTGAACATCAATTAATCACACAATTAATTTTGTTGATTCATTATCTGTGTTTGTACATACTCTTTGTAAGAGGTTTTGCACATTAAACAATAATAATAATAATTATTACACATGCAGTTATGAGCATGTACTGAATGAGTTTGTGGCAATTTTTTTTTATTACTGTGAAACTGGATGTGTTTGTGCATAATGCTGTGTGGTCTGTTTGTGCATGTGCGCGTGTGTGTGTGTGTGTGTGTGTGTGTGTGTGTGTGTGTGTGTGTGTGTGTGTGTGTGTGTGTGTGTGTGTGTGTGTGTGTGTGTGTGTGTGTGTGTGTGCGTATGGGTACATTGTACTGATCATGAGTGTGTGCACATGCAGTTATGTGATCAAATGTGCATGCTGTGCATGTACGTGTGCATGTACGTGTGCATGTCTCTATAGCATGCAAGTCACATGCATGATGCGGTCACATGCACTGGCTTATGTAATGTAATTAGCTAACACAACAGTATATGCAGTGATTATGATTGTATTAGTGATTTATAAATACCCATGCATACACACTTCCAAGAACTTTGGCTATTATCATTTACATTGTAAATATCTTTTGTGGCCATAGCAAATATACATAACAGGAACTTCTATGGTCTGGGACAGAGTAAAAAGAATTTTGGTCTATATAATTTGTCACTATATTTGTGTTTTCTGTAATTCCATAATTTAATAGTAATACACCTGACCATTTACAGTGTTTCATTGAGCCCACCAATGTCACATGGCTTCAAATACCACATGCAGTTGTGTACCCCACATGTTGCCTGCCTGTGACCACATTAAGAAATGTGGTCACATTAATCTACCTAATGTTATATCCCATGTATAAAATCAACAACATTCTGAGGTAACTATACACATTTGACAATAATGTATTTACCAATAATAAAGTTAGAATAATGTAACAACTGGGGAGAATTATTGTATAAAAATAATATTGTCTGTACAATAGGGTTGTGACATACATAATTATAAGGGAATAATTGTGTACTGAGTCTAAATTAAAATAAAAACTGTCAGTGAAGCAAGAGGAATCATTGAAGGGGAGCTCCACGTGCAGCAATTGAAGATGACCATGTTATTATTTGCAGTAATACTCAGTTTCATAATAGGTATTGACCACTTTGCACTCAAGTCTACAGCACCACACAAACTCGCACTTTTCAGTTTCTTTTTTCACCTGCCTCTGTACTACTGGACCCCCACAGCACAAGACGTTACAATTTGATGGACCATCTCTGTCTGGCCAACACTGCCGACCAGATGAACCATAAATTCCATTTGGCAAGTTACGTTGACAAAAGTTAGGAGAGAATTCACAATACGCAAGGGTGGATTGACCTGGCAGCGATGGTGCTTGTTGGGCTACATCATATTTTGCCAGCAGTTTCTCTCCAATCTCCTCCATATCTGGTACTTTCTTAAAACAAGTCTGGACAGTACAGCTCCCTGATAGTCCATGGCAAACACAATCAATCCCAGTGTTATCCTGCACCACCTAACACATGTACACACACAGAGATCATTTATAGCTAAGGGCTTTAAATATAGCTATGTTGCAACCTCACTTTTCTTCCAAGTTTGTTATTGTGTTTAGCAACTAGTCCAACACAGCCAGTGGTACCACAATAAGCGAAATTCTTAGCAATTTCATTGCCATAAGCGCAGTTATCCCCACACCCTGATATGATAGTGGTTTTGTCATCCGGCGGCGGTTTTTCGGCAGAAAAATCACAAGAACACGATTGCAAGTCCTGCTCTTTGCATTTCCTTGCAACCTCTCTAGATATCCCAGCGCTGATGATGGCATTAAGGAAGCCTGTTTCGCGAGTTCCTACACAGGAGAGAAACAACAGAAACACTCAAATTTACTGAACCATCAGCTAATTAGCATAGCTACCTCGTTCGATAAACTTTCCGAGGTAAGCGGGCCCAGTTTCGAAAATACTGCAATTCCAAGGCCTGTTCTTAAATAGTTTCTGACACTCATTGAGAGCTCGCAGTACCCCAATGGCGATAGTTGACAACAGCTTAGGGTCTTTCTGACACATCTTGATCTGATTGCTATTCAAGATGCTACCAAACAAGGTAGGATCGACACTGATCGGCGATGGCACTTCTTCTGAATCAAATACTTGGTTCCCATGGGCCACGATAGACCTGCAAGAAAGCAAACCATGCAGTCAAGTGTTAGCAACCAAGCTTATAGTCCGGACAGCCCGGCACTTACCACCAGTCCGAACATAGACTGGAATTCTGATCAGATGAAACTGACAATGTTTGCACTGTTAGCAGAGCTAGCAGTAAGACAGTAGTAAAGCCAACCATTGCATGCAATCCTTGTTTTGCTGATGTACAATGCCAGCAAAATGAGGAAGCTGCAAGCTTTTAAGGGCCTGTGCACGTGATTGTGACGTAACAGCACTCTATGGACACGTGACCATTAAATTACTGCACAACCACAGGTCACAGACGGTGATTTGTCACTGAATAAACTACTGCAGGGGCAGTTTTAGGGGGGGGTTTGGGGTTCCCAGAAACCCCTAGTATTTCACAGATCACCAACAGAGGGAGATTCTATTGCCTCACATTTATTATACACTTACAGTCATGCTGAACATATATGTGTCACAGTTAAATTTAAGGTATAGATGTTATGCTTGAATGATAACTTTACCACCAATTTGAATTCAAAGTTTGAGTCTAGAGCAGCCGGTACTTATATAGCCTCATATAGATTTTTTTTTTAAATAGTTGTTTTGTGGTATTGTGGGTATAGTAATTAGTAACTTTTTTTATTAATCAACAAATGTAAATCACTCAAACAACAACAGCGGATAGACAAGCTTGAGCAAAACACCACTGTACATCATACAACTCACAACAGCTTGACAATAACTCCGAGTCAGTCCAAAATATACAATGGTGTCAGCATACACATGCGCATTACACTACTAGTTTTCAGGGTAAATGGCTTCTCCATTACAAATGTGCAGTAAAATATTTTGTTTGGCCATCTGAAAATATCCAGCCATGTTATTTCTACTACTACTACTGCCTGCAGTTCAGTATGAGTATAACACATTAGTAGTAGCTTGAAGGTTGTTCAGAAATTCACCATTATTGGTATCTAGAATTTCCAGAGTTGGTAGCTATTTAAGTAGCAGTATCATCAACTCTGAAACTATACTGGCAATAGCTGAGATCAGATATTAGTGTGACAGTTATTAATCCCATATAGCTACTCTTTGAACTATAGCTATAGCCGGCATAGCCAATTTGACCACATGCAGTGTATAGCTATGATGTTATGAGACATGTCACTGTCAAAAGTTTTGCTGCAGATGTCAAAAATGGATTACACCATGACAATTGACACTGAACTCATGATTTAACCAGAGAAAATACTGTTGCAGGCAATCTGCAGCATACAGCACAGGGGTGGATCTAGAAATTTTCAGAGGGGGTTTCAGGTTCTCTGGAATTGCGACTTCAGCCTAGCTGCAAGTTGAATACCAAAAAAAAAAAAAAAAAAGGTCACTACGTGGTTTTGAACACTGTGAAGGTGATTTCAAAGGCAAAGTATGAAGTTTTGCCAGTACAAAAAGCCATGCTATAATACAGTATGTATAACTTTTTGTAATTTTTCGTAGGGGTGCACACTATTTCAGAGGAAGCACCAAATGCAATTCAACATTTTCACAAATCTGACTGTATACTGGAGCTATTACTATATTGAACCTATACTATAGGTTCAGTATAGAGGTTGAACGTGCAGTCCAGATATAGTTATAGACTTATAAAGCTCTTAGCTAAGGCTCAGCTTACAGAAATTACAGCAATGATATCATAGTACTGTAAAAATTCCTATTCAAGTTGTTGCTTTCACTGCTGCATGCATTTGAACAGCATATAGCTATAGCAATATGCTCCCCTATGTGCATCTGTCATCAAACAGCATATCCTACATGACATTCATATTACCATATAGTCATGTGCTTAGCTTTATTGAATCTATCCATCATGTATTATGTACTGAAGTCAACAATGTCAGTATCTCTGTGATCACTATACATATCTGGCTATATAAAAAATTCTGATTGTATATATACCTTGCTATATAACTTAGAATTGCATGGCTATGTATACATGCATGTATGTACTCATGGCTAATACACATTGAGAATATTGCAACAGCATGTCACTGTCATGCCAGCACAATGGTATAGGCATATTATATGTACATAATTATAGCTAAGCAGCTCATGCATAGACAGCCCTTGTCATTCTGATTTCAGTCACCTGCTACAACCTCAAGTGTACTCATTGATTAAGTGCCCATCACTTTTGACTGATGAGTGTTAACTGCGGAGAAGTAGCATATGTTTGAAGACTGAACGACATGCACCATATACCACTATATAGCAAGCGTATCATATATGGTGACATAAATTCTATTCGTATAAATTCATATTGTGCAATTTATACTTCATATATACACATATACACATGCATGTAGTTGATCTGCCTCAACTAGCAGCAAACACAAAGTAGCATCTAAAGACGGTCCATATTTTGCAGGCTTGTAGGACAGTGAAATCTCAAGTTTTCCAATTACAAAATTCAGTGCCTCTGTGGTCCAAAATGCCTTGTTTTGTAAAGTGGGTTTGCGGCCACACTAATGCAGGATAATTACTATGTAACACCACTTTAAATTTGACATCTTTACCAACAGAACACAATGCATTGGTACCAATGAATGATTATAGAAGTCTCACATTGCAAGCTTTGATAGCATTACAAACCTACTCCAGGTTTAGAAGCTACAAGGTAAATGAAATATCCCACATGATCGATCATGTAACCACAAAGAATTGGCAATAGTCTATTAAGAAATGTACCTGAAAAAACAGTTCAGTAACAAGTGTAAGGCATGTGTTTTAGCAGACCAATTAATGCTGCATGTGTCATTTGAGACACATTTCCAGCCCTTGCGTTTTCCCATTGATTACCACACATATTGATACTGTACAAAATTCGTCATGTATAACTTTTCAGACACATTTTAAAAATGTACAAACAAATAATGAGTCTACAAAAAATTCTTACAAAAAAATTGCTTTAATAGAGTTGATACTATTTACAATATATACATAATATTAGGCATTGTTCATAAAGTATGTAGCAATATTATAGAATTTTAAAAAGTTGTCGTTGAAGCAGAGGAATCATTAAGGGAAAGCTCAACATGCAGGATTGAAGGTGACAATGTCCATCACTTGCAGTAATACTCGGTGACATAATAGGTACGAGCTACTCTGCACTTGATCTCGCAGCACCACACAAACTCACACACTTCCTCCTCCTTTTTCACTTGCTTCTGTATTACCGGACCCCCACAGCACAAGACAGCACAACTTGATGGACCCGCAGCACTGTTTTGCCAACACTGCCTACCAGATGAGCCATAGATACCATATGTCACGTTACGTTGGCAAAAGTTTGGTGAAAATTCACAGTATGCCAGTTCAGAAGAATTTAACGGTGGTGCACTGGGTTCAGCAGGTTTCAGAATGTTACTGGTGCCTTTCTCAACACGTTTTGCTATATCATATTGTAATAACAGTTGCTTTCCAATCTCTTCAATGTCTGGTACTTTCTTAAAACAGGTCTTGACAGAACAACTCCCTGACAGTCCATGGCACACACATGACTCACTAATACTTTCATCAACTATCTATACAAAGGTACCAGAACACATCATAACAGCTGCATGGTGTCTAACACAATGAGGTGGGTTTGTAAAAACAATGTATAAGGCTTCTTAAATTACTGACAGGAAAGCCATAATATACTTACCATCCTTCCGATTTTATTATTGTGCAATGCTGCTAGTCCAGTGCAGGTATCATCAGCTATTCCTGTATCAGTGAACTTTGTGGCAACTTGATTGCCATATTTACGGTTGTCTCCACACCCTGATATGATAGTGATGCCATTATTGTTGCTTGGTAGCACAGAAAAATCACAAGCACACGAATCCAAAGTTTGCTCCTTGCATTGTCTTGCCACCTCTCTAGCTATTCCAGCACTGATGATGGCATTGAGGAAGGCTGTTTCGCGCGTTCCTGTGGATGCAGATATAAGTATTGACTATAGCTATAGTCAGCTACGTACGTATACCTCGTTCAACAAATCTTCCAAGGTATGGACCAGAGTCGAACACGCTACAATTCCAAGGCCTGTTCTTAAACTGTTTTTGGCACTCATTGAGAGCTCGTAGTACCCCGATGGCGGTAGTTGACAATAGCTTGGCATCACTCCGGCACAAATTTATCTGGGTGTCACTCAAGATTCCACTGAACAAGGCGGGATCAGCACAGTTTTGACGGATGGGCGATGTCACGTCTACCGGATCAAATAATTCGTTCGTTTTGGTGACAAGAGACCTGTAGAATAGCATAGTCAACATGATGTCATTGACACCTCTGGGCCACTTACCACCAGGTATAGCCGGAGGGAATTTGTACTACTATCACCGTTAGTAGTAGGAAAGAAGGGTAGCCGGTCTTGAACATATCACACAATAAATTTTCACACTTGCTGGTATAACAAAATGATTTACCACAGTAGCTCTTACCGTCTTATACACAGGCGGACAATACTGCACGTGCACAATGACGTCACGGCAATAATCTATAGGTTGTAGACATGCATACATAGAAATCCCAGTGGAGTATCTGTTTGTGGGCAGAGGCTTGTGGGGGATTCAACTGCATGGGTTCTGGGATTTTTTTCTGCAAGTATCAGTTTGTTTTGCTTTCTCACGGCTCCCTATGATAATAGCTTTTTTAATGGTGTTCAGGTTGCAAAGCTTGCGTTAACTATATGCATGGAGTTCAAAGTTGTCATGCTTCATCATGTATTTCATTTTCATTTTTAAAAATATATACAAGCAACACAACATAATAGAAAATTCAGTACAAATAGAACAAAAAAATATAAATCGCCAGGGCATGGACAATATTTACAATATTTACATACGTACAAAAAAGGGGAAGTAGTCAAGTATCTATAATTGTACTAATAAATTATAGTATAGATAAAAACTGTCAGTGAAGCAAGAGGAGTCATTGAGGGGAGCTTCACATGCAGCAATTGCAGACAATGTCCATCACTTGCAGTAATACTCTGTTTCATTATATCTACGGATCACAGTGCACTTGATTTCGCAGCACCACACAAACTTGCAATCAGTTTCTTCCTTCTCTACTTGCCTTGATTCTACTGGACCCCCACAGCACAACACACTGCAACTTGAAGGACCGTTTCTGTCTGGCCAACACTGCCTCCCAGACGAGCCATAGATTCCATTTGTCAAGTTACGCTTGCAAAAGTTTGGAGAAAATTCACAATACCCTAGCTCAGTAGAGCCTAACTGTGGTGAATTAGGATCAGCTGGAATCAGATTGTTGTTAGGGCCACTTTTAACACGTTTGGCAATGTCATACTTCTCAGATAGCTTCTTTCCAATATCCTCCATATCTGGTACTTTCTTGAAGCAGGTTTGGACAGAACAACTTCCTGATAGTCCATGACAAACACATTCAATCTTTGCATCATTCATTACCAACTACACAACAGATCAAAACACAGTATAACAGCTAAATACTAGTTTGAATATGTGCATGTGCACAGATGCACGTGGGTTGCATGCTGCTTTAAATGCATGACAGTGAGCTAGCTACAATCTCACCTCTCTTCCAACTTTGTTATTTTGTGATGCAATTAGTCCAGTACAGGAATCAGCAGCTTGTCCACAGTTAGTGAACTCCTCCGCAACTTTTTTGCCATAATCACAGTTGTCTCCGCATCCAGATATGATGGTGGTTGTTTCGTCCACATTTTTCGGTCTTTCATCGGTGAAGTCGCAAGCACATAATTCTAAGTTCTGCTCTTTGCATTTTCTTGCAACCTCTCTGGCTATCCCCGCGCTGATAAGTGCATTAAGGAAGGCTGTTTCGCGCGTTCCTGCAAGTAAATAAGCCACTATCAAGGCATGCACGTTTAATATTAGCTATATAGCCATAGCCGTGATCTCCTTATATGAACGCACCTTGTTCAGTAAATTTTCCGAGGTAAGGACCGGAGTCAAAAACACTGCAATTCCAGGGTCTGTCCTTAAACAGTTTTTGGCACACATTGAGAGATCGCAGCATTCCAATGGCGATAGTGGACAATAGCTTGGTGTCTCGCTTGCACATGTTGATCTGGTTGCCGCATAAGATGCCACTGAACAAATTTGGGTTGGTACAGCTTTGACTAACAGGCGATGTCACATCACTCGGGTTTATCACCGCCGCTTGGGTCACAAGAGACCTGCAGTAAGACACATACCATAGTTAACGTGCCACATGCAAACAGCTTTAGCTATACTGACCACCAATCCTGGCAGAAACCGGAAGGCAGCTGCACTGCAAGCAGAGCTAGCAGTAACATAGTAGCAGTGCCAATCTTAATCATTGCCGCGTTGCTTCTCACTTGAATTGCTAGATCGTTTTCACAAGGAACAAATTTGAAAGCAGGCACTCGGCCTTGTGCTTTTATACAAGTAACATCGCGTAATGTGACGCAATACTTTTCACATCTGGAATAATTTCATTATAATAAATCCGTTGTTATGCAATGACAGTAACAAATGCATGTATGCAGTTATGCAATCAATGAATATAGCTTATTAATTTTGAACACCTTATAATAATAGGCTGTATTATGAATGCACATTTTACTTTTTACAAAACTTTTCACGTGTATGATTTTCTCTCTCCACATCCACATTCAATGAAATAATACAAACTGCAACAACATTTAGAGCAAAAATGTGAAGCACAAAGCACTACTGCATATCATTTACAGTTGTATATCCCCTCTGGACAAAGTATAAAGCTTGGTTATAGCACTACACATGTTGTTAATTGTAACCAATGAGGCTATTATTTGTTCACTTTGATATAGTTAATTTGATATTATTAGCACAGCTAATAGTTATATATCATTAGCACTTGTGGGTCTTACTATCAGAGTACACAGTGTACCAGGTTTAAAGAGTATTATGCAATATGTTGTGAATCATAACAAATAATATTATCCTATTGACGTGTTCAGTTGTATGTCATATAACGTGGAGTTGAGCTGAACTTGGCGTAAGCCTTGATCACTTTCTGAATAGCATCCAGAAAATCCTTTTCAGTTGCTACCTGCAGAGGCATAAGAATAACAGTATACACCTACACCAAGAACTACCACTATTAACTCTTTCCTACACACTTAGAAGTAAAAACACAGGCCCTCCCTTGTGGTATCACATACTATATAACCTCTAGCTTACATAAACAGCTATTACTAATAAAAACACTTGAACAACCCACACTTTACTAAACACAAATTGGCCATCCACATTTTTTCCAAACATGGTGTACACCTTACGTACACTCACAGAACATTTTACAGTGTAGTGTTTAGTGTTGTCATTAGCTTTGGGACTATAAACATGGCATATAACCAAAAACATACACTCCATACTTGGAGCAATGATTTAACAATCACAAGACACACATTTAAAGGTATACTATACATGCCATGTCCTAATATAATGGAATCTCATGCAGTTATATATGGATATTGCATGCAGGATGTAGCAAGGAGAAAAAATAATGATGCAAGAAGTCTGCACCTTTCTGCGTGCCCTGATTGCAAACATCCCAGCTTCTGTACAGACGCTTCTTATGTCAGCACCTGTAAAACATATTAATTAACAGCTGGTACATGCAATAATCACTAGCAACTGTCTTGTTGAATTACTAACTATTGCTAGGTTGTGATGGCACAATGAAGTTGGCACCCTAGCAACATGGAAAATAACACTTGGCTTCATTTCCGCAATAAATCATCTTCAGTGTTGCTTAATTTCGCACACAAAGTAAATTTTGACCACATTAGTAGGATAATGTCATAGTGGCCTGGGAACGTGCAACCACTAAAAATGATCTGTCTGGCTTTAAAGGTTTCTAAAAAGCTAATAAATATTAAAGAGAAAATTAGCATGTGGAAAATGCACTCTTAATGTGGTCATGCAGTGACCATAGCTACTTGTTTACCCACCAGTGCTGTTGGGACACAGACGTGCCAGCAGCTCAAATCGAATATCCTTTTCCACATTCATCTTCTGAGCATGAATCTTGAAAATGTGGGTCCGGCCCTACAAGGATACATTCACAGCAATATCCTTTTGGAGGAGTGGTGAGAGAACAGACAAGGGGGAGGTGACTATTATAAGGAAAACAAACATTCTTTATATTCAAGAGACCTTGGTAAGTCGAAATGACAAACTGTCACATTAACACCAATTAATCATTTTCACAGTTCTTATATCACATTATAGTTCATACACTGTAAACCATGAACCTAAACAAAGAAACGAATCCCTTAAAATAGTCCGCAATGCCACTGACACACTTCTGTACTGTTCTCCACTAATGTTGTGGTGTTACTTATTAACTTTGACCTGACTTGAAATTTACTCATCATATTTTCAAAATATCTGTTTTGGTCCATAAGTAAAGTTTAGGATCTGATAACACTTAAATTGCTGATAAGATAAAATTTTTTACACCTTGTGCCTGCAAATATGCTTGAATGGTTCTGTTCAATTAACACCATACGCAGAGGTGAAGACCATGATGGTGACCAAGCAACTGGTTAGGTGTAGGCAAGATCACAGTTACACAACAAACACTAGCCCTGTCACTGACCACTGTATAATCCAACATCACAGGCCACCTGACATGGCACAAGCCACATACCCTACACCTGTTCATTAGCATTGTAAGCTTCTATTAACACTAATTTTCAATGCCCAATCATTGAAGCCTGCCATGGTAATGTTGAAACTGTTGATGAATGATCTGATGGACCATGGCTAGCAGCCATAGGTGGCCACACCGCCTCACACTACCCTGGCTTTCCTTGTGACCAGTTACCTCTATGAGAGGCCACTGGACCACAATAAAGAGGCCACCAGAACAAGATCAGGACATGCATGAGAGATATGAATCACATATAACAACAGTTGTTATTGTAAACACCTCCAGTTCAGGAAGTGAAAACTCCACTTTTCTGTCCAACCTTCCTGGCCTCAACAATGCAGGATCAAGTGTATCAGGCCTACAACAGTAATAGACAGGAAATTTAATTATAGGGTAAGATACACAACTACCAGCTGTAAGCATTAACAAAAAAAAGAAAAACTGTGTTGTGAGTGCCATGTGCATTGTGTGTGCAGTGTTTCTCAGAGGACCTGTTAGTGGCCATCAACACTTTAATGTTGCCACGAGGATCAAACCCGTCTAACTGGTTAATCAACTCCAGCATAGTACGCTGGACTTCATTGGAACTACCGTCCCCATCACTATAGCGGGTACCTGTGGGAGAACACACAATTAAAGTCTACAGCTAAACCAGTTTAATACCACTACAAAACACCGATTGTCACCTTAGCAATAAGAAACATGTTACTTCCTATTACAAAGTCTCTGAATGAAAGCAAAACTGATTAGTTAAAACGCCTTTATGACCTATGCCACCATGGTAACAAAATGAGCCAATAAGTGATTGCTATGATAGGTGACCATGAATACAAGAGTGGTTAGTCCCTGTCTCATAGCAATGGCCTCTAATGACAGACCAGCTAACCTGTGATGGCTGGGACCACCTTAATAATACCGACCATTGCAGTAAACAGGTCTATAATTCAGTCTAGCAGTTTGTAGTGATCCATTGATTATTTCATCCAATATCCTAATTTACTAATAGTCTACATTATCAAATAGTATTCATGCTACCACATCTGGTGTCGATGATGACATTAGGCTAAGTAAGGAACCAGGAATAAAAACAATTCTCACCTCCTATGGCATCGATCTCATCGAAAAATATAATACAGGCTTTCTTTGACCTTGCCATCTCAAACAGTTCCCTCACCATACGAGCTCCCTGTAATGTACAGTAAACAATTGCACTAAAAATGAATTTCAAGAATTATCAACAAAAAATTGAGAAAGATATGATGGAATCTAGGGAATTATCAACAAAATATGGTCAACAACAAACAAGATATAATATTACATTGAGTACAAGTGATGGGACAGAAGACTGACTAGGCTACATAGAAGAGATACAGGAATGATTAAAAGCCACAAACAAATTTCAGGGCACAATAAACAGATTTATCAGAAAGCGATAAGATTACAACAATGAAATTGAAATAGAACAGTCATGAGAAGCAACAGGCAGTCAAATTTCTGCTCCTCCTGTTCAGGATATTCATAGCAGTGATTTCACTAATGGTCTATAGGTTAATCACTAAGGACTGCCTATAGAGGGCAACAACTGGCCTCCCTCTACACTATGGCTTACCTCTCCCACATACTTCTGCACCAACTCTGAGCCTATCACTCTGATGAAACATGCATCTGTACGGTTGGCAACAGCTCTGGCACACAGGGTCTTCCCAGTTCCTGGGGAGCCAAACAACAGCACCCCCTTTGGTGGATCAATGCCAAGGTTGATGTATTTCTCTGGCTACATGGAAAATAACATTGTTTCATTAGGGGATGACAACAGAAGAGCTAATGTGAGACCACACGTGCAGCCGCTTACGTGCAGTAGTGGGGTTTCTACAACTTCCCGCAATTTCTCTATCTGCTCCTTACATCCCCCCACATCTGAATATGTCACATCTGGTTTTTCCTCCACCTAGGGAGTGCCAAATATTGATGTTTTGATCAACAGCATGGTGTACAGTTGGTAACAGCAGATGTTAATAATGTTATACCTGCCACATTGTCACTGTGGGGTCTATCTTTGGTGGAAGAGGAAGGTGTATCTCATACTTGTTGCGGTCGCCTACCCTATAGACACCAACAATACAATAACAGCATAATCACAACAGGAGCCCATAAGCTACCACTCCTGTCATAATAATCGCATGCTAAATGCATTACACTACCAAGACAGACAAATTCCTACCAGCTTTATTTATTCTACAGAAAAAAGAACTGTTATGTCTTCTCATGTTTTATTACAGTGTTTATGCAAGGTAGCTTGATAAGACTGGACTAGGGCCTTCTATGTAAACTAATTAAGAAAAAGTTTTATGAAATTCCCTATCTATAATGTCCTTGTCAATCTTCATATGCTGATCCTTATGTACACACAGAGCTGGTAAAAATAAAAATACAACTAGGTTCTACATTGTATACAAACAGTGTGAAAATCATGTAGAAATAAATTAGATTACAATTAGTGGCTAATATAAATGGCTAGCTCTGCAACAAATGAAAATTAAAACAATTAAAGTTGTATTTAGATGATGATCACAACAACAACAGCCAAATTGACACAGTTGGAATAAAGTAGAACATCTGTTGGCACTATAGCCAGCCAATCATTTTTAATTTGATTCATTACTTGAAAAAACAACCTGATCTACCTAACCATGGACAGTGATCTGCATTAGATTTCTGCTTTCCTTTTCAGCGAGTGACCACAATAGTCAGCTACAGGTTAATGAACAAATTACCACTTGGAATACAAGCTGGACTTAGGACTGCCTCAGACCGTCATAACAGTCCCACAGTCTTGTTGGTTCTTTGTAACATATGGCAGCAACAGCAGCATGACGCAATCCATGTGTATATTTTATGACATTAGTGAAAGAAAGAGAGAACAGGCAGTCGTGTAAAGTACACATGTGAATTAAACATGCACATTTAGGCAGTGCAGTTGTGTGCTGCAATGCACGATCTCTATACATGTGTGCACACATGGGTTCATTCACTCAGTTCACAGGCATGTGCACATATATGCATGCACATGGCACATGCATGCATGTACATACTTTTGGTCAAACTTTAAAACAGTATACAAAATGAAGTTAACAAAGTAGATTGATTGGTACTGATTACATTGCAGCTCCAAGAGTTCTCTTGAGAACACGAGACAAAAGGAAGATCACCCAACCTACGCTGAGATTCATTGCCCACTTACTGTGTAATCGAATCGAAAATTATGAAACAATGTGACG
Source organism: Dysidea avara (assembly GCF_963678975.1). Lineage (NCBI taxonomy): Eukaryota > Metazoa > Porifera > Demospongiae > Dictyoceratida > Dysideidae > Dysidea > Dysidea avara. The sequence continues at coordinate 5,357,022 of NC_089284.1, forward strand.
TGAATGGCGTCCATTTTCTACCACCAATTTTATTGATAGTTGGTTTATCCAAGCAAATTGTTGACCAAACAGCTGTCACTAAGGGGACCACACTGGTGTTACAAACACATGTAGTGTCTACCTCAAATTTGTCAAACCGACACAGGACACAAGAGCAAAGATAGAGCAAACACCAACTGTAACATGATCCAAAGGCCAGCAACACTTAGGCCCATCCCATACACACGTAAACTGTTAACCAGTTTATTTGTTGGCAGCTCGTCTTACTAATTTCTGATATTCATATGTACCAAAGACAGCCCAGCAAGTCAGTCAATGAAACAGATGATTATCATTACAGGTTCTCATGGTAACAGTATACTAAAGCTACTATTAGCGGTGTAAGTACAGAGAGTCCTACATGGACCACAGCAACTGAACTCTTGTAGTGCTAGACAAAGATCTCACCATCCCCCAAACTGAGTACCCATTATACACAGGATTAATCCAACAGATGAATAGGGTTATGTAACCACAACACATTTACACAAAGGCCTTACCCAACTCTCATGCCCTCCTCTACATCAGTCGGTGCAAGGTTCTTGTGGAGGTTGACCACAAACTTGGCAAACTGCTTGACGTTGATGATGTATTTCGGATCATCACTTTCAGGGTTGATGATCTTTGTGCAGCGAGCCACCTACAGGGAGTAACCACAACAACAAGTCAAATATGTGTCATCATTACCCACCATGCCATGCCAACAGGTATGAGACCAACAAAGCACATACCAACAAGGCACAAGGGAATATTGTCAGAAACCACACAACTTAATACGACATTGAATAGCACACCATGTAAACAACGTTGTAGCTGAACTATGAAAAATTTCCAATACTCAGCATTGGCTATACTATGTTACAGAACAATCCTCAAATGCTAAAGGATTGGAATCAGCTTAATTGAGTTAGGTTACAAGGGAAGCTGGATAAATTATATTGATCAAACAGTTTTATAGACACCTGACTAAACACAAAAATGCATTTTTTTCCTTTGCTTAAAAAATCACGAGAATGTTTTGCAACCATAGAAGAGATGTTTACAAGTATTACTCAATAGTTTGCTTTGATTGAATGACACATCTGAGTCTCGCTGGCTAGTAGGGCTTCTAATGTCTCAGGACAACTTTCATCAACTGTATAAACCAAAAAATCATTTACCAATTGAGTAATCAGATATGATCACTAATCCATTTTTTTCGCTATCAAAACTAGAGACACAGTAATATAAACCTGATTATGTCTGTCCAGGATTTACAAACATCTAATAAGAGAAACCAAAGGTCCAAGATGCCACTATTTTATATTGCATAGTCCTGGCCAAAAAAATGTAGTCAAATAATATTCTAAACATATCTGTGAGCTCATTCACTTGTGGTTCTCGTAGTTAACATCATTTCACTACCTCTATTAGCATATTTAATGTACCACTGCACCATGCTGACGTTTCTTATTCCCACTCTAACTATCAAGTTACTAGATATGTACAACTAAGATTATATCATGTTTCTAAGCAAGCAGTTTGATGTAATAAATGTAAAGATCAAACAGCAGTTATGAAAATGTATGGCTTCGTATGAGGTTAACCATGTCATCAATGAACTCAGCCAATCAGTGGCCACAGTACATATATGATGTACTATGGTTACCATGGAAGCATTCCCACAATAAGGTAATTAATGCAAAAATCTATAAAATTAACAAAAGGATATAGATATAAAATGGAGTAATTACATATTGCCAATGTAAAAAGATTCACATTGCACAAATCTCAGTAAAATATCAACAGTTTTTTATAAGGTAGGTTCAGCACACAAAATTCTAGCAAATCATTATCAAGAGCTCTCAAGCACAAACACCTAGTATAAGTATCTGGATATTTTTACAATAATTTAAGCACAAATTACTGAATGGCATTGGTCATATACTTCAAAACACTGTTGACATGAACTATACTACTCTGTCTGGTAAACTTGTACCTATCAACAACACACAATCAAGTTAAAGAAATTAATAATCTAATTATAAAAGCCTTCTAAATTTTATCAAATCTGATTAATTGCATACCTATATGAAAATTGAAAGTGTTAGCTATGCTGGGTTACATTGCAAGAAGAAATTAAGAAATTTCAGTGGATGCTGTGTGGCCAGGCATGCAGATTGGGCTAATAAATGAAGTAACACTGTGTGTACACATGTTTGTACTGGCAAGTCATATACATCAAACTTAGTGCCCAGTAAACAAACCAACAAAATGTTATTCCACTAGTTGCATGCAGACATCAAAAACTGTGCAATAGAAATTTTCTTTGCATCATGAATCACTCATTACTCCAACAAATTATGCAGACTTGGATTTTCTCTTTTACTGCCAGGACGTGCCTGTCTTGGTATGGCTTGTGGCCAATCTTAACCACTCCTTGACAACTTTCAATGAGATAAAAAAGCTGCTTGGTTGTGACTCACAAAATATTACCAACAGTCAGCAAAAAATACTTCCAGCGTATGATTCAATTGGAAACACTGCCAGCCAACACAATCCTGACTACAGACCTGTTTTGTAACTCTGCAGGAAATAATTTGAGAGCAGCCAGCCTTTTCTGGTATTACCTCTCAATATTTTTTTACAGTTGTATGGCTATGAAATGAACTTAAAATAGTTAATTGACACAAGTGATATATAGCTACTCAAAAACACATCATAATTGCATTTGACTTTTTATACAAAATAAGTATGTAATTTGATGTAAAATGAGTTAATGACCATTACTAAGTATTGGCAATAATATAGTTTCTATCACAATTCAGTGCATGTCACATCAGACATAGTATATGTTATGTCAGATATGTATCCCAAGCAATCCTTTAAGTGGGTAGTGTGTGTGTGTTCTGAGGCAACACAATTAACTTTAACACGTGTCAGCTCTTCGATTATGTGACAGCGCATAATATTAACAGATTCATCTCTCACAAAAGAAATTAATGTTGGTTTTGGCAAGCTTAATAAACAAGCTGTGAACATCAGTGGTCAGATGCTTCCATAGTTACCAACAAGCATCAGCTAGCAAGCTGAAAATTGTGGCAACAATTGAATTAGCTTGGTAATTAAACTTGATACTGTACATATTGCATGCACAAGGTGCACACACAATGTATGATGAACACCATTTAAAGACAAACCATTCCACAAGACAAACTCTGACCTGAGGGGCAGTGCTGGGAAACGAGAAACGAGATGACATAACATCTCATATGATGGGTTTACATGGGGTACACAGACTATTGCACCAATGAGATTGGCTACCACAAGCACTGATAAGGCTTCTGTCTACACACTGAACATCAATGTAATTTCCTTATGGTGGGAATGTGTCCATTTGAAGTGGCACATCACCATAAATAAAACATGTTCAATATATTCATGAGTTCAACTATTACATCCCATTACATATGGCCCGTATCTTGGTAAACACACATCACAGGCTGAACTTTATAAATTCTAGATAAACATGCTTTCTACTATTTCTTTGCTTTGATAAACATTGTTTGAAGCTAAATTATTAACAGCCTACTACAATTAAAAAGCAATACAATTCAAAATCAGATAAACAATAAATAAAATTGGTTGAGGTAAACTTCAATCCATCTCTTTACATACATCCATGAGTGCATGTACATACTGCATATAGTCCCTGAATACAAACTCTTTGGCAAATGGAACTCAAGGTGTATACATGCATAAAAACTACTTATAAATATTACATCATTGATAGTCATACCTTGCCGATTTGTAACTAGTACTCAGTAGAATATCTATATAAGTATTTTATCTTATGGGATATTACTGTACATGACTTATTACGTAGCTTGATAGAAGTTAAAAACAACATAGTTACACTGTGTTGGGTAGCGGATACACAAACAGAACAGTATTTGTAGGGAAAACAATGCCCCCAGCAACTATTTGAAAATGTGCAGTATATTAAATTAACAAATGACACAAAACAAACAACAATGATAGTATCTCATAAAGCGTCCAGTAATAAACTGTTTATGTAACCACACGCAAGTCACAAAATAAAATTTTGAATATTCAGAGAGTAAGCGTACAATTTCATCAGGGAGTTATGACTAGCCACATCTTGTGGCGTCCAACACTTCAATACACCATGCAGGTGTGTGCACCACATATGAAGCAATAATGTTAGAACTGCAGACAAGACAAACCAGCCACACTTCTAGGAACACTTAATATGTCTGATGTGGTGACATTATCCCATGTAGAACAGATGTACAAAGTAATTGGATTGAGAGGTTTGCTGATACTTGTACAATGAACATATACTAATAGTAACTGGACTGCTAGTCAACAAGCATAAGTTTACCGTAGATAACTCCAGAAAAATGTTTTCCAAATCAAAGAACTCATGCTGGTCATGTAAGGTACATTATTTCTTAGGAAATTGTACATTTATTGGAATAATATTTTTAAAAAGTCATTTTGAGAATGCACGAAGAGCAACTCCAATCACATAATGCTACTCATAAGGAATTGTTTCATATTTACTGGAAGTCAGTAGGAGCAAGAGAAAAACACTTGTGAACTTTAAAGATAATGCTGGATGTTCTTTGGTAAAAACATTTAATCTTAATCTTTACTTTCGGAGAAGAATGATAATTGCTAGCTAAAATGACACCAATCCTCAATAAGCATTGAAGGATATCATGCACAGTTATATTGTAGGCATGCACGTCAGATGTCATGGTGAAAGCTGCACTTTACTATCAAACTAACTGTAATAGATACCATTCTTCCTCTGAGTTGGACTGTTGCTCCTTCATGATGTTATGCTGTGTGTTTCCAATTAATATGCACCATGATTTCTCATTGGAACAGCTACATCTGTCAATTGACTTGTGATGAGTAGGCAGTCTGAACTATAAATATTTTTTAAAAATTTTGCCACCATTAAGAGTGAGAGCTTTGGGCAACCTTAAGGTCTTCAAGACAAAATCCTTCATTATTTCCTTAAAAAACCCTTACCAGATCTTCCCCTAGTTACAAATCTTTATAACAACATTGTTTGCTTTCAATCAACATAGTAAGTACTATAGGGAAAAGTACATTTGAGCAGGAAGATCGTCTACAACTGCAGCTATACTAGTGCACATTTCGATTCCTACTTCACTCATTTATACCTATCAATAGTATAGCCCTGAAGTAGGGATTAAATGTCAAATAGTATAACTGTAGCTGTAGATGTGACCTCCCTTGTTAGATGCTTCTCATACAATTCTTTAGTTGTAATGCTATATATCAGGTGGAACAGCTGGGAATGAAGTACTCGAATGTAAATATTCTTCCTCATATTTGATTATTTAACATAATTCACTACTGGTGAACTAGTGTACACTGGACATAAGGAAAGAATGATGCCAGACATGTTATAAATTAACTGAGTGAGTGAATATGCTCCACATCAATTACTGAAGTAACCATTCTGCTTCATTCCCAGCTGTTCCACCTGATATATAGCATTACAACTAAAGAATTGTATGAGAAGCATCTTTGCAATCAATTAACCTACACATGATTGCCATGATACAGTACAAGCAATAATATGATACCTTCAGATCAGAAGGCATCAGTCTGTAAGTGAATACAAATTTAATTTTTTTAAATTCGCTGTTGGAAGCACTCTGAAGGCACAATTGGTTTTGAATATGTATTGCCAAGATGTCATTTTGTCATAAGTCTACCTTGTTAAACATGCACTTATAAATAACTGCAAGAAGTTTCTGCTAAGAGAGCATTATTCATGTCCACCATGTCCATAAAAAGCAATTCAAATGTAGCAAAGTGCTATGTTTAAATAGCAACAAGTATAAGAAAAAATTAGGAATTTTAAATTAGAGTAGGGACAGTGTATAATGCTGCAATAAAAAGTACTGAAAATTGAGTAGCACAGTAGGGATACTCACTTCTTACTGTTTTACAGTATTTGGACATTATGTTCTACTCCGATCCAGCTTGTTTCGGTACTTTTTATTGCAGCACTATACATTGTCCCTACTCTAATTTAAAATTCCTAATTTTTTCTTATACTTGTTTGTGAAGTCTTTTTGCAAGCTCATGACCACTAAATAGCCAGCTTTTCACAAAACCAGTCACAATATTTTAAAAGAGTTAATCACAGCGCTATTATACTAGATCATGACTCATACAATAACAACTGATCAGTGGGCGTGGATCTACATAAGCCTGCAGACAATAATGGATGTGGATTCGTGCATACCTACAGACTGACGAATGGGTGTGGCTACCATATGTCTACAGACAGTAATTTACATAAGTGGGCATGGCTCACAAAAGAAACAGGGCTTCGCTATGACGTGTTACTACACATTCACATCGCTACACTAATTAATTTACCACGTGGAGTCAGACCCGGATAATCTGTAAAGCGGGACCTGGATGACCCGATTCGGTTTTAACATTGTTACTAAATGACTTACTTTTTAAAAACTTTAAAAATTTATTTATTAAGGCTTTTACAGCACAAGTGCTGAAGGTCTGTAGGACACCTGGTCCTACAACCTGTTTAAAGTTGTTACAGAAAGTGTGTTTAAAAAAGTGGAGAAAGGAGAAAAAATCCATGACTGGACCTAGGCAGCTACAGAAAGTGTGTTTGAAAAAGTGGAGAAAGGAGAAAAATCCATAACTGGACCTAGGCAGCCTCGAACCTGTAGCCATCCGATTAACGCTTAAACATTACTAGTTAACCGCGAGTTGCTCTCACTGATCGATATCAACTACCAACTTTGAAAACCAGCGAGCCACGTGTGTTCAAATAGTTTGGTGCAACGACCACGTGTATTCGAATAGTTTGATGTAATATACACCCGTAGATGGAAGCCCTACTTTAGTTTATTAACACTCAGCAGTAGAACCTTGACTGATGGCCATGGTAAAGTAGGTTAAAAGGTAAGACAATAGTGCAAGCATTGTATGTTTATCAATATACCAAAGGTTTTTCTTAAGCGAACTAGAAACGTTTCTGCGAAAGAACTAGGGCTATAGCTGTAGCCAGTTTTCCACTACGCAGCGTCAGGCAGGCAGGCTGTAGAAAATTCTATTGAATAATTAAAAAAAAAATTCTGTAGCAACTTGATGGAAATGTTTCAGGTTTTACCCAACCAATACTGTCATGTTTTTGTGAGGAAAAATCAAGGCAGGTTTTTGGGTTATATCATATCACTGGCCACGCCCACACCTTCGATGTCCCTACTATACAGTACTATCATACTGTATGATAGTAGTCATGTGCAGTATGTTAGTATATAGTATTTCTATACACATGCCCGGCAAGGCATCAAGTTTAGTGTGGCACTGGCTAATGCCCAACCAGTTCAAAGATAAGACACGCTTTGACTTATTATATTGAGCAACACAAAGCGCTTAATTGTGGGTTTGGGTTAACAGATTAGGCTCAGTGTAGTTGCTAAGTTTCGATTAGTTGAACAACAAATGATTAAAATAATTGTTTGGGCAATGCGTGGATGCGTATTTCTACCCACCACATGTCAGCCATTGAGCAGACCACGAACACAAAGAGGACAACTAGATTTAAATAATAACATTGTATGCAGTTACCACATAAAAACATTCTAAAAATATAATTCTGATAAAAGCAAACAAGAAATGTTTGTAACATGAAGATATAAAGTAGACATCAACTGTATCCATTTACATGTGACTGGTCTCCATCTGGGCAAATTATGAAACAGTTAGCAGGTCAAACAGTTCTAAACAGTATTAATTCCATCACAGGCTTCTAATGTTCACTGGTAGAACAGTGGCTCAACCTGGCTGATGATCTGGCACATACGACTTTACTAAAATCTTTGGAATGTGTAAATTATCAGACAAACACTTGCAGCATCCCTTCAAGTAACGACAACAATTTCAATAGCAATTATGTCTGATAACAAGCTTATGTGAATGGTGGACATCAAAGGATAAGCCCATAATCTCGTGTCCTCTGCTGAGGTAACATAGCCCACCAGTGGTTGGCCTTGTGTACAATGACACCCACACTAATTGTGATAACAGTAAAATGACAAATATCACATAAAGTGGGTTGTTTAGGAAAGTTAAGAAAGTGAGGAAAGGAAGAGTTTCATATCACAGATATGTTGCTATTTAACAAAACCACTACACAAACAATTTATAAGGATATTTTAATTATAGAAGTAACACGTTTATGGTGTGAATTGATCATAACCCATTGCAGCTTGCATCAAACATTACATGCCTGTAAAGACATCATTCCTCTAAGTAGACCAATTAAATACTCTACAAATGTTTAATGTTATCATTAACCACCTATGCAATCAGCGTAGCATGCATGTTTGGCACAATTAGTGATGTATAGAGAATCACTTAAGAGCCCGATCATGTACAAATTGGTAGCAAAACATTTCCAAGTACCGCAGCACGCCTTCTGCTGTATAGCATTACATTACAATAACTACATGCACACATCAAATCTCTGAAGCAGAAAATGGTTGGGAATAAATTTGTACAGTTATCCTCATTTACCAGTTGGTACATCATTCCCTACTAATACAGTGGTCTCAAATTATAGAATTCATAACTTGTATGGCTTTGCAAAATAAATATAGGTTATATGGTTGATAAAAGCATTTAATTTTTACTTTAACTTTTAATGCAGATATTGTTTATAGGGTACTGTTGTTATAAGCTGCTCTGTAACTACAGAAAAAAATAAGAGCATTTGCCACGAAGCCTTGATAAAATTACAGAAAAGCATATATTTCACACAAGTTATAGGTATGTAGCATAAGTTACGAATTATCGGCATCATCTATTATCGGCAAAAAGTGCATGAATTATCGTCACAGTAATATTCAGGATTTTACAGCAGTTACTGAGTTAGGTATCACCCGAGCTGCCTCATGTATGCTGAATCCATCGGATTTAACCTTCACTATGTATGTTAAACTGCAAAGAGTGTTTTCTAGTTATGTTTACATTGTTTTATTTTTGCTATATAGACGATACATAAACCTGATCGTAGGGTAGGAGGAAATGTCACTTGCGCCGTTCACAGTCGGCACCTGCTCTTTTACACTCACCTCACAAAACGAAAAGAAAGAAGTGGACTGATAGCCAAATGAAGGCAGCCATAGATGCTGTTAAAAAATGAATGAGTGTGAAAAGAGCTGCAGAAGAGCACGCAGTACCCAGGTCCACACTACAACACAGAATACTAGGCAAAATTGTCATTGCAGAAGGGGATTGTACTTCTCAGACACGTATGAATGCCATAGACAACAGATATAATAGTGCACCAGATGCAAGTAAGTCATCACAAGTACTAAGATAATAGGCTCTCCAGAAGAGCATAGATCTCCTGTACCTATTGATGGGTACTCATCAGGTGAGAGTTGGAATACAACTACTCATACTAGTAGTGAGACTAATGCCACTGGAGGAACTCCTACCTCAAATAGAATAGCTAGTGGCAGTAGAAATTCTGCTGCTACTACTCAGTCTGGTAGCAGTAGTAATTTAGCACCAAACACAACAGAAAGAATTTCGAAGTGTTTGATACAATATGTTCCTGAAACTCCAGTCAGGAAGAATAACAGTTTGAAAAAAATGACAGGACAAAGAGTGCTAATTAGCTAACAAGAACAGAAGACTTGGCTTTACTAAAAGAAAAAGAAGAGAAGAAGGTAAAGAAATCTCAAGAAATAGAACAGAGAAAAAGGACAGAGAAAACAAGAAGAAGGAAAAAGAAAGGTTAGCAAGACAAAAGGCTGATGAAAAGCAAAAAAAGAAGACTGCAGCTACTACTGTTGCTGAAAGAAGAAGAGTGGTAATGCGCAAAAGTTTCAGGATACTGACCATACAGAAATGAAAAACATGTCAGAGTCTGATGAATTTATGGAACTTTCAACTGGAGTTGTGAGAGATGAAGATGGTGAAAATGGAATTGTGAGAGATGAAGATGTGGTTTGTTGTGAATGTATCCTATGAAGATGATGCTTGATGGCTTTGGAGAAGAATAGGTCCGTTGTGTTTGTAAGAGGTGGATACACGAGAATTGTATTGATGAAGTGATTATTGATGAACGCTTTTCCTCACTTTGTGTTGTATAAGTACCAGTGTAGTTTTGTCCGTACTGTATTCTATCCCACTTGTAACTACTTTGTTTACCAAAACATGTATGTTTTACCCTACTTGTAACCATTTTTATTTACCACACTATGTACAGTATGTTAGCCAAAAACTGCTTTTCTTACTGTATCGTGAATTACATTTTGTTAACAAGTCTTTTTAAAATGTAAGTGTACTGTAATTATACCCATATATGGAAATTGTGAGTGGATTTTTAGACTTCTTGGTGCCATGGCTATGACCCTAAGTGGACACCAAAATGACCATTCATGCTTGGTAGGATCAACAGGCCCAAATGTAACCTAAGTGCCGATAATTGATGCTGAGAAATGTAGATAATACATGTGCGGTGACAATAAATGATTACTTACATTGCCTAACGTTCATTAATGCCCAACAGAAACAACGTCATACAAACCGAAAACCCAAAAATTCAATAAATTTGGAAGGCAGTGGAGTGAAAAAAGTTTGAATATTGGCAAAATGCACTAAGTTCCGAAAGTTCATGATGATAATCGGTAACTTACGCTATACAGTAAATGTATTCCTATAGAAGAGATTTAGGAGCAACTTAACCCTTAAATGCGCATAAGCCTATATATAGGCAGATTACGCGTGCCCCTGAAAAATGCATAAGCCTATATATAGGCTTTTACGCATGGCTATAAACAAAGTGCTGTAACTTTCGAAGCGTTCATCGTATGGCTTTGTAATTTGTGCCATACTACTCGTGATGTAATAAGCATTAAAATGATACCTAGGGGTTTACCCTACGACCAAAGTATAGGAACTAAAACTCGCCGTGAAAATAATTCTTAACAAAGAACTGTAAAAATGTGCTACATACCTTTAGAAAATGATCCATAACTCCTTGCCAGTTGGTCTGAATTGCTACAAACAAGTATTAGTCGAATTACCATTCAATGGCGAATCAGGTCATATACTGTATAGCTCACGTGATTAAACCCACAATCAATATGACAGGGAAAACAAAGAATGTGCTGTTGCGATAAAGTGAGACATTATTCTTCTTCGCTTTATAGCAAGTAAGCCTTTGTTGTTACAGTGGTTATTTAGCCTTCCCCAAGTAGGCCAATGAATAAGCTTTCTATTGATATCTCGTTTTAGGCTAATAGAGTTTAGAAAGGCTATCTTGCCTCACCATATAAGTTTGCTTCGTCTAAACACGTATTCCTTAAAAGTTACGTGCGCATTCACGGCTTAATTCCTTAAAAGTTTCATGCGCGTTTAAGGGTTAAAGGTTCTTTTAAATGCACACACAAACAGACACTTGACAAACTACACACAAACTCACACACAAACTCACACACACACACACACACACACACACACACACACACACACACACACACACACACACACACACACACACACACACACACACACACACACACACACACACACACACACACACACACACACACACACACAAACACAAATATATATAGATGTTTAAAATCCACCACCCACTCTCACACCTGATTTAACACTATTAACTAACGCAATAACATTTTCCCAGATAACGAAACTGACATGGAGTAATCTCGTTTAGACAGACACATCAACTTTTCTAACAAATTTCAACAATCACCAGAACAACATGTTTACCATGGTAACTCTATCATGTGCACTCAATGAATCTCTTTACTGAGGTCCAGGGGACTAATGCTTTAACCATGCAGGCTAGCGTACAAATTAGATTTACTGAAACAAAGTCAGGTTGACTCAGCTAATAAAAAGTCTGTCTTGGCTTTTTACTGCTTCAGTTGCCTATTAATATTCATGATATATTTTCACCAATCATGATCATATGACCATATTAAGGCATGTGTACAACACCTGTTTACCATGTCACTTCCTAGCTGGTCTATTGGACTGACAGATAACATAAGAGCTTTACTTAAGTCATTTTCATATATTTTCAGTTTGTAAGGTGACCTCTCATTGCGTAAGGTGACTTCTCATTTTGTAAGGTGACTTTTATCAGCTTTGTTAACTGTGTTTTGTAGCTTTGACCAATGGACATGCAACAGGCTGTTAAACCAGAATATTGAATAAGAAAATTGGAATTATATTGACAATTACTTAAAATGGTCAAAAATTTGCATTACAAGCTTAAAAGTGCATGACAATATTCTCAGAAATGTTCAACATTGTAACAGCTATCAACCATGCAGTTGTGGTCATTGCCACAATCAGATATGTTATCTCATTAAAAGAATTTCTTAAGAACACACCATGTCTACAGGAAGAGACATCTACTGCATAGAAGATCAGATTCCAAGATGATTGACTCTGCAGCTATGAGCCTAGCAAATACCCATTGATATATAAAATGGCTTTCTAGTCACATTTACTGATGAAAAACTTATAACTGACTTGGTCCATTCTAACTCTCCTGCTTCTATAGCGAAATCCGCAGTGAGAACATTAACAGTTATATCATCAACTAAGGATAATGGGTTCAGCAGACACACACACACATACACACACACACACTGCGTGGTATAGGAGTTGAGAGTGAGTTGGCATGAACCCTGACCATAGTGAAAACACTGCCATTTAATTCAATCAGCCTCCTAGCACCACTGGCCCATAGGACAATGTGATGTCAACACACTGGGGAAGCTTCACTTATAATAACTTTCCCATATTTGTAAAACTACAAAAGCGTTTTCCATATTAAGTTAAAAAAGTGTTTCTGGGGAGAAAACTAACATATTGTCATTTCACATGTATACTAAACATAATATACATTAGCAGAATGTTGAACAGTAAGAGGTGCCATTATGGCTGATGACCGTAGTGTACAGTTATGCTCTCAATGATGATCACATGGCAATCACATGCAATTTAGTTACAATATATTGTTTGTCATTTTGTTACTACAGATACATTATGATCTAAACAGAAAATTAGTGCAACTAATTAATAACTTTAGGACTAACCCTGCCTAACTGATAAGATCATGTTAAATTATTTACCTATCATAACATCACTACCACAGCCAGCCACACACTAGTCAACACCACATGTTTCACTGCAGTTGTGTAACGTCAAGTGTCTATGTGAACGTCACGTAGCAAATTAGTTATCACTACTCAGGGTGACCGCACTACACCACACTCATCAGTGGGCAATCCTTTGTACTACACTATTGGAGAGATGAATTTTGTTTGCTAGAACTGATAATAGTTAGAGCTTTGTAAATATCTAGATATATCCGATTATTGAGATATCATAAGACTTACTGAGATAAGGATGATAGGTTTATTTATCTCGATAATAGTAAACTTCCATAAATTATTTGTGTACCTGATGGTGTAGACACCCCCAACTCTCCTACCACTTGAGCACAATGCTAAAATGAACATTTATTGCTTCTTTATACTCTTCAACTTGTAATATGCTCACTTTACTGGTTAGATTACTGGCGGTTAACTAAAATATGTATTTGTTTCAATTATCTAAATCTAGATACTGGTATGTTAGATAACCGAGATAAGCTCGAAAGGAAATATCAAGATATGTTATCGCACACCTGTGAAGAGAAATTATGATAGAAATGAGCAATCATCATTGCTTCATTCAGGTTCTATAAACCATTCTGCAGGGGACTTTGATACCTTACTCTCTCCTCCCACCCCCACCCCCCAATTACATCATTCAGCAATACTGTAAATGAAAAAAACTTGCGCACATTTAGTAGTAAACATGCAGGCTATTGACCTGCTGTTTTACAGTCCCATTTTTTCAAGAAACACTACAAATGTGTGAAATGTGGGAACGATAGGGCATAGGTCAATCAGATAAATTGGTTAGCAAATGAACCAAATATAAACTCTGAGTTAGCTAGCTAACTTAGTGATGAAGCCACCAATGTCATTTCTCACGTCCATTAGAAACCTAACTAACCATTTTCTTTGAAATGTATAGCATGGTACTGGGCTATAAACTTCAATTATTTTCCAGTGTTAAGAAACCTTTAAAGAATATTGTACTCAGTGAGATCAAATACAACGGGCACATGCCATAACTGATATAAAACGTTGAATGTTCTATTAGAGTAAGTTACGAGCAAAGAAGCCAATGGCAGCCACTTTCATAATCTTTTAGCTATTACTCAGCACTATATCACAGTCAACAGCTTATACCGTTGTTTAAAAAAGGATATTGCGCTAATGTATTGATTGGTAACACAGTGTATTAAAACAAAACTTTAACAAGTAATTAGCAGATGTCTCAATGATCCTGATAATATGAAATTAAGACAAAAGTGAGGAAAGGTATGCAAGTGTACTGGATGAGAGGCACTACTTAACTCTTTCCATGAAATAACATGTAGGCTGGTTAACTGGCCCAGCTAATACGTATGTGTTGACCTAATCTTAAATTTCTTTCCATACTGACTGCAAGACTCCAGATATACACTGTGTTCACATTGGCATGATATCATGGTCCATGGCTCAGTACGGCACCCAGTTCATATAAGCATGTATATATTAAATAGTTATTTTATTCAATAGGGAGACAGCATCAGTCAAAGCTGTTTTTCAGCTGTGCCCTGAACAAGTATATACATTTATAACACAAAATACACCATGCGTACATCACTTTTCCCTCATAACAGCTTGGTAATATTGGTTAGGGACATAAATGTCTTAAATGTCTTCAGAATGATCCCAAACCCTTTCAATAGGTTTCTACAAAATTTAAATTTTTTTTATTTACTGAATTTTGTACTTATGATACCTTCAGCGAAGCATAACTCGACTATGGACAAGGCTACGGGCTTGATTTCTTTACTGTTTGATGTCACTTCAGCCTGAGATGCACCTTTTGCCAACTGCAGTAGCTACAATGTGTACATCATGTACTTACCTTGTCCTCCTTTGTATCCCACTTCTTTCTCCACTACCAAATAGGTGTTGATTACTGGTAATGCATCATGGCTTCAGCGCTTTAGTTTCCATAGTGTGACTGGATTCAATGTATGTAGAGATACTGCTATTTGTAATGCCGTATAATGGGTGGAAAATATCTGAAATCAAAGCGGAATGCCCCACTTTGCATGCAATGAAGCAAGGAAGGTCATGTATAACCGTAGCTATAGTTACTAGTGGACATTTAATCCCTATTTTACTACTTTAGTCTTGGCTGTAGGAATTAAATGTGCACTAGTATAGTTGCACACCTAGATGACCACCCTGTTTTCATTGCTTTTTGGTTCTATGGCAAATGTAAATTTCTCATTTTTTCCTTACACTTGTAATAAATATGAAAATGGAAGAAGCTCTTGTGCTTCAAGCTTATTTACTTCTCCCTATTAGAAAACCAAGGCAGCAAATCAAAATTATGAAACAGCAGCTGACATGACAACAAGCAGTGATCATAATGACTGTAACTAGTCATGTGACTTCTCTTTGTGTCAAATGGCATTGAATTTCTTGGATTTCTTCTTCAAACTTTGAGATTATAATTTTAATGCACCTACTGGATAATTATTGAGTGGGTTGGCTCAGTTCGATTGGACAAGAAGGTATGCAAGCTG
The DNA here is from genome assembly GCF_963678975.1 of Dysidea avara. Taxonomy (NCBI): domain Eukaryota; kingdom Metazoa; phylum Porifera; class Demospongiae; order Dictyoceratida; family Dysideidae; genus Dysidea; species Dysidea avara. Next base: position 5,372,839 of record NC_089284.1, read on the forward strand.
TTCATGTTGCACAGTTTATCAAGCCATACTGCTCTGAACCATGCTGTTGAGCTATAGGGTAAACAGCATCATAGAAAAAAGTGTGTTAGCAGTACATACTGCTTGATAAAAAATTTATATTATCGTCTTAGTGATAAACTGGTAAGAGATTTTGCTGCACGGATACCAAAATTTGGCAGTTACACTGAGCAACAATAAAATGTCATATTACTTTATAGAGCCTGATGTCTTCTAACACAATTCTACAATTACCAACATAGCCAAGGTACTGGCAATAAAACATGTGTCAATTTAATTGAATTTTGCTGCAAAATCTTGTGATTTAATTAAGACAATCTGATTTTTTGCAAGTAAACAATGGACAGAGAGTAGATAACATCTGCACTACAAAGTGTTGCATTACCACTGTAGTGACTGGTCTTGAGGTACTCTACCTGCAGTACTGGAATAAATTCACACAAATGTGATTGGCAACAGACACAATAACAAACCCACAATCTTTTTGCTGAGGTGGGTAACATTAGTTACATCACATGTCTGGGACAACCAACACTTAAAGACTCATTGCATCATCTCAGCATTACAAAACAGTGTATGATATGATGTAACAAAAGCAAACTGAAAATGGAACTATTTCTCGTTTGTTTTCTTTTCATATTCTACAAACTAACAGTACACAGTCATAACAACGTGGGTAGAAGCAACAAAAGATGTGTTGCATGTGTAACTGTACAGTGTGATATGCACCCTGAGGGAACACCTGACATCTGGACAAATGAGGATGCTTTCGAATTAATTTGGGAGACACACTAGGATCATATGTAGGAAGTGACGTAAAAGATTAAATGCTAAAAGCACTCTTCCTGAATATGAGCTCACCAAATGCAAACAACATTTGTATGACCATTTAATATATATATTTTTTAGTTCTGATAAATGTATAATTTATACCAATAAGTGATGGTAGTATGTAACCACAAACACACTCTCTCTCCCTTAATTAATTAACCCTCGGGGCACTGACAGTTACTGTAGTTGTCTTGCGCGGCTCACTACTTTAACTGCTGCACACTTCATTCATAGGTTAAAAACAAGGTGCCACAGGCTGAGTTTAACAAATGAAACATGTGGATTGTTCTGCAAGAGCTTTATTCAAAAGTCATGGTGATATTTGCTGTTTGTCTTGGCCTTCCTTGCTTCTTGATGAAGTCTTGATGTACAGAAGTGATAGTAATAAATTCTTTTCAACCATAGTAGTGATACATCTAGCAATACTCCACTAATTCAGATGAGGGATCAACAAACTCGACCAAAACCAGGAATGAGATTTCAAAAGCTTTTAAGTGAGAATTAAAGATTTCCAGATTTTAATTATTGTTAACTTATCCATGATCTAGCACACTTCTTGTGAATCCCTAGACTAGAAGCTTCTTGGCTAATCATATTGCACCTTCACATATCACATGGTCAGTGGACTACTATGGCAAGCACGTGCGCATGATAATTTTTTTACCACACATGCGTACTACCTATTCTACATTTATCAATTTATTTATAGACTATAAAGAGTGTCATAAAAGGTTAGTGCCTATAATGCCATGCGTTGTCACAAGTTATACCAAGGGTTTCACTTTTGTGCAAATCGGAACCAAAGTTATGGTAGGTTGTTTTCATTGCATTTTTATTTTCTGTTCTAATCGAGATGATATATATTGTGCCTGCTATAAAATGAGAAAGCCAATGGGACTAAGATCGACGTCACAAACTAGCAATTTGCCAGCTATTTCGCTTTTGCTCAAATTGGAGCCAAAGTTACTTTCATTGTATTGTTGGTTTATGTTGTACTACTTTACCATTACCTGTATATATATAACCATCTACATCTTTACTAGATTAATAATTCATCATCTCATCATTATGGCAAGCAATTCTACTCATGAGGTTAATAAAGCACACTACTGCAAACTTGGAGATAGTGAAATTCAATCAGTGAACATTCATGGAGTTCCTAAAAACCTGTCTCCAAGGAAAGAAAGCACCATATTTTGATGGAGAAATGAGTGATGGCTCCTGTAGAATTCATTTCGTTGGCTCCAAAGCTGAGCAACAGAAGACTGTTGCCATTTACTGAGAAGGACAAAATTGCCAGATAAAATGATCTAGACAAGGCCATGAAATGGAAGTACTCTTAAAAACTTTACAACCATTATCAAGCCATCAACAAACACCTTTGACCTATCTAATGATACCAATGCACAACCAACACTGGTTACTCTTGCAAAAGTACACAAAATGTCTGAATACTCCAAAGTCGCTACTGTTGTGAAGGTGATATTGAACAGTAAACCTGTTAAACTAGAGAATGGCAAAACTAAGCAGGAAGTTGTAGTTGCAAATTCTTCTGGTGTAATCATTGTCACGTTATGGGAAGAAAAAGTAGATATCCTAGTAGTTTCAAAATCCTACAAGCGTACTGACTTTATGCTTCAAGAGTTCAACATGACAAAGAATCTCACACTCTGTAGACAAGGTTCAAGTATTGGGGAAGTAGCTGACATAAGCCCTGTACAAGAAATTCAGCAACCACCTCAAGTTGGAAAATTCTAATTGCATTTGCAATGCTGACATTATTGCTGTTAAACAATTAGAAACATTTAGTGGTTGCGTAAATTGCAAAGATAGAGTCGAGCCTAAAATTCCTCCAGGAGGATGTTGCTCTAGGAAAGAATGTGGCATATTTCAATGAATTCACAAGTGCCCTACTCAAGTGTCTGCTCAGCTTTTCATTCAACATGGTGATACAGATAAGAAATCAATCTACCTATGGGCTTTTGGTCCTACTGTTTATAAGCTGGATGGAAATATACCATCAGATCAAGTAAATGCACGTCATTTCATTTTTAGACCCACATTTGACATCATCACATTTGATAATAACATCATTACCGGATTCACTCTTGATGAATCTGACGTCTGGTGACTAACTAGCATTGATTAGTACATCCTCATATCATTCTTGATCACATTTCTTTATCACTGCATTATAAATTATTATTAATTTTATAAACTTAGCTTATATGTTATAGTTATATCCCAGTACAACGATAATAACTATATAGATATTGCTAAATTATACTGGAATATCACAGCATGAATCAAAAGTCAATAAGCCATCATTAAGCTACACATTCTAATTAATTCTTCCACCACAAAGCCACTTAAGTAGCATCATGGCCACACTAAGCTACTAATGTTACATGTAATAAATGCATCTAAACCATTCTGCCTCTATACTCATGTGACATGGTTTGCTCCCACACATTACTTGACTAGAGTTGTAATCACTTCACTTATCACCCAGTGTGGCACTCTCATTGTCGTATTCACTGGGATATAAATACTACAATCATTCTTGCTATCATTCCCTTTATTAATAATAATAATCACTGTTATCATCTTTCAGTTATATTTCTCAACACAGCTCTGTAGCCTTTCTGTATGTCCCTCAAAATACTCACCTATACTCAAGTTCCCTACGTATATACTCATAACAATAATTGGTAGCCTTCAATAATCCATTTATTGATTTCAATTCCCCCGAGAGTTTTGCAAAATAGTGCTTTCATTAACAATGGTTTACTAATCTCACTTGGTCTCTGGTAACAGTAGCTATGACAAAGGCAGCAACCAGAAGATGAAGTCAGTACCAAATTTAATAAAACTTCTTAAAGGTATACTATTAATCCATCCTTGATCTGCCCACACTTAGCCATAACATTGTAATGAAAAACCTCTTGGATAACTAATAGGCGACAGCATTTTATGAAGCCATCATATTCTCCATGTTTACATCACATTCTCCATGTTTACATGTGCTTTGTACAATGAATTGTAACTGCCAGCAACTGATTGGAGCAGCTAGTTGTTGATAAAAAAAGTGAAATATCACTAAGTGCTATCTCAGTTAAAAAGACTACCTCATTATAGTCACTATGTCAAGTAGGTCCCAGTAATATATTACGTTTAGTTGCATAGTTTCTTCATTCGGTCACTTGCTGCAGTAATCATCTATATCCTTCAAGCACTCTGTCGGCTTTTACTTACAGGAAGTACAAATAATGTTTGTACTACAAGACACACTTAAAACACATTAAGCACTTAAAACGTTGAAGCAGAAAACATAAAAATGGTGCTAAACGTACAAGTGTAGCTAAATAAACATTTTTAAATATTACAGTGTATGTCATGTCTAAGTTAGCTTGATGGCTACAAGACCAATAATATACTATTACTGAAACCAGCCATAGAAAAATACATGTCTTTCAAATCCTGGCTAATCCAGTAGCATCATTTCCACTACTGATTATTAATGGAACATAAGTTTTATCAATTATAACCTCCAGCTAAACAAAAGTTACTTTATATTTAGAAGCCATATTTCAGTCCCTATACATAATCACAGCCATGCACCCTCCACAGAGCTATTTTTTCATTGACATGGCATTGTGTATGTTAGCTCATAGTCAAATGGGAAAGTTATAATAACTGGAACCGGAATCTGGAATGGAACAGAATGAAATAACTGAACTTGCAAATTTGCTGTCAGGCTTGCACTGGTGTGTCAGTCATGCAGCAGCTTTACTTTAACAGCTAGAGCAACCAGCATTTGTAATAAAACAGTCATCAACTCCCCAGTATTTTCTGCTATTTTTTGCTCTCAACATTTAAATCTAATAATCTTAGAATCAGAATCATAAATAGCTACAAGTCAGTGTTCACAGTGGACCCTCGGTTATCCGAACCCCAATGTGTCTCAGGTAATGGCAAAGTATTCAGACAAGTGAATTGTTCAAATAGCTGAAGCCTGTTAATTTATATACACAGCTCTGTTGAAATACTCCAATGATACATACACCTGTACTCAAAATACTCTAATAGAACAAACAGTCTTTCGGATAAACAAGGGTACAGATAAGCGAGGGTTGGATAAATAAAGATCTACTATACAAGGATTAAAACTAAGCCAGACTTAACTAATTAGAGAATATTTACAATTGTTGAGTCTTTTATTAGAGTAATTCAATCATCAAAAAATAAGAAAACACAGTCTTGACGTGTAGTACATTAAGTGAGACAATCAATATACGCAGCTGCATAGTTACCAAGTGAAATAGTAGACAGACCGCTATTCCATTTCTGGTTATTACAAGTTGCTGAATCAAAGTGCGAGCCTCACTTTTCCTTCACGACAGCTTGGCAGTATTGGATAGCAAAAAACCAAGCCCATAAACATCTTCAGAGCAACTCCAAACCCTTCCAACAAGTTTCTATTTAAAAAATTCTGCTAATTAGCTAACCAATGCTTTCAGCCAAGCATGGCTACAGGCTTGATTTCTTCACCGTTTGACATTGCTTTGGCCCAAGATGTGTTTTTTTGCCAAACCCATGCAGCAACTACAATGCATGCATGATGGACTTAACTTTGTGTCCTATTCCTCCACTAATAGGTAGGTGTTGATTCACGGTAACATGCCAAGACTTCAGTGCTTCAATTCCATAGATTGCAGAGGCACTTCTCATACTGTTTTTCATTTGTAACAGGTAGAACACAGCTAAAACTGAAGCAAAATGGCCACTTTGCACTTCAGCAATTGATAGCTGGGGCGCATGCATGTTCAGTCGTAATTTTCGTAGAGGCTGGATTGATTGCAGAGGCACTTCTCATAGTGTACTTCATTTTTAATGCTGTATAGAGCTGAGCAATAGTACAACTATCACTATCACGATAGAATAGTAACTGCTACATCATGATTACGATAGTATCACAATATTACCAAAGACAATTTTCACCAGTGACACATGTTATAAAATCCAGTTACAGCTATAGTGTTAATAATATTCCTAAAATGTACAGATAGTAAGCAAATGGTTTACAGTGATAACATAACATCTCTACAAAAAAAAAATCATATTACATGTTTATTGAATATTTTTTACAGGTTTATTTTCCAAGAACACCAGCATGCTAGGGGAAGAAGACAAACTCGTTGGTCATTTACAATATGACCAGCACAACTGAATGCCCTTTCTGATGGCACAGATGTGTGGCACCAACAAATACTTGCATACCAGTCATGCCAAATAAGGGTATCTAAAAATTTTTGCTTCTACCAATTTACAGTAAGGTACTTGTATTTTTATAATCCAATTCAGCTGGTGGTTCAGAATGGTAACGAACAATCTCCAGGTCTATTTTTCACAAACAGTAGGTTGTGAAGCTTCTAGTAAAGTATTTTTGGTGTCAGATTGGATTATGTCACTTACCAAGGACAGTAATAAATGTTCTCCTTTGGGTGGTTTTGCATTCTGTGATTGTGATGCACTTGATAACTGTGGTGATGCTATATTTTGCTGAGCCAGTAACTCAAGTTCTGCTTTCATGTCACTGATCAATTCAGTCTTTTCACTATCTGACAAAAACGCAGGCAATTTTAGTCTAGGGTTTAGAAAGCATGCTTTAGTAAGGTTGTTTTACTTAAGATTGTTTCTGTTACGTAACAATCAATTATGTAACAGAAAGGGAGGTGGTGTTTTCAGCCATTACACAGCATTACAAATGAAGAATAGTATGAGAAGCGTCTCTGTAGTAATTCAGTCACTATGGAAAATAAGGTGTTAACCCAACACAGCCACAGGGAAGCTGCTTCACACTATCACGAATTGACACCTTGCGTTGCCAGCAAAGAGAATTGGAACACAAAGGAGGACAAAGGCAAGTCCATGATGCGTGTATTGCATGTACTGTAGTTGGCAAAAAGACACATCTCGGATGAAGTGACATTGAACAGTGAAGAAATCAAGCCCGTAGCCTTATCCATTGTCAAGTTAAGCTTGGCTTGGCATCAGTTAGTCAGTCAGTCAGTGTAAAATTCTGTTAAAAGGTTTTTTTTTAAATTCCATAGAAACTTTTTGGAAGGGTTTGGGGACTAGTCTGAAGACATTTTTGGGCTTGGCTATGCCTAACCAATACTGCCAAGCTGTCATGAAGGGAAATTGAGGCTGGTTTTAGGGTGATAATTTCGGATGAAAAAGCCCAGTTCTTCATGATCAGTACTACCATACTGTAAACAAACAAGTGTAGGGATCATAGAAATAAAATGCAATGAAACAAGGAAGGTCATCTACACCTGCAGCTATACTAGTGAAAAATTAATCCCTATTCCAGTCATGGTTATATTATCGACAGGTTGTATATGACTGAAGTAGAAACTAAATGTACTAAATGTCCTATAGTATAGCTACAGGTACAAGTGATCTCTCCTGTTTCATTGATTTTTATTTCTATGATCCCTACTCAAACATACTTTTCCTTATACTTGCAATTAATGATTCTACTTCTACATACATACATACATACATACATACACACATACATACATACATACATAGATGGTCCAGTAATTTCTCTTAAAATAAGTCTGTAATGATGTGTGTCATTTAGCAGTCCTGTATGCACTTGTGCTGTTACTTTCTTACTTCATCTACTATCACTGTATTACATTTAACACACACTATTACAATTGTTGATGAATGAATGTACAGTGGTACAGCTTATAAACTGAGAGGCAGCAAGAAGTTCAATCCCACCTGATAACATTAGTTTTTTAGCTGAAAAGTATCTTGACTGCTCTACTAAAGTAGTTGACTGTTCAATTAGAGTATATCAATCATGACCCAGTAGGTAATCGGGCAGGCGGTTTAACCGGTAAATGTTTGATGGCCCAAGGCCGGAGGAGACGGTCCGGTTGGTCAGGCCTGAGCCGGACCAATAATCTGGAGCTGTACCAATTGGATGACCAGCTCGAACTATATTACTCTCATGCAATCTATGAACGATCAAATATCTGCACGTACATTTTACAGATGCTGTTGAAAATGCACGGCATGAGTAGTTACCCATATAGTTTCTCAGCCTAACTAAAGCATAAAACTACATGTACCTTACAGCACAGCATAGCATTCACATCGTTTTATATAGTAATGATTGTGGGTTCTACATATCACGTGTGCTGACAGTTGGGAATTATCATGTGTACGGCATGTGCCTTCTTTGATTCTAAACCAGCACACTTAAATCACAATTCAGTCTTCATAAAATAATCATTAGTATTTCTTGGCTTGTCACTCTTGGCTTCTTTTACTAGGCGAAGGGCTGGCATTGACAAACTAGACGCCTCCGGCATTCCGCGACATGAAGCTGTACATCCATGCATCACATGGCAGCCGTCTGGATGAGATTTTGAGTAAAAATCAGTCCTCTTCAACTACCCACTTGTCTGGTTGAGACACTGAGTAAACTCTCGGGTCTCAGTCTCACCCCACATCACGCCATTTTTGAATAGTGATTGATCTCGTGATTGTCCACCAGTATATTTACATAATGATCCGTTCACTTTATCGTGACACATACAATCCAGTATAGTATACCACATTTTTGTAGCTGTGTAGCCTTTTTATTGTAGCTATGTGAATTCACTGTATACAGCTAGCTGCCTACATAAATAATAAATTAATTATAGGTTATTCTATAAGGGGCCATGCTGCATGGGTTCCCTGTGAACTTTGGGGAAAACAGTTGCAAGACATTGCTGGTTTTACTTGCTTTTAGCATCAATTTTAAGGCATTTTCAAGCCTTTAATTTGCAAAAAATCTGCAGCTTCTGGACCCAGAACCCCTTGAACTTCTACTTACTATAACTAACTATATAGCCATGTATAGCAAGTTTCATGCTGTGTCTCCTGTACGTCAGCTAGGTTTACAATTACCTAGGTACCTATTATAGCTAGTATAGAAAGTCTGAAGAACAAAAAGGTATACATATTTATATAGCTAGCTAGCAGTGAAATATCACTAAAATTGCATATCTGAGTGTCTAATTTTCAAAAATTTCCTGGGGGGGGGATGCCCCCAGACCCCCCTAGAATGCTCATGCTTTGCAGAGCGTGCGAACTGTGCAGCAATTCCTCTCATTGGCAACACCATGTATATAGTAGCAATTTCAACATATACAATGACCTGACCAACTCAATTTTCCCTACTCCGGCCCTGTGGCCAATAATTCATCCTCTCTACCCTCAGTCAAGCTATCCACTAGAATACCTCAGAGAGAAGTTAAGTGATGCTGTACCTGGTTGGAAAGGAATGTAATCATTCGAAAATCCTTATAATGCTGCAGTCTACTACTCAAACCAAGGTACTTATATTGAAAGTTACAGTAGAAGCTACAGCTTTAATTTAATGAAGTAGGGATCCATGCACTAAAAGTAGTGAAACAGACATGTTGGCATATGTAGCTTTTTGTGTGAAAATCCCTACTTTGGCATGAAGTTGATATTAAAAGAAGTGGATAGCTGTGTTTAGAATGATTGGTGCTGGCACTGTTACCACAGCACTTAGTGATTTATTGTGCAGGACAGCATCACCCGAAAACTACAGTTGATACAAATGATGAGACCAAGATGCCCGGTTAAAGCAGTCCTATTATTCTAATGGAATAGTCACAAAACTTTATAACAGCCATTTTAAAAAGCAATTGAAGTAGGAAAAGGTTGTAAAACCAAGAGACATGATGGTATACTCATGGGAAATCCCTACATTGGCATTATATAGCTGCATAAACATTTTGTGGAGTGCACGCATGTATGCGTGTGCACACTTGTGTGCGTGTGTGCACTGCCAGCCTCCTTGTGATGGACACTTGTAGGTCATGTGGCTAATGCAGCACCCCTAACCCTGCCATGTGGTGGAGACCAGGCAGGGTCCGGGTACTCCCTTGCATTGGCCTTGCAGGACTTTACACTATGCATACACCATACTTTGCATGAGGAATACCAAGTCTCCGACTCAGGTCTCTGCAATTATTTATGGTCTATCCACCCTCCTAGGGGACTGGCCTAAATTTCAAAAGCTTGTACAATAAACATCCCTCTAGAGCCAGAGAACCAGGTTATTTTTGAAGTATGGTTATATCCTTAGCTCTCAGCTTCAGGTGTATATATCAGCAAATCCCTCGCAGCCATGGTACAACTATTGCGCACCTATCTTATTAAAGTCCTTATAACCCAATGTGTGAGAGTGTCAAAGTGCCTGCACTGGGTGATAACTACCAGACAGTGGCTCTGCTACTGTATGAAGAGTTAGTTATCACCAAGTGATAGTGATAACTAACTTATCAGTTACCACCCTGTGGCGGAGCCACTCAGACTAGTCTAGCAACCGCAAATGGTATTGTATATATACCAATGGAGCAAATAGCCAAATATGGAAATGTTGTTATAAGATACATACCAGTACAACACTTCTGTTACAGCAACATGATAATCCTTTACACAGTGATACTATACTATTTCAGTGGTTTAAAATGATGTCAAGAAACCTCACAAGAAATAGTCTACGTTGATTTTCAATCCGGCTACTAGTCCCAGCAGTGTACAGTGAAGAACCAACCTTTTCCAATAACTCTCTTGGCTTCATCATTTTATCTCAGAGTAATCCTCATTTTTTTAGTACTGTGATGCAAAGCTATTCCATCAACCCCAGGCAAAAATGAATCATACCTGAACACTGCTGCTTTATAAAATCATCCATTGCTATAATATTTAATCTCTCCATTAGTTATGAAGTCAAATCTCTACACAATCCGGACAAAATCTTGTGCACACAGCAGAAACTCACTGTAATATCCATAGACTCCCATGCACTATACTCAGATGATATCACTCGTTCTTGGCTCCGCCTCAAACTCATGTAATTTACCCTCATAAGGGGACATGACTATAACTTAACTTTCCGCATAACCACCATATCATTGCAAGTGTCCACACAAATCGTGATAGTGGTAGAATAGTCTCAGCTAGTGCCGGTAGTTTCAAAATGTAGCGCACTCGACCAACAGTATATGCACAACATATGTACATTATCAGCACCATTAGCACTTTGATTATCCTAGGCAAAATACTGTCTGAATACAATTACATTTATACAGTGCCTCATGCAGGACAATCAAAATGTACAACAAAAATAAATACCAACATGTATGGACAACACACCTTACAACTAATACTTACACAAAAAAAGACAACATACTACAACAGAAATGAGGTCACACGTCACCATAGCAACAGTTAAATATAAACCTGTAAAGGCTCCTCCTGGTGAAGTGCTTGTTTATCAGCCGCCAAGTCCCAAAGTGCTGGGACAGCTATCCCAGTGTCTGACTCCTTCACTCCTACAATAGTTACTGATCACATTGGTCAAGATTGACTGTCAGTAACCTGTTAAATCATTGACCTTCTTCATTATCCCAGTGATGTCCTCTTCAACTTGTTTGATCTTCTGACTGTAGGCACCCATTCCCTGTATAGTGAAATAAGAGATATAAAAATCTGATTGTTCTATTAGAGTGATTGACTACACTCAATCCTTTGTGTTACAAGGACTGACCAATGAAAGTGAGGGGGTGTGGCCCAGCTGATTGAGATAGTGTTACTCAGACCTTTTCATCGCACCTTTTCAAGTCTTTTTTTTTCTTCCTTTTACAATAACATTTTGGCAGCCACCTTTTAAGCTTTTTCATCATAATTTTTTAACATTTATTGTTTTATTGTAGTCCCATACTAAAAACCTTTTATGTTCAGATGCAATCCAACACTAAAAGATATCGGTATTAGTATCGGAATAAGTAATTTTGAAGCTAATGTATCGGTTATTAGTGTATCGGTAAAATATCCCACATGTTGGCACAACAAACAGCAAAGATCTGGTACACTCTGACTTGTTACATTGAGCAATATGCAACTAACTTTATATGGTGGGATTTAATTTTACAGTTGTAGGCTAAGTGTAGTTGCAAAACACAACCGCTTCATTGTAATATACCATATGTGACCAGATCTGTAAGAGCCCCACAAGTTCACACGTTTCCAGTTTATTACACTATCTTTAGGAATAATCAACCAAAATTTCAGCCCTAGAAGACGAGAGCATTAAAAGCTACAGTGATAACAACAGAAAATCGATTTGTACAGTGAAATATATCAGGCACTTACAAATTCAGTCTTATACGGAGATGTGGGTTGAACCATCACATTCCACATAAACACTATTGTTAGGTAAGTTTTGTCTTACAAGTCCTAAATATGACAAGGACGAAGGTGAAAACTATGAGAAAAGGAAGAGAATTAACTACATGTCCAACACGACTACTCATATCTTGTGTGGAGCACTGAAAGATATTCAAACTCCTCTTGCTTTGGGGAATACAATGATGCTAAGGTTTTTTCCATTGGCACCTTCCTTAATCGTGAAACAGGACCTTTCAAAAGTAATGAATTTTGTTATAATTATTATTATTATTTGCAATGTGTAAGCACTGTGCTTAATGTAAAATTAGGCTTGTGCGAACATGTGGAATTCTTGCAGACCCAGTCAATGAATCATCACTAAATGATTGTTTCAGCAAATAGAATGCCTGGATGCATGTATCATGTTAGCCATTTGGCAGACCTGATCCTGGATATATGCTGGATTCTGGATTACAAAGGTGTTGGATTATAGTGGTTCTATGATATATCCTGTCTAATACACTCTGATAACTGGTCGAAAGTACACAATTTTCCTCATGCTACATCACTTTCAAAAAAGATGCTGGCAATTCTATCCATCTAAATAGAGCCTTTAGTTGTCCAGGTAACACTGTAATACCTACACATACTTGTCCATCAATTTTAAACATCAAGAACATGTAAAGTTTACTAACATGCTTGTTTGGTATATATTTCCTACTTGCCAGGTGCCATACGTAACACACAGACCATTACCTAGATCGATTCAAACCTTCACTCATGTTTACAAGTTATGTGCTGTACAGTTCAACATATGGTTGCCATGAACTCAGCTCTACCTACCATTACGAGCTTTAATCAAAGTTTTTAATCCCAGATGATGATTTTGCTTTGGTACTAGACGGATGTTAACAACATCATGGGGCGAGCCTGAGCGACTTAAATGAGTTGCATAGAATTGTGTTTGTGTATTGTTGAAGATTATAATTAGCTATAGTGACTCCAAATGGAATGCAGACAGATGGCTTTTCAGTTTAATACGTTACATTGCAAAAAAGTCTAAATGAAGCACTATTGTGCAAAACCCTCAGGGAAATTGAATAAAAATATGGATGTACTATCTCCAGATCCGTAGTGCCAGATGACAACACGTGGATTGGCATTGCTGCTTTGTCCCGTTTTCTATAGCAGGGCCACGATTACTATGATTACCTCAATAAGCACACAAACCAGGCAATTTGTACCCAATGAATAAATATATAGATTTGCACAAAACAAGCAGCAGCGAATAGCATAGTGACTTAGTCTTTACATGACAACACCTTGGACATCACGTGGACCATAGTCCCATTAGGCATTAACCCTGATATAGTGTACCAACCACGTGATCCATGAAGGCTCATTAATTTAAAGAGCCAAGAAGCTTTAGTCTAAATCCAAGGGACCTGCAAGAAACCTGGCCTAAAATGTTGTAGTCTGCTGGACTAGTTTAGGGTGCTCTGTACAGTCCGCTTATATGGCTTCCCATGAAATTTAATTTGTTCTATAACTTACAAATGGTTTTAACAAATGTTCTGTACTTTTTTACTGAATATAAGCTAACACTAGTACACAGTTTAGTCCAAACCCAACTGCTAAATTTGCTTTAGAACCAGACATGGGGCCAAGTACATGAGTACTTATACTTAAGTACACTTAAGTACAAATTTGAAAGTACTTGTACTTTACTTAAATACTTTCTTAATTTCCCCAATGTACTTGTACTTATACTCAAGTACTTCACTAAGTACTTGTATGTACTTGAGTACTTTTAAGTACTTGTAAGTACTGCAAACATTGTATGTAGTTTGTACACAGTGGGTGTACAATGAGAATAACAAAATTGTATGAAGGTACAATTTACAACTACTTGCGATTCTTCTACTGCTTTCCCCAACCATACTATGTATCATGTTGCCATGATTAATGATGTCATAGCTTTCTAGCAAACAAAAACAATGCTGCTGTTCAAGGCAGTGCATTTTAAGAGTATAAGAGAGAGAATGGTTGACAAAAACCTGAAAGTATCAACCCCTCTAGGCACACTTACATACTACAATACACTGAATACAGTGTATATTTTACTACAGCAAAATGTATTTGTACTTTACTTAAGTACTTCCAGCATGTACTTGTACTTTACTTAAGTACTATCTTGAGTGCTGCAGGAGTACTTGTACTTGTACTTGGAAAATTCAAAAGTACTTGTACTTTACTTAAGTACTTTTAAATGTACTTGGCCCCATGTCTGTTTAGAACATGAGTTACAGTTTTTCCCTTTATACTAGAACTAGTCCTACAGTTTACACACAAGAGTCTTGATACTTTTATGATACACTATGCTAAACAGCACAAACCATTGTGCATTTTTATTTTTGCCTTTTAGCTTCTCATTCATCACATATTTATCTTTCGGGTTGACACTCCCAGAAATCCTTTTCTTTACTTCCATGTTATTCATCATCTGAACTTGCTATTTAAAAATGGCAAACACTCTTCTTTGGAAAAATTACTAAAGTAGCTTGTGTGAAAATTTCATGTCCATTGGATTAAACATGATGGAATAGTTCTAATTTAAGTGAGAGGGTGTAGAATAGCAAGATGCGTGCGCTTGTTGCTATGGGATACCTGATTTATGGGTACTAAAATGTGTCAACATGTCACAGACTAATTAAGTGACCATAATATTTCTTTTAGCGCAAAACAGACTATGTCTTGAGAAGCCTTGTACGAACTGTACAGAGCACCCTTAAAAGTCCACTGAAATGGAAAATTCACTTACCATTTTATTAAATAAATAGGTTGTCTGTATCATGCAATGCACAAAAACACCTTTTTAATAATTCAGTTATGTTGTTGTACTGAGATATTAAGCCACAAAGTCTAGTTACGTCACGCTGTGACGCAAGACAAAGCACTGGAAGTACTGTTATTACACACTTTGCAATGGGAAAGGTAGATAAAAACTGAAAGTCTAACGTGCAGGTGGCAATACCCAGCACTCCTTTTCAACTCCGTAGTGTTCCAAGATTACTTGAACGTTCTGCTGGCAAACAATAGCGGAGTTGTCCTGTAGATGCCTGTAGCAGCTCGGCCTGTGTGCATAACTATCGAATTCATTATGCTTCACTGTAAGATTAGTTCGATTTGTTTACAAAGCTGCGTTAGCAGTACCATGAAACAAACAATGGTATCTAGATTACACTTTCCTGAGTCGCTTCTCTGCCTGGTAGAGATAATGTCTTGCCAGTGGTGCCATCGCAATTGTTTCCTCTCATTTATCTACCTCCATCCGCTGTATTGGACCCTTCAGTGTATTCAAAACATGTAAGAAACAGCGTAAATTCACTTACTGGCTTGTAACTGGTTGCAGTACAAGTTCTTACCATGTTTTGAGTTGTTACATTAGATACGACGTGAATCAAATCTAGCTGGACATGGACGCTTCTGTCGCTTCAATGGTACCTCACGCGTACTAAAGTTTCTTTGTCTGACGCATTATGATGTAATAAAATTGACAAACCACAATATACTAAAATGTGTTATATCTACTAAACAAAACAAAATCTAACTAAATCACATGCACCAACCTATCCCACCAGTAGCAAGGATTGATAATAGCCAAAGTGTATTTTACCATTTCAGTGGACCTTTAACAATAATTAAGATCTTAGAAATCTTGAAATCTCACTCAAAAGATTTCAAAATCTCGTCCCTAGTTTTGGATCCCTCGTCTGAATCAGTGGAGAATCACTAGATCTAATACACTACTACGGTTGAAAAGAATTTATTGCTATCATTTTTGTATACCGAGAGTTCATCAAGAAGCGAGGAAGGCCAAGACAAACAGCACATATCGCCACAATTTTTGAATAAAATGCTTGCAAAATAATCCACACGTTCCATTTGTTAAACTCATCAAGAGAAGCCATATGGCATCTTGTTTTAAACCTATGAATGAAGTACGCAGCAGTTAAAGTGGTAACAACAAATTTGCACAGCCGCACAAGACAACTACAGTAACCCTCGGCACCCCGAGGGTTAACAATAATAAATACCACACATTGGTATCAGCATGGGGAGACCTACTAGGTTGCATGGCTCAAATGCAGTATGATACAGTTACAACACATACAATTTTTACTGATAAAACTGTTTGGATCACTACCATGCTTCCATCACTGATGCTGTTATTGACCTGGCCTGTTCCGGGAGCTTATAATTCACTGTACTATAATTTTCTGGTCAAATATGTATTCGTGTGTTTGTGTATTGTAGCTAACATTACCCCATCACAGTGGCGGATACAATGGTTTCAGCTGAAACCACCTCTGAAAAAGTGCACGTGCCCCTAATATATTTACGATTTGTGTGAGTGATAAAATCACCAACAGTTATGCATAGTGTATCACATTGGGACCGCCAAACTTCATTACTTTTGTCTTTGAAATCACTAAAAATTGAACTACAGATGGTAATACGGCATTGAATCGTGTTAAGCGCCTCTAAAAAATAATTATCCTTTTAGTGTTGTTTTGCTTCAAAACTTTCTGCAGCCTGGATCAACTATGAATCAATGTTTTGGAGTGATTTTTATGATTTACTATAGATCTATGTAGCTATAGGCCACTGAGCTATATAAGACTGAGTTAACAATCCCAGCTGGGGTGGGATCAATTATTGAAAACTTCCTGAACCTGAAACCTCCTCTGAAAATTCCTAGATCCACCACTGCATCATCGTTTGTATGTGCCAAAAATTAATCAAAATATCAGTTGTAAGTCATGACCACAACAGTTCCAGATGGTAACTGAAAACAAATATGCACAACAACTAGCAGCAGCAGCCAAATTGGCTGCATAAAAGGCACATCCCAGACCCAAGCAACTACTATCAGTCAAAAATCTGATCAAGCAGCATATACAGTTTTAAATCTAGAGGCATCAGCTAGCAGGTCAGTAAATACTTCGCAAAATAATTACTGGAAGCACATAGAATTGAATGGTAGAAGTTGTGATTTCATTAATTGTTGTTCCAGCTCGCTGCTAGGTACCAACCACTTGTCTTTTCTCGAAACTTTGTTCTGGTCTCCTTCACCTCTGGCTTGCTCTAAGCTGTGTTCTGGCAGACTGCAGTTCTTGCAGTATAAAAGGACATCACTCAGGAAAGAATAGTCTCACTACAGCCCATTCTGGTGTGGTGTTTATTCCAATCAAGCAGTGAATTCCCATCTATTCTAGATGCATTTATGAGCCTTTGGTGTAGCTGCACAAATAGCATACTGTATAGAATTGTTTAACATGTCTGATGTCATTACTACTGACATGGTATACTACTGGAATAGTAAACAAGACCTCACTGTAATGTGTCCTAATTTTTTCTTGTACTTGTTTGTTTACTTTTTTTGTATACCATAATCGTGACCATGTAGGGTATACGTGCAGGGTATACCTGTATACCGGAAATGGCACCAGACTTATTTCTTTTGTCTGAATGCGTGCCACAACTATTAGTTACTGAAAGTGTCAAGTGGCCATCATGCTTTGTTTTCAGTTATGTTCAGCCTGTTGCACAGCGTTACAAATGAAGAACAATACGAGAAATGCCTCAACAATTAATCCAGTTACTATGGAAAAGACCCATCACAAAAATGGGAAAGACATCATGTGCTACTGCAAATCAACAACTTGAGCAGTCAGCGAAGAGAAATGGGACACAAAAGAGGACAAGGTAAGTTTCCCACCATTTTAGATTATTTTTAACTCGAGGTTGACTGTACCAATAGGGATAATGGGTGGGTGTGGAGAGGAGGAAAAGAGGTCACTCACAAAATTAAAAAGGATCATGTAGGGATAAATTAGGTCAAATTATGGACCATTCAGGTCTCAAAACTGGCTAATTTACAACACTGGTCTTTCTATATAACCACATACAGCAATCCCCAGGTT
The DNA here is from genome assembly GCF_963678975.1 of Dysidea avara. Taxonomy (NCBI): domain Eukaryota; kingdom Metazoa; phylum Porifera; class Demospongiae; order Dictyoceratida; family Dysideidae; genus Dysidea; species Dysidea avara. Next base: position 5,390,949 of record NC_089284.1, read on the forward strand.
GGCCAGAGCTCCCCAGACCACTCGTACGGTTCACCACTGGGCTTTGAAAAAGCAGCCAGCAAAAGTAGACCACTTAAACCTTGACAGTGAGTGTATTCATGTATTCATGTAGCTTTGTGATCGTGGTAAAAAAATCAAACCTGCTGTAATGGGCGATAAGACCAGTTTTCCTAGATCTACTCACATAATTATGCTCTCCTCTCTCATATTAACTCTTGACAGTGCTCACACTATCTCTTAAGTTTAATGTAAGCCATGTCTGGCAGGGTTACGCGGAAAAGCTTGCCATAAACAACGTGGGACTATATATTACAGGATTGAAGTCGTGCAGCAGAGTTTCAAAGTCTTCTTCTAGCATCATAACACATGATGCCATACAAGTAGTGGACATGTGTGTGATTTCTGTCTGTAAAGATATGATTATGAACTTATTATTAACTCAACTACCATGGCAATGACTAATGCAAAATAATTGATAATAGATGACACAAATGAATATATTTATTAATGTTGATAAACAAGAGTTCAAGGTTTAAACATAGCCATTACACCTATTGGTAGTGTATGCATGTAGCCATAAGATTTACATTCTTCAAAGTTGTGCAGTGTTCTCTATTTTACCATCCACCATTTGATTCCAGATACCCCCACCCCTAGCTACATCATGCTGTGCACATTGAGTGTGCGAGAATCGTATGCAACCATCCTACTCCCTAAACGTTTTAATTAACTGCATCACCATTAGTCTCGCCAACCAGCCCACGTCGTTTTCCCAACCAAACGGCGAAAGAAAAATACAGGCTGGATGGCAAGACTACATTACCATATACTATATTCTTGGCTACAAATAAATGGATATTGTAGTTTGTTACTGCTCAAGGTCAATTGCTATTACGAATGGCTTTCTGTCAAGTATGCTATATGATTTCCTATAGTTTTTACTATTGCCCAATAGGGACGGGCAATTATTCAAATATCGTGATAATCGTAATTGTTTTATTGGCAATAATCGACATGGTGTACTTTTCACTGAATAGTGATAATTGAAATCTGGCAACTGGAAAATGGTGTAATACAAATTGTCATTAAAGTCCTAATTAATTTGACCTTGTTAAGATAAGCTACTATCTAATTAAGACTCCCAGCTTAAAAACATGTTTCCATGACTACTGTCTGCCAAACAGGACCAGTAACAATAACAGTCTAATTTTCTCTTGATGAGAAGGGTTGGTACATTCACACACACAGACTCCATGAATAGACTTACAGTATAATGTAAGCCACATTCTGCATGCATTATCACACAGCAGTTAACCAAGCTGTGTCTACTTAGTTGTAGCTAATTTCTCTCAATGTCTAGGTGCCACCCAAGTCTCTACACAGGCACATGCAACAAGCCTTATACAGCTTTTACTTATTTACCAGTATCTTACAATAACGCACATACTTAAGTATAATATTACTCAAACTCACATATGATTTTAGAAGTGCAATGTCTCCTTCGTCCAATGCTGTATGTTCAGGAATAAATCCAGAACGCCAGAACAATAACAAACTCACTTTGTATCTCTTTTTCGTCCCCATCATCAGACTTAACCTTCCGCTGGTCGCTCCCCAAGTGATCTGGCATTTCACAATATGGTGATTCTAATTAATACTACCCACTGCTGAGTGTGTGACGTCACGAGGAGCGTCACGATGAAAATTAACATCACGAACGATGACGGGGCAGTGTTTCTACTGGATGTTAGCGAGCAGTTTAGCGTGGGAGAGCTAAAGGAGATACTTCAGGCGGAGTTTGGGACCCCCCGTGGTGAGATGGCTTTAGTTTATAACATGGCAGTCATGGCTGACGATCAAACGCTAAGTGCTTATAACGTGCGTGATGGAGATGTCGTCATCATGACAAAGTCATCAGAACCTCCGCCTGAGCAGCCTCAGGGGGGTGGAGAGACCGTACCTAACATTGACTGGGCATCATTAAGGCTGCCATCATCAAATATGGCGGCCGGAAGTAGTACTGCCCCCGCACAAGCATCACCTCCGGTAGATGAACGTGAGGTGATACGTCAACACTTCCTGAACACTCCACATGAACTGGCCATCTTGAAAGAGCGTAATCCACCATTAGCTGAAGCTCTGAGTAGTGGGGACAAAGAAAAATTTTATGAAGTTTTAGAAAAGCAGCAGCAACAGAGGAGAGAGCAAGAAGCAGAGAGAATTCGCATGCTCAATGCTGACCCAATGGACCCACAATATCAACAGAAGATAGCTGAGGACATACGTCATACTAATGTACAGGCCAATATGGAGTCTGCCATTGAACACATTCCAGAGATGTTTGGTCAGGTGGTCATGCTGTACATCAAATGTGTAGTTAATGGACATCCTGTGTTGGCGTTTGTGGACTCTGGAGCACAGAGCACCATTATGAGCGAGGAGTGTGCTGAACGATGTAACATCATGCGATTGGTTGATCGGAGGTGGGCAGGTACTGCTGTTGGTGTAGGAACACAGGAAATTGTGGGGCGTGTTCACTTGTGTCAAATACAAATTGAGGATGTTTTCTTACCTTCGTCTTTCTCCATTCTCAAAAAACAGCCAATGGATATGCTTCTTGGATTGGACATGTTGAAGCGACACCAGGTGTGTATGTAAAGTGCAAGTTAAGTCTGTAAATAGTGTTGTGTTATCAAGGTGACTTACCTTGAGTGTTCTATAAACAAACTGTAGCTTTTAAAATGAGTTGCCTAGCTGTTCATATTTAGTGCGTGTGTGTGTGTGTGTGTGTGTGTGTGGCACTGTGTACTCACACTGAGCTCCAGTGAGTGAACACATGTTCTCTTTTGTACTGTAACAAACATCTTCCAACAAGATGTTCCTGACCTAAGTCAGCCACTGTATCATCACTACCATATTGCCTTGAAAGTTTGTATCTTTCCAGTCACTGAGTAAGATCAATGACTACTAGACAAGGCCAGCATTTATATATTGAGACCACCATTCATGTATTCCTTGGAATCAACTTCACTCCTCTGTGTTGTACTTCATTATAAAATGTTTCTCAATTCATCTTTAATCTCACTGTTTCATGGCATTACATAAAAGTGTCAGCACTTTACATTAACTTGAGACTTAGTATTTATTTCTTTTGTTGTTGTTTTTTAGGATCACGTGATCATTAGATATGATTTAAGCAGCCATTTCTTGTCTGCCACCTAGCTTTGATTTCATAGCTTTTTTGGCTTTTTTTTTTGGGTGGGGGGGGGTTGCACCCTTTTTTCACAGCTTGATCATATAGTACGATAGTAACTGTATAGTAGGGACCACAGAGTAGGCGTGGCCCACAAAATAACATCACCCAAAAACCAGCCTCAATTTTCCCTGACGACGATGAGGTAGTATTGGTGAGGTAAAACTAAGCCCAAACAAGCTTTCAGATCGACCTGAAACGCTTTCAACAAGTTGCCACAGAATTTAAAAAAAATTTTATTAGACGGAATTTTCTACTGACTGAGTAAGTAAGTAACTGACTGATGCCTTCAGACAAGCGTAACTCAATAACGGCTAAGGCTACGGGCTTGATTTTTTCACTGTTCGACGTCGCTTCAGCCCAACAGGTACCTTTTGGCATACCGCAGTACATACAATGCATTCTTCATCGACTTACCAGTGTCCTCCTTTGTGTCCCATTCATCTTTGCTGACAGGGAAAGGTGTCGATTTGGTACAAGCACGTGATGGCTTCCCTTCTAAATGGAAATCGTCCGTATTTTTCATAGTGGCTATTTTGATTGCAGAGGTGCTTTTCAAACAGTTCTTGATTTGTATTGCTGTGTAACGGGTTGAACATAGCCGACAGCGAAGCGTAATGCATACTTCACTTTTCAGACGATAATTAATAAAATTGTGGCGTAGCACCTTTTGATATGCATAGATTGTAGAGGTGCTTCCGGAAAAGTTCTTGATTCAAAATGCTGTGTAACGGGTTGAACATAGCTGACAACCAAGTGTAATGGACACTTCACTTCTCAGACGATAATTGATATAGCTGGGGCGCGTGGCGCCATTTCAGATGCGGTATGCGTGGGTTCACCAGTCATAATAAAATTATTTACAAAAAAAGTTAACAAACAAGTACACGAAAAAATTAGGGATTTTCAACTAGAGTAGGGACCATAGCACATCGATAAAAGTACTGAAACAAGTTGCAGTAGTCCATGATATTAAATCACCGTAAAACAACAATTATTTCAAATTTTTGAAATTTTCAACTATAGAGTAGGGACCATAGCACATCGATAAAAAGTACTGAAACAAGCTGAAGTAGTGCACAACATAATAAGAAGTGTTATATCCCTACTGTGCTCCAAGATACCATAATGGAAATGCACAGTAGGGATATAACACTTCTTATTGTTTTACTATGATTTAATATCGTGCACTACTTCAGCTTGTTTCAATACTTTTTATCGATATGCTATGTATGGTCCCTACTCTATAGTTGAAAATTCCAAATTTTTTGAAATACTTGTTTGTTAACTTTTTGTAAATAATATTATGATTGGTGAACCCACACATACCGCATTTGAAATGGTGCCACACGTCCAAGCTATATCATCTGAAAAGTAAAGTTTCCATTACGCTTCGTTGTCAGCTATGTTCAACCCATTACACAACAGTACAAATCAAGAACTACTCGAAAAGTAGGCTTGAGCCAATTATGCTTTGAAAATAGCCTATTATTTATTTATTTATTTATTAATGCTTTACAGCACAAGTGCTGAAGGTCTGTAGGACACCTGGTCCTACAGCCTGCTCAAAGACTTTAGCTACTTAGACTTTAACTACTTAAGGTGTGTTTGAAAAGTTGGATTATGCTTTTGTGCAGTGCTCAAAAATTCAGCCTATTATGCTCATATTATGCTTTCAGAATCAAGATTATGCTCTAGAGTTAGCTGTTTTATTAGCCTTTCCTGACTGCTGTATTAGAGTAAGTGACTGCTCTATTAGAGTATCTCGATCTTATTTCCGTGAAAGCTGAATAATCAGCCAAGAAACAATAAAAATAATAGCATCGCACAATTTCTTGTATGAAATGCAGTATCAAAGTGTGGTGTGTTCACATTTTTGGCGCGTGCATTGCACATTTAATTTAAAATCTTGAAAATCATCCTATTATGCTGGCATTATGCTTGATGCTTTTGTAAGTCTATTATGCTCGAAATTATGCCGGCATAATTTGCGCAAGCCTATCGAAAAGCACCTCTGCAACCCACACATACTGAAAGAAAGGGTTGGTGCCGTGCGCCCCAGTTATATAAATTATCGTCTGAAAATGAAGTATCCATTATGCTTCGTTATTGGCTATGTTCAACTCGTTACACAGCAGTACAAATCAAAAACTGTTTGAAAAGCCCCTCTGCAATCAAAACAGCCACTATTAAAAACACAGATGATTTCCGTTACGAAGGGAAGCCATCACGTGCTATTGCCAAATCGACACTTTTCGCTGTCGGCAAAGATGAATGGGACACAAAGGAGGACACTGGTAAGTCCATGAAGAATGCATTGTACGTATTGTGGTATGCCAAAAGGCACCTCTCGGGCCAAAGCGACAACAAACAATGAAAAAAATCAAGCCCGTAGCCTTAGCTGTTATCGAGTTACGCTTGTCTGAAGGCATCAGTCAGTCAGTCAGTCAGTCAGTCAGTCAGTCAGTCAGTAGAAAATTCCGTTAAATAAATTATTTTTAAAATTCTGTAGCAACTTGTTGAAAGTGTTTCGGGTCAATCTGAAAGCTTGTTTGGGCTTAGTTTTACCTAACCAATACTGCCTCATCGTCGTCTGGGAAAATTGAGACTGTTTTTCGGGTGTTGTTATTTCGTGGGTCACACCTACTCCTTTGTGGTCCTTACTATACACTACTATTGTAGTGTCTGATGAGAAGTGTTATATCCCTACTGTGCATTTCCGTTATGGTACCTTGAGCACAGTAGGGATATAACACTTCCTATTGTTTTACTGTGATTTAATATCATGGACTACTGCAACTTGTTCCAGTACTTTTTATCGATGTGCTGTGGTCCCTACTCTAGTTGAAAATTCCAAATTTTTTTGCGTACTTGTTGTTTATAGATTTCACTTTGTTTTGTAATTACAAACTGCCTATGGCTGGCTTTGAGGCTTCCTTTTAACTTTTTTTTTTACAACTATGTGTCTTTGAAATATTTGTACTGAATGAAATGATTATTGTGTACAGGGTGTTATGTATAGATAAACTATGTACAGGCTGACATTTCCCTGGCTGAATGCTCTGCAAGGTGACTTGTGAACTCTCTACGCGATCATAACTGATCTCTCTACAGGGTGACTTGTAATACAGTTGCAAGGTTCTCCCCACACTGGTCGGCAGTGGTTCAAAGCGACCAGTACCTCTAAAAACCGACCAGAACCCTCTTAAATCCGACCAGTACAATTCTTGCATATATCACTGATTCACGTGCAATATACTCTAATATAACACACAGCATATCAGTTGTACTCTGACTTGTTACAATGCGTTAATGGAGTCACTTATTATTTAGCTGAATGTTCTAATAGGGTGACTGCACTATTAGAGTATGTCTATCCTGCATTAGGTGTAAACTCCATGATTGCTATCACAATTTCTTTCAAACCACAAAAAGTTTGCGCTGCAATGGTACTCTGTGTACAAACTGATTTTCAAGCTATTTCTTCCAGTGATTTACCCTGAGGCCATGATAAAAAAAATTGCTTTCGCATTTTTTAAAAATCATGCGTAATTCCCTTGTTCTGTATCTGATGTGTATACTAAAATTGGACTATAAATTGTGAAGTGTTGCAGAAGGAAGCAAAAGAAGATAAAGAAAAATATGAAGAAAGTAAGACTAACTTTGAAGGCGCATATTTCAGTGATGACTGAACAAATTCAACTCAAATTTGGAACAGGAGGTACCCTATCCTGAAGAGGTTTCCACAGCGAAAATGGTTAATTTCCATTCAGGTACTATTGAGCTACAGATGCGTGAAAACAGCGTTTTCTTTGTTCCTGTAAAATACACACTTGTCTGTTATGCACTGCACTGGCTTTACTTGGTTGCTCGACACACTATCGTGTGTCTGTTACCATGACTGACTAAACATGGCCAAACCTTTTACTGGCTGTAATTCAAAGCAATGTGGTGGTTTGTTCTGGTTAGTTAGTGTCAAAGTACTCTTATAAAGTGTTACAGTATTTTAAGGCTCGGCAACACTACTAAATGTGTTTGTGGGTTGGTGGTGTGTGTAAGGGAAGGGTAGGCCACATTAAGTGTTCCTTGAAGTAATATAAAGTAATAGGAGGCTAAATTATAATTAAAAGTACCACCAAACCGCAAACACATTTCAGACCTCAAGTTTGCTGGTTAGGTCATTGTATACTTAAACATCACATGCAGACTAACAACACACAATCACATATTCTTCCTTGCCCTTTGCTACATAGTGCTGCATCGATCTCAAGAACAATGTACTACAAATTAGAACATCAGACACTCAGACACCATTTTTAGCAGAGAAGGATATCCCAAGGAATCAGAAAATAATACGACAGACCAGCAGTATTAGCTCTGATGCTATGGAAACGGAAGATCGTCAGCTGGCTGAGGCTCTTACCAGATCTGAACAACCTCAATCTCCCCGGCAACCGCTGGTACAGTCACCACAACGTCCGTCAACACACTCTACACAACAACCAACACGTTCACCTCAACAAACAACACAACCACAGTCATCTCAAACACAATTTAGAGAAGGAGACATTCATAGGATAATGGCAGCAGGATTTTCCAGACAACAGGCTATTGAAGAACTCCATAGGACCCAGGGTAATGTGGAGTTAGCTCTTGCATCATTACTGGCCAGATCCTTGAAGTTCTGACCCATTATTCTTACTAGGCATGATATTAAATTGTATAAATATAGTTACAATCATCAAATTTTCAGTGTTAATGTGTTATATTTATCATCTTATGACACAGTTCTTTAATTGTTTGAACATTCTGTCTGTTGGTTAGGGTGTTTTGTGAATTATCAGTATTTAATTCCACACAGTCACTATATTGTTAGTGTCTGTATAGAACACATATATATCCTCATTGCAGAGGATACATTGCAATATATCATAAAGGGCTTCTGAACAAATGACTAGCAAATAGTATCTACACGCCTTGGTGTTCTCAACACACCCTACTTTCCTATGAATCTGTGTCAGCCACATAGTGCACACTCTAATTAGAGTGTGTTTATGTTCACCACAGTGAAATTTTTAAATCTTTGGAGACCTTGTGGATCGTGGTTAGATAGGTGAACCAAACCTGGCTCGTAGCTATTTGCACTATGGCATCCATAACAACATGCTAGACTAGCTACTTAGAAAGCAAATATATAAGCTTACAAATAGCAATTATTCCCATTGTTGAACAGTTTTTAGTTAAAGTACATGACAAAATTTGATAGTCTGATAGCTATAGTTACATGCTTGTATTTCTGCAAATGGTGCATTAAAATGATAGGTGTAACGGCTTAAAATAGGATATTTGAAGGTGTGGGATGTTATGAGTAGGGATTGTATTGTTTTAGTGTCACTATACTGCATGTGTCCTAGTGGGGATTATCAAGCATATGAGTGATGCTGGTAGTGAAAGAGAAGTCGTTTAAATCAATCTTGCCATGTATGCAGCATTGAATTGCTTCAAATTTCAGACTGTCTTGTGGTGTTCGTGGAGCCAACATAGTGCAACAATAATATAGAATGAGACGAGCATACCATAGCGTTTTAGATTTTTATTAGAATTTAAGCTCTGGCATTGTTAGCTTATAAACTACATGATCAAACCAAATAAGATCACTTGTAATTATCATGGTATTTGCAGATGGATGAAGCATAAATCTACAGTTGGCTGTTTTACTGTACTGTGCTGTGGGGGTGCTTCTTAAGAAGTGTTATTTGAAGATGTTCACATGTCTGAATTAAATACCAACAGACAACTGAATTAGTCACTTGTTCAAATGAGACGACACAGCAAGGTATCATCAACATAGAGCTTGAAATGATTCTTTTAGTTATGTACAGGAGAAAAAAAATAGGGGGCCTAAAACACCCTATGGGACACTGGAACTTGCTGAGGTTTATTAGATAGACAAAATTTTAGTGTTTATACCATAAAAGGAGATAGCTTCTGGTGTGTCATGTTATTGAAGCAAAGTCATTGACAGTATGCAATGTTTTTTCTAAAGCTGTGTTGCTGCTGTTCACATAAAATCTTTTTGCACTAAATGGATGGTAAATATTGTCAGAGAAACTATGATAATTAGTTCAAATATTTACAGATTAATCATGAATGAAATTGGTCAGTATACTTGGCTGGAGATGTGTGGCTACATTTCTTGAATATTTGAACTACACAAGATCTCATCCAGTAGGTGCTGTGTAGATTAGTAGGTGGAAAAATTACCTATAGTAGGGTATCCATCAAAACATTCCCTATAGTAAACACTGACTTATAAGCCAATAATCGCTATAGTGCCCTCTGGTTGAATGTGGATCAAGAAGAGATCAGATTGCGGATCAAATTCATACTGCACACAGGGTTTTGTGCCTGCCTATAGCTATTACTTGATTGTTCAATATGTTAAAATCAATGTTGTGGTATAGCAGGCTTTATTGCACAGGCGATGTTTCCTTAGAGTTAGCCATTTGATATAAGTATAATTGATTGATGGCTGTGACATTTGGAAGAGAATACAGAAGAATTAAACAATCCAGGAACTTTGTGTGGAAAAAATAATTGTAAAGAATTTTAGGATTTAATCAAGACTGACTTAGACTGCTATGCTAAAGCCATATCATCATTAATGTAACAGAAGTCATCCTTACTCTGTGACAGGTAAACTTTTCTCTGGATGGGGAAATGATGTAAACTGCCAGTTTTGATTCATTAAGAGCTCCATGGTCACTAACACCTGGCACACTAAGTAGCTAAAATGGGTCGGGGAAAATGTAAAGAGTATAGGGTTATCAACCAGGCAGGTATAGGCAAGTAGGTAGGTCTGAGCATGCTTCAACTAATTCAATGTTCTTTGAGCTGCTCTATGTATAGAAGTGTTTTAGCACCAAAACAAGGCTGCCATGATAGATTATAATACTTCTTCATTAGCTATTTTCTCTGCCAACTTTATTGTTGTGTGGCTCCATCAATTTGATGGCTGGCTCATTGCTGTAACTGCATGTAAATGACTAAATGTCACCACTTGTATGTAGTAGTGTTAACAATACTGCATTACTGGAAGAAATAGTACCACCACTCACACCAGTACCAATTATCAATTATCTACTGAATTTGCCCTTTAAATTCAGTTTTCAAAGATTAGGACACATTACAGAGCCAATGACTCCAAAGTGTTTTAAATGAAGTGACCGATGTACATGAGCCACATGCAGTTACAAAGTTGAGATTATATTATTTAGTTTATCCCTTTGGGTAGTATTACTTTGTTTCTGTATCACTGCTATATCACCATGACTACCATCATCAAATGCACCAGTTCTATAGGTCTGCCAATCCAAATTGTTTTATTGTATCTAAGAATGGAAGATTAGCAAACTGAAGCTGAAATATTGGCAAAGGAAGGAAAAGGTCAAGGGAAGCTTGTAACTACTATACAACCTAAGGTGACCAGTGTGGTCTGCTATTAGTTCCATTATGTGCAATAGTCCAAAAAAATTGCGCTGTTGATCATTGTAAATTTCAGAGGTAGAGAATTATATGAGAATATAAAGCTGACCCATTTAGCCATATAGAGCTGTGTAATACTGTCATTGTATCATGTGATGCAGAAAAGCCTTGCTGGTTTATATGAAAATGTTCAAATTTAAAAGCTTTGCATCTAAGAGCTTGACAAGGATGTCCCAGTTGTAAAAATTATTTAACTGTCATCACTGCCCCACTTTTCATCTCTCGTTTATTGTTTGTTGGACAATAGTCACAATATGCCAGGTCAGTGTGACAACACTATTAAGAATATCCTGATCAGTTGTTAGCATTTCTCAGGCTACACTGATTACTCTAGAGGTGCTATTTCACTCTTCCTATCCTTTCCATTTATATGCAATTTACAGCAGCTTTACATTTCATCACTATTCTGTCCTGCATGAGTACAGTGTCAGCTCAAGGCAGATTGTTACATGTTATATTTTATGTACACACACACAGTGACGTATGAAGGTACAGTTAGCTGTCCTAAACTACTGACGTTTCACATTGTTGATAATATCATTGTTAAGGATGATCTGCATCTCATAGTGTTGACAGCTTTAAAGGAATGCTGAAAGAGAAGTTTCCATCCAGGAAACAGTCCACTGGAGGAGGTTTTGCAGTCTGACTAATTTGCAAAAAGTAGATGCTTTGTTGCTATATATAGAAGTAGATGAAATAACCTGAACATTCCATACACACATGTCTAAGCTTGCAAGTTTGACTAATGTATATTACTGTAGCTATATTATGTAATTGTCCTATTGCATTTTTATTACTTTTTATATTTAAAACAACTTTCCAATGACAATCATTTTATGTTTTCAATAAGTGATAAATATAACTACATGCAACTGAGTGAAATACATATAGCACAAGAGTTAGACAATTTGCATTGTATTGCAATGTAAAAGCACATTATGTGCATGAATACTGGTATATCATGACCACAACAGGTGAATAGTATAAGCAAGAGTACATAATATATATATTTATATTATGTACTCTTGGTATAAGTGTATGGTGTATTTCAAAAATAAGAACTGATAATTCTGGAATGCATATATAGTAGATAATGCATATAGCAAAAAAAAAACTCAGTACCTTCTTTAGTGCTAGCAAAGAAAGGTTACGTTCAAATTATAGAGCTTGCTGCCTTATCGTGATCATGGTGTAGATCAATGTGATAGACTATGTGATCTCATTAATCAATTGACAGTATTGTGAAGTTGATAGCTATATTACCAACCAGCTGGTATGATAGACAGGTCTGCTAAGTGAATCAACATCATCAACTCAACCACATACTACAAATAACATTAAAAACAGCATCATCTTGTTGTAGCGATGCAAACTCCTTGTTAATATCCTCAGAGTATTTGGGAAGTTGTAGTTTTTCTAACATATCATTGTCCTTGAGGGAATCCAGAATCAATAGTGAGGCTTGTCCAGTAATTGGATTATCCCACATGTATAGTTCTTTCAAGGTATCATTAGTAGATAGGGCTTCACAGATATCATAGCACACATCATCAGAAATGTTGTTCCTATGAATCATCAGTCTCTTTAGTGTTTTGTTATCTCCGAGGAAAGAAACAAATTTGTGGCCCATTTGGTAGAGGAGTAGTTGTTCTTGTACATGTACAGGTCTTCTATCATGGTTGAGGGATGTGACAATATGGTAGCGATGAAGTGATATGTTTCTCCAACAGTTATATTGTGGCCAATGTTCACTACTTTTACCTTACAGGCAATGATCATATCACTAAGGAGACTGCCTGATGATGAAGAAAGATTATTGTTAGCCAACCTGAGTCTCTCTATTGTTATGTTACTGTGACACAGGTTACGGTGCAGTAATCGGAATCCATGATCTTGAAAAAATATGGCAGCTGTTGAAATCAAGTGCTTTCCAGTTTCTATTGTGTGACCTGATTAGAAATGTCTTTGTATCTTCCAAGTCATTAGGGAGCAGAGTAGTACCCCCAAAACTAATTTCTTTCTGAGTAAACTTTGCATCAATAAAGTGACACATCTGATCATCATCAGCCTCATAGAATACACTGTAGAGGCAAAAAAGTATAACAGCTTGTCTTGCGAAGTAAAACAGCAACCGTGTCATTTGACTCATTTCCATCACAAAGAAACTGCTTGAATGATTAGCATTGCCCTTTGGTAAGTGAAACATATAAATTAAACATATTGTAATGGATATTGCTCCAGAAGTACTCATTAAGGATGGATCGTTCTTTGTGTGGTGGAAGGTTACCAACATAGTGAGCAGCAAGAAACTCTTGTACACATTGATGAAGGAAGTTAAAGGAGCAAGCTTTACTCATTAGTTTAATATACTCACAAACTTGAAGGAGACCAAAGCCATTAGGGTAATCTGCAGCAATTGCTGGACAGTGTTCCTTGACCTCAGATAGTGAGAAAGTGAGTTGATGTTTTCCTAAAGCTTAATTCAAAGGTGAGTTTTGATAACTGTTTGATAATATCAATATAAGGCTGTGGTAAGCTGTTAATATCTCTGATGTCTTCTTGCAGAGTTTGGCCTGACTTAGCAAGATGTCTACAAATGGTTAGGTAGATAAACAAATTGTACAGTTCTACCAAACGAGTTGGGAGTTCTTGTAGTTTATAGAGGAACAGAAGCAGGGTCATGACAAAACAGATACTTGCAATGTTGGGGTGAGTTGCAAGGTATTCATTAAGTTGTAAAATTTTGTCTTTTTGTCCATCTAGTGATTGCTGAATAAAATGAGCTTGGTCTTCTTCAGAGAAACCTAGTATTTCTACTCGGAAAGTGATATTGTTGTGAAGACATGTTGATACATGAGGATGGAGGAGATTACTATGGCACTAGCCGGAAATACTTTACGCTGTAGTAAGTCAGAAACAAAACTATTTTGTCTTAAGTCAGCTGGAAACTCATCATAACCATCAAGGAGAATAGTGACAGATTTTCCACCATCTTGAGTGATACAAGAGAAGTCATTTTGTTTAGCTTCTTTGTAATATTTATAGAAATGAAGGACAAGACAATCGAGTGACTTCATTTGTTGTACAGCAGGGTCTCGGAGATGAAGAAGAAATAGAAAACCGCTTTCTTTTAATAAGGTACCAACAGCCCACAGGTTAGGCACCAGCCTATTATGCTGGCGGCATAATTTTGAGCATAATAGGTACCTGAAAGCATCAAACATAATGCTAGCATAATAGGCAGAATAATTGTCATACTGTAAGCAAACATTCATGCCACTGAAAAAGGTGGACAGAACAGTTAATGCCACAGTGGAGTATAGTTATTTGACATGACTATTATTATAGTTTACAATGCAGCCAAATTCTTAATTGCGACGCAGTGAGCATTAACTTTTACATTATTAATCAGTTGTTCATAAGCAAAAGTTAATCATTATCCATTAGAAAGCAACAAAACATCAGAAAAATTTGAGCATAATTATGAGCATAATAGGCAAAAAATTTGAGCGCTGCAGCATAGCATAATAGGCAAAATTAAAAGTATAATAGGCTGGTGCCTACCACAGGTATGAAATTTGCTTCAGCAACACTGACTTTCCTATGCCAGGAGATCCTTCTATTAAAATGGTTCGTGGTTGTCCACTCTTGCATGGCTGTTCTAATAGGAGTAGAACCTCCTGTAGATCTTTAGTGGCCTTACTGTTAGTTGCAGTGATGTATGGATCAATATTACCTCTCATTGTAGCTGAAGCCATATCAGTAATCTCTTTCTTAGATTTCATGCCTATTCTTGGTGAACCAGTACTAGTGGAATGAAATGTTTAGGTTGTTCTGGTGGCCACTGGTTATGCTCAGTGCTGAACCTTGTATTGATGTAGTAGTCCTTCAGGTGAGAAGAGATTGAGAGTTTACTTTTTCCTATAGTATAGCTACGTGATATCACTCATTCTAATGATTTAATTCATTACCTATGACATGAGTACAATCATCCGACACTCGAAATTGCCTGGCAACATTGATAGCATCATCTAGTTTACCCCACGTTGAAGAAGTGTCAGTTTGTAGCCACATTTTCAGAATCTCTTTACACCCACCTACTATACTCTTTGAGGATTGTGAGCATGATTCTTAGAAATGTTATCAATGTGATGTCTTTCTAGACCAAGTTCTATTCCAATAGCCTCCCAGTGTGCTGCATATTGTGGTACTTCACTGCGATAAAGCTCTGCCAATGATGGTCTCTCATCTCCTGTGGGATAGTAATAAGAAATGAGTATTTTATGTAGCTAGTTAACCCAGTTACATTATTGCTACTAAATAAAATGTGACTTGTATAGCTAAAGCTTGTGAGCTATCATAAAGTTTGCTGTGCCGGAGAATAACAACATTTCCAGTGTTGGGCAAGTTACTTTGTAAAAGTAACTAGTTACATATTACTTGCAACTGAACTATTTAGTTACAGTTACATATTACCCATAAAATAAAGCAACTATTATAATATTACATATTATATTACTTTGTGTCCACAGCCTTAGCTGTCATGTGCGAAACTACCACCTTATCACGTGACGTGATTGCGTTGTTAGGCAATGTGCAAATCTTGGTTATGCACCTATCAAAGTTTTGCCCCGCCTACCCCCATGCGGGCAAGGAGGGGAATTAGGTGGGGATTTGACCAAAGTCTCAGTCTAAGTCCCCTAGTCTGGGGCAAAATTTCAAGTCTAATCCCCCTCCTTTCTCCCACATATCCCCCTCCTTATAACCTGGGGTTCTTCAAATACAAACATAATAATAACTCCATTATTCACAATTCACACATATATAAAACTCTGGTTCCACCATAATGTTTGTACATTCCCAATGATACCAAGTTCCGCAGTCAGCATCACAAGCAATCCATTTCTCAATTTCATCAGTTTCTTCTTCATATAATGTTCCACAAACTCCACAGTACTCTTCATTGTCATCATCATCACTAAGTAAATTATCACTATCATCGTGCTTCCCTTCTCTATCAACTGCTGGTGCTGAGTTCTCCATGTTGCTGCTGCTCTTTTTGCTCCCTTTTCCTATTTTCAGCCACAGTTGGTATTAATTCAATAACCGGTATGCTGGTAGTTATTTAGCTTCTGTACACTGACTGAATACATAGCTATAGCTACGCCGAAAGCAAGATATCTTTACAGAAGTTTTTTTTTTTCCCGGGCTGGATGTACTGCCCTTGCCTACCACTCCCAGCACATAGGAGCAAGTGTGCTGGACAACTGAAAGGGGGACAACTAGAAGTCCCTAGGGCCAGCAATATGGCCCATTTTCTGGGAAGCATGGTTGGAACAATGAAGGATGGATCGTGTTCCCCGGATGCACATTGTAGCAGAACGAAGCAATGAAAATGACAATGTGCAGCGAATCCACGCCAGAGTGCCACTATAAGATGTTGAGCTGTGGCGAGAAAGCATGTCGACCAGACGACAATAGAATGTTAGCGCTTCTCCTCCCATTCCGCCGGTTGTGGAAAATACTAAAGGAGTAAAGGAAGCCTGTTCCACCTCCTGGACACGTTCGCCATACTCTCGCTTCTTCTGTAATTCATGACGGCGATATACAGATGGTATGCTGGAGTTACGGTAACTTGGTGCAGAAGTAAGTTATATGATTAAAATAAGCAGCATAGTCTAAAGCCCCGCACCCGGGGTCAAATTTTTAGTCTAATCCCTTCGTTAGGCCCCTCGTTTTCCCGCATGGGGGTAGGTGGGGCAAAACTTTGATAGGTGCATTATAAGTAAGAAGCTGGTGAATGAGCTTCATTCAGTAGGCCTCATTACTTCGTTGTGGCTAGGCGTTACTCAGTGGATCACTGATTTTGATGGTGGGGACTATTCTACGGAACGGAACGGAACGGAACGGAACGGAATGATGGACTAAACCACGGAACGGAACGCTTTCTAAAATTGAAGCTTGCAACTTACCATTGCTGAAACTTCCCTTATAAGTTAGCAGTGGCATCTCCAGTGGGTGATTAAACATAAGATAAAAAGAATTAACGGATCGATTGTGGGTTTTTGTTGGTTGTCATTAGTAACGAAGTATTATTGTGGGATGAGCTGTATCAGTGATGTTCATCCATACGGAAGGGAACTTTATGTGAGCTGTTTTTCTTATTTAGACTTTAGAAAACAGTCTGGGCCGGTCTTTCAAGTCATAAGTCAGTGTATAAATAAAGCAAGCAGGAAGATACTGGTAACAGGAAAGAGCCAGCTGAATTAAAACTTGAAGAATTTTGTGCAGTGTGTGAGGAGCAAATATTTTGGCAGACCGCAAGGAGGGTATATCCTGCAAACATCACTGAAGTGTATGCATGGAGTTATTTATATATTAACAGCTGGTGCAGTGGACTAATGCCGTATTCAATAGTGAGCTGATTTTATCTGTTGCACATGTGTCTGACTGCTAGCCTTGAATCAGGCTAAATGCCAAAACTCCAAGATCAGCCAAATCTCTATTATAAGCCGCATGTGAAACCATGCCTGTAGCCACCAGGCAAGCGTGATTTGGACCAGGATGTGTGTGTAATTTCAATGTATCTAGTCAGACTTGAAATGGAACACTCACATTAATTACATACCACCTAAGAATACTAGGTGTAACATTTCACATGCTTCACTTCAAACAAAACAGGTTAAATTTGTTCGTCTATTTTCAAGTGGTTCCCAGTCCAGCTGGTCAATGAAATTACAATGGGATCACATGTATTTGTTACAGTGCGGGCTGTCCTGTGTTGGATCTACTCTAGAGTTGAGATTTCAAGGTAGACTCACTGCCAATGTACTGACACTAGTACTGTTGTAGCATGTTTAAGTGGAGGACAAATGAAATAGTAATGCTAGATTATTTATGTATTTTTCATAATGAAATTGATATCCCATTTTGATTTGTACTTCCACTTTGCAACATATTCAAGAACAAGAAGCTACCACACTTAATCTCCAACCACTGTCATTAATTAACCAAGATCTCGCTAGTCTGTAATTCACCCTACTGTAGTGATTTTATTGATTCATCTGTACGTTTTCTTCATTTTCCTTTGAAGTTGTACCAAGAGTTCATAATAAGGTGGAGTGTCTAACTTGAACGCATTCACCAAACACCCTGCTTAAAGTAACACCTCGGCCTTATTTCAGAACAAAGGCTTTACCTTCTTCAGCAACACTAATCAACAGTTTTCTATCCCCCAGTAAAGGTGTTGATTTGATGAAAGGTGAACTTTACGCAGGGTGTTTGTACAGGCCATACTGAGAGTTAGACACTCTCTCCCATACAAATCAGTATTACGAACTCTTGGTTGTACAGTATAGGTAAACAAAGATAAGTTTCTCTCCCATCTTATTCTAGGATTTCTATTGACAAGGAAAATTCAATTATTTGTATACAGGCTCAAAATTGAGAAAATATAAAGAAAGTGAATTAATATTATACAGTCAGTTTGCTTTTGGATATTTAATGTCTCCAACCACAACAAAAATTCGATGAATCCATGCATCTCATCACTGGTCGTCTGAACATTCTGAAAGTGATACCTCACTCAATCAACCATATAATCTGTTTATTAGACTGAATAAAGTCATGATTACCTAAACAATCAATTAATGTTTTATAATTATCCTATTCCATTTTCCTGGAGGTTCCACTGATAAAATGCAATTTCAGCAATGATAGCAGCTAGCCAAGCTGCAAGTTGATTCAGAAAGCATTCCATTCTGTAAAATAGACCCCATCCAGAATTCAACTCAGTACTCAGGCTGAGATATCTGACAATAGTCCACTACTCTGTTAATGAATCATTGATGTTCACACAATATAGCCTCCTTGAGGTATCTGAATGTTTGCTCCTCACACACTGCACAAAATTCCTTTAGATTCTGCTTAGACTGAGTTGATTCAGCTAGTCACCATACTTGTTTCCTTTGTAGTGTAGCTATACACATACTGATTTATGCCGATTAGAAAGGCTGCAGCTGGGCCTCAGACTGTACATTCTAAAGTCAAGTAAGTAAAAATAACTCACATACTAATAAAAACAAGTCATGCATTAGTTCCCTACTTGATATATCCGAAGATGAACACACTGAGTCAGCTATTCCCACAATTAGTACTTCGTTAAGACTTACTAATGACAACCAACAAGAACCCACAATCGATCCTTAAATTCGTTTTATCTTTCTTGGGGTAACGTTTGATTACCTGCTGGAAGTGCCACTGATAACTTGTACAGCAATGGTAAGCTGCAAGCTTCAATCTGAGAAAGCATTCCGTTCCGCAGTTTAGTCCATCATTCCGTTCCGTTCCGTTCCGTTCCGTTCCGTTCCGTAGAATAGTCCCCACCGATTTTGATTTGATTGATTTTGATTTATATATTTAACCTCCGAGCAATCGGCTACAGCCATTCTTCCTTGCCCGGAAGGACACATTACAATACATAAATAATACACACAAAACTAGGTATAACCAATACAAAGACAACCAAGGTAAACAACTTACAACACGCACACACAAACATGCATATAGTTACACAATCAGGTTAAAGTTATCAAAGGAGTGAGTCACAGTGCTGCTTAAGGACATCCACATACTCATAAAATGGAGAATTAATACAGTCAGTTACAGATGATGGTAATGCATTCCACCATTGAATGGTTTTATAACGAAAAAAACGTTGAGTAAAGCATAAGCGGAACATAGGTATGTTCGCAAAATATACTGGTGTCCTTGTACTATAAGAAGTAGTTCCACCAAAAACAATCAGTGGTTCAAGTGGAATACATTTAACTTGGTGGTACTGGTGGTACATTAAACACAGTGATTTAAACTGAATAAAAAAAAAAAGCAACCATCGCAATCTTTGATAAAATCCAGACACATGATCATATTTCCTTAGGTCATAACACAACCTTACTGCATGGTTCTGCATCCTCTGAAGTCTTTGCAGTAGAGTGCTTCCCAGTGATGGTCCCCAAACTGTTACACACTAAGACAAATGAGACAATACCAGAGATTCTAATAACATCTTCATCAAACTATTATCAACAACATGTCGATGAGACCTAAGCAAACATAGATAGTACGACATTTTACGGCACACATTAGCAACATGATGGGTCCAAGACATAGTAGAGTCACTAACGAGATTAGTAACTTCGTTACTTGTAGTAGCAATATTACGTAATATTAGATTCGTTACAGTAACAATATTACATAGGTAACGCGTTACATTTGTAAGTAAAGTAACTTGAGTTATATTACCTGTTTTTATAGTGTATTTCGTTTATATTACTTAGTTACCACAAAAGTAATAATATTATGTAACGCGTTACATAAGTAACATGTTACTCCCAACACTGAACATTTCCCTACTTAGGTGGCCTCCCCAAAGTTGTGGCGCTTGGCCGGAATCTGGATCAAGTCACGATGGGGTTGACTTTTTTTTAGCCCTTCTAAGTATTTGTCCCATTTCACTTTAGGATATTTTAGCTCAAAGATTTTCGCTTAGGCTCCTAGGCTATGGGTAAACACCTCAAACAGGCTCTCCCTTCTGTGTACACCCTCCAGTGCCTAACTGGTAAAGTAGATAATAACAATAACAACAAGTTGTTTTATAGGTGTAGTTATATCCTCCATGAAAAAACAGTTTGGCTGTAAAAAAGGGGCCCACCAATAAAAAGTAACTGGCGACAAAAGAGCTGATAGCTATATGTGAGTGCCGCTGGGTGGCCAAGCAGTACTTACTATATAGGCGACCAAAGGCAAAGCCCGGGTCGTACATATAACAGCGTAGTTTGGGGGTATGTTGCCTTTTGGTCTAAAGGGAAGATTTTACACAGTTGATTCCTTTTATTCTAAAGGGAAGATTTTACGCCACTATTTGCTTTATGTACTTAATGGGAAAATTTTATGCCAAACACATAGCGTAAAACCCAATGCAAACAGTTTCTACAGTATCATACATAATGGGAAGATTTTACGCCAAACCCCACACACTGCATGACCTAACAGTAACACCACAAATTGACATGGTTTACTATGGAAACAAGAACAAGCTATACATTATTAGGTAACCATGGTAACAAAAATACATGTGTTTGCACTGCAAATAGTGTGCATCAATTAAACCACACAAGCACAAACATACCAATTTTCAGTTGTCAGGATCAGTGGCAGAGAAAGTAGTTGATGCGAGGGGGCTGACCAGAGTATAGACTCTCTGGCAGCAGGGGGTCTGGGGTTGCGCCCCCATAAGTTTAGCCATTTTAGTTTTCACAATGTTTCAAAGTTCACCAAACTTAATTTATAGGTACAGTTTGAAGCATTTTAACTAAAACACCAACTTTTAGTCAAAAGTAGGCTATTTACAGTTGATAAAAACCTCTTTTAGCAAAGGTTTAGCTGTTGACTACAGAGTTAATGAATATAAAGCAGTACAAAACAGCCTTTAGCCACCTGTAGACACTTGGTACAGTGGTAAGATACCAACTCTCAAATTAAGAGGTACCTGGTTCAATTCCCGCTGAAGGCATGTTTTCCTCATGTTTTTATCAAAGGCCTTGACTGCTCTATTAGGGTATTTGAGCATTCTATTAGAGTATATCGATCTTTATCACAGTTTTCAGCCCCACTTATAAGGATAATATTGGTGAGATACCATTCTGAGAGGGAGCTAAGCCCCCCTCAGCTGACTGAGGGGCACCTCAGCCCCCCTTCCTATGATCAAGATGCTTCCCAAGTCCTAGCACTGATTATTCAGGGTGTATTCAGGGTGTAAGAATCCAGCATTACAGTCTGACATAATAGTTTACAAGGAACCAAAAAGAGTTCTAACATTAATAATATCAAACAGCTAACTCACTGCTGTGTGCAAGTGCTATCCAACTTGGTAACTTTAGTTGTTAGCTACGCCAACAATAAGTCTTTTGCAAGACCACACCATTGAATTGAACAAAAGAGACCTGCAATACAACTTAGGATCACCAGCATGCTGAAAGTAAAGCCCTGGCAGATAAATCTCTGATAATCTTTTTTGTTTGTTAGCCCAGAGTGGTTATTTGATTCTGCAGATAGAAATCTTGCAAAGATACAGGCTGTAAATATATACATGTAGACAGAATCAACTTGGTTTAGTAGCCATTGATAAGGCACATTTGGTGTATGAATGGGACTTCAGGCAGAAGTATAAGAGATGTGAAGAGCTGCATGTACTGCTGTTAAATGTTCCTATCATGACACTTTCTGCCACAGTCACAGTCCAAGTAGAAGATGCCTTGAAGTCTCTTTTAAGAGATCCGGTAGTGTCACGAAGTGTGGTTAATTGTGACAATGCATACTTAGCTGCTGAGCCATGTAATTTCAAAAGGAAAGATGGATCTAGGCAAACCGTATCTCTAGACTCAAGAGATTTCAACAATTTTACTGATTGAATTAAGCAGTTAGTTGGTGATCAATGCACCATAGTGTACACTGATTTTGCATGTTATGTATATAGGTGCAATTGTTACTGTACTGATTTAAAGGGATTAGGCTACTATGGGAAGATGAAGGAAATAGGAAAACAAGATGCATACAAAAATGGAATAATGATGAGGTTCAGGTGATGTGGCTACAAGAGCTTTTAAAACTTAAACAACTCTGCACAGTAATTTAGCTTGGCCCTGCCTTATACATGTGCACATTTTAAGGAAAGTGCAGAAGAATGATTTTGCTTGAATTGTTTGGTGAAGACAATGTAGCCATTGTTTGTCCAGAGTATTGCTGTGATCTTTGTTGGATGCCAGCAGTGGTACAAGAAGACAGAACATCTAAGCCGCCTTTACTAATTCGAGCAGTTGATGAACTAAGAACATGAAACTGACAGAGTGGGTATGGGGAGGTGAAACTGCCTGGATGCAAAAGATAGTAAGGAGTGATCCATCTGCACATAGCAGGAGTCCACCAAGCTTATCTAAAGAATGGTGGAAAATCTTTATCCATCAGACTTCTGCTGCTGGCTTCATTTTACGGTCTGTTAAACCAGCTACCTTCGGAACAAGCATCCAGGCTAGCTACTTATGCAAAAAGGACAAAATGCTATAGCAGGTGAAGGGCAAGGACAAAAAGCCATTCAAAGCTCTGAATAGGAAAAGGAAACCACATGCTATCAATATTGAAAAGACTGCATGATGGTGAGGAAACTGGCTGAAGTTAACATCAACTAACAAAGAAAGATACTTGTTCCCTAGCTGGCATGACAATAATGTAGGCAATGCTCTTCACTACACAGAAAATGTCACCTTGCTTCCACAACATAGTGGAGAGCATTATCTGTGACAAGATATTCAATTTGGAAAAGCTAGTACTTCTAAGAATTCAACATCAGTGATAATGCATGGGAAGAAGGAGACCATCAATTACTGGATGGCCAAATGCAATGGTGTACAGAAGTGTACTGAATGCAACCACATTTGCCAAATGTCTGTATTAAAAACAATTGCAGAATCCATGAACTTCTATTAGAGTTTGTATATGTTTTTCCTGCAGATGCCGAGGTGGATAAGGGGAATTATTCACAGCGATGTGGTATCTTCCAGCAGAAACCTCCACAATCATCCTGTCAATTTAAGTCTGTCTCACAAAAGCTCTTGTCAATGGTAACATCTGCAATCCAAAACACCATCAATGAAAATCTTTATCTCAATACTTACATTGCCAATTAGCGTGCAGTTAGGGAATTGGACCAGTTTAGCACACTGTAAATTCAAATGGGTACAAATGACCCAAAATTTCGGGTTGTTTTACCTGCAATTCAAATGACTGATTTTTTTGGTAGTAATGACCTAAGAATGTACTTGTTTATTTTAACTTTGTAAAATATAGTCATATTTAATAGTTATACCATGGCAATGAGGGATATGCCTGATATATATGCCCAAGCCTGAGAGCCGCAGGCCCGAGGGTGCAGGCATATATATCAGGCAAATTCCGAGTGGTCATGGTATATGCCATTCTGGTATGCTCACCTAATAGGTGAAGAAAGACAAACCAGCAGTCACCACATTACTTTTATACAGAGGTTTGCAAACATCAATCATAGGTTTAAATTTTGGGAACAAAAAGAAATGATTGTGGGTTTCACTGGTTGTAGTGATACCATTTTAAACCAAATAACTAATTAACCACTTTGTGGATAAAATAAATACTTAGGTGTACAGTGGCGTAGCTACCATTGAGGCAACCGAGGCAGCTGCCTCGGTAAAAATGCTCAACAACAGGCATAGCAGGCCACCCCGGATTTTCTACTCAAACGTTGCTAGACAGCATTACTGTACCACACAAAATATGAGAATCTATGGCTGTAGTGCTAAGCAGGGCTGGAACCCATGGTGACATGGTGTTGGACCAAGCCACTTTTCAACTACTTGAATTTGTAATTTAAAAAAGATCGAGATACTCTAATAGAGCAGTCATCGTAATATACTCTAATAGAACATTCAGTACAGATTACAGCCACTGTTCTCAATACACTGCTTGATCATTTACATTTGTTAATTATCTTTACATTACTTTTCAAAAGTTCCAATGAGTCAACTGCATGGCATTGCATTGAGCTAATTGATCATCCATATCATGCATTACATCCGTATCATACATTAGCAGTTACAATCAAAAAAACAGCCTCCACTTGCCATTTCAAAGTATATATTTTCAAATTTTCCTTGAGGGAGCATGCCCCCAGGCTTCCTAGCTTGACATACTTAGCACATGCAGTTGAGCATCACATGATAGAGATAATCTGTGACTTAAACATCACATCAGATCAATTTAAAAGTATAGTGTGTATGACTATGACCTCCATGGATGGCCTGACACTCAAAATATCTCCGGAGTAGGGTGTGTTGAATGCAATTAAACTAGTCTAATGATTGAAGCATGGTATACTGTAGCATTAACTAAGCTGGAGCATTACTTATGGCATGTAGAAAAATGCTCAGAGTCTTCTGAAACAGTTTCCTCTATCCAACCAGATAGTCAACCTGAAAATGCTACATCACCCATACTTTCTTATGGATATATATATACTTAAAATTGACAAGAAGAAAATATCCTGACCGCCTGGCAGACTCCTGTAAGCGTTCGAGTGTTAATCGGATGGCTGCAGGTTTGAGGCTGCCTGGGTCCAGTCATGGATTTTTTCTCCTTTCCCCACCTTTTCAAACACACTTTATGTAACAACTTTAAACAGGCTGTAGGACCAGGTGTCCTACAGACCTTCAGTACTTGTGCTGTAAAGCCTTAATAATAAATAATAAATTGAAAGTAATTGTGAATCAGTTGAGTCAGAAGCAGACCCTCTTAATTAGGTCAATATATAAACTTTGCCTCGGTAAAATTTTTTCCTGGCTACGCCACTGGTGTATAGGTTGGGAATGTCTGAGGCATCTTTTCATGCAGTTGAAATGTACTCTGTAAAAAAACAATCCCCACGTTGCAAAAATGATTATTTGGTGATGCTTAGTAACTGAACTATGCAATGCTGACTCAATTATTTTTCCTTCAAAATAATGCCTAGCCTAACTAAACCAACATGTTCAACTTAAACCCACAGTGCAAAACTCTAAGCAGCTCTATACAGGGGCAGATCCAGAGTTTGGAAAGAGGGGGGCACCTTGCTGAAAAACAGTTGAAGACCAAACAAACAAACAAACAAAAAAGGTCACAACAATAATAGCTAGTTATCCTTTACCAAATATATCACGTCTGTTATGTAAAATAAAATCCTATTTATAGCTTCATAGGTAAGCTACACTGCCTCATGGACATTGTGACTGCTTTATTAAAGTAATTGACTGCTCTATTAGAGTATCTCGATCTTGTATACAATTTCTTGAAGGGGGGGATCTCAGATCAAAGGAACCACCTGGGATACACTTCATATGTAGCCCAGCTAGCCGGGCTACATACGAAATGTAGCCGGGCTACAACTGGGCAGTGATTATATAGACGTTGAGGCCAAAATCAATAGTGGGGATTGATTAATACTCGTGTGATTTGGATGCATGCCGGCTTGAATTTCGCCATGAAAACCACTTAAACAGAGAGACTGTTTTGTTATCTTCACCATTCTATGAGTTGAAAAACATCGGGCTGAGGTAATGCTATAGCTTATTCAACGATCGTTTCTGCACTGTGACGTAGTTTCGAATATGGACATGCCCCCATCACGAAGCTCACTCTGCACAGAGTAACCACTCTACAAGCAAGCTTACCTGTCTAGGCCTTTGGCAAACTCCGTACTTCGTCCATAAACAATTCAATAGCACTGATTAAAACATTAAACTCGCATCTCCATGATATCTGTAGGATATGTCCGTTCATCGTAATTGAACGTGACCAGGACATACTAGCTGCTGACCCATAATCAAAAACTTTAGGTATGCATATATAAATTATAATACATTCAGTACCTACACTCGTATTGGCTTGGGTGATTGATCACCCTGTACAGGCTATCAGGCTGATAAGTGTTACATATTAGCTGTAACATGGGGCATTCAGGGTTTGCCTGATGTGTATGTCCTCTGCACTTGGGCCTGTGGCCCTCTGGCAGTTGAGCATACATATCAGGCAAAGCCCTCATGCCCGTGTTACAACTATTTTAAATCTTTGACTACTGCAGGCACTGCATGGAGGTCTGGACACCATCAAGCATGAGGACTGTTGACATCAAAATGGCAGGGGCAAAGCATTGGGTCCAGTGGTGGACCAGGCTGAAACATTTGAAGATGCCTTGCAAACCATTTTCCCAAATATCCTCTGGAAATTGGGACAAGCGTCCATGTGGACAAGCGTCCACATAACACGAATGGTAAAGAGAAATCAAATGCTCTAGCCATAAGCTGTGACAGAAAATTTTCGCTCTATGGAGCCATGCAGTCATTCTATGAAAATGACAAAGCCATTGCTCTTTAGTACATTACTGCAAATGATGGAGTGAAAACATCCTATAGGAGTGTACCTGACTTAACACTACATTCTAATGCTGCTCAGTCTTAAGAGGAAGGCACAGTAAGCACCAGCTAAGGACAGTGAGTGCTTGCTTGGTCCACTGGACGAAAAGCAAATTTAAGCTGTGCCCATGAAGTAGATTTTCCTGATACAGATGTCAGGTTGTACTTGTTGCCATGGATACTGGTCATTGTAAGTCAACAATGAGGCTGCATTTGTAAAATTGTTTGTAGGATACACTAATGTACATACTGTATTGTCTTGAATAGCTTGTGACAGGGTTCAAATAAGTGTCTGGTCTTAGTAAGAGACCTGAATGAAAAATTTCTTTGCAGCAGCTTTTGACCCAGGCCACAGGGTGAAAGTTTGAAGAAATGAGCATCTCAGCCACCTGTCAGAATAGTTATTTTTGTTGCCATGGTTACCCAGTACACAGCTTTTCATTGTTTCCATAGAAACTATGTCAGTGGTAGTATTCTTGTGTTGTGTAATGTGTGGGGTTTGGCGTAAAATCTTCCCATTGTGTGTGATACTGTAGAGATTGCTTGCATTGGGTTTTACGCCATTTGTTTGGTGTAAAATTTTCCCATTAAGTACATAAAGCAAAGAGTGGCATAAAATCTTCCCTTTAGAGTAAAAGGGGAGCATAGCGTAAAATCTTCTCTTTAGACCTAAAGGCAATGTATCCCTTAAATATTCCCGGCATTGTGTGCAGTACCCAAAGCCCGGTGCGGGCCAAGTTTAACTGCGCCAGGTAGCTGTTCCAGCAAAAAATCTCGGATACTTGAATGCAGTATACCTAGCTTCTTGACAGTGCGGCTGGAACGCATACATTCTCGTTTTTTGAAAGGTATTTCAGCTTGCTCTTCTTATGTCAAGTTAACACTAGCAGAGAGGTGACGTTTTCATACTGCTGTGCAAGTGGTTAAAGTTTTACATCATCTATCTCCCAGGTATTTAAAAGACTGGTTGTTTCAACTGAAGCATATACAGGGCATACTGGAAGAAATAAACATCGATTGTATGTACCGCAAATCCATTCATCAATTGGGAAGAGTAGTTTTTACTACTGTGGAGTACTTATTTGGAATAGCTTGCCTCCCAATTTGTGTGGTACTGACCGCTTGTCAAATTTTAAGGCTACCTACAAACAATTGTTTGTTAATTAAAGAATTTTTGTGTTGTACATATTTATGTTTTGTAAATTTTGTTTTGTCTTGTGTAAGTATTTTTTGTTGTTGTTGTATAATATTGTGTACTTTGTATAGGGCACTGCTGAAAAGCAGTTCTTAGAACTGATGTAGTCTCCCTTCAAATCATTAAATAATTAGGTGCATGTGCCATAATGGCACTAAGTTTGTCTGCCATGCAGTCTAAACTGAAAAAACGTCACACCCTCCGGAATCTTCAAAATTGCCATCCTCAGGATGGTTCTTTTTTTTTTTTTTTTTTTAGGATGGCTCTTTTACAGCTTTAAATACCTGATCATTCAACTGCAGAGATACTGGCAAACTCACTTGATTTACCATTCAGAATAACAGTAAAGTTGGCGGCCATGACTAGCTAATACCTTGATAGCTAACTACAACTGGTACTCAGGGAACCGGCGGACCTCGGGTGGACCTGACCAGGGGCGGATCTAGGATTTATAAAAGGGGGGGGGGGGGCTAACTCAAGGTACTAATCTCTTGGGTAGAGGTGTGTGAAGCACACTTCCCAGCATGCGAAGCATGCTGGAACTAGGGGGGTCTGGGGGCATGCTCCCCCAGGAAAATTTTGAAAAATAGATGCTAAAATACTGCAATTTGGAGACATTTCCACATAAAATTCATACCTGTAGATATTTTATATACTGCCTTTAGATTATATAGGTCTCTCTGAAGCATTTTGCTAATGGAAAAGTTTGGGTAGGTACAGACAACCAAGTACATGATGCACCCTTCTCACAATTGCACAACACTGAATAGGTGCATGTTATGTTGAAAGTGGAAAATTTTGAAATTTGAACAATACAAGATTGAATCCGAGAGCATTTTCAATGGAAATTGTGTACCTGAATTAAGTATTTCCATACATATTAACTACACAAGCAGAATGAAGCCCTTTAAACAGACCAATGCACTTCATTGTATGTATAGGTGCAGGCAGATTTGGAAAAATTCCATAACAGAACCAACTACATGTTTCTAGTGAATGTTCTATTAGAGTAGTTAGCTGACTGCTCTATTAGAGTATCTCGATCTTGTACACCTCCAATGCTGATCCGGCTCCTTGTTGCATAAACTTTAGCAAAAATCCACTGATAATACCTTGGAAAGATGTTTATAAGGTGGTTTTATGAGTATTTGTATATTAGTGATCATATAATTATGCTAAGACAAAATTTCATTACAATACTCATCATATTGATCAAGTAAAGCCTAAATATGAAGGGGGGGGCTTCAGCCCCCAAAGCCCCCCCCCCCCCCCTGGATCCTCCCCTGCTGACCGTAGACTTCTAATAGCTACGCTCGACCATCATGTACTGAGGGTGATACAGCGTAAACGACCGCGGTGCTGACAAACTAAGGCATTTTTATCGTAAACAAGAATTTCAAAACGCCGCAGCACACTTTGCCGCCTAAACAATAAACAATGGCATACTATAAAACATGGCTAGATGCTGCTGCTGCTGATGATGATGATGTGTTGCTGGAGCTGTGTATTATAGTTTCTGGTAGATCGTTTATGTAGATAGAGAACAGAGTTGGGCCGAGGACTGTGCCCTGGGGAACACCTTGCCATGCCCATGCATGCACTAAGTGGTTCTCTATGTATTCCATTTTGTGGTCGCACGCTGCCTGAGGTCTCACATGCCTATTTGTACCATACAGTATGATAGTACTGTATAGTAGGGAGCACAAAGGAGTGGGCATGGCCTACGAAATAACATCACCCAAAAATCAGCCTCGATTATGATGATGGGGCCGAGGATGGGGCAGTATTGGTAAAACTAAGCCCAAACAAGCCTTCAGATCGACCCGAAACGCTTTCAACAAGTTGCTACAGAATTTTAAAAATATATATATTTAACGGAATTTTCTACTGACTGAGTAACTGACTGACTGTCTGATGCCTTCAGACAAGCATAACTCGATACCGTAGGGCAAGAAATTTGTGGTATTAAATTTCCGTGGATTAGCGAAAACCTTTATAATGTGTAATTTTCGTGTCCATTGATCATGTAATTTTGTCACATTACGTAGCTCAGCTAGCTACTGCACAGTTTATACCTCTCCCAGGTCTCCTGGTCTAGGCTACGGTGCACTGTAAAACTAGTATCCGAGCTAGTATCGGAGGTTGGTAAAAAAGCTTAGTATACCGGTACCCAACAAATCCGTATCCCCCTACCATACACTAATCCAGTGCTCGTATGGACCGTTAGTCCATACTAACGCAACATGTACCTTTGGACTATATGTCCATATACCTTAAGATAATAGGTTGGACACCAAGGACAAAAGTTTTTCTGTCCGCAAACACGCCATGCACTATGGCATGATCTCGTGATCTCAAACCTGTCAAGCCAGTTTATTACAATAAATCATTATGACATCATGATGTCTCATGTATCCTACAAGATTGGTTCAAGTTTTACCTGAAACAAAAGCATTGATTTCAGTTTGTGGTGTTTGTTCTTTACATGTATACATATTTTCATCACTATAATGCTAGTGGCTGAGGCTTAGTTCTACATCATGAACATTACGACAACAACCCTGAGCTACAGAGGCTGTTAGTTAAGTAAGGACAGTAATTTTATATGTACTCCAAATGACTCCAACACGTTATGAACACAGCCTTCTTCCATATTATCTATTGATGTTTTAATTGAATTGCAAAGGGAAAAAAATATCAATCATGAGAGAGAAAACCAACTGGCATTGACAGAAAGTCAATTAACACATATGAGACAACTTGAGAAGCTAGATATTCACTGAGGGTGTAATGTGATAATCAATTGCTGCCATTGCTTACTCATATCAACAGTGGTCTGGAGGAGTTAGCAGTTAGATTACGGGTGCCTAAGGCACAATAAAATGCTTTATGGGTTTTGACATTATACATATTTCTGCATAAATAGCTAGATAACCAAGGGCTTTAAAACTTTGAATCATATTGTCTGTATATCATTCACTTGAAATTACATCTTTTAACTGGTCTCGCCTAGAAGCAAGAAGAAAAGTAAATAGATCTTCAAGGACTTGCAATGCTCAATTTACCATCTGAATTATCCCCATTTACGTCCATTACCAGAGGCCATGACAGAAGATATCAGATACTGTTTTCAAGGATAAATGTTCATAAATTTGGTTTCTTTCCGTCCACCTTTAGATTATGGAACAGCCAGCCCAATCATGCTGTTAAATTAGAAACTATTGGAAAATTTTGTGACTCTGTTAATGATTATGGGATCAACAACTAACTTACTTAATAATACTTAATTAATTGTACCTAATTTTTACTTAACTATTTTTATACCTACAGTACTTAGATATGGCTCAATATAGGGGAAAATAGTTGATTAAATGTGAATAAAGCCTGGTTATAAAGGTTTTAAGGTTTTGGGAATCTTGTAAGGTATTGCAGTGGTAATGGAGAAGTGTAGCTACATGCAGGAGACAGCTGTGGAGGGTTGAAAGATTTCAATGTACGATTAGGAAGATGTAGGAAGTAGTCCTATATAGCAGAAACGCCATATAGAGACATACGGTATAAAAGTTGGTTGGAAACCTTACTTCTGCTTTTACCAATATGTTGTTGATTGACTGACAAGGAGGAGATCATGGTGATGCTTATTGAGAACTCAATCTGTGGTGGAAGTGTGTAGCTTGATTGGGAAGGAGGTTTTGGGTTTTAAAGATTGTATATATAATATTTTTTGAATTTTGGTAGTTGAAGAAATTAAGCATGCATGGAGCTTGACTCGCATGTTAAAGAGGTTGTTGGGTGTTGAGGGCTTTGAAGATTAAAATGTTTCTTAAGACAGTATAGTAACTAGCTAGCTAATTTGGTTGGAAAATTTGATATTGTTGCCAACGAAGTGCTTGCAAGATATAGCTTAGTGCTATCATCAGGAGAAGTATACAGTTTGACTGGCCTATAGAGGCTTATGGATTTTGAAGGTTTTACAATGTTTAAATGTCAGTAAGGGAAGTATGAAGCTAGACTGGCATAGAGGTTTTCGGGTTTTGAGGGTTTTATAATGTTTAAATGCTAGTAAGGGAAGTATGAAGCTAGACTGGCATAGAGGTTTTCGGGTTTTATAATGTTGAAATGTTAGTAAGGGAAGTATGAAGCTAGACTGGCATAGAGGTTTTTGGGTTTTATAATGTTGAAATGTTAGTAAAGGAAGTATGAAGCTAGACTGGCATAGAGGTTTTCGGGTTTTATAATGTTGACATGTTAGTAAGGGAATTGAAGTATGAAGCTAGACTGACATAGAGGTTTTTGGGTTTTGAGGGTTTTATAATGTTTAAATGTTAGTAAGGGAAGTATGAAGCTAGACTGGCATAGAGGTTTTTGGGTTTTGAGGGTTTTATAATGTTGAAATGTTAGTAAGGGAAGTATGAAGCTAGACTGACGTAGAGGTTTTTGGGTTTTGAGGGTTTTATAATGTTTAAATGCTAGTAAGGGAAGTATGAAGCTAGACTGACATAGAGGTTTTTGGGTTTTATAATGTTTAAATGTTAGTAAGGGAAGTATGAAGCTAGACTGGCATAGAGGTTTTTGGGTTTTATAATGTTGAAATGTTAGTAAGAGAAGTATGAAGCTAGACTGATATAGAGGTTTTTGGGTTTTGAGGGTTTTATAATGTTGAAATGTTAGTAAGGGAAGTATGAAGCTAGACTGACATAAAGGTTTTCGGGTTTTATAATGTTGAAATGTTAGTAAGGGAAGTATGAAGCTAGACTGGCATAGAGGTTTTCGGGTTTTATAATGTTGAAATGTCAGTAGGGGAAGTATGAAGCTAGACTGACATAGAGGTTTTTGGGTTTTGAGGGTTTTATAATGTTGAAATGTTAGTAAGGGAAGTATGAAGCTAGACTGGCATAGAGGTTATTGGGTTTTATAATGTTGAAATGTTAGTAAGGGAAGTATGAAGCTAGACTGGCATAGAGGTTTTCGGGTTTTATAATGTTGAAATCTTAGTAAGGGAAGTATGAAGCTAGACTGGCATAGAGGTTTTTGGGTTTTATAATGTTGAAATGTTAGTAAGGGAAGTATGAAGCTAGACTGGCATAGAGGTTTTTGGGTTTTGAGGGTTTTATAATGTTGAAATGTTAGTAAGGGAAGTATGAAGCTAGACTGACGTAGAGGTTTTTGGGTTTTGAGGGTTTTATAATGTTTAAATGCTAGTAAGGGAAGTATGAAGCTAGACTGACATAGAGGTTTTCGGGTTTTATAATGTTTAAATGTTAGTAAGGGAAGTATGAAGCTAGACTGGCATAGAGGTTTTTGGGTTTTATAATGTTGAAATGTTAGTAAGGGAAGTATGAAGCTAGACTGGCATAGAGGTTTTCGGGTTTTATAATGTTGAAATGTCAGTAGGGGAAGTATGAAGCTAGACTGACATAGAGGTTTTTGGGTTTTGAGGGTTTTATAATGTTGAAATGTTAGTAAGGGAAGTATGAAGCTAGACTGGCATAGAGGTTATTGGGTTTTATAATGTTGAAATGTTAGTAAGGGAAGTATGAAGCTAGACTGGCATAGAGGTTTTCGGGTTTTATAATGTTGAAATCTTAGTAAGGGAAGTATGAAGCTAGACTGGCATAGAGGTTTTTGGGTTTTATAATGTTGAAATGTTAGTAAGGGAAGTATGAAGCTAGACTGGCATAGAGGTTTTTGGGTTTTGAGGGTTTTATAATGTTGAAATGTTAGTAAGGGAAGTATGAAGCTAGACTGACGTAGAGGTTTTTGGGTTTTGAGGGTTTTATAATGTTTAAATGCTAGTAAGGGAAGTATGAAGCTAGACTGACATAGAGGTTTTCGGGTTTTATAATGTTTAAATGTTAGTAAGGGAAGTATGAAGCTAGACTGGCATAGAGGTTTTTGGGTTTTATAATGTTGAAATGTTAGTAAGGGAAGTATGAAGCTAGACTGGCATAGAGGTTTTCGGGTTTTATAATGTTGAAATGTCAGTAGGGGAAGTATGAAGCTAGACTGACATAGAGGTTTTTGGGTTTTGAGGGTTTTATAATGTTGAAATGTTAGTAAGGGAAGTATGAAGCTAGACTGGCATAGAGGTTTTTGGGTTTTATAATGTTGAAATGTTAGTAAGGGAAGTATGAAGCTAGACTGGCATAGAGGTTTTCGGGTTTTATAATGTTGAAATCTTAGTAAGGGAAGTATGAAGCTAGACTGGCATAGAGGTTTTTGGGTTTTATAATGTTGAAATGTTAGTAAGGGAAGTATGAAGCTAGACTGGCATAGAGGTTTTCGGGTTTTATAATGTTGAAATGTCAGTAGGGGAAGTATGAAGCTAGACTGACATAGAGGTTTTTGGGTTTTGAGGGTTTTATAATGTTGAAATGTTAGTAAGGGAAGTATGAAGCTAGACTGGCATAGAGGTTATTGGGTTTTATAATGTTGAAATGTTAGTAAGGGAAGTATGAAGCTAGACTGGCATAGAGGTTTTCGGGTTTTATAATGTTGAAATCTTAGTAAGGGAAGTATGAAGCTAGACTGGCATAGAGGTTTTTGGGTTTTATAATGTTGAAATGTTAGTAAGGGAAGTATGAAGCTAGACTGGCATAGAGGTTTTTGGGTTTTGAGGGTTTTATAATGTTGAAATGTTAGTAAGGGAAGTATGAAGCTAGACTGACGTAGAGGTTTTTGGGTTTTGAGGGTTTTATAATGTTTAAATGCTAGTAAGGGAAGTATGAAGCTAGACTGACATAGAGGTTTTCGGGTTTTATAATGTTTAAATGTTAGTAAGGGAAGTATGAAGCTAGACTGGCATAGAGGTTTTTGGGTTATATAATGTTGAAATGTTAGTAAGAGAAGTATGAAGCTAGACTGGCATAGAGGTTTTTGGATTTTATAATGTTTAAATGTTAGTAAAGGAAGTATGAAGCTAGACTGACATAGAGGTTTTCGGGTTTTATAATGTTTAAATGTTAGTAAGGGAAGTATGAAACTAGACTGGCATAGAGGTTTTTGGGTTTTATAATGTTGAAATGTTAGTAAGAGAAGTATGAAGCTAGACTGACATAGAGGTTTTTGGGTTTTATAATGTTTAAATGTTAGTAAGGGAAGTATGAAGCTAGACTGGCATAGAGGTTTTTGGGTTATATAATGTTGAAATGTTAGTAAGAGAAGTATGAAGCTAGACTGACATAGAGGTTTTTGGGTTTTATAATGTTTAAATGTTAGTAAGGGAAGTATGAAGCTAGACTGACATAGAGGTTTTCGGGTTTTATAATGTTTAAATGTTAGTAAGGGAAGTATGAAGCTAGACTGGCATAGAGGTTTTTGGGTTTTATAATGTTGAAATGTTAGTAAGAGAAGTATGAAGCTAGACTGACATAGAGGTTTTTGGGTTTTATAATGTTGAAATGTTAGTAAGGGAAGTATGAAGCTAGACTGACATAGAGGTTTTTGGGTTTTATAATGTTGAAATGTTAGTAAGGGAAGTATGAAGCTAGACTGACATAAAGGTTTTTGGGTTTTATAATGTTGAAATGTTAGTAAGGGAAGTATGAAGCTAGACTGACATAGAGGTTTTTGGGTTTTGAGGGTTTTATAATGTTGAAATGTTAGTAAGGGAAGTATGAAGCTAGACTGACATAGAGGTTTTCGGGTTTTATAATGTTTTAATGGTAGTAAGGGAAGTATGAAGCTAGACTGAAATAGAGGTTTTTGAGTTTTGAGGGTTTTATAATGTTTAAATGTTAGTAAGGGAAGTATGAAGCTAGACTGACATAGAGGTTTTTGGGTTTTGAGGGTTTTATAATGTTGAAATGTTAGTAAGGGAAGTATGAAGCTAGACTGACATAGAGGTTTTCGGGTTTTATAATGTTTTAATGTTAGTAAGGGAAGTATGAAGCTAGACTGACATAGAGGTTTTTGAGTTTTGAGAGTTTTATAATGTTTAAATGTTAGTAAGGGAAGTATGAAGCTAGACTGACATAAAGGTTTTTGGGTTTTGAGGGTTTTATAATGTTGAAATGTTAGTAGGAGAAGTATGAAGCTAGACTGACATAGAGGTTTTTGGGTTTTGAGGGTTTTATAATGTTGAAATGTTAGTAAGGGAAGTATGAAGCTAGACTGGCATAAAGGTTTTTGGGTTTTGAGGGTTTTATAATGTTGAAATGTTAGTAGGAGAAGTATGAAGCTAGACTGACATAGAGGTTTTTGGGTTTTGAGGGTTTTATAATGTTGAAATGTTAGTAAGGGAAGTATGAAGCTAGACTGAAATAGAGGTTTTTGGGTTTTGAGGGTTTTATAATGTTGAAATGTTAGTAAGGGAAGTATGAAGCTAGACTGACATAGAGGTTTTCAGGTTTTGAGGGTTTTATAATGTTGAAATGTTAGTAAGGGAAGTATGAAGCTAGACTGAAATAGAGGTTTTTGGGTTTTGAGGGTTTTATAATGTTGAAATGTTAGTAAGGGAAGTATGAAGCTAGACTGACATAGAGGTTTTTGGGTTTTGAGGGTTTTATAATGTTGAAATGTTAGTAAGGGAAGTATGAAGCTAGACTGAAATAGAGGTTTTTGGGTTTTGAGGGTTTTATAATGTTGAAATGTTAGTAAGGGAAGTATGAAGCTAGACTGACATAGAGGTTTTCAGGTTTTGAGGGTTTTATAATGTTGAAATGTTAGTAAGGGAAGTATGAAGCTAGAGGTTTTCGGGTTTCGAGGGTTTTATAATGTTGAAATTTTAGTAAGGGAAGTATGAAGCTAGACTGACATAGAGGTTTTCGAGGGTTTTATAATGTTGGAATGTTAGTAAGGGAAGTATGAAGCTAGACTGACATAAAGGTTTTTAGGTTTTTAAAGATTAAAAATTTAATGCTTTGTAAGGCGATGCTTTTGGTTGGAAAACTTGACATTTTTGCCAACCAAGTGTTTGTAAGATATAAATATTATCAAGGGAAGTATATACAGCTTGGCTTGCCGAGAGGTTTCTGGGTTTTGAAGGTTGCATGACTTTTGTGTGTGCAAGGTAAATCAGAATTCAAAACAAAGTGACTAGAGAATTTTCTCCAGAACTGAAGTAATTGCATGCCATGCATTGAGGAATGAGTGAGAACTAAGCATATTGAGTATACACAGGGACTTATAGAGTTAGCACAAGTGATATTGAACTACACAATGATGAATTTGTATATATATATATATATATATATCTCACTGTTGCATACGTATATTACTATAAAGAATGTTCAGTGCAATGGTGTACTTTTAGTTGTATTGGCCTTCTATTGTTTGCATAACAGAATGAGATATATTTGTTCCTTCTCTTCACCATTCTATGTAGGAAGAAGTGATGATGACGCTTTCCCATTGAGCATACAATCTTCTTGTACCTGGAGATCCACGCGAAAGTTTGCTCACAGCTCATAGTATTAAAGTCACTGTGATCATCCTTAAGTTTGCTTGGATGATACCTTTCATGGCACTTTTTATCCTTATGATTCTTTATATGTAGAGAATCAATTATTTTATTTACATCAAGCCAAAGGTGGCTAAGATCTCCTGGAAGTGGAAGTGGCTGTCTAGCAACTCGAAGATTATCCACATGACACATGTTATCATAGGAAATGGTTATCTTTTTTCATTCTTCTCTACTCAATTTTCCCAGTGCTGCAACCATCCAAGAAAGCGCTATTAGAAACACCTGGGCAGGGCCTTCAGACCTACAGTTTAGATAACATAGATGCACATTCAAATCATTGTTATAGCAATATGAAAGGATGAAAGTCAAGTTTCTTTACCAATGATGCAGCATGCATCATATTAATTTTTCATGAATAGGAAATGTGTTGACCATGTAAAATTATTAAGATATAATTATTATGCTTACATGATCATACATGGATTACTAGCTCAAATCAGTTGTAAATATCAGCAGATAAAAGGGGGCTAGTTGTAAATGACTTTTGGCTAGTTGTGGCTATCATGTATAGTCAAAGTTATGTATGTGCACGTGTTTACCCTTATATGGTCCCTGGAGTGGTTTGACTGAAATTGTCTTCATATCCAATCTTGAGATAGCTACCTAGCTATTTTTCAAAAATTTCTCTTTTGTGGTTGCTCCATCATTTAATTCAAAAATGCTTAATTTTAATCTTTCTTTTCTAAAAGTCCACTAATAAACACATAAAGAAAATCGCCTTTAAACATAGCTTCAGCTTAACTACTATGTATGTAGCTTTTAATTTGTCTCTTTCAGCCACTATTTCAGATCTCATTTCTCTCAAAAATTGTTTCCAGATTCAATCTCATCACAACTAAAATTTCCTATAGGAAGCATTCACCCAGACCCCCAATTGGTGAAGACTTCTCTTAGCCTCCCAAGCATGACAGTACAGAATGCAGAATAATGTACGTACCTTGAACAATATTATTATTATTACTGTATTCCAGCCGCCAACCCTCAGGTTTAGGGTAGTTGCAAAAAAAGTATTTGGCCACTGGTAAATATTATTTTTATTATTACATAATAGCAGTGTATAATTAGCTATCAGTGGGATTTTAGGAATTTTCAGAAGGGGTGTCAGTTTTATATAACAAACATCCATTGGTAGCTAGAAATGTATAAAATCACCCCGAAACATTGTTTCATATGTAGTTGAATCTTACCATTCCAGGCCTTTGCAGAAAGATTTAAAGTCTTAAAATAGCTTGTAATCATTAAAACAACAGTTTAGTAGACATTGATGTTAATGATTTATTCACATGGTCATCAGGAATTACCAGAAGACATGCATGAATTAAAACTTTTACAAGCACCATTCTTCCTGTTTGTTATGAAGTAATTTTTTCTGTTACCGTGTAGTGAATGCACAACATGTTATTGAATCATGCTCCTTAAACAATTTCAAGGCCAAGCTGGATACATATTGGACAGACGACATGTACATATTTGTATAATGAGTTGGTGCACAGGCTATATTGCCAAAATCTTAAATAGAACGATAATTATTTTAATAGGCGCTAAACACTGTAGTTGCATTTTTTGGTGATTTTAAAGGGACTAATGTATGAAAGTTGTCCATTTTTCACTACACAATGAGTAATTAATCTCTCGACTTTATTGCTTGCTAATTCAGTAAATTAATTGTGTGGCATGTGCACTTTTCAGAGGGGTTTCAGTCAAAACCATTGCAGCCCCCTGTATCCGCCACTGATTATAGTATCACTAATTTATTAATCTGAGAAAAGTCATGGAATTTAGGACCAAGTACCCCAGCATAGTATTACTGATTATTATGTATTGTGAAATTACTTACTGATATAGGGGTTGCCATGAGTCTCCTCCACGAACAACAAAAAAGTGACCACGGCTCCACTTTTGCAGTTGTCTTTTAGCTCCAGTATCTTTATTGCAAACTGGTACATAATCATCTTTATGTTTGATGTCAAGTTGAGCACCTAGCT
The DNA here is from genome assembly GCF_963678975.1 of Dysidea avara. Lineage (NCBI taxonomy): Eukaryota > Metazoa > Porifera > Demospongiae > Dictyoceratida > Dysideidae > Dysidea > Dysidea avara. The sequence goes on from NC_089284.1 coordinate 5,430,424, forward strand.
GGGGATATGATTTTACCGCTGACATTACACCTACAATAGAAACAACATGAGGAATATGTATATATATATATATATATATATATATATATATATAATTGTACTTAAACTGAAAAAAAAACTATTTTATGGCTACGTTTAAAACTTTAAATTACAAAATGTATGGTAAATTGAAGTATGGGAATTTAGGGGTTAATTAATTAATAAAGCTGTGCATTTTCACCTAGTAGAACAGATGCAGGCATGGGAAGATATAATAGCATGCATATGTAAGTATCACATGTATGTATTACTACACATAAAAGACTAATTATGATATTTGTGGATGTTTATACATATATACATGATTATAAAACATGCCTTGACAATCTGCAGCTGACATGTATGCTTGACTAGCTATAGCACCAGATGATCCAATCATCTTATCTTCTATACTTGCAGGCTGTTGCATATTTCTGTTTTTTTTTGCTTCTCAGAATCGTCCATATCGGCATCTATTGTAAATTATTTTGTTAGCATATTTTGTGGTCACAATTTAATGTATATAGAAAACCCCATAAATAAACTAAAACAACATTTCGTAGAAAAACAAGGTAAAATTTATTGCAAAGCTGTTTTTAAAGCACGGAAGTATATGAAGCCATATGATTTCCTACTAATGCCTACTTATTCAGTACAACCATACTTATCACACATAAGGAAGTTGTAATACGGTGTATATATACGTGACTGGGTTTTGACAAATGGTTCCAAATCACACATTTTTATTTCAGTATATTTATTACTGCCACATAAGCAATGTTACATTTTCCATAATATTTCAAATCAAACATGGTTAAATTACTGATTATGATATTAGAAATACCTGGAAATAGGTATGCATATATAGAAATATCATTAAATACATGAAGAAATACACTGGATTTCATGTGTGGTTTGGAACTGTTTTTAAAAATTTGATCACATATGTCTAGTATCTTTGTACATTGTTACTTGCAATACTTAGTGTGTATGTATTACTGCACATAAATACAGTATAAGACTAAAATGATGTTTTGTGGTTGTATATACATACATACATACAGTAGCTATGCAATTACAAAACTTACCTTTCCAATCTGCAGCTGACATGTGTGCTTGGCTAGCTATAGAACCAGATGATCCAATCGTCTTACCTTCTACACTTGTAGATTGTTGTGTACTTCTTTCTTTTTGCTTCTCAGAATCATCCATCCCTATTGCACAGTAATTATATACGTGGCATATTATGTGATTGCAATTTAATCATAATCCCTATGAACCCAAATAAAAGCAAGATCAATTCTGTATGCGTACATACGTAAGAAACTTGCACAAGGGTGTCAGAGTAGGTGTGACCAGTGAGGCCAGAGCCTCACCACTTTTTGGCTGGAATAAAATAAAACTTGCAAACTTGATGAAGCTAAGACTAAAAGTAGTGAACATGCAATACTTAGCATATATGTAATGGCAACAATTGACAGAAACAACACTTATTAAACCTGTTTTCGCTCAAAACAGTTTCATGTCGACTGTGTCTGTATTAAGCACTTCTAAAATAATTATCATTATGTTTAGGTTTGGATTTGTGTCTGCTTTAGAAACATTTCTTACGCTTTATTTCTTATTGGTAAACTCAAATGGTAAGATTTAAGTGTTAAACAGGTACTTTTTGATCACTGACCAGTTTTATCATTGAAAACTGCCAGGTAGTTAGCTAAGTAGCTAGCACCATTCACACAGTATTCCAGTCCAAAACTGCATATCTCAAAATGTGTAATTTCAAATTTTTCCTGGGGGACATGCCCCCCAGACTGAGCCGTACCACTTTCACTTTTACTCTGATGCCCCTGAACGTGCATAGTGATAGCCCATATAGTTTTACAAAGTCCATGAATGTTTATCAATGACAAGGTCAGTATCTAAGGATTCTAATCATGCTAGGAATTAAATCAAACCCTTAAGCTTGCAAAAATTATTATATATAATGACCGGCACATAATTAATGCACTGTATACCATGACTAATACTTCTGTGTATATACTGTATACCTTTGGTGTTAGCACTAGCACAGTACTTCAAGTATTCCCTTAACTTTGTAGGAATGTTCCTGTCACTGGCATCTATGCAATGATCTTTACAAAATGCTTTACCAAACTTTGGCTCATTAGGACACGCATCCACATAATGCAATTGGCCGGAGAATCCAGAAATATCTTTTGGAACACGGAACATGCAAACAGGATACACCAGTTTCCAGTTCCCATCAAATGACCACAACTTTCCACATCCTAAAATGCATAATTATGATCAAGGTTTATATATTACACAGCACATAACATGCATAAAATTGATAATTTTATTGCTTAATCTTTAAATGATATGGATATATTGTGGAATATGACTCTCATTGCATATTACAATTTTTTTTCTGGCTAATCCAACTGCAGGCAAAATAGCAAACAAGGCAGCTAGCTCACTGAAGGCTTGTTCATATCACACTAGTACTGCAGTTTGCTATGAACTCGTGTAAGATTCTCAATGAAGCTATTATCTAATCAAAAACAGCCAAGCTGTAAAAAAGGAGTGCGGCCCTTGAAAAGGCTATGGTGAAAAAAGATGTGAAATCCAAGGTGGCGGCCAAGAAATGGCTGTGATGGTAGGTTAATGGTAAAAATTTTAATAACGACAATTCAGGTGAATTTGGTGCCGCTTGGTCAATTGGCACAAAATTCACCTGAATTGTCTTTATTAAAATTTTTACCATTAACCTACCATCACAGCCATTTCTTGGCCGCCACCTTGGATTTCACATCTTTTTTCACCATAGCCTTTTCAAGGGCCGCACTCCTTTTTTACAGCTTGGCTGTTTTTGATTAGATTTCACTTCTTTTTGTATTTGTATACCCCAAAGCCGGCCTATGGCCAGCTTTGGGGTTTTTTAACCTAAATATTTTTCTTTACCACAGGAAAAAGAAAAAGATGAAGCAGATTTTATAAATACTCTAACTCATTCTGATTTTATCAGTAAATGTACAAATTATATATATAATGTATATATCAAGAGTTCATAATATAAAAAGAGAGCATATATTTATTACATGTCAATTAATCCCCACAGGATAATTTGCAGCTGATCTCTCTACTGGGTGACTTGAAATGTAGCTGAACTCTCTACAGGGTGATCTGCTTGTATGTAGATGAACTCTTTACAGGATTCTCTCTACAGGGTGACTTGACTCTAGCTGAACTCTCTGCAGGGTTATCTGTTTGTAGTTGAATTCTCTACATGGTGATTTGTTTGCAGCTGATGAACTCTCTACAAGGTAACTTCTTCTAGCTGATCTGTCTACAGGGTGACTTGTTTCTAGCTGGTCTCTCTACAGGGCGATTTGTTTGTAGCTGAATTCTCTACAGGGTGATGTGTTTGCAGCTGAACTCTCTACATGATGGTTGCTTTGTAGCTGAACTCTCTAAAAAGTGACTTCTTCTAGCTGAACTCTCTACAGGGTGATCTTTTCATAGCTGAACTCTCTACAGGATGATTTGTTTGCAGCTGAACTCTCTGCATGATGATTTCTTTGTAGCTGAACTCTCTACAGGGTGATTTGTTTGTAGCTGAAATCCCTACAAGGTAACTTCTTCTAGCTGATCTTTCTACAGGGCGATTTGTTTGTAGCTGAGTTCTCTACAGGGTGTTTGTTTGCAGCTGAATTCTCTACGTGGTGGTTTCTTTATAGCTGAACTCTCTACAAGGTGACTTCTTCTAGCTGATCTCTCTACAGGGTGATTTGTTTGTAGCTGAACTCTCTACAGGTGATTTGTTTGTAGCTGAACTCTCTACAAGGTGATACTTCTAGGTGATCTCTCTACAGGATGACTTGTTTCTAACTGAACTCTCAACAGGGTAATCTGTTCATAGCCGAACTTTCTACTGGGTGATTTGTTTGTAGCTGAACTCTCTACATGGTGGTTTCTTTGTAGCTGAACTCTCTACAAGGTAATTTCTTCTAGCTGAACTCTCTACAGGGTGACTTGTTTCTAGCTGATCTCTCTGCAGGGTGATCTGTTCATAGCTGAACTTTCTACAGGGTGATTTGTTTGTAGCTAAACTCTCAACATGGTAGTTTCTTTGTAGCTGAATTCTCTACAATGTAACTTCTTCTAGCTGAACTCTCTACAAGGTGACTTGTTTTCTAGCTGATCTCTCTACAGGGTGACTTGTTTCTAGCTGAACTCTCTACAGGTGATTTGTTTGTAGCTGAACTCTCTACATGATGGCTTTGTTGTAGCTGAACTCTCTACAAGGTAACTTCTTCTAGCTGATCTTTTTACAGGGCATATTTGTTTGTAGCTGAGTTCTCTACAGGGTGATTTGTTTGCAGCTGAACTCTCTACATGGGAGTTTCATTGTAACTGAACTCTCTACAATGTGACTTCTTCTAGCTGAACTCTCTACAGGGTGACTTGTTTCTAGCTGATCTCTCTACAGGGTGACTTGTTTCTAGCTGAACTCTCTACAGGTGATTTGTTTGCAGCTGAACTATGGTTTCTTTGTAGCTGAACTCTCTACAAGGTAACTTCTTCTAGCTGATCTTTCTACAGGGTGATTTGTTTGTAGCTGAATTCTCTACAAGGTGATTTATTTGCAGCTGAACTCTCTACAAGGTGACTTCTTCTAGCTGAACTCTCTACAGAGTGATTGATTTTTTTTTTGCAGCTGAACTCTCTACATGGTGGTAGCTTTGTAGCTGAACTCTCTAAAAGGTGACTTGTTCTAGCTGAACTCTCTACAGGGTGATCTTTTCATAGCTGAACTCTCTACAAGATGATTTGTTTGCAGCTGAACTCTCTACATGATGATTTCATTGTAGCTGAACTCTCTACAGGGTGATTTGTTTGTAGCTGAGTTCTCTACAGGGTGATTTGTTTGCAGCTGAACTCTCTACATGGTAGTTTCTTTGTAGCTGATCTCTCTACAATGTGACTTCTTCTAGCTGAACTCTCTACAAGGTGACTTGTTTCTAGCTGATCTCTCTACAGGGTGATTTGTTTCTAGCTGAACTCTCTACAGGGGGTTTGTTTGCAGCTGAACTCTCTACACGGTAACTTCTTCTACCTGATCTTTCTACAGGGTGATTTGTTTGTAGCTGAATTCTCTACAGGGTGACTTGTTTCTAGCTGATCTCTGTACAGGGTGACTTGTTCCTGCTGAACTCTCTACAGGTGATTTGTTTGCAGCTGAACTCTCTTACATGGTGGTTTCTTTGTAGCTGAACTCTCTACAAGGTTACTTCTTCTAGCTGATCTCTCTACAACATGACTTGTTTCTAACTGAACTCTCTACAGTGTGATCTGTTCATAGCGGAACTTTCTACTGGGTGATTTGTTTGTAGCTGAACTCTTTGCATGATTGTTTCTTTGTAACTGAACTCTCTACAAGGTAACTTCTTCTAGCTGATCTCTCTACAGGGCAATTTGTTTGAGCTGAACTCTCTACATGATGGTTTCTTTGTAGCTGAACTCTCTATTAGGTACCTTCTTCTGACTGATCTGAATACAGGGTAACTTTTTGTAGCTGAATTCCCTACAGAATAACTTGCAATGTAATATAATTGAGTAAATTATAAATGCAGCTGAATGCTTTATTAGGGTGACTGTTCTATTAGAGTATCTCGATCTCGCATTTGTTACACGTAGTTGCCTTTCGAATCATAACTCAGTGGTTTGTAATCCGATTCTTCTGTACTACTGCAAGGACTTTCTATGATGATTATTCCAGCTACATACTGATTTTCAGCTCATTGCTCTAAGCGGTTTGCCTGATAGACACGAAAACTAATAGTTTTTTATTCATAAAAATCGATCGCGTAATTTTGACACAGGTCGGGTTTTGTGTCATATCTCCGTGGTCTTTATCCCGATTCCTTTCAAACCACAAAAAGGCACTCCTACGATGGTTGCTCCATCTACATAGCAATTTTCAACTGATTCCTCAAAGGAGTTTACCCTGTAGGCGTGACAGACCTTCGACCTTATTTTACGCAAATAATCGGTCATAACTCCGTGAATGTTCATCGGATTCCTACCACAGTTGGTACAGAGATCCGCCTTAATGAGCCCTTTAAGTGTGCCAAATGTCAGCCCGATCCGAGTCCGCATTCGTGTTTTATGGCCGATTTTGCGAAGTGTGCGAAATGAAGAAGTAGAAGAAAAAAACGAAGAAATTAAAACGAAATTTTGTTCGCTCGTATCTCGGAAATGGCTGGAGCGATTTTCTTCAAATTTGGTGTGTAGACTCCCCTTACTGGCCGGCACCTCTCTAGCAAATTTGGTTCCAATCGGATAAGGGATCACAGAGCTACATAGGTGTGAAAATTGCGTTTTCTTTCTTCCTGTTAATATACTCACGGGTGGCACGCCGGCTTCTTGGGCCGCACGACACACTACCGTGTGTCTTGATACTATGTATAATTATGTGTGTTTCCATACATACCACATATCCCCACCTCTCTTTTTGCATTCCTCTGTGCACTCGTTGTGTTCATAAACATGTTCTGCTCTTTCCTTATCAATTTTATCCATTAAAGTTTCTCTTGAATCAATTGTGTGAATATAAAATCAATTCCATCTCTTTCTTGTAATTCATTTTCAACTTCGCTATTCCAAAAGGCTTCAGCCAAAGATTTTCGATGTAGCTCGTGTGGGCAAAGTTGTATTTCAGTATCTTCAACTGTAACACATTAGTGCAATAAAACATATGTATAATGTGGGCACACACACAAACACACGCACACACACGTACGTCCACATGCACGACCACACACAATAGCTAGATGCTTCATATAATATGTGTGCATGACTTTACAAACAACATACACAGCTTACAAAAAAACTGAATACTGAATAATTATTACATTAAGCTACATTAATGTCATCCATAGAACATTATGAAAGCATCAGCTATATGATTAGCATCTAATTTTCATACCGAGCTTCATAGGATGCAGACGAAAATAATCTTTTGCATAGTTCAATTCTCTGGAAGCAATTAATGACTCTCTGACTCCTTCATTGTAGGTTTCAGTAGCACCTTCCAAAGAACTCCAGGTGTGGTGACTGTAAAAGGAGTAATACACAGAGCAATACTGCCAACAAACTCTATTATACAATTATAGCTCTAGTTAGATTGAATAGTGCAAAGTATTTTTTGCATTGGTGGGTCATACATGTAATATAGCTATTATATACCACTTTGACACCTCAGATCAAAGGAAACCACAGGGTTATATATCACATATTTCCCTGACCACAGGGTGATATCTAGATATCGCCCTGTGGTTAGGGCAATATCATGATATAGCCCTGACCACAACTGCCTTTGATGCTGAGGCAGCTACAAAGCATCAGTTCCCTTTGATTATTTATATAGAGATACTTAAAGGTTTACATTGTGGTTTTGAGTTAGAGCTGCTTAAAGTTTTGTATTGTGGGTTTGAGTTAAACATGTTGATTTAGTTAGGGGCATTGTTGTGAAGTAAAAAGAATTGAATGAGTCAGCATTGCATAGTTCAGTTACTAAGAATCACTAAATAATCATTTTTGCAATGTGGGGCCCGGATTGTTTTTCTACAGAGTACATTTCAACTGCATGAAAAGATGCCTCAAACATTCACAACCTATATGTCTAAGTGTTTACTTTACTAGCTTAGGTAACTTTATTCATCCACAAAGTGGTTATTTGGTTTAAAATGGTATCACTACAACCAGTGAAACCCACAATCATTTCTTTTCTGTGCCCACAATTTAAATCCACAATCGATTTTTGCAAACCTCTGTATAAAAGTAATGTGGTGAATGCAGGTTTGTCTTCCTTCACCTATTAGGTGAGCATGCCAGAGTGGTATATATTACTTATACCATGGCCACTCGGGATTTGCCTAATATATATGCCCTCGGGCTTGGGCATATATATCAGGCAAATCCCTTGTGGCCATGGTATAACTATTAAATAATACACTGGCACAACTACTTTGATGATGATGACTGTAAATTTGGAAAGGATTTCACAAGGAATTGTTATACTCTAATATACTGTACTCTGATCAGTCAAAGCAGAAGTCATAAGCCTATAGAAATTTGCAGTTGGTCACAAGAAAAGCATGGTTTGTAAGAATGATACTTTTGATGTAAATTTACAGATCAAGAGTCAAGAACAATTTTCTGTAAAAGTCAGGTCAAGACACAGAAACACTGTCCTAATTATAGTTATACTATGAAGCAAGGAGAATAATTACATAAATTTTTTCTCAAGGCCAATGTGTCACAAAGATAAAGCAAATCAGCATAAAAAGCCAGGATATAAGTTGACACACAGCACAAAGGTACAGCAACAGCATGCCAGATCAATACAAAAGTTTGCCTATTTAGCCTATAGGTTACAAAGACAACAATTGAGTTTAGCTCCAGAATTATTAAAATTTATCATTTTCTGAAAGGTAAGTGCTGACTATATCATTTCTCTTCAATAAAATGAAATAAAGAGTACACATTAAGTCAACTAAACTGGCAATTTATATGATGCTCTTCTAATGATTTCTACCTCATTGGAAAAGACATGATGACTTTTGAGCACAATGACTCAACCCCTTATGATTCATATACATAATACTTGTACTTACAGTGCTAAAAATAATAGATCATACCACTGACCATATAAGGTAGAAAATGTCATGTCTTTATGGGATAGTGCATTTATACATCAGACTTCAACTGCCTGATCACATACCCTCCAACATAGTGTACAGCATTCTCTTCTCCATACGTTAAGCCATAGGTTAAGCCAATATCCTCAATGACATCATCTAAAGTATCAGTAGCAGAGAATACAGGTGTTAACTTGTTCTCAATTATTCTCTCAAATATTACACCAGTGATGTGTTGGTATAGCAGTGGTGAGAGCAATCTGATTCCTAATTCAGATGCAAACAGTTCCCACTTCTCTGAAAACTGTAATGATGATGTAAGCTCGTGGAATTTGATCCACATCTTCTCCTTGCTAAATTTCTGAGCACTCACTTGTGCAGAACTAACAATAGCAGCTAAGCTCTTATATAGCCAAGCTGCAAAGGATTGTTGTGCTTGAAACTGAGTATCATCAGGCTGGCTAAAAGTATGCACAACACTTTTTGCTTCCTCTAAACACGTCAGTGCTTCTTTTGTAGCGATTTCAAAGTAGGGGTCTGTTAGAACACCAGCAATCGTTTCTTGAAGTATCTGTAAGTGTTCACAGTTCCTGTGAAATATAATAGTGAACACATATAACAATGATAATAGTCAACATAGCTAGCTACACAATAAGAATTATATTGTACAAACGTTGTAAGGTCACTTGGCAAACTTCTCTCCGCTGAATCAGAGCTTGCCATTCACAGTGTAGTTTAAAACGAAGTTCAAGAAACTGATTGTGGTACTGGCATGATGTTGTATAGCTTTTGTCACTATGCGTTTGTTTATTTTTATGGTTGGGACACGGATAGAAGTGTGACAACTGGACGTTTCCAATCCCGGGTATGACTATACTATCTATGCCATAGATAATATACTATGATCCCACAATCATTACTTCGTTACTAATGACAACCAACAAGAACCCACAATCGATTTTTTGTCTTATGTTTAATCACCCACTGTAGGTGCCACTGATAACTTGTAAAGGCAGTCTCAGCAATGGTGAGTTGCAAGCTTCAATTTGAGAAAGCGTTCCGTTCCGTGGTTTAGTCCATCATTCCGTTTCGTAAAATAGACCCCACCCCCTAATGACCTGGAAGAAGGTTGAGTGAGCTTTAAAAGCCACAAGTAGCCATACCTGAACTAATCATTCCTGTTCTTTTAGTGCATGCAAGCATTCCGTCCTCAATGAAACTGGAGTGCACTGTGTATCAGTTTAGCGCGCCCCGGCCTGCACAAGCCCCGGCGTTACCCCCCCGCCATATCTGTGCATGCGACCCACACCGGTACACACCTGGGCGATGCATTTTTGACATTAATTACTCCTCATAACTACGCGGTGTCTAATTCCCTGGGTACGTTATCCACAATCAAGGTGCGTTATTGCTGTGCAGATGATACTCATATCAAAACTTGTGTACTCGCTTGTGTAAGGATTTCCGAATGGGTTACGCCCGCGTTTCGTATAAAATAACACCGTCTTCTAAACAAGGCGCCATAACTTCCGCGTACTTTGGTTGACGGACACGAAGTTTGGTTTATCAGATTCCTTGATGAAAGGCGATTCGATTCATGTGTAATTTCTTTGTGTAGTATTAAACGAAGGGGAAGCTAGAAAGGAGCCTTGTACCGCAAAATTTATGTGTTCAGAATGCCCATAAAAACACGTGTTTTTAAACATGTTTTTAAACATATTTCTGTTGTATCCCTCATGCGTATTTTGCCCATACGCGTATACTCGTACGGGGTGCCTGTACGCGTATTTCCATAGATTACCAATTCTCTGGAATGCCATGCCTATCCTTAACTTGGATCTAACGTTTCCTCTGCTAAAATCAAAACTAAAAACTTTTCTCTGGGATCATTTTATAACTAACTTTGAAGATAACAACAATTGCTCATTACACTATCTCTGTCCTTGCTCAAGATGCCACCAGTCACGTCCACCCTCCTCAAACCTGAACTACTTGTAGAATCTGTATGTATGTGTGTATATAAGTAAGTAAGTAGGTAAATAAGTAATGTAATGTAATGTACTTTCGCGGCTGTTGGTACATGTTACCAACAGACCTTTGGTGTGTTTACACCATAAAGCAATAATTATATAACCAAGTACTAAGAATAATACGAAACGCGGTTAAAATTACGTCATAAATAAATAAATAAATAATTAAATAAATAAATAATTAAATAATTAATAATTAATGTTTGAGAAAACTACGAGGCCTAGAGACATGAACTAACCGGGGATAGATTCGCCTGTGAATGAAGGCACAAACGTATAATCATCGCTCCTGTTTGTGCTGATGACTTGACCATACGTGTAATTCTATATAACGCCCAGTACCACACCCTTGCTTAATTACTTACATATTGCGCGAAGAAGATTAGTGACGCCCGTGCAGGAGAGCCAGAAGCCACTTGTGTAAACAAGAAGATTACAAGTAAGTTTTTATGTTTGTAACATCTCAAGTCTCCATGCCAGCTGCCAGTGGATTCATTCATGTAAATAAACAATACAAGGAAACATTAAACTGACATATGCCACGCTCTTTACAATAAGCTTACAGTTACATATAAAATACAAGTAAACAATTTTGTCTTGTGCAGCTGGCATGGCGAACTTTCTTTGTGTTGGTGTCAGGCAATTCAATACGTGCTTAATCTTTCTTGCCTTCACCTGGCGTAGCTACTAGGCTCTAGTGGCTTGGCTGTCTTCCTTTATCTGGTTCATCTGGCTTGCATACGCCTACAGCATTGTGTAGCTATCTCCTGAAAGTTGTGTATGCATAACTATGGTGTGTCACCCATCACTGTGCCATTGCTACATCACTGATGAACCTTACTTAGCTCTAGTTGATGTTGATATGCATTGCTGTATATTGGCTAATAATTTTTATCTGCATGGTGATGTTGCCTATAATGTATTGCTGCATACAATACTGCAATAATGTATAGTTCTCTCCTGTATGTTTTGTATACATATACTTTGTACACATCACTGTGCCATTTATACCACACCGATGATGTACTGGCACTTAGCTACTGGTGGCCTTTAGTTACGATGCCACTATTGTGTTATATCTGTCACTACTGTGACATATTGAGTTGATTTGGGGATAATGCATTCACCACCTAATAGCCTCACCGGGGGGCTGTCACGTTGGTGTATGTACTTGGTTGTATGTGACGCGGTCCTAGTAATAATAATAATAATAATGAAGTATGGGATGCCCATACGCGTATGGGACGATGTTTTGAAATAGGTTCCATCTTACTATGCACGCCTATATCTTGTCCAAATAGCTTTGTTGCACTACAAAATCACTGTTATCTAGCTGTAACTGAATGAATTGGCTAGACGATAAATGATTTTAGAGGCGCTTAATTCGCTATCGACAGCTTCAATGGGTTGACATGGCGTGGAGAGAAAAATGACTTTTATAGTTTTACTGGAACTTGCATGAAGGTGTAGTACACAGTCTATTGTATGTGAATAAAACAGTAAAGCTAGCTATAGCATGATATCAAGTTTAATATAATATTTATTCTTAATGCAAAACTAACTTATAGATAAAGCAGCTGGTATCCTGAATCCTGATTTGAACTATCAGCACTTAGAAGAGTTAAAATTGCAAAGGTGCAACAAATGCAGGAGTGTATAGCTAATGTATATATAGCTAGCTATTCTGGAACATGTGGGGGACACCCCGAAAGGTGTACTGGGAACATCCTTTTTAACAGTGTGGGTCATAAACAACATTATAACTAGAGAAAATTACTTCATTGCATGGGGCAATTAAGTAATATGTAGCATCACCGATAGCAACTGCTGAGCAACAATACCTCAAGGAGCCATCCAAGCAGGAAGTGAAGTGCAGGGGCGGATCTAGGATTTATAAAAGGGGGGGGCTAACTCAAGGTACTAATCTCTTGGGTGGAGGCGTGCAAAGCACACCTCCCAGCATGCTTCGCATGCTGGAACTAGCGGGGTCTGGGGGCATGCCCCCCCCCCCAGGAAATTTTTGAAAAATAGATGCTACAATACTGCAATTTTAGAGACATTTCCACATAAAATGCATATTTCTGCCTGTAGATATATCTTATATACTGCCTTTATATATATATATATATATATATATGGCTCTCTGCAGCATTTGCTAACGGAAAGGTTTGGGTAGGTTCAGACAACCAAGTACAATACATGATGCACCCTCTCACAATTGCATGCACGATAGAATAATAATGTTGAAACTGAAATTTGAATGATACGAGATTGAACCTGAGGGCATTTTCAATGGAAATTGTGTACCTGAATTAAGTATACTGGTACCAGTAATAACTACACAAGTAGATGAACAAACCTTTTAAACAGACCAATGCACTTCATTGTACGTATAGGCACAGGCAGATTTGGAAAAATTCCATAACAGAACCAAGTTTTATGCTTACACTGAATGTTCTATTAGAGTAGTTTGGTGACTGTTCTATTAGAGTATCTCGATCTTGTACATCTTCAATGCTGATCTGGGTCCTTGTTGCATAACTTTTAGCATAAATCCACTGATAATGCCTTGGAAAGATGTTTATAAGGTGGTTTTATGAGTATTTATAGTATTAGTGATCATATAATTATGCTAAGACAAAATTTCATTGTAATCCTCAGCATATTGATCAAGTAAAGCCTAAAAGTGAAGGGGGGGGGCTTCAGCCCCCAAAGCCCACCCCCTAGATCCGCCCCTGAAGTGGCTATCCATGCAGTCAACAATCGAACATGCTCCTAGCAACCACTCACCCATGTGGCCTTTGCCACACATGCAGGGCCAGGGCTGATCCAGGGAGTGGATGGGGTGGCTAGGCACCCACCTTGCTTGGCCTGTGAATTGCATAGGCATGCCTTTACTTCCTGCCAAAAAATAATAAAATACTGTGGCTATGCATTTACATACTAGTTTCATACCATTGACAGCATGTAGAGGAGAAGTGAGTCTATATAGCATAGGCAGTTGGTAGTAAGAATAGTTAAACAAATCCTAGACTTAAAAGATTTTCTTCTATAGTTTTAATCTCAGGAAGGTAGATATTCAAAAATTGGGAAGAATGCCCTTTTATTCCTAGCAGGGCATGCTGTGCAGTATGCTAGCCTACAGTGTACTAAGAGTACACTGTGACTCATCATGTGTTTATCTAGACTGTAAGTCGTACACCAGCCATGGATATGGTCAGATGTTAGCTGTGCTGTTTGCTTTTGTTTGTAAAGCTTTACAGTGACCAGCTGCACTGAAGGTCTGACAGCACTATTATGTTATAAGTATGTAGTCTTAGTCCATGTCTAATTTATATGCATTAATTTATGACCTGGCTTGTTATAGCTAATAATAATTATATTGATTCATGGAATTGCAGCTTTCAATCGATTTTAATGATTTACCCGGTACTGCATGTTGTGCTATATATGCACGAAGTGCATGTAGCTATTTATACTAACTTACCATAGTTCTGCTTACACAATAATTCACATTAATTTCTACCCAGCATGCATTTGACCACTGGTATATGTCCAGTCACATAATAGAATAGCTAGATATTTATGGTGTGCTATATAAATAATTTGCTATTTATCTATTATACTGGACAGGCAGACTGACATGCCCATCGCTACTCCATTAAGAACAATTAGTAATTATAGATTATAGAATTAATACTCAAATTGAGTTTGTACATTGCAAATAAATAAATAAGTAAATATTTTACTGGACAGGCAGAATGATGCCTGATTTGTTCAAGGGACTCGTGACTAGCTAGCCCAAAAGGTTGCTAGACTACTCAAGAAGTTCATCCGATTTAATCAACATATGCATGCTCCACATGATTTGAATGGTGAAGGCCAGATATATGATACATGCAGCACATAGCAGCTTATAGCATGGAGAAGAAACGTGCGCGAAGTACTATGAGGCAAACAAATAGCTAGCTATAGCTAGCTACAAATAAGCGCGACAGCAGTGTGCTAGCTATGTAATTTCTACATAGTATATGCCAGTAGGTAGTACAGCCAAAACAAAAGTATATTTAATGAAACTGAACTGCAAAAGCTACGTATTTGTAAACCCAGTTGAATCTATGCAAGCAACGCTAAGCGCCTCAAAATTAAATTATATCGTCCCGTACGCGTACGGGATTCCCATACGCGTATGGGACAGGGAAAATGCCCATACGCGTACGGGATATCCCATACGCGTATGGGTTGTCCCATACGCGTATGGGACAAAATACGCGTACGGGATGCAACATTTCTATAAAAACACGTGTTTTTAAACATATTTCTATAACCTAACCTGTTTAACAATTTGTACGGTCGGATCTTATTAAGCATCCTTCGCTGCGTAGAATGATACCAAATTAAGCGAATTTGGTTGAGGATAACAACTTGTAAATTGGGATTTTCCCGGTGAGATAATTTAATTTTCCAATAGGTTAATGTATGGAGCGTGTATTATGTCATCATCAGCAGTAAATAACTGTCGCTATGGCGACATTTTCCCATTTGTACGGTCGGAATTGGATAGAGAAATTCAAGGGCTTTCTTTTATTGTATGGTGTGCTGTGAAGTTATTAATTTATCAGGTTTGGGAAGCAGTGACCACGACTGCCTTGTATGGAAATACAAGTGCTATGACATACCACCTCTCTCGAAACCTATAGTTCCCATGTTTAATTATCGAAAAGGTGACTACCAAGGTATGAATGAATACTTCATGGGAATTGACTGGGCAGATCGTATGTGTAGTGATAGCATAGACGATAATTGGGAGGTATTCAAACAGTTGGTGAATGTTGCTGCGGTCCAGTTTGTTCCTACCTCTACTCCTAAGGCTAGCAAATCTCCTCCATGGTGGACAAAAAGTATATCTGTAGCAATCAAAGCTAAACATTCTGCTTTCTCTAGATATAGGAGGTCTAGGTCTTGTGCTGACTATGCTAACTACAAGACCAAACATAATATATAGTCAAATGTAAACTTAGAACTGCCCAAAAGTCATACGAACAATCACTTTTAAATAAATTTAAGTCCAACCCAAAAGCCTTCTATTCCTACGTCAAATCTAAACAAAAGGTTAAGCCTAGTATTGGCCCTTTAGAGAAGACTGATGGCTCTTCCACTACCAGTGATGAGGAAATTACTAATGTTCTCAACAGATATTTTGAGTCAACTTTTACTCAAGAAGATATATCGTATATTCCAGCGCCTCCTTTTAGATATGAAGAATCTATATGTGATGTCAACATATCTGAGTCTATTGTATTGGAGAAATTGAGTACTCTGAAAGATAATAAGGCTCCTGGTCCAGATAGCATCCATTCTTATGTCCTCAAGGCTTGTGCCCATACACTTTGCACTCCTTTAACCATGCTATTCCATCAGTCCTTGACTAGTGGAGATCTCCCTTGCGAATGGAAGAAAGCCCACGTAATACCAGTATATAAGAAAGGTTCTAAGTTTAAGGCTACCAACTACAGACCAATCAGTCTGACATCTACTGTGGTTAAAATTTTAGAATCTATTATTCGTACGGAGTTATTTGACTTTCTTTTAGAAAATAACATTCTTAACCATCAGCAACATGGTTTTGTGTGCAACAAGTCATGTTTAACTAATTTGTTGGAAACCTTTGAGGACTGGACAAGTGCGATGGACCAGGGTTATGGGGTTGATGTGGTATACCTGGATTACAGTAAGGCATTTGACTCTGTACCACATCGTAGATTGATTTCTAAACTTGAAGCATACGGTGTGCGTGGAAACTTGTCCCTGTGGTTATCCAATTTTCTCACAAATCGTTTTCAGAGAGTAGTGGTTAATGGGTCTCAGTCAGATTGGGTTGATGTTCAGAGTGGAGTACCTCAAGGTTCAGTCTTGGGTCCCTTATTATTTATACTGTATGTCAACGATGTGCCTGACCTCATTGAGAGTAATTTGAAGATGTTTGCAGATGACACCAAGATATACTCGGTCATTAAATCTTTTCATGACAGCCTTAAACTACAACATGATATCAACAAGTTAATGCAATGGTCAAGTGTTTGGTTGCTTAGATTTAACGCAGCCAAATGCAAAGTAATGCAGATTGGTAACTCTCTTCCTGCATCATACACCATGTACGATGGCACTACAAATGTATCTACTGACCTAGAACTAGTGAACGAGGAGAAGGACCTTGGAGTGTGGTGCACAAGTGATCTCAAGCCATCTCTACACTGCCAAAAAGCTGCAGTCAAGGCTACACAGGTTCTTGGGCTTATTAGGCGATCTTTTAGAATTGACTCTACTGATATGTTTATATTTCTGTATAAGATGTATGTTCGACCGCATTTGGAATATTGTGTGCAATCTTGGAGTCCGTACTTGGCCAGAGACATTGACACCCTTGAAAAGGTTCAGAGACGTGCAACTAAACATCTTCGCGGATTAGCCCACTTGACTTATGAAAGCCGTCTTGAAATTCTGGATCTTTATTCTCTGTATTGCAGATGTCAAAGGGGTGAAATGATTGAAACATATAAGATACTTAAACGACATTATGACTTGGACCCATCTACATTTTTTACTTTAAATACTGCTACCACCAGGGGCCACTCTCTTAAGCTTTTTAAAGAAAGATCAAGATTACTTGTTAGGCAGAACTTTTTTACAAATAGAATAGTCAATCTATGGAACTCCTTACCTGACTTTATCATTTCAGCACCAACAGTTGCAACCTTCAAGCTGCGCTTGGATAATTTTTGGAAGCAATCTAGATATGGGCACCTTCAAAGGCCTGCGGCCTAGCCTGGCAAGTTAGCTTGCCTTGGCATCTACAAGCCCATTAAATAATAATAATAATAATAATAATAAGTAGAAATTTTGTGAGTTAAAGGTTGTAAATTAGTGTTTTTGTGTGTAGTGTAAAATACATGTATTTTGTATAATTGGACAAAAAATGACAAGAAATGATGAGATTTTATGATCAGCTTGTTTTACCAAGTTGAGGTTTCAAAAAGGATATTAAACAGATATTAGATTTATTTAATGCATAATTCTTAATTTTTAAAGGTTTAACCCAGTGTTTGAAAACTTTTAATGTTGACCACCTGAAAATGCTTGATTTGACAAATCCTATACATATGTTTTGATATGTTTTGTCCAACTTTGTTCACTCACATTGGCACAGGGCCAAGGGGCCACTCACGCTATGAAATTTCGTACAACCTCACAGAAATTAATTTCAAAATTTGAAATGAAATCAGAAATTTTTGGCACAGACTTTTTATTAGTGCTAGCCCAATTATCATAACATCATCTGTATTTCCACGTCTATGCAAGCTATTACATAATAGAAATCATTTAAGTGTTGTACATATAAGGCATTTTAGAAACCACAATTCTGTAGTGTCTTCATTTTTTACTGCTTCAATAAAATTTACAGCTCAGATTTCAGTCTTTATAGGCATAGCAGATTT
This sequence comes from Dysidea avara, assembly GCF_963678975.1. Classification (NCBI taxonomy): domain Eukaryota; kingdom Metazoa; phylum Porifera; class Demospongiae; order Dictyoceratida; family Dysideidae; genus Dysidea; species Dysidea avara. The sequence continues at coordinate 5,448,670 of NC_089284.1, forward strand.
CAGTGGACCTCACAAGGAACAACTGATTTGTTTGCAGCTTTAGTAGCTAACATTCATTCAAGAGGTATATATGCAAGCTATATAAATTTAGCTATACTGGATTTTGTATCTGTGTATGGTAGCTTTCATGTCGGGAAATGCATGGGCTGTTAGCTTAAATTGGCTATTTATAAATGTGATATTGAAAAAAAACTGATGCTAGCTATGTAGGATTCTTTCTATTTTACATCCAGCACTGAGCATGCACTTGTGACAGTCATACTGTGTTGACATAAGCAGTATGTCTTTATAATTATATAATGAGAATAGGCTTAATTTTGTGGCTGTTATTATGATTTACGATAATTATAAGGCAGTATATAACCTCATTTATGGCTCTATACAATTCTACATATGTACATATGTATGTATACTGCATGTGCCAACTAAGGTACCTATACTGTAGCTAGGGTATATTCATTAATTTAATGGTACTGTGATACCTTTGTGTCTGCACGCAAGTATATAGTGTATAAATATTAATTTTAGTCCTGCAGTAATTAATTCTGGGTGGTCTAAAAGTACAAGGGGATGACCAAGGTGTACAGCATATCAATATCATGCATAGAAAATGGAATTTTGACTGAGTTTCCAGTGGTTAGAAAAAGAAGATTAATGAGTGATATGAGAACACAGGTGAAGTTATTTATTTGTCTGGTCTGTTTAGATGGAGGAACAATGGTGTTTTGTGAGCAATGTCAAGAATGGTTCCACCAAGACGAATGCATATCTCCAAATGATGAAGTTAAAGATGATGACTGGTTCTGTGAACAATGTAGACAATAATGTATTGCATACTATATAATAGCTAATGTTGTTTCAGGGCCGGAGGAGGGAAAATTGAGTTGGTCAGGCCATTAACTATAATGTTGAAATTGCTACTATATACATGCCAATGAGAGAGGAGCTGTTTTGCACACTGCGAAGTGCGAAGCACGAGCATCCTAAGGGGGTCTGGGGGCATGCCTCCACAGGAAATTTTTGAAACTTAGACACTCAGATATGCAATTTTAGTGATATTTCACTGCTAGCTAGCTAGCTATATAAATATGCTCAAGCCTATCTGTTGTTCTTCAGACTTTCTATACTATGTATAATTGTAGACCTGACATACAGGGGACACAGCATGAAACTTGCTGTATGGTTCATTTAGTTATAGCTAGCAATTAGAAGTTCAAGGGGGGTCTGGGGGTGCAACCCCCAGGAGCTGCAGAATTTTTGCAATTTATAGGTTTGAAAATGCCTTAAAATTTAAAATTGATGCTAAATTTTAAAGTAAAACTAGCTAGCAACTTTCCCCCCCAAATTTCACAGCAGCATGGCCCCCTTTAGTTAGGATATAATTACTATACAGTGAATTCACACAGCTACAATAAAAAGCTACACAGCTACAAAAATACAGTATACTACTATACTGGTTTGTATGAAGTGAACGGATCATCACGTAAATATACTGGTGGACCGTCACGAGACCAATCAGTATTCGAAAATGGCACGATGTGGGTGAGACTGAGAGTTTGTTCAGTATCTCGACAGGACGAGTGGGTAGTTGAAGAGGAGTGATTTCTACTCAACATCTTATCCAGATGGCCACCATGTAATGTAT